>NC_051085.1:56946892-57647769 GCF_004664715.2 Peromyscus leucopus
CAACAATAGAAGGGTGGATTCTGTTTTCAAATCCATTCTGTTAGTCTGTGCCTTTTTATTGGAGCTTAGAGCCAGGTGGGAAATCCAAGCAGAGATAATAGGAAGGAGAAAAGCGAGGTCAGAGGGGACACTGAGAACCACTGGGGAAGCAAGATGTAATGGGACGCAGGTAAAGCCACAGAACAGGTGGTGATACATATAGATAAATAGAAATGGGTTAAGTTGTAAGAGCTAGTTAATAATGAGCCTGAGCCATAGACCAAACAGTTTGTAATTAAAATAAGCCTCTGAGTAATTATTTTATAAGTGGTTGTGGGATCGTGGGTGGGAGAGATTCATTAGGACCACAGGGCTGGATGGGACAAAGAAACTTCTGTCTACAGTGGGTGGGGTCCTGCAAGTAGGTTGCATCAAGACAAAGAAGAATCTGGAGAGACAGTGATGAAAGGGCTAGTGGGATGCTGTGTCAGAACCAAGAGTTGGAGTCCCAGCGAATGGAGCTGAGGTGGGAGAAGGAACATATGTAAGTCACCAGGCCGAGGGTGAGAATAGACAGGTTGTAATGGAGGACAGGAAGGATAGTGTGAATCACCTATTTGAGTCCCTGCCAGGTGTGGCCACTGGGGATTCTGGGTAGAGAGTATTTCTAGGTATTGGAGGCTGACATGAAGGACTGGGGAAGAGTAGTACGGGGTGCCGAAAGGGTCCACAGGGAAGGAAGGCTGCGTCCACAGCAAGGTTTGGAGTGCCCTGGGGATGGTGGCAGGGTGCGAGCCCAGGATCCTGCAAGCAGGCGGCTCTAGGGCTGGGGATGAGATGGAAGAGCTTGTAATGGTGGACAGGAGGGAGAGAAGGAATTGCCTACTTGAGCCCCAGCCCATTATGGCCACTCAGGTCCCAGATAGAGAATGTTTCTCCTTATGGACAGATGACTCAAAGGGATTAGAAGAAGGAGCAAGCCTGCATCCACCAGGGGGGTCCTTGGAGTCCACAGGGACTAGAGGCAGGGTGGAAGGA
Organism: Peromyscus leucopus; assembly: GCF_004664715.2. NCBI lineage: Eukaryota > Metazoa > Chordata > Mammalia > Rodentia > Cricetidae > Peromyscus > Peromyscus leucopus. The sequence continues at coordinate 56,947,910 of NC_051085.1, forward strand.
AAAGTCTACTTGCTGCAGGGCTAAGGATGAGGCTGGAGACATTAGTGATGGAGGGCAGGGAAGGAGAGTGGAAATTGCCTACCTGAATCCAGGTCTGGTGTTTCTAGCTTGTCACGGCTGACACAGAAGGATGGAAGGAAGAAAGCTGGGTCTGCTGCAAGGTTTGGTGGAGTCCCCAGGGAATGGGGGTAGGAAGGGAGGAGAGGCTCCTGTAAGTAGTGTGCTACAGGGCTGCCAATGAAACCAGAGAGATAGCGACAGACGACAGGAAGCAGAGAGGAGATAGCCTGCCTGAGTCCAGGCCCATTGTGGCTACTGGTTCTATGCAGAAAGTCTAATTTTGCCAGTTTTGATTTGGAGTTGCTCTATGTAGTTCAGGCTTGCCATGAACTACTAATCTTGCTGCCTTGGCCTCTTCAATACTTGTTATCCCCAGCAACATAAAGATTTTAATGTTGAGATATAGAAAACAATATTTAAAAGCTCTGTCTGTTTCATCATAATTTGAAAAGTCTATGTACCATGCCAGCTTACAGGGGCCACTTTTTATTAAGTATTCTGAGAGTCCTCTTACAGACTGTCCTTTGATTATTTTGCTCAGTAATGACTAACTTAATAATAAGCTGCAAATAACAACTAATTTAATAGACTGCAACCCCCCAGCATTGGCACTAGTCAGGGTATTAGTTGATATTGTCTCATCAATAACAACATCAGGGTGGGCGATTACTGATTTTGGAGTTCTGACCTTTTCAATTGCCCACTTCTCACATAGTCAAGAGGGATTACACAGACTTCCACCCCAGCTGTGCCTGGACACAGTAAAGCTTCCCCAGTCTCAAGATGTAGAGGCTTATTTTTTAAAGAACCAGCAATTGTAAAGTCATTTTGAATATATTTGGCACCATGATCATCCTTATAGTCCTTATTATCATTTTCTCCTTTATCTCCCCATTTGAAAATAATAGAGACACAGCACCACTAAGCCATGAAAATGAAAGGGGGAATTTGCATTCCTTTCTCCTGAGACCTCTTTCAGGAAAGTGGGAAATCTTACAGCTGGAGTGCAAATAATTGTTGGCTCCAGGGATCTACAGACCAAGGACTGTGTAAGAATGCTCAATGGGAATTAACTCTAGGGTCCTTCCCATGCAGGGTGAGCAATCCACAGCTCTTTCTTTTCAGAGATTCCTGTGGCATGCTTCTAGAAATTGCTTTGACTCTTCTCCCAGGCCATCTTCTAACACCCTGTTCCTTCTGGGCCTCGTTCACAGCTTTCCTGTATGGAAACCTGAACAAAACCTCCCAGGAGCAATTGCTCAGCTTTATCAGACCTGTGAGCAAGCAACACCGAGGACAGACATTTCACACCTCACCCTTTTAAGCGTCTAACTTTATACAAAGCCAACATATTGTTAAGCTTTTTCGTGAACAGTGTAAGCATCCTAGTACCGCCATTATCAGCATTTTCCAAAATCCTCGTCTAAGGGAACAGTTATCCACTATCACAGGAATGAGAATAAATTTATTTTTGTTGCTGAAAAGAAAAAAAAATTCAATGTGAAGGATTAGCAGTTATTAAAATAATATTTGTTCAAGGTTAAGCCCACAGCCTAGCAAACAGAGCTCTCTTGTACGTTAGTAATCTAGAGATAATGCATGTTCTACTTCAAAGGTTTTAAAAGGAGTCTCTCAGCAGCCTGTGAATTAATATGGATGATCAAGAATACACTTCAATTTCTAGTTGAATGATCAGAGATCAATGTTTAATCACTGTGTGTTTCCTAACAAATTGAAAATCTGTAACTCAGAAACATTCTTTAGAGGAAAAGTTCTACTTAAGTTATTCAGCTTCAGTGAAGAACATTTCATGTTAAATTTCATAAACCCGGTCATCTAAAATAAAGAGCTGCTCACATATGAGTTACTGGTAGGTATGAGGGTTGAGTTCATTATGCAATGATTAGAGATCACACACTGCATTACAGTACCTTTCAAAGTATCCACCAAGCAATATCTGGATAGTAACTGGCAACAGTAATCTGTAAGAAAGGGTGCACTTTGGAGGAGTGAGAAGGAGGGGAGATCTCAGCCTGAGTCCTCAGAGAGCAGAAGGAGAGAGGAAGGCTTCTTTGCAGGCATTTTGCTTGGGGAAGCAGTTGTTAAGGGAGGTCAGCTGGGGGATAAGATTGTCGCATAAGTGAGAATGAAACAGAGAAGTGCTGTGAGATGCGTGTGTTGCTTTCATTGGTTGATAATAAAGCAGTTTTGGCCAATGGCAAGGCAAGATAAGGTTAGGCAGTACAACAAAGCGAGGACAGAGATGAAGGGCGGAATTGGTGCAGATGCCGAGGAAGCAAAACATGTAGAAAATGAGGTAACAAGTCATGAACCATATGGCAAAGTGTAGATAAGAAATATGGGTTAATTTAAATGTCAGAGCTAGCTAGTAATAAGCCTGAGCCACTGGCCAAGCATTTATAATTAATATAAACCTCTGAGTGTTAATTTGGGAAGTGATTACCAGGTATAATCAGGCAGATGGGACAGAAAGCTCCGCCTCCATTTACAGGGAAGTCAGTTCAAGACAGCATGCTCTTTAGTGGATCAATACTATGTTCTCCATGAATGTTTCTTTGAGAATGTTAATTTTCTGAGGATGTTACTAGGACCTGTATCAATTAGATCACAGAAGATTTCTCCCTTGTTATTCAGTTTCTTCCAATATTAAGGAAGGACATAGAATGGCTGATACCACCAATCAATTTCTCTTGCCTTTTGTTCAAGGTTATGCTATAAAATGCTAATTACCTTGAATACAGCGTGCACCTATGTGATGACTTTCTAGATAGATACAACATTCTAGTTGTATATCACAGACTTGGTGCCACAGATCCAGGGAAACCATTAGGCAGAAATAAAGAAATTTGTGGTACAAATGAGGTGAGATGTTTTGAAGTTATCTGTATTTTAGTGAGGCCCCTTCCTGAGAGAGAACAGAATGAGAACATAGGAGGATGTGAGAAGGGACAAATTGGTCTCTTTGGTTTCATCATGTGGTCTGGCTCTTCATGGAAGTCTGTGTGTGTATTAACACTGGCAATGTAGAAACTACATTCTTTGCTTATTTTCCCACTGGTCAGCCCAAAAGTACAGGTAATAACTGCGGCTCTGAGTTGGCAGAACCTCTACAGTAGCCATCTCTTAGTCCTGGGTCATCAAGGTCTTTTGTTCAGCAAAGACTAAGCTTTAAGTCATGAGAAGAACATTAGGTTTGTGGTGATATATTGTGTACCCTAATAAAATTTGCCTGAAGTCAGAGAACAGACCAAGCCACTAGATTAAGCGTAGAGGCCAGGCAGTGGTGGCACACACCTTTAATCCTAGCACTCGGGAGGCAGAGATCTGTCTGGATCTCTGTGAGTTCAAAGCCACTCTGGACTACATGAGATTGATTCAGTCTAGGAGAGAACATAGCCAGGCAGTCGTGGCACACGCCTTTAATCCCAGCACTTGGGAGTCACACGACTTTAATCCCAGCATTAGGAAGGAAGTAATATGGCTGGGCCGATACAGGTATGTAAGGCGTGAGGAGACAGGAACTAAGTCCTTTTGGCTAGAGGTTTTTTTGGGTGAAGCTTTTTCAGGCTGAGCCTTTCAGGTGAGGATTAGAGGACTGCAGTCAGAGGATTCATGGAGTTGGTGAGGTGAGACATGGCAGTGGCTTGTTCCTTTGTTTCTCTGATCTTTCAGCATTTACCCCAATATCTGGCACCTGGGTTTTTATTATAAGAACATTTAAGATTTGAACAACAAGATTTACACTGAGAAATAGTATGAGAAATTACCACACACCACCCCCTCAGTTTTTTGATTCATGTATTCTATTGTCAATATATCATTTGTTGATTCATTTTGTATACCATATCCTGAAATTATTCAATTTCCAGTTCTAAAGAGGCAAGCTAATATTTACGTAAGCTAGTAGCAACCAGCTAGTAGCAGCCCATTACATTTCTGTTTCTGGATGGCACAGTATCTCATGGAGTAGAGAAACCTGTACTCATGTTCCCATTCTTGTACTGTTTACCCATAACATGTTCTCAGACATCTACATAATGTAGATAATTCAAGCATCATGAAAGTGCTTATACGGTGATGAGATAATTCACATAGGGAAAGACATGCATGTGGAGTAGATATCATTTTTATCAAGAGCCAAATGCTGCCTTCTCCAGGACTGAATAGTCTTTTTGAGGTGAACAGCCTCTGATCCACTGCAGTTTGTCTTAATCTTGCTACCTATTTATTTCTATCAAGACATTTTTTTCCTATTCAGATGCTATCTCTCTCACCCTCTCTCTGTTTTTAAGACAGGGTTTCTCTGTGCTTTGGTTTAGGCTTTCTCTTAGCTTTGGCTGTCCTGGAACTTACTATGTAGACCAGAATGGCCTTGAACACATAGATCTGCCAGCCTGTTCCTCCTGAGTGGAGGGATTAAAGGTGTGTGCCACCATGCCCAACCAACATTTCCTTATTTACCACTTAGTCCAAAACAGAACACAAATGTCTTGTGGTTACAAATGTCTCTTATGTAGTCTTGTATATTCAGTAGACTTGACGTATGGTGTGAGTTGGATAATCACTTCTTTGTATTTTGACTTGACTTAGTGTTTGAATTTTCTTCTGTAGCATGCTGGTTAGAAGGAAATTAGGTTTATGGAATTCTTCCCATATACAAGACAATTTATGCACATTATATAGGTATTGTAATTTTCTATTATTTGTAGAACTAGTTGACAGAAAGCATGTTTAATGTCTTTTAACTATTCAGTTGGGCTTCTTAATACAGATTCAAGTATTACCCTATACCAGAATACCGCATAGACTAAACAGTTTGGCAGGAATTCTATCCTTCTAACAAATGCTCCAGACTTGGTCAAAGCTTGTTCTAGGGTACTACTATCTACTCAACAGATGCACTCAGCTATGAAATATTTCTAATTTCTCCCCTGCCTTTCATCTCTTCTCCAATTGATCATAAACAGTATCTGTTAAATAACATCCCAGGCATGTCTACATTTTGGCAGTGGATTTATTGCATTAAGATTTCTGCTATTTTCCCAGTTTTTATCTCTGGCTAAAAATTCAAATGCCATGCCATCTAGTTTAAAACTGGGTACCTACAATCCTGTTGATCATTGTCCAAGTCTTATCAATTATGCTTCCTAAGTGTATTTTAATTGTGTTTTTTCTTCTTAATCAACCATCCACCAACTTTGTCCAAATCCTTGTCAGTTTCTATCTAGCTGCTAAGCCAGAGGGGATATTTGTTTTTTCTGTCCCCCACCCCCAAATACTTGCCTTCTTTTTAGGTAACTGCATTAGGCAGGTTCTGTAAAGGAGCAGAACTGACAGAATGTATGTATGTATGTATGTATGTATGTATGTAATCTGTCTGTCTGTCTGCCTATCATCTACATTTAAAAGGAGACTGAGTAGATTGGCATTTACAGAATGTGGTTGGTATAGTCTAGTAATGGTTGATTAAGTCTGGTTGTCTTAGCAGTTTCAACCCAGCATTGAGGGCCTGAAGGATTCATGGAGGGCTGATGGTCTTCAGTCTATGCTGGAAGTCCAAAGAGGTTGGTTCTAATACTGGTGAAGGAATACCACAGCAATAGCATAGATGAACTTGCTAGCAATAGGGTCAGCAGGCAAAAATTAAAGTTTCCTTCTTCCATGTCCTCTTATCTAGGCTGCCACCAGAAGGTGCTGCCCATACTTAAGGTGGATCTTCCTGTTTCAAATCTTATTAATAAAATCTCAGGAGTGCCAAGCAGCTTGTGTTTTAGTTGTCTCCAGATGCAGGCAAATTACAACCAGGAGCAGCCATCATAGTAACAGATGTCTACTGCAGGGAAAAGGGGCTGGCTAAAGAAACCCACCCTGACCCTGGAGCCCAGAACTAGGGAAAGATGACTCAGATCAGGGCAGAGAGAAACATAGTTTGGCTCAGTCAGATCACAGCCATCTCTGGTCCTGACCAACTGACTTGTGAAACCAACCAATCACAGAGCAGGATGGTAGAACCCTGGGCCCAGTGTTGACTCCACCTCCAAGACTTCCTGTGTAAACCACTCTGCCTAGTCAGTTAGAAAAAAAAAGGCTGTTCTCTCCACCCTGGTAGAGGCAGCTACTCTCCTGGACTCCTTCCCAAATAACTCTCTTTCTCAAAAGAGTTTTGGGTGTGAAGATCTTCTTTCACTGTCGTAGAGAAGATCCTTGCTGAGACATCCCTCAGTGGACAAGACAAGGGAGAGCTGAAACAGCAGAGCAAGGAGGAGCTGAACAGATCTTTGCTGAGATGCTCCTCAGTGGACAGAGCGAGAGAGCTAATAAGTAACACTTTTCTCCGGAGCTGGAGAAGATTGCTACCTTTCTGCAAGGGTTTCCCCTTTCCCAGAGTTAAGCAAAAGAAGCAACATCTTAGGCCGGAGAAGCAGAGCTCTGCTAGGAAATGCCCCTTGAGTGGGGGCTGAGCAAAGCTCAGCTGTAGAGGCTCTCCAGGAGAGGAGCAGGATTGCTATATCCTGCGGGGATACCATCCCCCATCACACCAGGTATACTTTGACTTTCCCGAAGAGTCAGGATACCCTTCCTTGCTGAAGCAGTTCCAGTCCTGACTCTCCTAAGAAGTCAGAAAAAATTCCCTTCCAGGGTTGGTCTGCTTCTTTGCAGTTTCAGCCATCAGAGCTGTGCTAAATAGCTCCAGGTATCCGGGACACCTTCAGGGCAGAGCTGTTGTTCTGAGCAGCTCAGGTGTCCGGGATACCTCACCCTCCAGGGTTGAATTGTCTCCTTGCAGTTCAGCCATCAGAGCTGTCCTAAGCAGCTCAAGGTGTTGCCTGACTCCCCAGGTAGTCAGGATACCAAACCCACAGAGTTGCAAAACTCACATTTTGCAACCAATTTACCTACATTTTTGGTGCCCAAACCTGGGACACCAAACCCACAGAGTTGCAAAACTCACGTTTTGCAACCAATTTATTTACATTTGCTATCTTCCAGATGCTTATGATTTACCTATCAGAGTTGCTTGTCCATGACCATGAAAATGAGCAACAAGGCCTGACTAGCCGAAGTGCTCCACCTCCTGACCATAGTGGCTGGTTAAAGGAGCACAGGATCCACCCATCCCACCAGACATTGCTTTGCTAATTGAAGGCTGATTGGCACCTCTTGCTTAAGATATGTTTTCAAGCTGAAATGACCGGGTACTGGGAGTGTCAAGTTGTTTAGCATACAGGGTTAGTCTGACCCGTGAGTGGACATCAGAGGAGATGAAGTCCTGATGCCATGTCTTGGTCCCATTTATCTGATATTTGGCAAATTCAGTTTTAGCCTTGTCCTTTCCATTATGAATGTCAATAAACTAAGCCCCTTTCTCTTTGGTTTATTTGAACTGAATTGAGTATGTTTAATTGCACAGCATGTGGTAAGTGAATTGAGTTTCTTGTTTTATCCTTGGCCATGCTTTAAAAAAAGGACATTATGAAATTGGCAGTTAAAGGGATAGAGTTAGGAAAAAATCATCATGAGTGAGGTAACTCATCCCCCAAAAGGTAACTATTGTATATTTTCTCTTATTTCTGAATTTTAGCTTTTAAGACTTCATCATGCTTGCTACAATCTGTAACTACAGAGGTTGGGTACCTAGTAAAAGACTAAGGGGAAGAAGAAGGATCTCCTAAGAAAGGGGAAATAGAATATGATATGAAGAGACTGGAGCAGGAGGATTAAACGAGGAGGAGGATTGAAGAGAGGGTTAAGGAAGGGCATGTGGGAGGGACAACTAACACCAAGGGCCATTTGAGGAGCCATATGGAAACTTGCTAGTGAAGAAGCTTCCTAAAATACATAAAGTGTATGAAAGAAATCTAAACGGGATTACCAAATGATGGGGGAGACAATTCCCGAACTAGACACTTTCCACTATCTGAAATCTTCAGTGTCAGAAATATATTTGAGTTGTTGGCCAAAAGGGCTCCATGGAAACACTCAAACATCACAGTCTGTTGCCAAGGCTATTGGGTGCTCTCCAAACACTGATAGTAAGGTGCCACTGCTGAAGACATACTTACATATCCGATTGAACATGGAGAAGTCAAACTGGTGCCTAGTTAGAGCCTTTATCCCTACTGATTAGTGTTTATGGCACTGGAATGGTACCAGAGAAAGGTAATTAAAGGTAACTCAGCTACAAACCCCGTGGTCTATAACAGTGGCCTGACTGCAAATAGCCTGAGGCAACACTGGTACAAATGTTGCGGGAGTAACCAACCACTGTCTCGTTGGATTAAGGCCAACTCCATGAGATGAACCTTATAATACTGCTAGGGTGGCTATGCACCTGAGATTGAACAGGCAATGGGCCTAGGGGAAAACCAAATAATATTGTTCTGCTAAAGGTAAATGGAAATAAAGTGACTCCTAGTGACATTCTGTTATAACTGTAGATCAGGACCTCACTCAGGCATCATCAGAAGCTTTGTTTCTCTGATGGGACTTAAGTAGATGGGACTTAACACACAGACACACAACTGAACAATGTGTAGAGAGTGAGAGATCTTGGAGCCCTCAGTCCTAAATGGGATGACTTCATCAAGTACTCCTCTCAGGGCTTAGGCACTTACATGGAAGAGGAGATAGATGATAAAGAGCCAGAGGTGATGGATGACTTCAAGATGACAGTATCTTCCAGACACAGCAGGAGTGGCACACACATGAACTCACAGAGACTGTGTCAGCATGTACAAGGCCTGCACAAATTCAAGACTGATGGAGTCCAAGTGCTGAGACGGGGAAGTGGATACAGACTCCCATCCTTAACCAAAAACCTTTCTGCAATTGGTATGTGCTTGCAAAGGAAAAAAAATTAGTCTTCTTCAATGGATCCTCATATACCTTCAGCACATGCTCAACATAAAAAGAACTCAATGGCCGGGTGGTGGTGGCGCATGCCTTTAATCCCAGCACTCGGGAGGCAGAGCCAGGTGGATCTTTGTGAGTTCGAGGCCAGCCTGGGCTACAAAGTGAGTCCCAGGAAAGGTGCAAAGCTACACAGAGAAACCCTGTCTCGAAAAACCAAAAAAAAAAAAAAAAAAAAAAAAAAAAAGAACTCAATGACATTTTTGTCTCGTATTTCTTTGGACATTTTTTTTTATTGATCTTATCCATTATGAGTTGGAAGGTGCAATCTCAAAGTAATTTTGATTTGCATTTCCCTGATGGTTAAGGATGTTGAACATTTCTCTAAGTGTTTCCCAGCCATTTGATTTTCATTTCTCAAGAGCTCCCTGTTTAGTTTAGAATCCCATTTTTTAATTGAGTTATTTTGTTTTCTTGAAGTCCATGGTTTTTCATCTTTTACATATTTTAGATATTAACCCTCTATTGTAGTGGTTCTCAACCTTCCTAATGCTGCAACCCTTTAATACAGTTCCTCATGTCGTAGTGAGCCCCAACCATACAATTACTTTGTTGCTACTTTATGACTATAATTTTGCTACTGGTATGAATTGTAATGTAAATATATGATATGAAGGATATCTGATATGTGACCCCAAAAGAGTTATGACCCACAGGTTGAGAACCACCACTGGATTTGATGTATAATTGGTAAAGATTTTTCCTATTCTGTAGCCTGCTGCTTTGTCAGAATGATGGTGTCTTTTCTATATAGAAGTTTTTCAGCTTCACGAGGCCACATTTATTGTTGTTTGCTTTAATATCTGTGCTATCAGTGTCCCATTTAGAAAGTCTTTTCCTGTGCTCATGAGTCCAAGAATATTCTCCACTTTCTCTTCTATCAGGTTAGTATATATGGCCTTATGATGAGGTCTTTAATCCATTTGGGGTTGAGTTTTGTGCAGGGTGATATAGATCTATTTGCATTCATCCAGTTTGACCAAGACCGTTTGTTGAAGATGCTATCTTTTCTTCAGTGTGTATTTTTGGTTTGTTTGTTAAAAATTGGTTGTCCATAGCTGTATGAAGCCAGAGATTTTTAATGCATTCTCTTTATGTTGTCCTGGCTGGTTTCCCATGTTCTGTTTTCAGCAGAAGTATGATAGGGTCATTCTTCCTGGCAAATCAATATTATCCAAAAGGTTTATAAAATTTTCTGAGGGGAAAAAAGCAACTTAAACATTATTATTTTTATTTTGAGATTTTAACTACATTAATTTCTCTTTCCTTTTCATACCTCCAAAACTTTCATATACTCCCTGTCCTTTTTCACATTTGTAAGCTCATGGGCCCTTTTTAATTGTTGTATGTACACATTCTTAAGTACATAACCATAACTGGCTCAGTCTGTATAATGTTACTTGAATGTATGTTGTCAAGGGTGAATATTTGGTTTTAAATAGCCAGTTGGTGTGCTTTTCCTTGGGGAAGGGTATTTCTCCCACTCCAGAGTCCCTTGGTTGCCTGTAGTGCGTTGTGTAAGGTTGAGACCTCATGAACTTTCCCTGTTCAGTTTATCATGTCTGTTGTTGTCCTTATTCAGCTCATGTTTAGGCAGTCAGGTTGGTGAGACCTTATTGATGTAGCTTCTGAAATTCCTAGAAGACATAATCTCACAGAGAACTCCCTGGTCCCCAGACTCTTGCAATCTCCCCCCACGTTTTCTGCAACAATTTCTGAGCCTTAAGTGCAGGAGTTGTGTTGTATCAGGGCGCTCTGGGCACCATACAATCTGTTTTTCTCTGTATTTTGATCAGCTGTGGTTTTGTGAATAGTCTTTGTCTGTTGCAAAGAGAGTTTCCTTTGTTAAGGGTGAGGACCACATCCTAAGCTGTGGGTACAAGGACAAATGTTTAGTCTGTAGTTAGGATTTACGCTGGTTTAGTAGAGCAGTGCTTGTAGGTTCTCCTCAGCGATCCATGCGTGAGTAGCTGTGGGTAGTCTACTAAGTTTCCAGTACCAGACATGATTTCTCTGTTTTTGAGTGGGCCGTAAGTCCAATTAGAGAGCTTACTGCCAAGGTAATCATGCCACTGCTGCATGTTGAGTAAGATTGCTGGTTCCTTCCTTCATTTGCAAACTTTCATGACACTTTCTAACACTGTGAAGGCTAGTCCTTATGGAGGAGACTAAAAGCAATGCTCACATTGTAGTTTTGGTGTCTAGTTGTTGTGGAAATTAAACTAACTTTTAAGGATATTTCCTTGTCTGCAGAAAAAAAAAAATGATTAGACTCAAGTCCGGTTTAGTGAGGAGCACTTCTATAAAAGCATTATAGGGCTCAGTTGTTAAGAACATGTACTGCTTTTCTGGAGGGCCTGAGTGAAGTTCCTAGCACCCACATCAGGTGACTTACAACTGCCTATAATTCCAGCTTCAGAGATTTGAGGTCTCCAGCCTATGAAGGCAGCTGCACTCATTCAGGCACACACACACACACACACACACACACACATAATTAAAAGCAATAAAAATAAATCTTTTAAAAAGTCATTGAATCCTGGTATTTATATTAGAACAGGAAAGTAGCCATTACCATGGGAACTCTGTCTCTAGTAATTAGCATTTCTGAAATACTCATTTTTTAGGCCTCTTTTCCTTGCTGAATTTTGTAACAGGTGCAATTAAGAAAAATGTTGATTGAAATTACTAGATCTAACCAGTTAGTAATAACACACAAAAATTATTCTTATTGTTTTAGCCAACAGCAATTTGGTTTCCAAATTTAAAACACTTCTCACTAATGGAGAAAAGCAAATTAAAGTGAAAATTCTCTTTAGTATAAATTTTCTATGTTCATTGGCATATAGATTTCAAGTGAATAGACTGTTCTCAGAAATTCTTGGTAAATTTATGTAGCCAGTCAAGATAATGAGTACATCTCACAGGAAACAGCTATGTCTCCTATCTGTCCATACCATTGGCGCTACCCTGGTGATTCTAACTCATGTCTCTGGTTGCCTGGAGCCAGGAAAAGGACTTGGATGTGTTGGAGCAACAGTTTTCACAGTAAAAATTCTCACACGTGGAAAATGAGGACCTGAAGGGGCCCAGGTGTTCCAGGTTGGGGAATTCATGGTTTGAGAGGGATGGGTTCATCTTAGCTTCATCCTGCCAGCAAACTTGGGAACTTTAGGTTGCAACTGCTCAGGAGAGGAAAGGGTTGCTTCAGTGGCTTTCTCCTTGTAACAGCTTGTGTCCAAGAAGATCTTAGCCTCTAGTGAATTGTTTAAAAGGGTTTACATGATGACTTAAAATAAAACTTGGATGTCATGGCCAACAAGACCCATTTCATCATACCCTTTGATGGTATCAGATTTATCTGTCACGGCCAATTCTTCAGAAATGGCAGACACTAGCACCCTTCCTCTAGACCAGTACTTCTCAACCTTCTTAGTGCTGCGGCCCTCTAACATAATTCCTGATGTTATGTTGACTCCCAACCATAAGATTATTGCTAGTTATGAATTGTAATGTAAATATCTGATATGCAGGATATCTGATATATGACCCCTCTGAGAGGGTTGTGTGATCCTCAAAGGGGTTGTGAATCATAGATTGAGAACCATGGCTCTAGATGGTCTAGCTGAGTGGAGGTGCGGACCCTGGCCAATAAAGCCACCGACTGAGGCTGACCTGGGGAAGTTGGTGTCTATTCCTACAGTAGTGTCTTCAAAGGCTTCTGAAGTAGGTAGGCCTTTTAGCTGTCTAAGTCAATCCCCATTCCCTGAGAGCCTATAGTCTGAGGCTGTTTAGTTTTTTTAAAAATTTTATTTTATAATTTAATTTTACATATCAGCCATGGATTCCCTTGTTCTTCCCCTTCCCACCCCCCATTCCCATCTCCTCCATGGAGGCTGTTTAGCTTTATCTTAACTGCTTTCTCTACCTTAACTATCATAATGCTTTCAGAGAAGGAGTCTGAGTTATAACTTATCAAGGAAGAAACTGAGGTTTTGAAAGGGGAAATGATTTACTTGTTTTGACCACACCATTATCCAATAACTCTTCTGAGGACAAAGTCTCTACATATGGCTGCTTTGTCCTGAGCTCCTTGCCACAGTGCTCACAGGTAACCAGTGGACTTCCATCTTCTCTGTTGTGATCACATGGTTTCAGAAACCTCTTCCCATGTCTGTAACACTACTCTCCCCTAGTGACAAACTGGCTCATTTTGTCCACAATTCCTTTTTAATTTTAATAACCCTGATTTAGCTACCCAACTCCTGCCTCATTGTACTTGTCTAAAACCCAGCTGCCATTGAAACACAGGGGAGGGGAGAGACGAGACAGAGAAGTGGGAGGCCTGTTAGAAGTCTGGGCTGACGCATGCTACATCCTGCCACTGTGTTCCACGGAAGCCAGGCAAAGGGACAGCGGCAGCTCTTTGGACATTGCCATGAGCAGGGTTGATGTCACGCTGTATGTCACACCTGGATAAGGCTGTGGATGACTATTTTCTTCCAGTAGGCTGCTTAGTACCTATGAGAGCTAGCCAGCGGGAATGAAGTGTGTTGGTAAGTACTGACTTAACATCTTCATGTCCTGTGACCTGTGAGTGTGGTGTCTTCACCATCAAGTACTGGTGGACAATAAAGAGCAATGTCTGAAACAGGCTGTATTGTTTTTGGGGGTCTCCACAATACTTCTAACAGCTTGAGCAGAAGTATCCCCTATTTGGCACCGGGCTTTGTATTTGGCAATGTAGTTCTTTCAGGATGAGACTAATTCTCTATGTAGGGCAACTTCAACTAAACTCATCCATATGAAAAAATATAGGAAATTTATAAAAAGGTAAGTTTCCATATTGGTTTTTCAGACATCTTTAGTGTTAGTTATCCCTTCCCCATCAGTATCAATCAATATACAAGAATAAGCTTGGCAGGGTGTGGGAAGCGCTACCCATCACGGAGGCTGGAGGCAGACGCTATGCCGGCCGTGGGGTTCAGATCACATTGTGCGCCACTTGAAACAAGAGTCAAAAGGGTGTGTATGTATATATGTATATATATATATATATATATATATATATATATATATATGTAAATTTATTAATGGGTGCTATGGGAAAACAGACTCACGGATACAGGATAAGGTAGACCCAGCTACAGAATACTTCAGTTTTGCCCATGGGTGAATGGAACCAGCCGACTGGTCTCCTATCATACCAAGAGAGAGATATAGCACCTACTCTCTCCTCAGCTTTAAGCAGTCACATACCCAGGAAAAAAAAAAAAAGCACCTCCATTGGTCCAGATATCGCAAGGTCGTTGGCAGAGTGAATTCCCACAATACCCATCCTCTCCTCTGCCCTGTCCTTCTATCCCTCCTACTTAAGCTTACATCTCATAAGTCCTGTTATCCCTCTCATAGCCTCTGTGTTCTACTATCCTCTCTTGAGATCTCACTGCCCCTTCTACACAAATGCTCTTTACAGTCCATTGGATTCTGTAGGAACTCCAAAATGAACACACAAATCTAGGGAAATGATGCTAAGATTCACATATGAGTGAGAACATGTGGCATTTGTCTTTCTGGGTTAGGGTTACCTTACTCAATATGTTTCTCAGCTTCATCTATTTAATCTTCAAATTTTTCTTTTAGTTTACAGCTGAATAAAATTCTATTGCATGTGGGTACACAATTTCATTATGCATTCATCAGTTGATGGGCATCTAGGCTGTTTCTATGACCTAGCAATTGTTAGAACTTTCCAATCTTAATCTTATTTAAACCTAAAAAATCAAAATGTTTTAGAGTGAAATAAAAATGAGCTTTATTTTTGTTTTTAAAAAATTATTCTATTCCCCTGCCCTCCATGGCTGCTGATTACCCTAAGGAGGAGGTTAACTTTTGATTTGTTTTCATGCTGCCTCCCGCCAGTATGTTCTAAGTGAATCGACACAATTTCAAGCCAGTGTCCTTCCAGCCACCGCCAGTGTCCATTTAATGAGTTCATTTATAATGAACCAATAAAGACATCGTCTGCTATAAAAATTTGACAGTCAGTTCATAGGAGAAAGCCGAGGGTGCTGATTTGACAGATAAGGGAGTCCTTTATACTCAGACTCATGTTGAATACTCCTCTAGTAGAGAAGAGGTAGGGCTATCTAAATACCATTTAAACAGCTATGATGTCAGATGTCACTAGAAAGAGGAGTATTCAGTTTAGGAGTGACTGTTTTTGTCTCTCAGCATTCTCAATAAATACAGACACACCATACCTTGATGGTCCATGGGACTCACAAAAGTACTGACTGGTTGGGGCTTGCACAATAAAACTCATTTTAGTGCTCTGTGGAAAGAAAACCTACAGAGTAATATGGCAGCTTGCTAGTTTTAGGACCACCATGCAGATTCCATGTTCACTGCTGATTTGACAGCTGCCATCCTGCTGTGTTCTTGCTCCAGGCTGTGCAGAGAGGGAGCTGTGGAGGAAACCATAAGCACTTGATTTAATTAAAACCATTACCAACACTATTTCTCATCTCATTTCTCCAAGTGCTAAGGTATAGATTACACAATCAATACACAGGGAAAAAAATACAGTTTTGTTTATGGCTAAAAACAGTGTAAGAGGAGTCCTCCTGCAGCAATTAAACTGGAGGGGACTTTTCTTTGGAGTTAGGGACTAAAGGGATGCAGGGAGAGAGGGAAGGAGGGAGAGGAAGAGAGAATGAATATGAATGAAAGAATATTCTAACTCAGCCGATCCTATGCTGAGTTATCCAGTGCTGCTATTTAGAAGCCATGAGCCACAGGCACTTTTCTATTTTTCGCTCCAGCTGGACAATTTCGGGTTTCATGAAGATCTGCACATTAATGCCAGGAAGAATCCTGTCCACCCAGTTCATCTTCTGAGCTGCTATTTAGTTTGAAGAGCTTGCACTGTTCAGCCAGATGCTGTTACTAATACTGGAAATCACTGGAGAGAGGAAGTAAATTTCACTTACTTCTGGGAGTTTCTTGTGGCTAAATATATTGCTTCTTTTTTAGTGGGTAATTTATTCTGGTTTGTTTTTTTTCTGGTTTTTAAAAACTGAAATTTCTATGCTTTGTGAACCCCTGTAGTGTAGGGAAAACAAGTTTGGTTACTAACCCTTGTTATGGATGACTTTTAAAATTTTACTATCTTATTATTTGGGAAATTTCCCTTTGTGAAAACAGTTTTTATAGCTAGCATTTATTGAATACCCAATACAGGCCAAACACAACTTTTCAAGTCATTTAAATAATTTGCCTTTTATTGTCTAAGTCCAATGAAATGGAGTGATTTATACTGTTCCACAGAACATGTTCTGCATAACTCCAGAGAGCGTCACATAGGACAGACAATTTTTCTGAAACAGGAAGTCAATTTTAGTATTCTTATTTTACAGATTCATATCCCCATTTTACAGATTTTGTTTTTAAAGCCAGAAGATCAAAAGTCCTGACTACCATGAAACAGTAGGAAGAAATAAACAGAACTTGCCATGGCAGCTCTCTCTGAGCACCCTGAGTGGGGCTATTCTTAATAACAGTTGCCATGGCCATTATTAAATATGCTGTTTTTCTGTTACTTCCTCCAAACATCTACCATGGTTGGATTTGTGGTGCTTATGGCACCAGACTTCCTCCAATTAAATAGCTCAATAATGTTTTTTTTCCCCCTAATTTTTCTAGAATAGTTGTTGTACAGAATGGTGCCTAAATTCTACATGCTATTTCTGGTTCTGGATGAAAATTATCTGTAGATAATACTACCCAGTAGAAATTTCTGTATGGCAAAAATGATCTATAATTGAAGTGCCAAAAAAGTAATCACTAACTATCCATGGCTCTTGAGTATTTGAAAGGCATGCACACAGTAGTGGAAGAACTGACCAGAGAGCTACAGAGCTTGAAGCTGTTTTGTGAGTTAAGAATATCCTAATATTTATTGTGAAAATGATACCAGTTGTTTATGTTAGAAATGTACCTGCCAGCTAGTTTGTGGATGAGCAGCCAGAAAAATAAAAAAGAGAGTAAAGGAGAAGAAACGACATGCCCAGAGTCTCACACTCTGCTAACACAACGATGTCCTTAAAGGTGTAAAGATCACATAGCAGTTTGCCTTGGGGACCAAAATCTTTATTTAGGACTTTTCATAGACAGTGCATACAATCAAGGCCAAGGCTCATCAAATTGAAGACAAACTCAAGAATCTTAGTTTTTAGGAAAATGCTGTAAAAATTATCCCCCAAACATCAGTTAGCATTAGTTATTATCACCTCCCACCATCTTTTGGGGTTTATGCAGAATTTTACATAGTACATCTGGAATATAAACACATTTTGTTTCCAATTACTTTAAGGCAATTTTAACAAAAGATATTTGATAAAATCTTTTCATCAATTTTGTCCAAACCAAAGTCTCCTCCAAATAATAAATGTTAGACTTAGAATGGTTAGGTGTAACAGCAAGTGATACCTAAAAAAGAGCTAATTGTTAGACCAAGCTGGATGGCTAATTTCTCCTGGAAAGGCCTTGTGCTGGCCTTGTCTGGCTATTTTCGTCACACATCATTAGTCTTGAATAGAGGCCTCACAGGAGGAATCCCATGTTGGCTGCCCACTGGGAGCAGGTGCTGTCCCTTATTGAGCAGTTCTTAGCTGCTGCTAGGGCCTTTGTTGCCTACAGCTCCCTGCAAGGCTTGGCCTCCCTTGGGAACCAGCTGCGTGAACACTGCCAGCCACATCTCTCCCCTGACTGAGTGCCTGTTATACCCCTCCACTTTCAGCTTGAGTTACCTATAGCCATAGTCATACAGACCACGCAGGAGTGATGCTATCACATAGAGTTGCCTTATGAAATATAAGGAGTCTAGCTGAATTTAAGTTTAGGATAAAAAAGGATACACACACACACACACACACACACACACACACACACACATATATTACTGTGCCCAAAGCTTATATGGGATAAACTCACATTGGAAGTATTGTTTAGTCCTTACCTGCAGGTCATGTTTGACTAGGCGTCTTGTGCTTTAATAATTTGTTAGACCTGTTGCTGTCATCAAAGGTGTCACCTCTCTAGCTCTTGTCCTTTTGGTTGTGAGCCTAGATTTTAATGCCCGAGCCATCTATCCAGCAAGATACTTTAAGATCTTACTCTGTGTGTGTGTGTGTGTGTGTGTGTGTGTGTGTGTGTGTGTGTTTGTGTGATGACTAATACTTTGATAATGGGAGCAATCACAGAATTTGGGTCATAGCTGTGGCATAATGGCATTGATGGCAAAAATGACTTGGCTGATATTGGTTGCTATGGAGTTTCCTTTAACCATCAAGAATGGCAATTTAAGCTGTAAAAGAAGGTCAATGATCAGTTCAGAGTCTGGGATCTTTTCTTCTTTTATGGAAGGGTTGAGGAGCAGAAGTAAAATGATGTAGTTTTTTAGTTGGTTGTTTCCAAGATTAACATATAATGCTGTTTACAATTTCTATTTGTTTACAATTATACTTTGCTGAGTGAGGCTATATGCATTTGCAGCACCATATTTATACTAAGAAAAAAAAAACAGCTGGGTGTGGTGGTTCATGCTTTTAATCCCAGCACTTGGGAAGCAGAAGAAGGTGGATCTCTGAGACTTTGAGGTCAGCCTGGTGTACAAAGTGAGTTCCAGAACAGCCAGGGCTACACAGAGAAACCCTGTCTCGAAAAACCAAAAACCAAAACTAACCAACCAACCAACCAACCACCACCACCAACAAAAACCTAAGAAAAGATAATCATTATGCTAATGATTCATAATGAACAATGTATAAATAAAAAATGCATGTCTTATATTATTACAACATTATAAATTCTTACTAGATGAAGTAAATAATACAGACACCAAACTGCCAACAATGGAGGAGACAGATCAGGAGAGTGACAGGTCTTTCCAGCCCACCTGGCAAGGCTGGCTGTATCAGAGTTGACTATTCACCAGGTAAATCCACAAGGCTCAGTCTGCAGTACAATTCTTTCACAGCTGTCTGTCTGTTTCATCCCTTTTTTTATTCTTGGGTTAGTGGCCTTAAAATAGGATTCATTTCAGTTAGTGGGCTGATGTAAACACTGTAATTCTGTCTCGACTTCTTGAATGTGTTGCTTGTATTATAATTTTATGGTTCTTTAAAAAGTACTGAAGTATGTGCTTTATTCTTCTGACATGATTACATGTACTACTTAATTTCCACACTTATTATATCTGAACTTTTGTACTGGAACCAAAGGAACAAAAGCTGCCTCCTAAGTGATCAACTTCCATTCTTTTCAGCATACGAATGAACCTAGTTTGGAAGAAGCTGAAGGGAAGGGAACTTGCTTTGGTGCAGAATTTACTTTTTCCTTCCTCTCAGGAAAGAAACCTTCTATTGACCAAAACAAATGGTGGTGAGTTGGTGACAGTCATAATTGGCAGCCTCTGGTGTATAAAGTCATTTGCTTGAATTATTTATATCTCAAACCGATGAGAATTTCTTAAGAGCAAATCAGACAAGTCCAGCGAGTATCATTTGCGCTGTGGCCACACATCTGGTTGATGGCAGGTCTCATCTGCCAAGGTTGATGCCTTAAAAGCTCAGGGGAGGAGTTCATTTCAAAATAGCCCACACCCGTCAGAGTTTGATTAGCCCTTCAACAGCTTTGTTCTGATCCTTGCCCAAAGCAGACTGATGCAGAGAGCGATAGTTTCTCTAAGGCTGCCTGCTTACCACAGCTCAGTAGCATATGTCACAGTTGGACCACCTCCTTAGATGCTAAAGTGACCCTTTTAATACTGTTTACTTAAAATGTACCTTTAAATGATCAGGAGCTAACATAGTTAGGATTTGTTGCTTTCTAGCAGTGTTAGATGTGATTGGTATAGTCTGGTTGCCTCCTGGCACAGATTATCAGTATGTCACCAGGACTCAGATGGTCTTAATGTCTTCTCCTACCATTCATTATCTCTGTTTTCTTCCGCTTTGGCATGTTACAGCTGGGGGGGGGGGCTTCAGAGTTGGTTCCAGTTTATTGGTGAGTTCGTAAAAATTAAATTGCTTAGAGAAAATTTACACATTCTTCCTTATGAGCAGATGAATGTGGGCTCTTTTATGTGGACTTTGGGGAATTGTCCTCAAAATTTATCATTTTTAAAATTTAAGTCTATTGTATGAATTTCAAGAAAGAATTTTTTAAAGCTTGTACATTTTTAAATGCATTTATGAAATTTTCCTTGTAGCTTGTATTGATTTTTGCTTTGAGCATTGCAAAATATCTTTGGGAATTAAATGAATGCTTAACGCTGTCCAGATTTTTATTTTTATTTTTTTACATATTTTATAGTCAATCTTTTAATATATTTTAAAATATTAATAAAATTTCGTGAAAAAGTTGCTTAAGGTATCATGGTTTTTTTATAATTAATCTGTTAAAATTATTTAAATGTCAATGTATATCAATCAGAAGTTATTGGGAAACTGTAGCATGAATCTTAAAAGGTCTTATTAATAAAAACAAACCTGGAGCCAGGTATTGAGGTGAACGCTGAAAGATCAGAGAAACAGAACCAGCCACAGCTAACCTCACCTCGCTAACTTCTCAGCCGATCCTGTTTCCTCAAACTGGAAGCCTCTGAGTCCTCATCTGGAATGAATCTCAGCTGAACTGCTGCTAAAAGCCTGAAAGCTTAACCAGCTCTAGTTCCTGGTCCTCATTCCTTATATACCTTTCTGCCATCACTTCCTGGGATTAAAGGCGTGTGTCATCATGTCTGGCTGTTTCCAGTGTGGCTTTGAACTCACAGAGATTCAGATGGATTTCTACCTCCTGAATGCTAGGATTAAAGGTGTGTGTCACCATTTTCTGGCCTCTATATCTAGTGACTGTTCTGTTCTCTGATCCCAGATAGGTTTATTAGGGTGCACAATGTAATGGGGAACACAATATCATCACTGGGAACCAGTAGGTAAAGTAAATTGGTAGCTTTTAGTGTCCTTTATGATAAAAAAGGGAGCCTATTCACAAACAGCTCTTGAAAAAACAGGTGCTGTTCTATGCACAAATGACAATTATAAGGTGGCACATTCCACTTTTATGTTGCTGGCCATGACTTGGGAGAATGCAGTTCTCTATTATTAAAAAGAATTATTACATCTTCAAAGGTCTAATCTTACAAGGAAAGAAAAGTTAAAAGACCCTAAAAAAGAAAACTTTATTTTCAAAAATATTCTTTGTGTGTCTGTGTGGTGTTGGGTGAACATATTTTTCACCCCAAGTAACTTCTGCACTTTTCTCATTAACTATTCCTGTCTGTAGTATGTTTCTGCTATTTTGTACTCAACACAAATATATTTTTTATTCTAGAACAAGCAGTAATGGCAATTGCCTTCACAAGAAGAAAAACATTTCCTTCTTAAGGGTGCTTTTTAGCCAATATTGAATGAGTTACATTTTTGATGGTATGTAGTCATTCTAGAACATCCTAGAGCATCCATTTGACACTCATTCTTCCAGGGTAGAGGATCATCCTTCTCTTTCCACCTTGGGCTTCATCATGTTCCATGTCTGCAGTGTTGGTGTGGGAGGGAGGGGAAGCCTCATCATAAATCATGTTTGGAGAGGTCCAAGATTTTTATAGTTCCTTTGGTCCAGGCATCAGTGACAAAGTTGAAATCATGAAAATATCACAGATAAGTAAAAATTGTGTTTAATTTTAACTGCTTTTGTTTACAAAGATGTCCTGAGCAGCTGAAGAAGCATGTGAACCCCACTCAATACTCCACATGAGATTTGACCTCTGACTAAAGAAATGAACACTTACCTACTGAATCACTTGATTCTCACCCTGCTTTGCATGAAAACCTTAGATGAGAGGTTTTCAGATGTACATTTGACTGTGCTTACAACTGGAAACTGTTTTTTTTTTTTTTTTTTTTTTTTTTACTTTTTTTTACTGTACAGCCTAAGCTTCTGGCTCATTGAAAGAAAATTAAGTTATTTGAAGTTTTGGACTTTCCCTCTGAGACAGTTTCTGCTTCTAGCCCACCTGTCAAGGTCCTTTGACTGGCTCACTTACCTGTTTTGTCCAGAGGAGAGCGAGAGGCTATATTATGTCATTTAGAAAGGCAGGCAGGTAAAATTCCCGAGACCTCTTTTAACTGAGTATCGGGCAATCTCCATTGTCAGCTGGAGTGTATTCAGAGGAGTGTCTCGTAGGTGGTTCTAAACACATCTGAAAACTCCAGTTGCGGGGATGGTACTGCCCATGTTCAAGGCAGGTCTCCCCTCCTCAGCTAAATTTTCTGGAAACACCCTTCCTCCTAACTGTGACCACAATGTGGTTTTTGCTGCTATTCTTTTTCAAAAAATGTTGGACTGTATGTCCTCTTAAATGGTGAGGCAAAATAAACCTTTCTTCCTTAAGTTGCCCTTGTTAGGTATTACCTCATAGCAATGACAAAAAATATTGAGAAATAAGGCCAGTGCTGTGATAAACCCAACTTTGTGGCTTTTAGACATTTTGAACTGGTTTTCAGCATGAATTATGGAAGAGTGTGGAGCTTCAGGCTAGAGAACCCCCAAAATGTGGTATGCGGACCTTAACTGGCCAATCTGGTGAGAATTTGGGAGGGGCAGAAAAGCAGAGAGTAAACTAGGCATGGTATGCAATCTCTGTAATGCCAGCACTGGGGAGGTAGAGGTAGGAGGGAGCAGGAGTTTAAGGTCATTCTTGGCTATACAGAAAGTTTTAGGCTATCCTAAAATAGCAGAGACCTTGTCTCAAAAAATCAAAACAAACTAAAGCCAAGTACGAACAGTGCTTATACCATGCTCATGAAGTTCCAGATGAGAATGGAGACTCCATTCGGAATTATTGCTGTTAGCTTCTGGTAAAGTTTCTGCATTTATTCTGCCTGTGTCCCGAGACTTAGAGTAAAACTGGACTCAAAAATAACGCGCTGATTTGCTTATTACAGGAAACTCCAACACTCACGGTATGATATAGTTACTGCTCATCGCTGCTCTCCAGATTTAGAGAAGAAGGGTATGAAAAATGTACAGTTTGTTGATGAAAGGAGCGTGAGCAAGCTTAAGGCTGCAGACACGTGAAGCACAGAGAAAACACCCGTAATTGCTAAAGAGGTTAGCACAGTGAGGAGAAACATCCCTCATCCCGGAACGGTACTGGAAAGGTGACTTGAGGGCAAGACCCTCGCTAAGACCAACTTATAAGCATACGTGTTCATATGAAGGGACGGAGCCCAAACTGAGGATGACACTGAAGAGATTCCCTGCTCTAAAGCAACCGCGTAGGAAACTGGTTAAACTCCCAAGGGGCACAGATGACACTACAACCGTGATAGGACGGGGGCAGCTTGCACACTGAACGGACACAGCAGAACTCAGTAGTATCGCTCACATGGTTGTGATTTTGCACGCATGTAGCATAAATAAGTGTGTGGGTCTTGGAGGCTTATAGTAAGGTTTCAGCCTCTGAGGCCAGGCAACTTGTGCTAGGATCAGATTCCCAGTAAGGAGGCCTTCAGAGGACACTATATGAATCCGCGAAGACAATACTGTTGTAGTGAAGGTCATTACGTGAATCCGTGAAGGCAATGAAGTTGCAGTGAAGGTTCTAAGGTGTTGTGGATGCCAGAGCCGTGGAGAACCCATCAAGGAAAGCTACGGGCACAGAATGGAGCCTGCACATGAAAGAGGCTGCATGTGTTACAGGCGGCAGAACTGGAAGGGCGGGACTGCAAGCTTCATACGCGTAGGAATTTGCATACTTTTATGTCTGCCGGCCTGAAACTTAGCACAGTGACAAGAGTACTGTGTGTATTCTTTGATATCTTGATTTTCACAGGTTATATTTTAGCCACCGCTCCATAGTTAATAGAGATATATTTCAAATTTGAAGATAGTTACATTAGTTATAATGGTTATAAGAATTTTTTAATAATCTATCAACTCTTTATGGATATAGCTTATTTAAAACGTCTGCCTGCCATACACAATGCTTATAGACTACTACAGTCTTTAAATGTTTTTGTGTATTGATGAGATTTATCACTGACAAACATTAATCATATCATTATTGTTCAAATTATTTATTATATAATTTTTTTGGTTTACTTTTGTGTTAGTATCTATATTTGTTGACATGGCAAATACGTTTGGTCTATGCTGTGTCTTCTAATCTTAGTTTTGAATTTGATTTGCTTTTATTACCATTTACTATCTGTATTCTGTTTGCTCTGATTTGTAAGCATTTGTGTTTATGCATATTGTCTCTACAGATAATTTGGGAGCAAGGGATATGTTATGCTTTGATTTTGCTTCTTCCATTAACAATTGTGTTTCCATATAATGCATCGTGTATGTCAAATCCTTATGATTTTAAGTTCTGTGAAACCATTGCCTCCCATCTGATAAATTCATGCTATACTTCGTATTTTGTAGTGGCCAACATTGGGATGCATTGCTACGTGTGGCTTTATTTCCTACTAGCTTGTTGCCCATGCTTGGTTAATAGAACACAACAGCTAAGTCATATAGAACAAATACTAAATGAAGCAATTGTTGAATTATGCTCAAACCCTAGTTCTAGCTCCAACTTGTACAAAAATTGTGCTACCTGTAGGGACATTAGTTTACTCTTTGACAACAAAGGTCTGGGGACAATGCATGGTTTAAGATCTCTTTTATTGCTGGGCGTTGGTGGCGCACACCTTTAATCCCAGCACTCAGGAGGCAGAGCCAGGCGGATCTCTGTGAGTTCGAGGCCAGCCTGGGCTACCAAGTGAGCTCCAGGAAAGGCGCAAAGCTACACAGGGAAACCCTGTCTAGAAAAAAAAAAACCAAAAAAAAAAAAAAAAAATTTCTCTTTTATTTTTAGCTTCTTCACTCCAGCTTTTGAATCTGAATATAATATTCAAAGTAGTGACTTTATTCTTGTGTGTAACAAATTTCAGTATTCGTATTATATTTCCACTTCAAACACTGAGATTTGGAGTGTTTCATAGAAGGGAGTTTCCTTAGGCTAGTTATGCTGACCTCAGGCTTGTTCACTCTCTGAACATACATAAGCTCAAGTTTGACAGCTCTGACTGCTATTATCAGCATGAATTACCAAACCATTTGGAAACCACTGTGCTCTATTTGAACCAAGTGATGACTGTAAAGTATTGAAAACAAAAAAGTAGTATCTGATCATTCATGCTCAAAAAACAAATATAGTGCCTTGCCCCTTCTGTTGTTACTTAGTTTATATTTTACCTAGGGTATCATGGTCAACAGAGAGCTCTTTTTTTCTTTCACTCTTTGTATTTAAGGCTACTTCCCAAAGAAGAGTAAAAGCAATCCACTATACTAAAAAAAGGGAAATAAAAATTATTTATCACATATATTTAAAACTTAAAAAAGAAATATTTCCTCTAAAGAATGATTTTTCATTTTTATCATCTATCTATCTACCTATCTATGTATCTATCTATGCATGTATGTACATATGTATCTATCTATCATCTTCCTACCCATCATCTATCTATCTATCTATCTATCTATCTATCTATAATCAATATCATCATCATCTTATCCTTATTTCATAGAAATAAATAATACTTCCAAATAAATTCAGACATGTTTATTTCTTCAGGCTTAGACACTGAAGAGGCATAAGAAATGTGCTCATCTTTCACTACCAGCATTATTTTTTCATTATTAGGTTATACTAATTTTATGGAATAATGATCATTGTGTCATTTTGGTAATGCAGAGAATTATTTTGTTGATACTTGTCCTCTCCTTACCCTCTTTTTTTTTGTTGATACTCTGTAGGTACTGGAAACATTCATACCATTTTCCTATTCTAGAAGAATGGATGTCTATAAGCTTTAGTGGTCTATGTAGCTAGGGATTTAATGAACTTATGATTAAAGCAAGATTTAGAGATGTTTATTTAGCTATGAGTCTTCTCAAAGAGCTAAATTTGACTGCTGATTTTTACTATTATTTAAGCTACTTTTGTCTGTTTCTGGTTGATTTTTAATTAATTTTGTACTATTTAATTAATTTTGTATCTTTATTAATTTATTTTTAGCACTTCAGGTTTGTTTAGTTAATCTTTTTCTAGCTTATGAGTTCAAGGTTGAGCTCATCTGTTTTATTATTTCTAGTGAACTGATGTATTGGAGCATACACACTTCCTTCTGAGGTGTTCTATGGCTGCATCTGAACACTTTTGATATATTCCCAAGTACATTCATTTCTAAGTACATGCTCATTGCTGTGTTGATTTACATATTTGTCTGGGTTTTCTTGAAAGCATTGCTGGAGACGTAACTGCCTATATGTTCATCTCCAGGGGAATCTGATGCTCTCTTCTGGCCTCTGAGGCCACTGGCATTCACATGCATATACCCACACTCAGACACATGAATACACATAATTAAAAATTGATCCTAGAAATACACATCTAAATAGTTCCTTAGTTAAAACAAAGTTCTGCCAAACACATATACACTGTCATGTCCTCTGGG
Organism: Peromyscus leucopus; assembly: GCF_004664715.2. NCBI lineage: Eukaryota > Metazoa > Chordata > Mammalia > Rodentia > Cricetidae > Peromyscus > Peromyscus leucopus. Next base: position 56,974,474 of record NC_051085.1, read on the forward strand.
TAAGTTTTTAAATAGCTGTGGTTATACTGGTCTGTTCTACACAAGCTCTGGGTATATTAGTGCATATGCCCCAGAAAACGTCATGGTCCTAGGACATACCTGACTCATCTCTCTTCTTTCCCAGAGATTTCTCAGATACTGTAGTAAGGCACCATGAGTGAACTTTCTCTGCCCTTAGGTATGTTCAACTGTGAATTGCACAGGGCTTAAGATTCATAAGACTAGTTAACTGAAAATTGGGAGGTGACAGAGTAGTTTATACTCTTTTCATCGATATGTAGGTATTTGCAAGATACTTCAGTAGGCTGCACAGAAGGCTTATAAGGTTGAACATTTGTTGTCCACCTTGACAATGCACCATGGTCTGAGCATTTCTTCCTTATTTACTCTCCTGTCTCTTATATTTGATGGCTAGGGCTTCTGAAGTAGATGCCGAGAACTTTAACTCTGGTCTTCTGCAAGAATAGGTGCTCTTAACCACTGAGCCATTTTTCTAGCCCCTAGGTGTGTTTTAATGTTTTTGTTCATAGTTTTAATTTCTGTTGCCTTTTTGCCATTAAAAATTTAGTTTTTTTTTTTAAGAAAGCAATTTGGTGTTTCCTATGGATTGTGTCTATGACAGAACTCTAGACTACTAGCAGCATCACAGAGATGCTTTCATGGGGAAAAAACATGAACACAAGTAAATATAGAACACAGACATCCAGGATACTTCTAGGATCTAAAACAAAAACCAAAACCTAATGCATTGTGACAAATATTTTTTTTTTTTTTTTTTTTTTTTTTTTGAGACAGGGTTTCTCTGTGTAGCTTTGCGCCTTTCCTGGAACTCACTTGGTAGCCCAGACTGGCCTCGAACTCACAGAGATCCGCCTGGCTCTGCCTCCCGAGTGCTGGGATTAAAGGCGTGTGCCACCACCGCCCGGCGCATTGTGACAAATATTAAAGAGCAATGTACAAAGGGCAGTGAGTGGAAAGTGGAGTGAAAATATGAAACTAGACTGTAGTTCAAGGAGTGGTCGGGGGCTTGTCGAGCTGGTGCAGCAGGCAGGGGTGCTTGCCGTCAAACCTAATGACTGGAGTTCAATCCCCAGGGTCACACAGCGGAAGGAAGGACTGACTAACTCCTGTAAGTGATCCTAGCCACTGAATGTGTGCTGTGTCATGCATCACACACACACACACACACACACACACACACACACACACACACACACACACACATGCATACACACGCATACACTTAGTAAGAAAATCAATAAATGTTGAAACAATAATGGTTGGAAACATGATTTTCATTGAGATCTAAGTGGGCTAACATTTTCCTGGCAAATTATGTGTGATATAAGCAGAAGTACAGAGGTCTGAATGAGCTTTGTGTGCACAGAGAATGGAAGGCGCTGACTTGGTAAGGGAAATGGTTTCTCTGGCATCTTTACTTTGGTCTCCAGATTTTTTTCTAAAACTTTGGGATGAAGGTCTACATAATTAATCATTTGTTCATAATAATGCCTAATGTGGCCTTATATAATTTATGAACATAAAGGATTAATGAAAAAAATAACTAAAAATACTGAAATGGAAACTATATGTGTAGCAGGAATCTTTTTTTTTTTTTTTTTTTTTTTTCCGAGACGGGGTTTCTCTGTGTAGCTTTGCGCCTTTCCTGGAACTCACTTGGTAGCCCAGGCTGGCCTCGAACTCACAAAGATCCACCTGGCTCTGCCTCCCGAGTGCTGGGATTAAAGCCCCGGCGTGTAGCAGGAATCTTAAATGGTCTTATTAATAAAATCAAACCTGGAGCCAGGTATTGGGGTGACCGCTGGAAGATCAGAGGAGCAGAACAAGCCACAGCTACCTTACCTCGCCAGTTCCTCAGCTGATCCTGTTTCCTCAGACTGGAAGCCTCTGTGTCCTCATCTGAATGGGTCTCAGCTAAACTGTTGCTCAAAAGCCTAAAAGCTTAACCAGCCAAATGCTTCTAGTTTCTGGTCTTCACGCCTTGTACATCTTTCTGCTTTCTGCCATCACTTCCTGGGATTAAAGGCATGAGTCACCATGCCTGGCTGTTTCCAGTGTGGTCTTGAACTCAGAGATCCAGGAGATCTCTGCCTCTGGAATGCTAGGATTAAAGGCGTGTGTGCCACTATTTTATGGCCTCTATATCTAGTGGCTGTTCTGTTCTCTGACCCAGATAAGTTTATTAGGGTGCACAATATTTTGGGGAACACAATACCACCACATATATGCGAATTATTACAGCCTAATCATGTTGTGATGCATTTCTTAGTAATGAGAATCTAACAAATGCTTCATCAGTTTTGTAATTGTACAAAATCATACTGTATTTGCAAAGACCAAGAAGATTATGATGTTCTTAGGGATACAATCTTATTGGACAACTATTGCATAAATGATCCATTATTGATGAGACATTGTTATGGAACACATGACTATACAGCAGATGGATGAATATACTACTTTGGAAGCATATATACACAAATATTTTATATGTACATATATAGTATATATTTCTCTTTCATACTTTAAAATGTGAGAGAAATTTCAATGATCTGAGAAATAATAAACAGACCTTTAGAAGCATGACTTAGAACACAGGGAAAGTCTCATGAGGCAGAAATAGGTGCATAGCTAACTCAAAGCTACAAAAAGTTAAAATTGGCTATCTGACCAGTTATAGTACATACTTTAACAGAATATGCAGAACAATTGACTCTGCTTAGTGAAAAAATGTCTTTTGTATTTCTCATTTATATATTCAAAGTGGGTCATGGAAACTAGATTCATCAAATTCAGGAAAGAGTTTCCTGTTTATCAAGGAATAGAATGGAAAGTTGAGAATCTATCAAGTATCTATTAGTATCTTTTATTGAATGACCATTAAGAAATTATGAGTAAATATACTATTTTACTATTATTAACATAGCTTTGCAACATAAAACTTATGCTAATATGCAGCTTTTCATCTCTTATCTTTTTTAAAATCTCTTTTCTTGCACTAGTTTCTGTTCACAACCAAAGTCTATAAGGAAAATTTGAACTTGTACTAAATATGTTAATGTTGCCAGACAGAAAACATTTGGGGTTAGTTGTCCATAAAAGTTCTGTTCAGTTTCATGAAGAGTCTTCCAAGGATTAAATTTTCCAGACTAAGTAATGGTAATGTCTTAGAAATAAGGTTTTCATAATGTGAAGTATTTGTGTGTATTATTTAGTCACTCATTTGTTATATATTGGAAAGGGCTATATTAATTCTGCCTGAAAACTCAGTTGTTGATGGGCCATATGATAGCTCACTCTGGTGATGTCTCCACTGACCTGGCCAGTGAACTGTCATAACTCTTGTGCTTTTCATTCCTAGTCTAAGTAGGAAACCACAGAAGTTATTTCTGTCTTGGAATTAAATATACAGGTGATCCTCAGAGACAAATGTATGTGCAATATCCTTTTCTCTTTCTCTAAAACTGAGCTTTAGAATCCCCAAGTGCCTACAACTTTGGCTTGGTAGAAAATATTTATCCTACAAAGTGTCAGAGCCTGAAATAAGGGACAATTTCACTTAGCAGAGAAGGCATCATAGTTGTAGGCAACTATGTTCAAGTTCAAACTTTCCTTATAGACTTTGGTTGTGAACAGAAACTAGTGCAACACTCGATACTAGGAGAATTAAAACAATTTAGCTACTCTGGGAAAAATATTCATGTCCTTTGTCAATATCTAAGCTAATTTGAGAATTTGTTTTGTCTTAAGATCTCCAAATAGGAAATGCCATCTTACACCTGTCAGAATGGCTAAGATCAAAAACACTGAAGACAGCTTATGCTGGAGAGGATGTGGAGCAAAGGGAACACTCCTACACTGTTGGTGGGAATGCAAACTTGTACAGCCACTTTGGAAATCAATATGGCGCTTTTTTAGAAAATTGGGAATCAATCTCCCCCAAGACCCAGCTATACCACTCTGGGGCATATACCCAAGGAATGCTCAATCATACCACAAGGACATATGCTCAGCTATGTTCATAGCAGCATTATTTGTAATAGCCAGAACCTGGAAACATTCTAGATGCCCTTCAACTGAAGAATGGATAAATAAAATGTGGTACATATACACAATGGAGTACTACTCAGCAGATAAAAACAATGACATCATGAGGATTGCAGGCAAATGGATGGAAGTAGAAAAAAAAAATCATCCTGAGTGAGGTAACCCAGACTCAGAAAGACAAACATGGTATGTACTCACTCATAAGTGGATACTAGATATAAAGCAAAGGATAACCAGACTGCAACTCATAACTTCAGGGAGGCTACCTAGTAAAGAGGACCCTAAGAAAGACACAGGGATCACCCAATGACAGAGAAATGGATGAGATCTACATGAGCAACCTGGACATGAAGGGGGTAATGGAGGGCAAGGGTCAGGGGAAAGAGAGCTTAGGGGAGCAGGAGGTCCCAGCTGGACCAGGAACAGAGTGGGAGAACAAGAAAAAAAAAAAAAAACCATGATAAGTGAAGATCCCATGGGAATAGGAAGAAGCAGAGTGCTAGAGAGGTCCCCAGAAATCCACAAAGATACCTCCACAATAGACTACTGGCAATGGTCTAGAGAAAGCCCGAACTGACCTACTCTGGTGATTGGATGGCCGAACACCCTAACTGTCATAATAGAACTCTCATCCAGTGACTGATGGAAGCAGATGCAGAGATCCACGGCCAAGCTCCAGGTGGAGCTCTGGGAGTCCAATCAGTGAGAAAGAGGAGGGATTGTATGAGCAAGAGATATTGAGACCATGATTGGAAAAAACACAGGGACAAATACCCAAACTAGTGGAAACTCATGAACTATGAACCAATAGCTGAGGAGCCCCCATGGAACTGGATCAGGCCCTCTGGATAAGTGAGACAAGGGCCCTTGAACTATTTAGGAGGCCCCCAGGCAGTGGGACCAAGACCTGTCCTTAGTGCATGAGCTGGCTTTTTGGAACCTAGAGCCTATGCTGGGACACTTTGCTCAGCCTTGGTGTGGGGAGGAGGGGATTGGACCTGCCTCAACTAAATCTACCAGGCTGAGCTGAATCCCCAGGTGAGACCTTGCCTTGGAGGAGTTGGGAATGGGGAGTGGACTAGGGGGGAGGACTGGGAGATGGACAGGGGAATCCGTGGCTGATATGTAAAATTAAATTAATTATAAAATAAAGAAAAGAAAAAATCCAGTTTCTCCATTCCACTTCACTTTGTGTGGATGTAACTATCGTAATCATCCTAGTGTAAGTAGGTAAGACTTCTCTTTTCATTATTGATTCTATCCTCTTGATATTTGTTAACATTTAATTTGTTAAAAATGAATTGCTTCAAATAATGTTGTACAATAAAATTGTAATTCAATTTTCTGAGTTATGGTAATATAACTGCCTATTCTGTAGGTAGAACTGAATTTTCTTTATTCCCACTGCCACATTGATCTCCATTCACACAAGGAAACTGAAAAATAAGTTTTAGAAAGTCACAGTAGCTCTTTTATTTCCTTTCTTCTTCCTGCTCCCCTTCTCTTTTATCCTTCTAAATGATTCAGTTTTAAAGCCAGGAGGTGGGTGGGGTAAAGCGAATCAGGGATCCAAGAATATCACCTGCTCCTATGCAGGTCTTGACTATTATCCACTGATAATGAGGACAGGGACAACATGGCACTGGAGTAATTTGTATCACAAAGTGAGGAAGTGCTGATAATCCAGCTGGAAGTTGCTGCCACTGATCACATTTTGCATGGCTTGAACATAAGAGCAAATAAAGACAGCAATGGGCTGTAAATCTCTGAGTAAAATTGGAACACTGATAGTTGCTCGTGAGGTTTCAGGATGCTCTGGGAGGCCTTTCCTAATCATGTTAAGAGGTTATGGTCTCTTTTGGCTGTCACAACTTTATTTTCTATTATAGTCCTTTACTTTTTTATTCTACAATACCTTTTATAACTTGTAGCTATATTCATTTGGTGCATAGGACTTGACTTTGCCCACTAATGTCCCCCAGGAGAACACACAGTTGGTGAAGGTAGGATTCACCTTGTTTATCAGGTAGTTTGTGTTGTATCGGATACATCAGGAGATAAGAGGTAAATCAATGAGAGAAGCCAGATGGTAGTTTAGTCATGGTTTCTGTACTTAAACAGAAATGCCCTGGTTCTATCATGCAAAAAGATGATTTGCAAATATCATCTATATAAAGATCTTAGATTATCAAATCAAATGCACCATTTATTTTTATTACAGAAAGAACTTTACAAGTTACATTTAAACAAACTTCAGGTAGCTCACTAACATTCTCATGGGAACAAGAGTTTATAGAAGATATTATTTAATTTACATAGGTTACTTATTTACAATAAGAATGTATATCATTACTACTTTCCTTTTCTTTTTATTTGAGAAACTTTCATTTCAACCTTTAATATTAGAAGTCAATTGAAAAAAAAAAAAAACACTGAAATTTGAGAGAAAAGCAAGCACCAACAAGGAAATTGTTGAGGGGACGATTTCAGTGACCCCTGACAGCATTCTGCACAAAACGAAACCAAAACTTCATCCTCACGTAGGATTCAGCTTTTCAATTGTGTCTTGCTTAAATTCCAGTGGGAGTGGGTTTGATGCAAAGCCCAGAGTTCACAGTTCCTCTGCAATTTTTGAACATAAACAAAGGTTTAAATGTAGCGTTGAAACTACAAAAGAGCACGGACTTCAATTCTCATTCAAAATTTGCCCTATTGAAGTGCAGACTCTTTTCTGTGTTAACTGCAATGTAAACGGCAGAAATGAACTATTTCATTTGTTTGAGCATTTTGGCTAGGAAGGTAGACTTTTAAAGAAAGGAAGCCATAGGGATTCAGCTGGAAGTTTACTGCTGTGGGATGGCTCAGGAGATTGCTCTTTTTTTAAGCACAAAGGACTGGAATTTCACTGTGTTATAAACTGTGTTATGTCCATGAAATAACAAGCATCTGGCCTTTGTTTCCTCCTTGCAATAATATGACACTGAGTCTGCTGAAGTGAGGAAGAGGTTTGAGATGAAGAGGAAGCAGCAGATTAAGATTCAGAGAAACAGAAAGAGAATCATAAACAGAATCAAGGCTTTCTCTCTTTTGTCCTTTGCTCAGAGTGGCCTCGCTTACAGAATAGAATTGGTTCTCTTGAGAAGTCTTCAGCTGACTCTGAAAGGATAATTGGAGCAATGGGCACTTAATGCTTCACTGTCTCAATCTAAACCCAGTGATCGAGAGGGGAAATGGAAGAAAATCTCTTTAGACTGAAGGAATTTAGATGCAGACCCTGGGATCATTTGGCTTAGAAGGGAGAAACTGAGGCTTGTGTCTTTGTTGGTTACCCGAAAGAAGCTCCAGGACCCATGTTCAGTGTTTGTTCACTGCTTCCTGCCCTGCAGAGGTTTTCTCTTCAGAAGAGTTTGTCTTCCCAAGTTCCACTTTATCCAGTCAAGATATCAGTAGTTTTGCATGATATACCTGCACGACTCTTAAAGAGTCACCGAGGATGCTACCAAAGAGCAATGCCCTTTTTCCTTTAACATACAAAGCTTCACCTCTGTTCTTCCTAGTTCTTCATTGTTTACCTAGAGCTGTATAGTAATTGAAAGCTCAGGGTTTTCAGTAAACAAGTTCTTTCATCGGGTATTTATTGATTATGACACTTACCATCTACACAGACTGATTCCATTCATCATATCCTGAATTTTTCTCAGTTAAACATGAACATACACTGTATCCTTGGTTATTTCATGAACAGCACTGAGCGATTCCTTCTGGGACAGGCTCAAGACCAAACCAGAATTAAAGGATGCAATGAGGCTTTTGTTGTTGTTGCTGAACAAGATGGTTGTCCTTTCCCGTGAAACTTGCTTGGTTAAGTCTGGGTAAAAAGGTGGGAAGTGGTGGAGATGGTCTGATAGCATACAAGGAAAGAATAGAGCCAGCAGAGAGGAGTTTGGTATGACTGCATCTATGTACTGATGGCATTGCCTGAGTTACATGTTAAGTTCTATCTGGAGCTAGCTTTGCCTTGTCCCTCCACATCTTAATTATGGAAACTCATTTATTTTCTTAATTATTTTGGCTAGATTTTCTGCTACTTGAAAAAACAAGCTCTAGCTGGTATGTTTTAGCTGCAATCCCAGTAGCTGAGTATATCCTAATATTGGTCTTATTACTTTAAAAAAAATCTTGTAAAAATTATCTGTCTGACATTCTTGGAAGGTACTGAGATTAGTTTTTGTTTATTTGTTTTTGTTTTGCTTAAATCACAATGACTGCTTAATAAATATTAATTATTATTTCATGCAAAGATAAATTGTGTTATAACTCTAGTATTCAAGGCAAGCACATATTTAAAGAGCTTTAAAGTCTGAGGATCCTTTTGTTAGCGATTCATTATTTCTCACAGTGCTGAAGTGCCCTAGTTCACATCTTGTTCTTGACCTTGTATCTGATGAAAATTCGTAATTATCTCTCAGACTGATCACTTGCTATTTATGAACTCCCAAATGCGATTTTTTTCAAAACAATAGAGGAAAACCAATGAGGAAACAGGTGATAACAGCGAACATCAAGTTTCACTGATTAAAGTACATTCAGAAGACACTTGCCACCCTGGTCCCTCTCAGGAGGAGAAAGGTGCATGGCAGCAGTGTCCACTCAGAGTTCTTGCTCTTATCGTGTCTTGTGTGCTGTCTCTCAGCTCTTACATTTATATAGATTGGTCCTAGGTCTACTTCTCTAGGTTTTACCAACATTTCCAAGGCTAGACTGTTCACACATCCAGGTTTCCTCCAAATCTCTGCATGTTCTTTCTCATTTTTCTGTATGGATATAGTTGTCCAGCCTCCCGGCTCAGCATATGCCCTTGTCTCAGGTATCTACACAATTGCCAACCCTATAGACTTTGTTTCGTATCCATTGCTTATCTTCTTTGCTGTAGATTTCTATCTTTCTCTTGTACAACCACCACCCATCTTGTTTGTCAAATTCCAACACTGAGTGTTCTTTCTCTTTTAATGTATTACTTCCATAGTTATGTTTCCTAAAGAGGATTTTTGGGGAAAGTAAATTATTTTTGGAAGGGGCCTCATTGTGGATCTCATTGACCAGGGAGACAGATACCCTAGAGGCTCTAGTACAGTATTGCTATTTTATTTATTTTTTGCAAGCAAATCACATCCATCTCTACCATCATTTTATAAAACAACCGAATGTGGTTCCTTGTTTAGGAAAGATATGCATTTTATTTCATGAAAAAATCTTCATATCTGTCATTAGCCATTAATCTGTCACGAGCCATTAATAAGATTAGAGTGAGAACAGTGCCCAATAGCTCCCTATAACAGTATCTATATTCCTTCATAACTATTGTCCCCTCTTTCTCCTAGCTCCTTTACACCTGCAATATTCCACTTGACTTGTATTACTATGTTCTGACTTGTACACAGTGTACGGACTGAACCTATGACATATCCCTTAATCTGTATATGAAAGTACCTTGTGTGGTGGTATTGTGTTCCCCAAAATATTGTGTACCTTAATAAACTTATCTGGGGTCAGAGAACAGAAAAGCCACTAGTTAGGCAGTGATAGCACACGCCTTTAATCCTAGCATTCCAGAGGCAGAAATTCATCTGGGATCTCTGTGAGTTCAAGGCCACATTGGAAACAGCCAGGCATGGTGACTCACGCCTTTAATCCCAGGAAGCAAGCCTTTAATCCTAGGGAGTGATGGTAGAAAGCAGAAAGGTATATAAGGCGTGAGGACCAGAAACTAGAAGAATTTGGCTGGTTAAGCATTTGGCTGGTTAAGCATGTGGCTGGTTAAGCATTCGGCTGGTTAAGCTTTCAGGCTTTGAAGCAGCACAGTTCAGCTGGGATTCATTCTGGATGAGGACTCAGAGGCTTCCAGTCTGAGGAAACAGGATCAGCTGAGGAATTGGCAAAAACTTTTAAGATTCCTGCTACAACCTTGTATGGAACAAGCATACAGTAGGTGGTAGCAGAATTTGAGTAGAATTTGGGAAACTTCATTTTACAGAAAATGCCATTTTTAGATATAAAATGATGTATATAGAAGGTATAAAATGAATAGCACTCTATTTTTAATTTAGTATCAATGGCTAAAAAAAAAAAAACACGTTCTTGTGCCTAAGGAATGTAGGACTGAGGAAGTCAGACATCTGATCCTAAAGAGCCAACAGAAAAGAAGGAAGGGCAAGTTTGGAATCCTGTGGTTCTATCTGTCAGGTTGGCACTAACTCGTGTAAGCTAGTAGTTACCAACAAAATCCTAACAGGGAGGCAAGTGGCTGGATTTACCCTAACTGACTTGTAGGCTGTTCCCATATGGCACAGCTTGCTGGTGAGGAGGAAAGCTAATGGAAAGGTAGAAAGTGGACAGGAAGTAAAACAAAAGCGAAGCCCCAGGGAGTAAGATGAAAACAAATCAGAAAACCTCTCTGAGATCTACCCCACTCCATGTATTGATCCCAAAGGAAACGTACCCTGCTGACTGAAGGAGGAAAGTCCAGAGGTTAATGGTGTGGAACCATTTTTCTGTCCTGGACACTGTATTCCTTGACTTTAGGAAGACTGGATGCAGCTTGATGATAGAATGTTTGCATAGCATGTGCCAGGTTTGAAGTTCAGTTTCTTAGTAGTGCACAAGCGTGTGCATGCTTGCTCATGCACATAGAGGTAGGAGGAGGGGGATGTGTGAACCCACCTACCCCAGGGAAATCACTTTGGAGGTAAGAAATTTTTTTTTCTGTGGCACAAAAAATGCTTCTATTTTCTTCTCCAATTACTGTTACATTAGAATTTTGCTGGGGTAACAGGAAGGGCTGCCTATCATCTTTCTTATCTGCTTGATGATTTGCTTTGTAAATGACTTGCATTTTCTGTCAGTTTCAAACCTCACACTGGAACTCTGAGAAACCAGGCAGTTACCAGGTTTATTCCTATGTGTGAAATGTCTCATGTTGTGGAATACTTTCATTTGGCACCTGCTAATTGAGGTTGTGGTTGTCCTGAAGGGCTTAAATTAGGTGCATGGGTGTGTAGAGATGTCACCGTCTGACCCACCAGCTACTATAATAAATGGAAAGAGGGGCCTTTGTCTTGATTCTCTATTGTTTCAAACACTGTATGTAAAAATTATTGACAATAAACATGACAGTGGATTCTGGTAGGCTGTAACCATGCCATAAAGAACTGAAATTCTAACAGTGCTCCAGTTTCTATGGAAGTACATCTTTGTTTCTAGGACGCTCCTTTTTAGTCACCAAGAACTGATGTCATATGTATGCATATTCATAGCTTTTGTTTTCTATATAAATCATTCACTAGTTAGGCTACGTTTAAGTAAGAGTGTAAACTACATTTCAGGAAAACACAAGTGATCAGTATCTATTTGGTAATCTATTTGCTGGTCTCATTTCTAAGTGGGTCAAGATGCATATGCATATATTACAAGATATGATTAATATCCTTTTCTTTCCCCATGATGAGGGAGGCAAATTAGCAACTCATGGAACCATGCATTGTACCTGGCCATGTATTGGCCAGTTAACAACTTCCTAGTCAAATCTAACTGTGGTTGTCACACTAGCCTAAGTTTTGGCAAGCTGTTTCTTCTTTGTTATAATCAGAAATTACATCCACAGCCTTCCTCTGTGGATATTGTGGGGATAAAATCAGGTGGTATGTGCTTCAGCAGTTAGCTCAGGTGACTGGTGTGGCTGTCCCTCCTGGTACTTTTCTACATCTTTTTTTGCTCCCAGTTGCTTATGACTATGTTCCACACACCAGCCTGTCATTGTTTTACTTTTCTACTGTTAATCTCTTCACTCTATTTTCATGTTTTTAACCTTTATCATTTGTTTTCCGCACAGCAGCCTGCACTTAAAGTAAAATATACCACATATTTAGAACAGTGCTGGCATACAAACCTGAGATAACTCTCAGTTACTATATTAAAATTACATTATTTGGATTTCTTTTACTTCTCCCAGATGTCTGCCAACAAACCATTCACTCATCTTCTGGATGCCTTCTCTTTCGTGAAAATTATTCTGCAAAAGAATAGGTGGATATTAAATGAACCTTGTTAAATTAGAAATGATATGGGCATGTCTCGTGAGAAGTTAAGTATTATTTTGATTTTAATGATTTGGGGGGATTGTTTTTATATTCCATTATATTTGAAGAAAGTAGCACAGATGATTATTTTTACTTGATAAATAAGGAGTTCCTATGTACTAGGTATACAGAAAATTTCCTATATTAATGTGAACCTTTGAGAAAGGAACATTCTACTCTAACCAAATGCACACACATACGTGCACACATGTGCACATACATGTGGACTTACAGGCACACACATGTATACACATGCATACACATGCACAGCCCTTTTGTATTCATATTCTTGCTTAAAAGTAGAGCATATTTTAGGTGAGCGGAGTAATTGACACTCCTGACTGTTTTTTTTCTAGTCTAATCACAATGTTCTTCTGAAAACAGGCAAGAGGTCTATCTTCACTTCACTTTTTTAATCCTGCTATGACACTGTTCTGAGGTTACCCATTGTTTATCAAGTTAGATAAACTAATATGGGCAATGAAAAAAAAAGTACCTCTTTAATGAATTTGTCCACATGATGTCCGCAGAGATTTATCTGTACGTTAGCATGGTAAAAGTGCTATCTCATGCATGACTAGTATGAGATGTGAGAAAAATAAGAAAAATGCTGACAACGTTGGTTACAGCTCGTGGTAGATGCCTAAGTAGGAGCTAATCTGCCAGTCCAGCTCTGTCACGCCCTTGTTTGGTCATACCAAGCAAGAGTTATCTTCCTAACTTACAAAATAAAAACAGTGGTAGATCTTATTGATGCAGCTGATAGAACCATCATGAGATAACAGAGGAAGAACAGAGCTTAAATACACCAGCAAAGTTTTCTGTTGCTATTACTGTGACCTGAAAGCAGGTAACACACTGTGTCAAACACATGTAGAGAACATTATGCAAACATACTTATATCCTGTGGTGGTTTGACTGAGAATGGCCCCCACAGGCTCACATATTCAAATGCTTAGTCACCAGGGAGCAGCACTAATATTGAAAGGATTAGAAGGAGTAAGAGGTGTGGCCTTCTTGGAAGAAGTGTGTCACTGGGGGTGTGCTTGGGGGTTTCAAAAGCCTGTGCCAATCCCTGAATCTTTCTCTCTGCCCAAGGGTCAGGACGTAGCTCTCACCTGCTTCTCCTGTGCTGTGCCTGTGATCACCATCCTCCCTACTGCGACCATAATGGACTCAGCCTCAGGAATTGTAAGCAAGCCCCCAATTAAGTGTTTTTTTTTTTCTCTTTTCTTTTGTTTTTATAAGAGTTGTCTTGGGCGTGGTGCCTCTTCACAGTGAAAGAGCAGTGATGAAAACATATCCTTTTGTAGAATTAAATCACAAAGGCTAACACTAAATTCCTACCATTTTTTTTTATTTAATCTGCAAACAAAACTAGCCTTTGTTTCTGTATTACATAAGTGGTAGAAAGATTGTATTTCTCTGAGTCTTTCTTATCAATACTGTGTGTGGTGGTTTGAATAAGAATGGCCCCCCATAGGCTCATGTACTGAATGCTTGGTCCTCAGTTGGTGGACTTCTGGGAAGGATTAGGAGGCGTGGTCTTACTGGAGTCAGTGTGACCTGGCTTCACAGGTTGTGACACTGGGGGTGGGCTTTGTGGTTTCAAAAGCCTTCCTCTCTCTCTCTCTCTCTCTCTCTCTCTCTCTCTCTCTCTCTCTCTCTCTCTCTCTCTCTCCTCCTGCTTGTGGTTCAGGATATAAGCTCTTAGCTACTTCTTCAGTACCATGCCTGCCTGCTGGCCGCCTTGATCCCCACATGATGGCCACGGACTAAGCCTCTGAAATTGTAAGTGAGCCCTCAATTAAATGCTTCCTTTTATAAGCTGCCTTGGTCACAGTGTCTCTTCATAGAAATAAATAGTAACGGTGACAGAAGTTGGTACCAGGAGTGGGGTTTTGATGTGACAGGCTTCTTGGCAGACTGTGGACTTTGGGACTTTGGATCAGGAAAGTGTTTGACTGCTGTAAGTGGGGTGTACTGGGCCATTCTACTAGGAATATGGGAGACAGTAGAGCTGAGAGCAAGGTAGACTATGGTGGCCTGGATAAGAGGTTTCACAGGGGAAGAATAATAGAGGTTATTCTTGTGGCATTTTGGCAAAGAATGTGGCTGCTCATTCTGCCCAAATATCTCTTGGAGGCTAAAGTAAAGAGTTGTGGATTAATGTCTTGGCAGAGGAGATTTCCAGACAGCTTAGTATTGGCTGTGTCATGTTGTTACTAGTGATCATTCTTTTGTAACTGAAGCCCTTGGGATAATGCTGCTCAGAGAGCAGAGATAGTCCACTTGGGAAAGGATGATTCCCATGACAACAGCAGGTGTTCCTGCTGCAGAAGATCAACTTTTGAGTCCAGAATGTGCCATGTACACATGTGTACAGTGACTAATCTAAATAACTCCCCCCCCCCCCCCGTTCTTCCTTATTTTTTCCTTTTGACATGTTGAGGCCCAAATTGCTCAGGGTCCAAGAATCTGAGCTTGCTCTACCCAGAAAGGCTGCATAACGGGATGATTTGACCACGGGTACGGTTACCAGGTGTTTGGAAGGGTCTACACTTGGCTGTTCAGTGTGCTTTGATGTAGCATGGGGGAGATCTTTTGTCCCACCCCTTGGTATTGTTATAAAAAGCCACTTTGAAGTGGCAGAAGGGGCCATAGAGTGTTGACCCAGGTCCTCCTGAAGCTATCCTATGTTTCTATCTTTCTCCTCTTTGCTACCTTTCTAGTTAATGTTTTTTATCCCTCTCTCCTCCTCATAGCAACCCTGGAAAAAGTGGGAGCTGGCTTCCCATATTGACAGAATCTCATATATCCCATTTTGGACTTGGATCCACTACATAGTCGAGGGTGACCTTGAACTCCTGCTTCTTCTTTCCCACTTCTGAGATTACAGATGATTTTTTTCCAGCTCAATTTAATAATAATTATTATTCTTTTAAATGGGGCCTCTGTGTTGGTTGAGGATCACCCCAGGCTTTGTGAGATCAACTTTACAAGTAGCTGGGGCTATAGGAACATAATACCATATCCAGTTTTAATCTAAACTTTCAAAGGAAGAGTTTAACTAACTTTGGTGAATTCTCTAATGGAAACATTTAATTTACTATTAGTAAAATTAAGAAATTCAAAGGTTAGTAAACTGAGTAAAAACATTAAATAAAATCAACAAACATAGAAAGAGTCCCAAAAGCCCAATTTTTCCATTTTCTGAATCAAAAAATATGCTGTTGTGACTGGAGAGATGACTCTGAGGTTAAGAGCACTGGCTGCTTGCATGGGACCCAGGTTTGATCCCCAGTACCCACATAGTGGCTCACAACCATCGGTATCTCCAGTCCCAGGGGATCTGACACCATTTTCTGGTATCCCAAGTACATAAATAAATAAGTAAATAAAATCTCAAAAATATTGCAATATGGTTGATGGTTAGAATAACATTATGAAAAATAGTTTAGGGGAGAGGCAAGTAGCAGGCTTTGAAGTTCATGCTTGCTGTGGACTTCTGAGAACATGTTTTCATAGCATTCTGTAAAATCTTCTTTCCTAAGAAATGAATTAATTAAAGAAGGGACAGACAAAGTGCCACCCTTGAAGGTGGAAAATGCTTCAGCAAACAGCATTCCTTAAATGAAGGTCATGACACATGACATTAGCCCCAAGGACTAATGAATTGCTTAGACTTTTCCACTCTGAAGACAGGTGGTGTGATTCATGTGTAGGTGGTTGTGAGGGAACATATAGAAATTTAAGGCAAGAAATATTGGGTCCTTTGTTTCTCACAAATTGAGTGTATCTTCTTCAAGGATACACTCACAAGGATAACTGACACCAAAAGCAGTTTAATGGAGAGACAAACTCAACCTTCAAAAATTGCAAGGTGCTTTTTAAACTGCACAGTGTCATCTGGACACCCCAATGATTGACAGCGTTATCAGCATCACCTTAGGAACCAGAATGTTTTATGTAGTCCTAAAAGCACCTGACAGGGTTTTCAAAAGACAAGCCTGCTGGGAAGAGGTTTCAGTTCTTGGGTGTGGCCACCCCTTGCCGTCTCTGACCTTCTTTTTTGAGGTTTGTTTGCATGGTGAAAGGAGGGATTGTTTTTTCCATTGGCAAATGGTTATATTGTGGATCCCAGCCTTACAAACGACAGTTGAGGTGAAGGCCTGCTGTCCTTTGGTTCAGCAGAAATGCTGTCTGTGGCAACCAAGGTCAGGTTATGACTTCTAGTGAAAATGTAAATGTTTCCTTTATGCTGAAATCCAGGCAACCGATGGTTGTGCAGCATTTGAAAATTTTAATTTTTAGCTTATAAAGCCAAGGCCCCATGTTTCTTGAAGGTCATTTTTTTTTTTTTTTTTTTTTTTTTTTTTTTTTTTTTTAAGATTCCCAAGTGTGTATATATTTCAGTCCTATACTCCATAGTTAAACTTGTAGGATCAGTTTTGTTTTCCTGTGAATTCAAAGACTCTTGTTTCAAAAGGCAAATATTTTTTCTTAAAAGGACTAAATAAACTTAACAAATCTGAGCAAATATCAGTTCATAATTCCTTTGGTGATAGATTCCATGTGCTCCAAAGCTTGCTTTTGTGCTTGGATAGGGAAGTTAGCATTTTCACTCAGGCAATTAAAAAAAAAAAGAAGAAAATTAAGGTGGTAAAATGTACCACTATAAGGTTTGATAAGGCTGACTAGTTAATCTACAGTCACTCCACAGGAACTTCTCAACACTGTGGACCAGTTTCATTTGGTGAACATCCCTCTGATGTGGCAAGTCAGGATTACTAGGACTATCTTGTTTAGAGCCATATTTATGTGTATCTTGTTTTCCCCAATCTTTTGTTCTGGAAAATTTTTAGGTCTTCAGAAATGTTCAAATATTATCATATTGAATCTTTGCTTTGCCTTCACTTGGATGTACAAATTTTTTATTACTTTATAACATTTTCTTTCCTTTATCACCATCTGACTTCCACGTTCAGAGTGGAGAGCCTCTAACTGAACCATGAGAAAGCAAACTGGACCATCTATGTCTCTATACTCAGTACTTACTGCCTAAAGATGATGATGCTTTCCTACAGTTTCACAATGCCATTTTTACTCCTAGGAATTTAAAGTGCGGTGCAGACAGGCATAGCGTTGAATCCCTGTAATTCTAGGGCTCAGCAAAGTGAGGTGCTGGATTGTCAATTGGAGACCACTCTGGGCTACACACTGAGACTCTTTCTCAAAACAAAACAAAAAATCCCCAAGCAATTGAACACACAAAGCAAAGCAAAACAAAACTAAACAGTACGATAACAGCTCACACAAAAAAGCAATATAGTAGCTAATGATGCCTACCATAGGGTACATGCTAAATTTTTTAATTGCTGAAATTTCCTCCAAATTTTCCCCAAATTATAAGTTGTTTCCCAAATTATAGCTTAGAAAAACCAACCTCAATCAATGTTCTTGTATTGCAGTTGGTTGTTATATATTTTCAATCTTTAATTCAGAAATTCTTTTTCATGTGTTTTATGACAGGAACATTTTGAAGAGTTTAATCTAGTTGCCTTGAAGAATTTCTGTTATCCAGGTATTTTTGATTGTTTCCTTGTGATCTAATTACAAATACTTTATTGACAAGAATACTGACTAGGTGGTATGGTTCGCTTCCCATTTCATCATATCTGGGGGCACAAAAAGTAGTTTTAATCACTTGGGTAAGGTGGCTTGTGCAACATTTCTTTCATGAAGCTACAGTTTTCCCTTTGTAGATGAATAAGCGTTCTATGAGGGAATTCTATTATGTAAATAATGCCAGACTACTATTTCCCAATAGTCTCCCATCTAGTGATTTCAACACTGGTGGGAGATCCTTATCTGTATCAATTAATGTATTACTGATTGACAGCTGCCTCTTTTTGTCTAGCCTTTATCTTTTATTAACCCACTGAATCAGACTGTTGAAGTTTTTGAATCTGTATCTATACTGTATTTATATATTTTTGTATTATACTGTACTTGCCCGTATTTGATTTTTCTCAAGCTGGCTATATCTAGAATCATTCCTTTTCAACATTCAATCATGTTTAATCTGCCATTCTTAATGGATTCATCAGGCAGAGCACAAATTACAGTTGCTTCTTCCATTTCCCACTATCTTTCCTAATAGAAAAGATTTTTTTTAAAGTTAAGAACTGTATGTGAGCCAGCCCAAGGAATACAGCTATCACATCGTAAATGCAAACTCATGTTTGGAAAGACTTTGAACCTGTTTGTAACTTTCTTATTTTATACGCAGTGTTAGAGAACAGTTGATACAAGTCTCTAACAATTCTCCTAACTAGAATCTTTAAAACTGTGCCATTTCATTTGATTGTTGGTTAGAGAGAGAGAGAGAGAGAGAGAGAGAGAGAGAGAGAGAGAGAGAGAGAGAGAGAGATGAAGATACAAGTTTAAATGTAGCAGCACATGAAAGAGTGATAAGCAAAGAACATTCTCCAGGAAGCAGCTGCATAGAAATACCAACAGAAGAGAATGTGCCTAAGCTCAGTAGGGAGCACTCTTGAGAGTTCCACTTTGTAGGAAAGGAAGAGAGAGCGATACCAGGGTAAGATACAGTGGGGTCCTACAAGGCTTTAGTGGATCTTGCAATGGGCTTAGAAGCTAGGATGCTCTCTCAGGCTGTCTAGAGTTGAGACAAGGGTGACAAGTCTTCATTATTTTCAAACTTCTCTTTCATTTAAAAAAGAAAATGGCAAAAGATCAGCTATAGGAAGTTTATATCAGTCCTAAAGAGAGGTCTGAGTGGGAACCCAGGATCTGCTTGGGGTTAGACTTTTCTATAGTGACAAAGCCTGTTTCTTGTTTTATTTTACATTTGGAACAGAAAGGAATTGGAAAAAAAACTACAGTGTTTAAATCCATATGCAAGATATTCTTAAATTCAGTAAAACAAAAGCTAGAGATAAATAAAATGGACTATTTGAGTCCTGATTTTGATGTTATTTCTATTTCTGATTATAAATGAAATACAGTTATATTTATAGGATTATAAAATATAAAATGGTATATAGAAGATATAAAATTTCTACTTATTATAAAATTGTTTCACATTTTATCCTATTGTTTTCTTTATAAATATGTGTTTCTCCAGTTAGAATTTTTTTTTCTCCAAACAAGATTATAACTCACATACAAATTTTGAATCGATTTCAAAGTATGCACATGTGCGAGTACATTATAAACATTATTATTTTTTTTGGTTTTTTTTTGAGACAGGGTTTCTCTGTGTGGCATTGATAAATATTATTATAAAAGATAAATTATCTGTATTTGTGACAAATGAACTGGACAAAGAAAGAGACCCTACACTGAATGCATGAGTAACTGAGCATGTAACAGTGTTACAGCCGAAGGACTGAAGGTGAGATTTCCTCCAGTACAATCTGCTATAGAACTTGAATAGTGTGTTAAGGGAGGTGGAAGATGTGCATGTGTGTGCATATAATCTAAGTATGCATGTGTGTGAGTGTTGTGTAACAGTTTCCTCTGAGATTGAAACATTCCATCCTATAAGGAAACTTCTTAAGACAAGAGATAAACAACTCAAAAATAGTTTCAGGAAGTTCCTGAATCTTACTAGATTCACTAGGCCCCTCCCTCCCAGAGTGAACAGTAAAGATTTCAGAGAGTCACTCTCAGACAAGTCAAGCTACAAAGACCCTAAGACCAGACCAGCTGCCTGCAAGAAGCAGAAACCAGCTGAGCTGCCTGGGAGAGGTTCAGAGCAACGGAGTCTCTTGGAAAAGACACCCCCAATCTGCTGAGCTACCTGCAGCGTGCTCCAAGTTCTCAGCTTTATGAGCTGTCACCTGTGCTGGGGTGGGTGTTGATGATGCAGCTGTCTGCTCCTATAAGTAACCCTTCACTCATATTCCTCTAAGTAACCCAATGCAATTCATTGGCTCATCAAGCTGGACTTTGGTCTGTTCTTCGGTCTATAATGGGCTTCTGATTTGGGGGGAGTAGGTGTGTGTGTTGCACCTTCCCAGGAAAACAGTGTGCAGGCACGCTTGTTTGTGCATTCACATATGTAGGATAGAGGTTGACCTTGAGTATTTTTCCTCTATCATTTTCCACTGTATTTTTTTAGTTTCTGCTCATTAAACCTAGAGCTAGCCATTTTGGTTAGACTGGATAGAAAATGAGCCCAAGGACCCACTTGTCTCTGCCTTCTAGTGTGTTACAGACACACACTACTGTGCTTACTTGGTGTGTAGGTGTGTAGGATCTGAACTCAGGGCCTCATGATTTCACATCAAGTATTTATTGTAGAATATTACTCTAAGGTGTGTTGCTTTTGTTTATGTTGCATTTGTTTAACTCCATGCAGTTTTGTTACTGTGCCTGTGTAAAACACCTGATGGACTAATAAAGAACTGAACGGCCAATAGAGAAGCAAGAGAAAGGATAGGTGAGGGTGGCAGCAGAGAGAATAAATACAAGGAGAAATCTAGGAGAGAAAGAATTAGCCGGAGGAGAAGGAGGACTTCAGGGATCCACCACCCAGCTACACAACAAGCCACAGAGTAAGAGTAAGATTTACAGAAGTAAGAGAACAGGAAAAGCCCAGAAGAAAAAGGTAGATCAGATAATTTAAAGTTAAGAAAAGCTGGCTAGAAACTAAGCCAAGCTAAGGCTGGGCACTCGTAATTAAGAATAAGTCTCTGCGTGTGATTTATTTGGGAGCTGGGTGGTGGGCCCCTGAAGAGTCAAAAGACCAAAATCCCCCAACAAGTACTTTACTCACTGAGACATCTCCCCAGCCCCATGATAGAAGATTTTAAAAATTAATTTACCTAGGCCGATTAGAATAACTTCCGTTCTTTAACTGTGAGTACTTTTACACATTTTTTAGTACATTTAACATAGAGTGTTAATTTGCACACCTCCACTTCAAGAAATTGTCATTCCCCATAGTAAGATTCCTGCTTGGTACAATTTATAGCACCCAGAAAGAGTTAGTTAATAAAAGAATGAGTGAGAACTTAGGCTCAAGTCCTATTTTAGTTCTGAACATTTATTTAGGACACTGAGGAAGTCCACTTATCAATCATATCAAATGCAAAAATACACAGATGTGTAACTTAAATAGGTAAGCCCTAGGAAGTCCTCACTTGGCAATAGCCTTCCACATAGTGAGCAGTCTAAGAACATTAGCTATTATGACTAATCTGCTTCCTTCTGGACAGAAGGAAGGGGACGGACCCTCTGCAGCCTGCGATTTCCAACTGGAAACCTGCTAGAGAGCCCCCCTGACGAGCTTCTTTTCATCTGCAGATATGTTATTGAAAATTGTAGCTCAGTCCTGTCAGTGTAAATCACATTAGAAGTATTAGGAGATGCTCTGTAAAAAGAAAACAGGATTTGGCAATTTGATTTCAGGGAGACTTGAAAGGTCATAGTTGGTAGGCCAGGGTAGAAAAAAAAAGTGGGGCCTTGAGCTCCTGTAGTGAGAAACAGTAATTCAGAGTAAGAATGACAGTTGTGGATGGTTAGGTGTAATGTCTTCAGGAGAAACATCAGCCAAGATGGAATTCTTATTCTTTTGGAGGAGGTGGGGTGATACACTGGATTATCTAAAAGAGAAACAATTTGTTAGTGTTCTTATGCGATTTCTAATTAACATAGTACTTTTGCATCATTAAAATAATTTTCTTTATTAAGAATAAAATTATTAAAATTTCCCATCACTGCTCATTGTTTAACTTTTATCCAAATTTACTTTTAAAAACAGCACTACGCTTCAGTGCCTCGACTGGAGTTGCTTCCCTTCTCTCAGGCAATTTCAGGATAGTTTAATGAAGTGCATCTACGTGAGGTTCTAGAACACATTTTTTCACCTACCTATTTGTTTTAGTAATGCTGTAATTTTGCTGGCTGTTCCCAGCTGAAGGTTTGGAAGAAGTGGATGTATATATAAGATCGAAAGAGCAGCCTGGGAGAGGCAGTAGTGTAGGCTTGGTGTCTAACATCTCAGGGCTACAATTTTCTA
This sequence comes from Peromyscus leucopus, assembly GCF_004664715.2. Classification (NCBI taxonomy): domain Eukaryota; kingdom Metazoa; phylum Chordata; class Mammalia; order Rodentia; family Cricetidae; genus Peromyscus; species Peromyscus leucopus. The sequence goes on from NC_051085.1 coordinate 56,996,725, forward strand.
ATCTGTAAAATGAAAATGATAGCCTCCTGTTAAATTTGTGTGTGTGTGTGTGTGTGTGTGTGTGTGTGAGGATTAAATGGGAAAATGAATGTGTAAAGCATAGTCCTGATGCACAGTAGATGTTCAACAAACTGTTCTCCAAGTTTTGATTTGATTGTGTGAATGCGAGAGGCCGTCCAGCAGGCATTGTTTTCCTGACAGATTCTGTTTATGCAACTGTGCTGTAAGATTGTAAACATCTGCGTTTCGGTTACCATCTTCCTGATTTATTTAAGTGCAAATTTTGTCAACTATCTTTATCTCACCAGACACAGGCAATGTAGTTACTGCACAGATGGCGGCTTCGGCCCCTCAGCTTTGCCTGGGTGTGGTGTCCCCGGGACTGGGTGACATTAAAAGTTAGAAGCAAGGAAACTGGAGTGCCTTAGTTCCTGCCTGCCTTCACTCTGGTGCTGGAAAATTGTATTTATTGAAATATATTTTTCTTAGAGTCAGTACCAATAGGCCTGGCTCATTAGGAAGAAAACATGTGGGAAAGCTGGAGAGGATTAAAAATCAGTTAATGCCTACTTGAATATTTACTTTTAGTATGATTTGAAAATTTTGAAATAACTTTTCTATAAAAGTATTACATGTCCGTTGTAGATAATTAAGAAAAAAGGAATAAATATTCCTTCCACCCAAAGGAACAATTATTGATGTTTTTATTCTGATTATTTGTGTACAGGTATGTGCATATATATGTATAATATGTATACATGTATATTTTATTAAAATGGAATCACAATGTATAGTGTTTTATAACATGCCTTAGTCACATAATGAGGTAGATAAAAAACAATCTTACATTATGTGATTTTTTTTCCACAAGATCACCTTAAAGATGGAAGGATGCAAACTATTGTTGAAATGAAAAGTTAATTCTCTAACCTTCTAATCTTTGAGTGTTAATTTATTTTATCAGACACAGGCAGTGCATTTATGGCACAGATGGCTTCTTTAGTCCAGTCTGGGTGTGGCATCCTTGGGACTGGACAATGCAAAGAACTAGAGGCAAGGAAATGGGAGTGTCTGAATTTTGATTCTCCCCCAAATTTATTTCCAGGCTTTGTGCTGTTATTGAGAAGGTGTGAGCACAGAGGGAGGGAGACTGCAGCAGGCGGTCTGCTGCAGAGCTGGGACAAGAGCAAAGTATGGAATTTGGAAGGGAGGAGGGAGAGTGAAGGTCTGGAGATCTACCTGCTTCCTGGCTGGGAGTGGGGGAGTTTTATGAAGCAAAACAGTGCTTGTGAATACATACCTATGGAGACTTCCAGCTTGAAACTCCTTCTCAGAGGAAAGCCTAGAGATTGAAAATTAAGCAGATGTAGTATGTAAACAATTGGGCTTCTCGAGAGGATGGATTCATCATGATGGAGCATTAACTTCATTGAAAGCGTACATTTATGATACTATGTTTATAGCATCATTACGGTCTTTTCCCCTGGCATTGTTACTCTGTGATCAGAGTGTGAAAAGAGCGCAGAAATGAGATAACCCAGCTCGTTGGGTTTAAAAGTCATTTGCCATTACAGCTTCCAACACCACATAAAGAGAAGGCCATTAACTGTCATTGTCAAAGAAATGTGGGCTGTAGCTCATACAATTAAAATAACTTCTAATTACATGAAATTGGAATTGCCTTTTCTGTAGTCAGTTTCAAATGAAATGCTTCAAAGGGTTCATGTAGTTTTTTTTTTTTTAAAGTATCTTTAGATACTTTTAGACTTGTGTCTTCCTTATGAGCAAGAGATGTGTGGTAACCAGGATGCTGCATGAATCCACGCGGTGAACTATACAAAGTGGAAGAGAGTCCCAGCATTACTGCTGCTAGAAAATAGTCACCTTAGGGTAAATGGATAAAATGCTGAGCTTTCTCTTTCCAGTGCAATTCAGTGTCCACAAATTATTTTGTCGCCACAATTGATTTCTTCTCTTAAATCTTTATAAAGCCCAATTATAAAGTCAATTAAAAATTTTAAGGACTGACAAGATGGGTCAATGGGTAAATGAACTTGCCACCAAACTTGGCAACCTTAGTTTGATCTCCAGATCCCCCATGATGGTGGAAGGTAAAAACTGACTCTCAGAAGTTCTGACCTCTACAGGTCAGCACATGAATATACAGACAACACAGATAAGAGACAGATAGACACACACTACATAAATAAATCACACACACACACACACACACACACACACACACACACACTACATAAATAAATAAATCATCCAATCTTACTCAGTTTATTAAAAACATTTTGGTAAGGGGCTTGGGAGATTGCTTAGTGGCTAAGAGTACTGGTTACTCTTCTAGAGGACTCGACTCCTTTCACCACCAAATGAATTTCTGGTGCCAGGAATGGGTTGCATCTAGTTGAATTCTTGGTCAAAGAGCTCCCATAGGAACCCCTAAACAATCCTGGCTATTGCCAAGGTTACTGGTTGCTCTCTGCAAACTGACAGCAAGGCCCTCTTGCTGGCGACATCTATATAACTCATTGAACACGGAAACGTTGAGACTGGTACCTACATAGAGCCTTTACCCCTACGAACTGATGCTCATAATACTGGAGGTTATTATTAATTCTGCATACTACTAAAAGAAAAAGGTAAATGCTAGCCCAGCTACAAATCTCTCTACCTACACTGCTGACCTGCCCACAAGATATGCTGGTGCAATAGTACAAAGCTTGTGGGATATTTGATTTGATTTGAGGCCCACTCCATGAAATGGAACCCATAGCTAATGCTGCTTGGGTGGTCAAGAACCCGAGACTGATACATTGGGGAACCTATGGAAAAAACAAATACTATTGTTCTGCTAAAGGAACATGGTCATAAAATGATTCTTAATGACATTATGCTATACTCATAGATCAGTGCCTTGCTCAGCCATCATCAGTGAAGCTTCCTCCTGCAGCCAATGGTAACAAATACAGAGACCCACAGTTAGACAATATGATTATGTGAGAGATCTTGGAATATCTCAGCACCAAAAGGGATGTCTCCGTAAAATTCCTACTTTCAGGATTCAGGAAACTCTGCAGAAGAGGAGGCAGAAAGAGTATAAGAGCCAAAGGTGATGGAGAAGACCACGAAGTCAAGTCTTTCTAGACATAACAGGTCTGGCTCACATATAAACTCACAGACTGTACAAGGCCTGCATAGGTCTTCACCAGATAGAGTCCTAAGGCTGAAAGAAGTGAACACATGCCCCATTCCTAACAAAAATAGTCACTGATAGCCAATTGCAAATTAAAAATTAGTTTTTTCTGCTGGGCGGTGGTGGCGCACGCCTTTAATCCCAGCACTCAGGAGGCAGAGGCAGGCGGATCTTTGTGAGTTCGAGGCCAGCCTGGGCTACCAAGTGAGTTCCAGGAAAGGCGCAAAGCTACACAGAGAAACCCTGTCTCGAAAAACTGAAAAAAAAAATTACTTTTTTCCAAGGGAGTCTCACTGTGGAAACAAGTTTTACATGTAGACCTCATGCCCTTATGTGTAGACTTCGTGCCCAGTAGAAGATGGCCAACAGAAAACTCAACAGCATCTTTGGAGGTTCTTGCTCTCATAATGTCAAGTTAGGGCATTTCTTTCTTTTCACCTCTCCTTCCTCCTCTTCTGTTTACCTTACTGATCCTTTGTATATGTATTATGGCTTTGGCTTTGTGTTTTTATGGGATTCCTATGTGGGTGAATTTGTATGTCTCTACATCTATACACATTTCTTGTCCTTTTTTGTCTCATTTTCTTGTTTGGTTGTTTTGTCCTATTTTGATTTCAATTTGTTTGTTTTTGTTTTATTATGTTATTTTATTAACATTCCTTAAATGCCTGTTTTCTAAGGAGAGACAGAAAGGGTGTGGATCTGGACAGGAGGGGAGGGGAGGAGGAACTAGGAGGAGTAGTGGAGGGAAATCAGAATCAGAATATAGTGTATGAAAAAAATCTATTTCAATTATAAAGGAAAAACCTAGGTGTTTCTCAAGTATAAAAATTTCATGTAAATCATGAAAAATCTACAAATAGTTCTTAAAACCATTAGCTATTTTATAAAATTAATTTGTAGGATACTTTGTTTCCAGTGCTGCAAAGTCTTTTTTTTAGTAGTAACACTATTTTTTCCTCTGGGCAGGTTATTCATGATGCCAGGCTATTACATTCTCTGTGAATATGAGCACTCACACCACAGAGTCCAGGATAAGGGGAAGATAACAAGCAGACATTTGTTTTGGTACATAATATCTGTATTCTGACCAGTGATTCCAGGTTCCTTGGTAGGTACATAAATGTGTAATTTTGCCTTTATCTAAATATGTATTAAGTTTAACTGATGTTTAACAGATGGTGATGAACTGAAGGACTAAAAGAAAGACCAGAAATCATCAGTGCTCACCTTCCTTTCAGCAGCTTTCTTATGCCTGATGAGGAAACATGCACACCACAGTCCCCTGTTCTGTAGAATTCTGTCCTGTGTTCTGCAATGTCAGGTGTAGACACACACATGACAGAGAGTTTGTGGTGTTTGCACATTTCCTTCAAGATGGTAAGCTAATTCTAGGCTGTCTTCCCAGCTCAAAATACTTTTTCTTGCTAGGCAGTGGTGGTACATGGTTTTAATCCCTGCACTCAGGAGGCAGAGGCAGGCAGATCTCTGAGTTCCAGGCCACCTTGCGACTACAGAGGGAGTTCCAGGATGGCCAGGATACACAGAGAAACCCTATCTCAAAGAACCAAAAATAATAATAATAATAATTTTCTCTTCTTTTTTAATTGAAAATAAATTTGTTTTATACGATATATTCTGATCATGGCTTCCCCTCCCTCATCTACTCACAGATCATCCCATCTCCCCACCCTTTCAACTCAAAGCCTTCATTCTCTCTGTCTTAAGAAAACAACTAGGCAAATTAAAAAAACCAAACAAGAATAAAGCAAAATGAACAAACTAACAAAAGAAAAAAGAAACTTAAGAGTAAGAAATACAGACCCATGTGAGCACACACAACCAAAAAACAAAACAAAACAAAACACCAAACTTACAAAACTTAAAATTGGAAACCGTCATATACAAATAAAAGTCCAGAAAGGTTAAAGTAGAAAAAAGTATAACCAAAACAATATGAAATAAGTGATCAAAAACCTCCACAAATACATTTAAGTGTGTTTTGTTGTTGATCATCTATTGCTGGGCATGGGGCCTGCCCTTAAGTGTGGTTTATATAACCAGTGAGACTCCCTTTGAAAAACTTGATTTTCCCTTTTTGAGAGGTTGTTAATTGGAGTTAGCTTCTTGGTTAGGGATGGGAGCTCAAGTCCACTTCCTTCCCTAGTACTGGGAACTCTCCCTCCACCCCACCTCTCTGGCTTGAATTTGTGTATACTGTGACTTCATATGTGCATCAGTCCTGTTGTGTTTTGAAGATACTGTTTCCTTGGTATCATCCATCCCCTCTGGCTCTTACAATTTTTCTGTCTTTTCTTCTGCAGAGTTCCTGAGCTGCGAGGGGCGGGATTTGATGGAGACATTCCATTCAGGACTGGGTGTTCCACGGTCTTCTACTCTGTGAACGTTTTTCAGCTTTAGGTCTCTATATTGGTTCCTATCTACTGCAGGAGAAAGTTTCTCTGATGACCGCTGAGTGAGGCACTGATCTATGAGTACAGCAGAGTCATTTTGTTGCTTTCTTCCATTAGCAGAACCTTAATATTTGATTATTCCCTAGACCTCCAGCCTATCTAGTTAGTGGTTCTTGGCTACCTAAGCAGTGTCAGACATGGGTTCCATCTTTTGGAGTGGGCTGTAAACCCAGCCAGATAATGACTGATTACTCAAATGTTTATGCCACTAATGCACCAGCATATCGTGTAAGCAGGTCACCAATTGTAGATCAAAAGGTTTATAGCAGAGTTTATGTTTGCCTTTTCCCTCTGGTCGCATGCAGAGTAACTTCAGTACCATGAACACTAGTCAGTGGGGGTGGAGGCTCCAGGTGGGCACCAGTTCGACGACTTTTGTTCAATGTGATGTGTTGTCTTCAGCATTAGGACCTTACTATCAGTTTGTGGAGAGCAATCAATAGCCAGGGTTGCATGCAGCTCCCGTGGCCCATAACTCAATTAGATGTAACCCATTCTCATATTGGAGGTGTCATTCGGTGGTAAGAGATGTCTAGGGCTTTGTCTACGCAATTTTTGATGACTTCATTTATATTTCTTTCATATATGTATATAAGAAACTCTCCTACTGTAACAGGTTTCCATGTGATCCCCTTCAAATGCCCCTTGGAGTTAGCTGTCCCTCCCCACCTTCACTTACTCCCTTCTTCCTTCCTGATGTCCATCTAATTCTCCCTTTCTCATCTCGCCTGTTTCTCTATAACTATGTATATAATTTCCCCTTCCTTGGGAGAACCTCTCCTTCTACCCTCCGCCCCCAACCCTTGTTTCTTATCTAAATCTTTGGTTATTCAGATAGTAGCATGCCTATTGAAAGCTTAAAAACTATCATCTACATATAAGAGAATACAGACCATGTTTGTCTTTTACCCAGCTCTCAAAATATGGAGGCATCATTAAAAAATTCAGATGCAGCTAGCCCATTCCCCAGCTAATGGTCGATCACTTCTAATCCTGTGAAAGCCCTCCTCTAGTTTTTCTCAATAATATCCCAACTTCATTTACCTTGCCTATTTTCTTTTCAATTAAAATAACCCAGATGTGTTTGTGCATATTCCCTAAAAATGTCCACTTTTATTTTGTGCACTTGTATTTTTAATTTCCTTAAACGGGGCAGCCTATCAACCCATGTTGCTTGTTTTGTTCTGCTTGGGTGCTGTTTAGGTTCCTGCATATGTTTTTTACTATTTCAAGATTCTCACTGTTTATTTTTCCCCCTGTGAGTGGAGAGAATATAAGTTTATTAAGGAGAAATGAGAACTCTCAAGAGTATGGGGGTTCCAAGTGGGGAATACACACTGTTTATTTTTTGAAAGCACAAGTTTTATTATCTTCTCTCTGTATTTACTGTTAATTTTTGTTTCTGTCTACTTTAATTTTTCTAAAATAAAACATTTTGTAAAAGGAAGTTCTAATATATCTGGTTAAAAGCAAACCAAACTTCACATTTTTATGGAGTTCTGAAACAACACAGGAAATCACAGCTCTGAGCAAAGAGATAATCCCCACATTGGATGGAAGCATAATACACCAATGCCACTCTTCTCTCTCCCCTACACTTTCCTTCTAAATGTGACCTAATTAATATGATGATGTTGTCTTCACAAAGCAAATTTTCACTTAAATATAGATGCTGCTGGTCAGATATTAGAACATATACATGAAGAAATATACAAATATAAAGCAACAATGTCAGATGATGGAATTTAGTTGTTTTGGGTACTTGCCCAGTCATCATGCATGCTCATTAAACCAGTTTCTTCAACATAGATTTTGATGACTTACTCAAGGTTACTTCAGTTTTAAACCAAGTGCTTATTATATTACTGAGTAAAGACATTTCCTGCTCTCTGTTAAGATCTTTGGGCCAAATGAGGATTCTGAACTGGCCTGAGGAAGACCTGATCCTCAGAGCAGCAGGTGGGCGGTGCCCTACCTTCTGGAACTGTGCCAGGAGACTGTGTGCCCAATCTGCTCCAAAATCATGCCTTTTTGTCTATTATTGCAACCTGCACACACTTCAGGAATTAGGTATTAATTAATGTCAACACACTGCAAGTGAAGAAAGAAAGGAAATTGATCAGATTCATTCCTGAGGGGTCTCAGAAATTTGTTTTAGTTGAAGTTAATGTGTACCTCAGGGCAGCAGGGAAGCAAACAATAATATGCTGCAGCACATAGATGACCCAGAGATGACCTTTGTGAGCCTCTGGACAAGTATTTATTTTCATATTGTGTCTATTTTGTTGTGATACTTTTATAACCTTGCAAATATTGACTCATGGTATTAGACAGTATAAGTATCCATATTATGGCTAAATTAGGTTTATGTTCATGTTCTAGTTTGCCCATTTCAACTTCTAGGAAGTATCTTCTAAATGTGTTTTCTTGATTCTGTAGACTTCAGTGAATAGATTTTTGCCCAGAATGGTTCAAACAGACTATATGTATCTTTGGGAGTATGCTTTCAAATCAGAAGCAAATTCTGTACCATATTTTATGCCCATAATATTAGTAACTGAATATTAAAATTTAGCCATTGTGGACAATCATGGTTACAAATACATACTAACATTTTGCATTTGATCTAAAGGTTGTTGTATTGAGTCCAGTTTGTCTCACTAATATGTGGTGATCCTGTAGTTAGTAACAGGATACACAGTTTGAAACAGAAACAGTTGTAGCTGTAGTAAAAACAAGGGTCTTGTATTAGGGTTCTCTTGTGGTGATATATTATGAACCCTAATAAAATTTGTCTGGAGATCAGAGACCAGAACAAGCCACTAGATTAAATACAGATGCCACGCAGTGGTGGCACACACCTTTAATTCTAGCACTTGAGAGGCAGAGATCCATACAGATCTCTGTGAATTCAAAGCTCCCTGGACTAAATGAGATTGACTCAATCTGGGAGAGAAAGAGAGTCAGGCAGTGGTGGCATACACCTTTGATCCCAGTACTTGGGAGTCACGTGCCTTTAATCCTAGTACTTGTGATCTCATGCCTTTGCTCCCAGTATTTGGGAAGCACACATGCCTTTGAATCCCAGCACTAGGAAGGAAGTGATGGCTGGGTGGAGAAAGGTATATAAGGCATGAGGAGACAGGAACCTGGAGCCTTTCCAGGCTGAGGAGTCCTAGCGGTAAGATGTGGTAAGACAAAGGCTCCTTCCTTTGTCTCTCTGATCTTTCAGCATTTACCCCAATATCTGGCTCTGTTTTTTTTTTTTTTTAATTAAAAGACCATTTAGAAATTTGTGTTACATTCTCTAGGTGAAAAAATTATAGAATGAATATATATGAACACACACACATATAACATATACAAGATTTATTAGAATGGCTTACAGACTGTGATCCTGCTAGTCCAACAATGGCTGTATACCAATGAAAGGTCCAATAATCCAATAATTGTTCAATACACAGGCTGGATATCTCAGCTGGTCTTCAGTATATGCCAGGACCCTGAAAAAGTAGGCTGTATTGGCACTAAGAGATGGACTTGCCAACTAGAGTGAGAACTAGCAGGCAAAGTAGCTTCCTCCTCCTGTGTCCTATACAGGCTGACACCAGAAGGTGTGGCTCAGAGTGAAGATGGATTTTTCCGCCTCAAAGATCCAGATTAGAAATTTGTCTTTCTACTTCAAATGGTTTAATTAAGAAAAAAAAAATCCCTCATAGGGGTATGACTAGCCATTTGGATTTTAGCTGTTAATTCCAGATGCAGTCAAGTTGACAATCAAGAATAGCCATCACAGGTCTCAATTTGGGGTTCATACCAATTCAGAGGAATGCTAATAGATTAATTGCATATTCTTTCATATTCATCCCCATACCATATTGTTTGTAAAATGCAGACAATCATATAATCATGGGTAAATCGACACTTTATTTTCCTTATCCATAGATTAGCAATATTAATGAATTAGCGGAGAAAATGGAGTGAGTTTATGGTGAAACTTGATCACACCAACCCCAATGGTTCTGCTAAAGTTAAAAACATGTAAATTCTAGGAAACACTGCCATTATTTTTAACAGCTATGCTTTTCCTGCCCCCTCCCATCCCTGAATCTTAATAGGTTAACTTGAATGAAGGCTCTCAGAAGCATGCATTTTCTGTTTCCCTAAATATTTAGCATAAATGTAAGTAAACCATCATGTGTTTTCTATAAGCACCACCATGTAGAAGATGATGGTGGAAAAACATGCGAATAAAAAGTCATGATGAATGTAGCTTATTAAGAAAAATTTATTTCCATATGAAGTTGACTCTTATTCTTTCCAGGTCTGTGAAGAATTGTGTTGGTATTTTGATGGGGATTGCATTGAATCTGTAGATTGCTTTTGGTAAGATTGCCATTTTTACTATGTTAATCCTGCCTATCCATGAGCATGGGAGATCTTTCCATTTTCTGACATCTTCTTCAATTTCTTTTTTCAGGGACTTAAACTTCTTGTCATAAAGGTCCTTCACTTGCCTGGTTAGTGTTACCCCAAGGTATTTTATATCATTTGTGGCTATTGTAAAGGGTGTTGTATCTCTGATTTCCTTCCCAGCCTGTTTGTCAATTGTATATAGGAGGGCTACTGATTTTTTTGAGTTGATCTTGTATCCTGCTATGTTGCTGAAGGTGTTTATAAGCTGTATCAGTTCCTTGGTTGAATCTTTGGGGGTCACTCAAGTATACTATCATGTCATTTGCAAATAGGGAAAGCTTGACTTCTTCCTTTCCCGTTTGTATCCCCTTAATCTCCTTATGTTGTCTTATTGCTCTGGCTAGAACTCAGGTGCTAGAGAGGTCCACAGAAATCCACAAAGATACTTCCACAATAGACTACTGTCAACGGTCGAGAGAAAGCCCGAACTGACCTACTCTGGTGATAGGATGGCCAAACACCCTAATTGTTGTGCTAGAAACCTCATCCAATGACTGAGGAAACCGGATGCAGAGATTCATGACCAGGCCCCAGGTGGAACTCCAGGAGTCCAATTGGCGAGAAAGAGGAGGGTTTGTATGAGCAAAAATTGTTGAGACCAAGATTGGAAAAAGCACAGGGACAATTAGCCAAACGAATGGAAACACATGAACTATGAACCAATAGCTGAGGAGCCCCCAACTGGATCAGGCCCTCTGGATAAGTAAGACAGTTGATTAGCTTGATCTGTTTGGGAGGCATCCAGGCACTGGGACCAGGTCCTGTCCTCAGTGCATGAGCTGGCTGTTTGGAACCTGGGGCTTATACAGGAACACTTGGCTCAGCCTGGGAGGAGGGGACTGGACCTGCCTGGACTGAATCTACCAGGTTGAACTCAATCCCCAGGGGAGTCTTTGGCCTGGAGGAGATGGGAATGTGGTGTGGGCTGGGGGGAAGGTGGGGGTGGGGGTGATGGGTGATGGGTGGGGAGGGGGGAGAATAAGGGAATCTGTGGCTGATATGTAAAATTAAATTAAATTATAAAATTAAAAAAAGAAAAATTTATTTTGAATTTTCATCCGTGCATTAGCAGTCCTGAAAATAGTTTGTAGAATTTTCTTTGGCAACATCCTGGAAGATAAGAGAACTGTAAGAGAAATGAGAGAACGGAAAGAAGGAGGGAACATGGGACTGAGAGAGAGGGACATTCATGTGAGATGTGCTGGAGAACTCTACCATGGGGTTAATTTACTTCTAACACTGGTAACACTTAAGGAAGAATTATGTTCCTCTAAGAGTAAAAACAAAAATAAGATACAACTTGAAAGATTTAAAAGCTAAAGAAAGGTGTTTTGGTTCTTTTCAAATTAAAGGATGATAATGTTGATAACAAAATGTCTTATAAAATGCACGTGTGAAGGAAAACTACCATTGAATGCCTTATAGCAGTCGCGTAAGTGGGAGAGGGGAAGTGGAGCTAAACGGGAATACATAAATGAGGGGAGCCTTGCCAAGATGGATTGAGCATGATTAATTAAACTCTGCACCTGGAGCTCAACAGAAACTAATCACTACCAACAAAACAGCAACAGAAACTCAAATACCTGTGAATGTGCAGATTTCTTATCTTAGCTCTTTCATTTCTACACTGGGGAATGATGCTTCAGGCTATGAAGTGAGTGAGATTCTCAGGTGGCATGTGTGTGTTTGTGCATAGACCTCTGGAATTCACAATTAATCAACTGCATTCTAATTCAAGATCAAATGACTATAGGGGTTCCAATCCTGCTGTAGAAAAGAAAAAATAAATCCAATAGTAGTGTACATCCCAGTAAAATACAATTAGATATGTAGTTATTACAAGTTTGAAAAATCTGCCTCTTTCACTAGGGTAAGAAGGTTGGAATCCATCCAAAGTTAATTAGAAAAAAAAGAAAAATGTAGAAACTTGGGGGAAGTATAAGATCTATGGAAATAAAATATTAGTTTTCTTAAGTCAACATAGATATACATAGGTGATTAGCCAGAAATCTGCATCATTGGTTGAAAAGAAATAAGCAAATTTCAGCTATATCAATATGATGTCTCATTTTATGTGAAAGAGATGGAAGAAATAGTGTTTACTTCTAGTGGGATAATGATATATGTTCATAAAACTATCTTGGGTGTTGTGCTTTATTTTCTCTGTTCTATATTTTTGATGATTTAGTCATCAGTCAGTTGGCTTTGTATTTGATCAGTTTAGAATAACATAGAGATAAGTCTGTTTTGATGGATGACATACTCACGCTCCTTGAAGCATCATACTGCCAATCTTCTCTTTCCATCTCTTTGCACAGAGATTCAAAAGTTTAGAAAAAAAATTACCCCAAAGTGATTATGCCAAAGAATGTGATCCAAGTTCATTAACAAGACAAAGTCAGGCTGATCCGTGCATTTGGGGGCACCAGGCAGTAACTGCTTGCCATTCACCAACACTTCAGTGTTTTCTTATGATTGCAGTTCTTTATTTTCAGTCTTACCTTTTTACTTAGAAAAATGGTGGAATGCAGAGAAGAAAAGGGCAGGGGGAGATAAGAAGAGAGCAGAGATGGGAGGAAAGAGAGAGGACTATGTCATGAAGTCTGTAGCCAGCATGCAGCGTCTGAATTGGTGGACATGTGGTGTGAAGAAGCTCACTCTACTACCAAAGCCCCAAACTCAGGGACTTGTTTACTTCCATACATGCACCAGGTGCCAATGGAACATTATAGTTTTGCCTAATTGCATAGGCAATTGAGTAGACTGGCTAAGACAGCTTGAAGAACAAAGAGTTCTCCTTCTTGTGCTACCTTTAGTGTGAAAAATGGGAAATGACCAAACAACATGAAGCTGGTGCAAATTCAAGGACCTTTTTTTGGTATGTTGAAGATTCAGGATATTGAAGAGAAGAGTAAAAATCAGGTTAGGGTAGAGAAAGTAGGTATATTATTAGATTGTAACTTTAATGACATGTCTTCATTCAGTATACCATGGAGAAGCTTGAGATATTATTTTTATCCCTAAGGACCAAAGTTTATATTCAGCAAAGTTTAAAACATCATTTTTCCCCATGTTTTTATTTTTCTATGTGGTGGAGTAGAGTATGCTGGACCCTTAGGAAGAATCCTATCTGCTATCCATTACCAGATGCTCATATATGTTACAAATGGTCAGCATCATGAATATGTGAAATGAAAAGTACTGTGATATTGTTGATGATAGGGAGAAAGGTCCAAGTTTAACTTGGCAGTGCTACCCTAGATCTCCTGATTGTGATGTGAAGGAACCTCAATTTTCTCATATTACAACGGTTTATATGTTTATAGATATACACAGAATCATATGATCAAACGTATTTTATAGCTGGAGTACAAAAGCAGCTGGATACCATTTTGTTTGATTTGTACAGAGGACCGGAGGTTCAAACACAAACCGAAGTGACTACCCCTTTGTTTAGCTATCACAGACAGTTTCTTTATCACAGTCACAAGTAATCCATTGGAAAACACAGGGGCAATGACAACCACATCCCAAACGCCATAACCACAGAGATTGTTCCAATGCCTAATCCTCATATTGATATTTCTAGAGTCAGGATGAACGGAATAGCTTCCTTCAGTTCACGTTCCTCTCCCTGACTTCCTTCTTTCTATTTTTCTTTCTTTTCTTTTCTTTTTTTGCATAAGGATTGTTTAAGCACTCACAGACAAAAGATCTCCATGAACTTTCATTCTGGCTATGAGGATAAAAGTTTCTGGCAAGTCCACACCCCCACATTTATGAGAGAGCTTGTAAAATCAGAGTTTATACATAATGTTCACTCCTTGAATGTCAGCTTACATTTGGCAAGATAAAATAAATTGAACCCAACTTATTTAATACCAAAGTAGCAAAACAATTTCAAGTTGAGTCAGATATCACATTCTACTGTAAAATGAAATGAAATTCTATTTTTACTAAACATTTTATATTACATTAGTATTTGAGAAGAATCTTTTACTGTTCATAAAATCTTTTTACCTCTGTGACAAGAGCCAGTGATGACAGTTTACTTTCTATTTAGAGATGGAGTAAAATAGGAAACCCATCTAGAGAAGGGGAGGTGGGCATCAAGTTCCACCCTTGGCCAAGACCTATTTGTAATTCACAGCTGCTAGGATAAAGAAAATCAGTTTTGTCAATGGAATGATGGGGGGGTATATTTTCCATGTTCCATGGCAGGCCTTATGCTAAGGAGTAGTTGGCCCAAACAAAGCAGACTCCATGCTTTTTGTGTGTGTATGTTTTTTTGGGATAGAACATGAAGTTGGATATGTAGGGCAAGGTGGGTGGATCTGGGAGGAACTGAGGGAGGAAAAATATAATAAAACATATCATATGGAATTATCAAAAGATAAAACATTTTTTAAAGACTCCAAATGGTCTGCAATATTCATATTTCAGACGTTACATCCCTATTTTCTCACAAGAATGCACATGCTCCTATTCTAATTAAAATATCCTAGCATTAATCATAAGATATCAGAATAACTGCTACTGTAAAGTGTTGCCAGATTACCAAATACTTGCAATGTTGCTTGATTGACAACTATGCACCTAGTATACACTGAAATAGATTCTGCTTAACAACTAGTGCTAATGCAGAGGAGAGGAAAACTTTCTGACTGTGCCGTGGTTTTCAAAACAGGTTCAAGGGGTCTAGAAAAATTTTCTCTATGTGGAAGACAAAAGTGGTTTTCAGTAGGACATCTTGTATTTAAAAAATGTGTCACTTCCTTGAATATTAAAAGCAAACATCTCTTTAGTAAAACATTTTTTTTGTAGTTATACTGGTACTGCGCGCATATCAGCAAACACAGATAGCTCTCAGCCATCAGGGAATACAGCTACCTAACTGAGTTAGAGTAACTTTTCTCCATAGAATGCTTTTTTAAAAAAAATTTATTTTATTTTACAATACTATTCAGTTCTACATAACAGCCACAGATTTCCTTGTTCTCCCCCTTCCTGCCCTCCTCCCCTCCCCCCAGCCCACCCCCCTTTCCCACCACCTCCAGATCAAGGCCACCCCCGAGGACTGAGATCGACCTGATAGACTCAGTCCAGGCAGGTCCAGTCCCCTCCTCCCAGATTGAGCCAAGCGTCGCTGTATAAGTCCCAGGTTTCAAACAGCTATCTCATGCAACAAGCCCAGGACCTGGTACCACTGACTAGATGCCTCCCAAACAGATCAAGCCAATCAACTGTCTCACCTATTCAGAAGGCCTGATCCAGTTGGGGGCCCCTCAGCCTTTGTTTCATAGTTCATGTGTTTCCATTCGTTTGGCTATTTGTCCCTGTGCTTTATCCAACCTTGGTTTCAACAATTCTCACTCATATAAACCCTCCTCTTTCTCACTAATTAGACTCCCAGCACTCCACCCGGGGCCTAGCCATGGATGTCTGCATCCAGATTCCTCAGTACTTGGATGGGGTTTCTGGCACAACTATTAGGGTGTTTGGCCATCCCATCACCAGAGTAGGTCAGTCCTGGCTGTCTCTCGGCCATTGCCAGCAGTCTTTTGTGGGGGTATCTTTGTGGATTTCTGTGGGCCTCTTTAGCACTTTGTTTCTTCCTTTTCTCATGTGGTCTTCATTTACCATGGTCTCTTATTCCTTGTTCTCCCTCTCTGTTCTTGATCCAGGTGGGATCTCCCGCTCTCTTTCCCTCGACCCTCGCTGTTCATTGCTCCCACTCATGTCCAGGCTGTTCATGTAGATCTCATCCATTTCTCCGTCATTGGGTGATCCCCGTGTCTTTCTTGGGGTCAAAGAATGCTTTTGTTAGCAGTAGAGTGGTCTTTTGTACCTGACTCCTCTGTATTAGTGATGGGTGAACTGGGTTATAGACATAAATGGTAGGAAAGAGCTAGGGAAAATTAGGAAGCCTTATGTCATTTCCAGTTTTGCAGGAACTGTATTTTCTATTCATTAATTATAGGTGCTTTAGTGGACAAATAAGTCAAGTCATTAAAGTGAATCAAAGCTGGAGGAACTGGATTTTTCATGAGGACTTCTAAGCTGTGTACAGAACTGAGTTAGGCTAGGTTAGAATAATTCTCAAGGTGTCAGAAGGACAGAAATTTGACACTGAAAGTTGATACACCTAAGACATAAGCTTTCTCATTTGTAACTCAATAAGATTCTTATGTTTCATTTTTGTATCTATTATTTTTGATTGGTTCTGACAACAGTGGTCTTTAAGAAGAATAGTTTTCTTAGCTAAATTAAATTATACCCTAAAAGCTGAGATGTTTATACTTTTTATTTGTTTGAAAATATTGGAAAATACTTTCCCTCAGTTAAACAACCTCAGAGTCCATCAAGTGACTATATTCCAAGTTGTTAATAACCACTGAACAAATATGAACTGTAATTTTGAGATGATTTCCCTCTGGCCAGCTTCTACCCAACACTTTAAAAAACAAATTCTCCCAAAGTTTTTGACTTTTGACCCAAATGCAGTTATCAGTATGGTATAGAAGTCTTGATGAACAATCATTTCATTAGGTGGCCTCTGCCTTTTGTGTGTATACGTGTGTGTGTGTGTGTGTGTGTGTGTGTGTGTGTGTGTGTGTAGCCAACCTAAGAGAATTTTTGTTTGGTCTCTACTGTGCTGCTCTCCCCTGGGCCTACCTCTTTCTAAGCCTTCCAGTTGACCACAAGGAGCACCAAGAGGGTTGATGAGCCTGTGTATGCCTTTTCCCTCTACACACAGCTGGGAAGGATGGCAGGAATGCTCTGCTCACAGACTACACAAAGTTCACCCACAAGGCTGCAGCTGTGGCAAGCCAGAAACCCTCCTCTGACACCTAAGACACATATTTTATAGCCTAAGAATAGACATGCTTACACTGATAGAGAAGAGGGGCTGACAGTTGTCCTCATATGGTTGGGGCTCAGATGCATAAAAGATGTCCAGAGATCTGGTTTAGTTGAAGTGCAAGTGTTCACCATATCGTTTTATACACAGAGGCCATTTCATCTTATATGGTCAATAGAATATATGTTGATAATATAAAAACATCAATGAAACAGTGACTATGAATCAGAGCAATAATGTGTGAGGAACTATAGGAAAGAATTATACTAGTGAATATTATATAGAAACATTTGTATATTTGATTTCTATGCAGATATAACATGCCAATCGCAGAAATTCTGAAATTGCTACTTAATTCACTCAGTGAGATAATAGATGTTTACATCATAGATCTATTAACAAAGGAGATACATATTGGTGTTTCAGAATCCACAGTTGACATTTCTATCTCTTCTTTAAAAAGATGAGAATAGTAAACAAACCACTCCAACATTTTATGATTCTGCTGCCAAATGTAAAAACTGAGGGCTGACTCACCGTGTGTCTTCGTCACTGTTCTATCGATATGAAGAGGCACTATGACTAAGGCAACTCTTATAAAAGAAAACATTTAATTGGGGGGTTTGATAGAGTTTAGTCCATGATCATCATGGTGGGAAACAGACAGGCATAGTGCTGGAACAGTAGCTGATTCACAGGCAGCAGGCAGAGAGAGAATCACTGGGCCTGGCATGGGCTTTTGAAGCTTCAAAGCCCACCCTAGTGACAGATCTCCTCCCAAAGGCCACACTTTCTAATTCTCCTCAAACAGTTCCACTCCCTGGTGACTAAGTATTTAAATATATGAGCCTATGGGGGGCCATTTTCATCCAAACTACCATACCATCCAAGAAGGATCAAGAAAGACTTGAATCACAGTTCGCCCTGAAGAGAAGGATTGTATGTAAATGGAAAGAAGAAAATGAGGCAATCCCGATATGAAATGTGCTGTACCCATTTCTCCACTCCAAGGCTTAAACCTTAAACCATTGGTAAACTAGCTCAGATGTTGGTTAGGATTTCCCCTTTGGAAATAGGATCATTTTAGTATCTATTAGGTCTGTACCCTCTCTTGACCAAAATTGTAAGCTTGTTGCTGCAATTCATGCTGGCTTATGAATCTGGACCAAAACTTTGTAGTTCCTTTTGACTTTATACAATCTCATCATACAAATATTTTCAGGTAGGCCTATTACAAGATAAAATGTAAATAGTTCTTCACAGTATGGAATACTTCTGGCTTTATTACTGCTGATTAAATTGTTACACCCTCGTATGTAGTAGTTGTGGTAGATGTGACAAAAACCAAGTCTTACCATTGAAAGGAGTGTCCTTTTGTTCTCTGTAAGGATAAAATCAAATATCACTTTGCTCTGGATGGCTCACTTTGCCTTGATACTAAACATATGGCATAAACAAGCCATGGTGAATGATATCTCACCTATCTGCATATTATTGACTAATTGTTGATTAGTAAAAGCTGTGACGAGCCATCCCTGGGCTCTAAGTCTAGATAAACTTGATCCTCAGCTTGTGGGTGGTGTGAGAACACAGTTTAGGTCACACTCACATTAGAGGTCAGGTGCTCCTGGGAGAGGCTTCCTGTTGGCCCAGCAGAAATTCTAACTCAACTGCATGATACTTGTCAGACTACCAACTGCAGTGGTTTGAAAGGGATTAGTCTATACTTGCTGGTCTGAAGGAACTAATTTAAAAATCTATGTATTCCTCAAGCTTTCCTTGTATGTTTACTTTTACTATAGACAGCATTCCTTCTTCATCTAAGGAAGAAGTGAAGATTCTAAGTGTTTCCACTTGCTTCCAGAGAACAGAGCCAAGGGAGTCAACTATGGGAAAGAGGCTATGGAAGTCCACCTACAGGCAAATAGTCTCCAGCATAGTGAGCATTGAACTTCAGTCTAGCACCCTATCACCCCTCTTCTCTGATACCTTGGTTCCCTTCTTCATATCCACTCCCCTTCTAGTACCTAGGAATATGATCCTGTTCTACTGCTGGATATTTTTCCTTAAAAATTTACTCCTATAGTCACTGATAGTGTTGTCTACTCCCTTTTAGCGATTAGGTCAGTGGTTCTCAACCTTCCTAAGCTATGACCCTTTAATACAGTTCCTCCTGTTGTGGTGAGCCCCAACCATAAAATTATTTTTATTGCTACTTCATAACTGTAGTTTTGGTTCTGTTATATCATAATGTAAAAATCTGTGTTTTCTGATGGTCTTAGGTGACCCTGTGAAAAAGTTGTTTGACACCCCCCCCCCCCAGGAGGGGTCATGACTCACAGGTTGAGAAACACTGTACTAGGATTTGTCTTAGAATCTTGACATTCCTGATCACTTTCTCTTAAAATTTTTGTTCTTCACGTCTCTCACTTTATCTAATCCTGACAAATCTGGGGATAGAGCCTTCACAGGTCATTCCTATACAGGTTTAGTGTTCACTGTATACAGTGGTGATCTGAACCCTCAACCACATGTTGACATTAGGTTCTAAATCCTGCATCATGATTTTGACACAATGGGAATCCAAGTAGCTAACCTGGTCTCATGTTGAAGGAACATTGGCAAGATGATGCCCTGATGCTACTGAAATCATGACCGTGTGAGTGTGGAAATGGAGTGTGCACAGGGAGTATGAGTGACTCTGGGTGTGTTAAAGTGATTGAGTGTGTGACTATGAGTATATATAGATTGTGTGCAAAGGAAAAAAATCTTTACTGGTAGCAAAGAGAGAAACTATATTCCAGAGGATTGTCTAAAGGGCCAGTGATGGGTTCTTTCTGCTTCTGATGTCCTGTTATCACAGGACTTGGAGCAAACTCCTTTTTTTTTTCTTGGCTCACAATATTTATTGTTTGATAATGGGGATGGAATCCAAGGCTTTGCTCATGGCATGTATGTACTCTACCCTACCACTGACTACTTCTTAGCTTTTTAACACTTAAAAAATGTTTAATGTGGAAATGCTAATCACTTTAATTCAATTATTATGTATTTTTTGAATTAGCATACTATGCTCTGAAAAATATAAAATTATGTATGTATATATATGAAGAAAGAAAAGTGAGGCTGTAAAATGCTATAAATTTCATAGAAATTTCATAAATTTCACAGAAAGCATTGTGAAGTCAGTCCTAGCTCCACTCGGCCTTCCTGACTGTATCCTACTGGTTGAAGAGAGCGTTAGAAACAGGATGCTGATGTCAGGAAATAAAAGATCATCTCAAGCCCCACTGTCACATGCTTTGTTGGTTTGCATTAAAACTGAGCAAGAATGGAAACTGAAAGTTTACTATCGCCACCTTGGGTGAGAAGGGGACTTCTGTTACAGTAACCTAAGCTCCCCAATGTTCTTTTGTTGGTGCGTTAGCCTTAATGTGTCCCTGTTAAGTTCTCTGAGACCCAGACCTAGAATTTAATGAATCTCCATCCTTGATTTAAAAAGTGTCTTTACTCTTTAATAAAAAAAAACGGGTAGACAAGAGACATTGTGTTCCATGTTAATTTGAGAGTAACCGAAACATGGTCCCAAGAGGCCTCCATCAATTATGACCAAGAAAACAAGCTTATACACTCAATTTCTCCTATTGACTGTACTGACACAGCTTTCATAGGCCCAAGAAATAACAAACACTAGGCAGTCTTCTCCTTTCCTTGCTGTGAGTTACCTAAAAATTCAAAACCAAATCAGAGAAAAGCATTCAGTGTTATTTGTTTTAGGAAGAAATCATTAACAAGTTCATATCTCTAACTTAGGCTGGGTAATTGATTCATAAGATGGAGGGAGGAACATATACCGGGTACTCATTACCCTCTATCCTCATCAGTGGAAACTTAGACCATTAAAGTAAGAAAGAGCTCTAGAAATGGGGCAGAGTATAAAATGAAGGCAGGAGACTAAAGCCCAAAGCTCTGACTGCTATGGCAGTGGTCTGGGGCTGAGTGCCGTCTCTTGCCTCGCAGACTAAGGTTTTCTCTGTTGCTATCTGCCGTGTGATATGTCACATGCTTTCAAAAAGTCATGGTTTTCCCCAGTGTTTACTTTCTAAGTAGAGGCGTTCCTTTGTGAAGGTTCCTTCTTTGCTGATTTTCCACTTGTATCTCTCTTCTGCACTGCCAGCTTCCCTGTGGCACAGCCTCTGTCTCTGCTTGATTCTTTCTTAGAGATCACTCTGTGTTAGTATCAAATTTATCCCTTCTCTGTCTCTAGTCCTATGTGGGTACCTAAAATTCTTCAACCCCCTGTAGCATCTTTCAGTTTTCCCCAGCTTTAAAGAGTCATCGACACTTGCTGTCTTGGGAATCACACTTTGAGAACTACATCAGGACAACACCTGGGAACATACTGGAAAGGTAAAGCCATCCCCATGTGTATTTTAAATGCATTGTGCTTTTATTGATGAGTAAAAACTATATTAGACAGTCAGGGTAAGGTGAGGCCCAGCATTCTGTGATCCAGTAAACTTCTCAGGTGACCTGACTCATGTTTGGAAGCCCTGTTCCACATTATTGTGCTGTGGGATGGTCTGTATGTCAAATTATTCTGATTGGTCAATAAATAAAACACTGATTGGTCAGTGGCTAGGCAGGAAGTATAGGCAGGACTAACAGAGAGGAGAAAAGAAAGAACAAGAAGGCAGAAGTAGTCACTGCCAGCCACCGCCATGACAAGCAGCATGTGAAGCAAGCCATGAGCCACGTGGCAAGGTATAGATTTATGAGAATGGATTAATTTAAGCTACAAGAACAGTTAGCAAGAAGCCTGCCACAGCCATACAGTTTGTATGCAATATAAGTCTCTGTGTTTACTTGGTTGGGTCTGAGCGGCTGTGGGACTGGCGGGTGAGAGAGATTTGTCCTGACTGTGGGCCAGGCAGGAAAACTCTAGCTACATTATTGTCTAGTAGTATGAGTTCAAGGTCCAGAACTCTGTATAAGACTTCTTGTGTCCAAATTCAGCTTCCTGGTTGCGGATTTTGGACAACACTCTTAATAGCTCTATGCCTCATCTCTGAAACAGGGATTCTAATAAACTTTGCCTCAGATGTTGTTTTATGGCTACAATGATCCAAGATGTGCATATATTATACTCAGAGCAAGCTTAGGAAATACTCCCAATGCCAGCACTTGTTATTTCATAAGACACGTCTCACAGAAAGGAACTGTAGGTCACTTTCCCCTTGTTGAATGACAAGATTTTTCTTGGGGAGATACAATACACACATATCTACTCACCCCAAATAGGGAGCCCACAACAGGCCAAAGTATGCATCCCACCAAAGTCTGACTTGGTGAACCAAGGAGTTTAAGGTTCCTTACAAGAATATGGGTGAGGGGTTGATTACTTACATGAGCAAGAATGAATCAAAGACAACTACTCCAAAACCCACCCCAGCATGAATGACAGCTTGGAGCACACTATGCAGTCTGAAGGCATCTCAACAGATTGGAAGGCATCCTTTCCAAGTGCCTCAGCTGGCCTGATGGTCTGATCTCAGAGTCTTCTTTGTAACTTGGTTTTTCTGGGAATGACCCTCAGCTGTCTATTGTTCACTCTGTGAGGGGGAAATGTAGTGAATCTGGTCAGATTCAGGGACTTTCTGAAGCTATTTTGAGTTTTTTTTTCTTTACCTTATATCTTAAGGAGCTTCTCTAGGGAAAGGAATGTTTCAATTTTGGAAAAAACTGCTACATAACACCCTCCATATTATACCCTTGTGAAACTTGTAAACAAGTATCATTCAACAATCTTTAATATAAATTACATGCTGGATATCAAGTCTTATGAAATTAACCTTAATGTTTATATATAAAGAAGTCACATATATTTAATATTTAACCTGAATATTTCATTAATAAAAGTGGTGATACAATGCAAAGTCAAAGGAATCAGCTCAGAAGAAGCTATTTTACTGCTACGTGGAATAAACCACCAAACACATTTGCAAGTTTGTTCTTGTATCAGCTGATACCCTTAGAGGAAAGTACATACACATTTGTTGCTGATAGTGAAGCACCACCAAGGACAGCTGAAACTGTAGAGTTGATGTTAAAATCTGCTGCTGTGACTTGGGAGGCAGAGGCAGGCGGATCTCTGTGAGTTCGAGGCCAGCCTGGGCTAACAAGTGAGTCCCTGGAAAGGTGCAAAGCTGCACAGAGAAAACCTGTCTCGAAAAATCAAAAAAAAAAAAAAAAATCTGCTGCTGTGAATGTCTTAGGTAAAAGGATATGCAGTTATGGTTAAGGAAACATGGCGATTGTTAATTTAATTCCTAGCTGCCCCATGTAGTGATATATCGTATACCCTAATAAACTTGCCTGGGGATCAGAGGACAGAGCCAGCCACTAAAGTAGACATAGAGGCCAGACAGTGGTGGCACACACCCTTAATCCTATCACTCAGAAGGCAGAGATCTGTCCAGATCTCTGTGAGTTCAAGCCATACTGGAAACAGAGGCAGGTAGTGGTGGCACACACCTTCAATTCCAGTACTGGGAAGCATACATGCCTTTAATCCCAGGAAGTGATGGCTGGGCAGAGAAAGATATATAAGGCGTGTCACTCTCTTTAGGCTGAGGATTTTGTAGAAGTAAGAACTTGTGGCTGGCTTGCTCTTCTTCTCTGATGCTCTAGCAAACTTTATTTGCTATATGTCACCACAGCCCCAATTTCCATTCATATAAAATATGCTTTGGGGCCATCACCAGGAACCCACTTGGGCTTTAGCTTAAATGGAATTTCCTTCTCTCTTATGGCTTTTCAAAAATTTTAACTGAAAGATGCAAGAAATCCATTGAATTGTATAAAACCTATGGCGTAATTTACCTACAGGTAGAAAACTGTAGGTAAAGTTTTGTGATGTATCAGCAAGGTGCATGTGTAGCAGTTCGTCACAAGGAGTTCTATGACAGGAAAGCAAACTCAGGGGGGTACAACCCCAGGGAAGCAGATCTGAAAGTCAGGAAGTGGAGGTACTGTTTGGGAAAGACAGCTGCAAACACAGGTCTGTGAGCCTTTATAGGCGACATTTTCCTTTCTTTCTGCAAACCATTCTATTTATGGCAAGGGAGGAGAGTAGAAAATCAGAAATCCTTATTCTGATCCCAAGATACCTAACTTTGTCCCCACGACTCTCTTGAGTCCGGCACTCTTCAATAGGGTTAATTGCTGATGGCATTATTAATAATTACTGTAGAATAAAGAATCTGTGTTTGAATTCCTTTTGTGAAATAGTTCCTTTCAAAAACTAACAGAATGACTGTTAATAGTGAAACCCTGGGAAGATAATAGACTCTAAACTGCTGAAAGAGCCCTGCTATTAAGGAATATGTTTATAAAGACAAATAGTGCCAGACAGTCTTGATAGCTTTTTCAATAGAATTAAAAACTTACTGAGTACAATGAATGTACCTTAGCACACATTTATTTATATTTTTGCAATCCATTTGATACAGTATCTCAATAAATCTTATTTGCCAACCTAATTAGCATCGGCTTTGCTGTGTGCTCTTGTCACATGGACTGAGAACTGGCTGGAGGACAAGTCCTAATGCCTCTGAGCAATGTGTTGACTATAGGGTCAGCGTGAGGTCTGGGTTTGTTTAATGTCTATATTAATGATCTGGAGGGAAGAGTAAATAATTCCTGAATGAAATAATACTATAAGGACAGGCACATGGGCTCACTGGAAAGTGAAATGAAGTCTGAGTGTATAAGCACCCATCCAGGCTTGATAGTGATTTGAAGGAGGTGGGTCACTTGATCTTTCTGGATCTGTTTACCTGTGTGGAAAATAGAGATAATGGCACTCTTGTGAGAAAGCCAAGATAAGATTTTATGATTTCAAACACACAGTACGACAGACTCCCTCCGATAGCATTTGGTGCTTATCGGCTGCTTACATACTTGTTAGGAGTCACTTTAATACAGCCGGAGGTAGGGTGGGGCCAGAGGAAGAGAAGAACAAAACAACACTGTTGAGGGGCAACAGCGTTGGAGGACAAAGAACAGAGCACCCCAAGAAAGGCCTTGCAAGGAAGCCAAGGAGGCCAGGAAGCACCTGACTTTCTTTGTGTGAGGGGGATGATGACACCCAAGAGAGCCAAGCTGACTGGCCGTGTATTGGGCTGTGGTGAAGAGGATCAGCAGAGAAATCCAGGGAAGACTTTCACACCTGCCTCCTTGTTTTCCTTCAGACCTGTGGAGACTGTGTCTGAGCTTACACAATGGAGCTCTTTAATTACTACCTGATACTTTTGTATCGGGGATTTAAGATGTTTTAAATGTGACAATGGGCCATTTGTGGTATATTTTAAAAATGGCGATCTTTAGAAGACACTTCTCTGCTAAAACTGTGCTGTTAAGAACAGATTTCTCAGCTTACAAAAGGCAATTAGCTGGGTTGATCAGGCTTATTTACATAAACAGAGCTATAAATAAGCCACAGGATTATTTTCCTACTGAGAAATATGATTACCAAACAGCCTGGAACATGTGTGATGGCTGAAGAGCCTTTATTCGTTTTTCAAGGAAAGAATCACAGACAGCACACTAGCTTGAAGGCTGTTGGGTTTTCTGCTGCAAAAGCAGGGCCGCACAAACCAGTTTGCTTCTAAGTGATTTTTTTTTTCTAGTATTTAAAATACATTTCTATTCAAAAATAGAGATCTGTGTCAGCCCAGGCTCCACAAATACAACCTTCGAAGAAGCCAAAGTAATTTTTATGATGAGAGAACTGTAAGAGACATCAAGGTTGGAGTCTGCATCAATGTCTGTTGTTGTTAGAAGATACCCAGGCCTAGGCAGTTTGTCAAGAAAGAGGTTAATCTTGCCTCATGGTTCTAGTGGCTGATAAGGTCTTTTAGCTTAAACACACAGAGAAAGGGCAAATAGAAATGTGCAGAAGAGGTACGAGGACTCATCTTCCTCAACTGCTAACCTATCTCCAAAAATAAGATTACACTCATGTGGGCTGTGCCCTGCGACCCAACTACCTTTCACTAGGTCCCACATTGCAGCGTTGAGGAACCGGTTTCAACATGCCGTTCTTTCAGTGGATTTGCTCAAACGTTAGCTGTGAAGTAAACAGGTTGGATCGTTACAGAGCATTCTAATAAGTCTACAGTAACCCCCTACAGCCACAGGCTCAAATGGTTGTTCCTTTTAGGTGACTCAGGATTTGTGTTAGTTTAGTAGAACCTGTCTTCTGTACAGAATCAAAAACTTTTTAGAAAGTAAACTAGCTTGGTTTTCAGTTCTTAGCCACCAGCAAAAGCTGTATTAGCAATCAATAGTCACAGACAGATTGTTTTCCAGGAGATATTTATTTTGAACTTATTTATAATTTAGCTTGTGTTTGTTTAAAAAAATTGAGGGTTATCTTTGAAATTGTCTTTCTAGTGAAGCTTGGAGTACCTGATGTGGCTGGAGGGTCTGGTCAGTATTTTTGTGGGATGGGGCTCGAACCTCACCTTCCTCTTCTGTTTGTGTATGTGTATATGATTGCATAGAGTTTTAAATGATTTTTTGGTACTAGGCTTAAATGTAATTGAGTAAGTGTGGTGACAGTTTCTCTAACCTTACAGAGAAGGTGGCAGCCTATCCTGAGCCCCCATTAAGTTGGAACTGACTGACCCCAGCAGACAGATGCAAGGTTTGGAAAAGCCTGAGATAACCTTCCCCATAATTAAAAGTTGCCTTATGCATATGGAACACTTTTACCAGAATGGCATGGTTTTATGACATTCTTGACTTAAGTACAATGTTTATTTTCTTGTGTTGTTTTTGCTGTCATTAATGATACTTTTTTCCACAACACCAGTAATTAACACATTTTTGATAAATGCCCTATAAACTTTATTTACACTTCCTCTGTGTCTTTAGAAATGTAAATAGCACACTGTTCACCAATTTACCTATCCAGTGAGTTAAATCCTGAATGTTTGTTCCTGGACTAGCATGTTTATCATTTAATTTCACGTTAATTGTAACTATTAACTGCATGTAGTTAACTGAACACTTCAAATATGGCTGATATGACGGAGAAATTGAATTTTAATTTTGTTTAGTTTTAACTACTGTACATTTTAGATTTAATATTGGATAAATATAAAATAATTTCCCACTAAGCATGTAAAATATCTCAGTAATTGTTATTGTATGCTGAAATGCTAATGTTTCATTTATTCCTCTGGCTTGCATATAGTTTGATTGTATTCTCCAAAGTTCCACATTCTTGAAATTTGGGCCTCAATTTACCAACACTGGGAGATGTTGAGACCTTTAAGAGGTAGGTCCTAATTGGGAGGTAGTTAAGGTACTGGGAGTATCACCTTTGCCGGAGATTAATGTATTTTTTACAGAACCCCAATTTAGTTCATTTGGAAGTAGTTTATTAAAAAGATAAAGCCACCCCAACTGTGCAGCTTCAGCAACCACCACCTCCTTTCCCACTTCATTAGGTAGGTAGCAGCCAACTGACTTCATCAAAGGGCACAAGAGAGGGCTGTGGATCTTGGGCTTCCATTTTCCTGAACCATAAGCTAAACAACCTTGTTTCTTTGTGACTATCCAGCTTCAGATATTTGATTTTATTCGTGGATTGATACCAATACAGTAAATTAAGTTAAAACACAGTATTAAAATTAATGTCTTATTTGTTCTTCATTCTTTATAAAGTGATATTGTAATTAGAAATCATGTAGAGATTTTAGAAAATTACAAAGAGAAGGCATTTTATTATTACTTTAGATAATTTCTTAATGTTTTATTAGCATAGATTATGCATAATAATGGGTTTATTATAAGGTTTCATACATGTACATAATATATTTCAGTCTCCTTCTCTTTCTAACTAGTTCCCTTGGAGAAGGTGTTTTACCTCTGACAGAAGAAGATAAGATAATGACTCTACATTTACTCTATCGCTATAGAGTGTTCTGTAAGAATTTTAGTCAGGGAATGATATGAACTGACTTCCTGATTTTCCATGGAGAGCAGATGGTAAAATACAAAGTAAAAATACTTCCAGCATCCATGATGGGCAACCAAGCCTCACAACTCACATCCCGTGATGCTTGATTTATCTACCTTCCAGGACCTATCTGCTTGCCTTGTGTTCTGATGTTTAATTCTAATTCAAGTTTCAGCTCTATCTGGGAGGGATGGGATCTGTTCTGTCTTTGCCTCTCCCATAGTCTCGGCAGTGCCTTGAATATAACAAATTCTTATGAATATTTATTAAGCGAATGAATCATGGAATATATAATAATCCAGACTCTGCTTGAATACCTTCAATGACACAAAGAGAACAGCTTTATGAAGCAACCCGTTTCATTGTTAGAGGGTTGTTGATGGTTAAAAATATTTAAAAATATATTCAAGATGAGTTTTTAATTTTTTTCTACTTATCTTTATTCCTCCATTTGTCTAAAGAGGAGCAGAAAAGAAATACATTTTTCTTCTCCCACAAAATATCCTTTATTTATTTGCTGATAGGTATTATTACTCACAACCATTTCTTTGTGATTCCCAATCTTCTCAGTTGTTTTTCTTAGGCACAACTTTTTGTTTACTCATTGTTCTGGTGATTTTCTTCAGAGGGTTTGTTAGTTTCATCGGAGGAACTGAAGTTGGCAGGGTAGGTGGAGGAGTGTGAAGCTCTCGGATAGTGTTAAGTTTAGTGAACAGGAGTGTTAAAGAAATAACAGGCATTATTTTTCTAAACTTCAGACACACATTTCTTAGAAATATTAATTCCCTCAGCATGTTACTCCCCCATTCAGCTTTGTGAACTGCTATGTGTACTGTGGGATCACCAGGCAGCAAAATGTGGGTAGTACTGCTTGGAGTAAGGTAAACTAGTGTTTGAGGCTCAGTTCTCCACAAAAGGCCCTCACTTCTGACAGCTAACTGCAGGTTTGAGAAGCTCCTTAGACCGTTCTGGGGTTCAGTAGTCCCAAGGACTCACAAAACTCAATAACATTATACTCATGGTTATTTATTATATGGAAAAGATAGATATTAAAATAAATCAAAGGAAGATACACAGAAACATGGTGACAGCCTGAGAATATTGCAAATAGAAGCCTTCTGTTATCTTCTTTCTTGGAGTTTCAACAAACTACCCTTCTGGAATTGCTGCATTGTGATATAAATGATGTGTTATAAATAAATGTGATATAAATAGTTCTGCTGGCTTTTAATTTTCATGGGACTTCACTAGGTATGTTTGGATTATTTATTGCCCACAAAATTTAACTGAGCATCCAGGTTGAATGATAAGTGAATGAGCCAATCCCTCATGCCCTCATGACCATATGGATGGTCTTCCCATCAAAGATGGTCCTCAGCCTCAGCAGACAGTTGTGATTTGAATTGTAAATGTTCCCCCAAAACTCATGTGTTGAAGGCTTGGCTTCTATGGCAGCAGTATTCAGAGACAGGTCTTTTGTCCGGTAGTTGGGCTCCAACTCTATCAATACACTGACACATTGACCCACTGATGAATTCACAGTTCAATGGACTACTTGGAGGTAGTAGAGACTTTAAGAGGTGAGGACTCTATGGAGGAAATAGGTTACTGATGATTAGCCCTCGAAATGTCTATGCCTTCTATCTCTCTTGAAGTATCTAATCTTCTTCCCTCCCTTCCTCCTGCTTTTAATCCCTCCCTCCCTTCCCCTACCTCATCTTCCTTTTTTGAGGTTGCCAATGAGTGAATAACTTTGGCCAACATGTTCTCTGCCATGGTATTCTACACCACCAAAGGAATAGCAATAAGAGAATCAAGTCGCTATGAAATGACACCTCTGAAGCCATGAGCCAAGATAAATTCTCCCCATTTGATTTGATTGTCTCAGTATTTTGTGAGAACATTAGAAAGTTGATTGGCACACCTTGTCTGAGTAAGAGGAAAACCATATGAAAGAGAAAGGACTTTTTTTGTAGCATATCTCATAAATTTCTGTTTCACTTCCTTCTTTAGTCTTTTCCAGGTACAAGTCCTTTAAGACATTATCTAATGCCAAGTGATCAGCCCTAAAAACATATACCTGTATATATATGTGCATATAAATGTATAAATATACATACACAGACATATGAACAACACTAAATGGACTTGGCAGGTTCTATTTGCATATTTACTTGTTTTTTTTCTTTATTAAGAAATTTTCTACTCACTCTAAATACCACCCATAGATCCCACCTCCTCCTTCTTCCCACCTCCCAGTCCTCTCTCCCAAGCCACCCCACATCCCCACATCTCCCAAATCAAGGTCTCCCATGGGGATACAGCAGAGCCCAGCACACTGAGCCTAGGCAGGTCCAAGCCCCTTCCCACTGCACCAAGGCTGTGCAAGGCGTCACACCACAGGCTCCAGATTCCCCAAAGCCTGCCTGTGCACCAGGGATGGATCCTGATCCCCCTGTCTGGGTGTCCCACAAACAGTTCGAGCCAAACAACCGTCTTCCATATTTAGAGGGCCTAGTTCAGTCCTGTGGGGGCTTCACAGCCACTAGTCTACAGTTCATGGGTTTCCATTAGTGTGGCCAGTCACCTCTGCACATCTTCCCATCATGATCTCGATGTCCCCAACCTATAGAATCCCTCCTCTCTCTCATTGATTGGATATAACAATAATCATAGAAAAAGAGGCCATACATTAGTGAGGGAATGTGAGGGCATGGGAAACACTAGAGGGAGAGAGGAATAATGTAAACAGAGTATACATATGTGAAATTAAAAAAGAGTGAACCTGGGTCATAAAATCATGATTCTGGAAGTAATCATAAAGACCACCGACTAATCTGTTTAGACATCTCCTATTTCAAACTTATGAAATGAACCCTGTCTTCTTTGAATATTTTATTTCAGAAATTACCTTAAAATTGTCGGGAATATGAGTGTGATCTATAGTTTCTTTGTTAGAAGCAAGTAGGATCGTTAATATTTTGCATATTCAGGCAGACTCTTATGAAGCATTACTTATCCCCTCCATTAGTGTAATATCTATATTTTAAATACTTAAATAGTATCTATTCTTTTATATATAAAATTCAGTTTTTAGTTTTATATTCATAAGGTTTTTTTTGCTTGATTCTTTATGAAAAAAGTATAGTATATTTCCAGTAGATCACAAGGGCAGAGGTTCTCCTAAAGCTTACATTAGAAAAGAATGGTTCTATTAACCCAGAAGACTTCTTGGAGAAGAATACCTTAAGGCTACTGATTCAGAAGAATTACTAGCCATTTGCTCATTTTGTCTCAATTTCATGTTGAGTGCTAAGAATTTGTTATTATTTTACTGCATTTTTGACTGGTAAGTTTTCACTGGGAATTGTGGTCTTGCTCACAAGATTATTGAATATAAAATGCATCTTCTGAGTTATTATCTTTAGCCATTTTAAAAAAAGCATAGTTTCATGCATAAAAGAGTAAAATTTTGGCAAGTCAATATCTATAAGACTTTCTAGTTCTTTGGTATAGTCCCACAAAATATATTCCATTATTGAGAATATATAGCAAACAAAGAAAAAAAACTACATAACCAGAAATACTGTTTTGTTCTTTTGCCTTGAATGAATGGAAACTAGACTCTTTTCCTAGTTCTTTGGTATAGTCCCACAAAATATATTCCATTATTGAGAATATATAGCAAACAAAGAAAAAAATACATAACCAGAAATACTGTTTTGTTCTTTTGCCTTGAACGAATGGAAACTAGACTCTTTTCCCAAGAAGTCATTACCTCAGTGAATGCTGCAAAATAGCATGAAAATATGTGAAAGTTTTGATGCGATGAATGATGTTATGGTTTGAATTTGAAGTATTCCGCACCTAAAGACTCATGTGTTAAGGGCTTCCTTCAAGTTAGTGGCACAATTGAAGGATAGTTGGATCCTGAGGGCATTAACTTTATCTGTGGATTAGTCTTTTGATGAGCTCATACTAATTGGGATATTAGGAAGTGGAGACTGAGGAGAGAAAGTAGATTAGTATACAATGTGCCTTTGAAGGCTGTCTTATCCCCAGTTTCTTATCTCTTTCTCTGATTCATGGCTGTTGTCTTGTAAGCAGTGTTTCTTGGCCGTACTCCTCTGTTATGGCATGTCCTGTTTGCTACATTTCTAAATAGCAATGGAGCCAGCTGACCATTGCCTGGAACCTCTGAGACCATGAGCCAGGATAAATCCTTCTTCCTGGCAAGTTGTTTTCTCAGCTACTTTATTATAGAAGTGAAAGTGACTAATACAGAGAGGTAAAATAGATAGCAATAGCTGGAAGGAATGAATGAAATGTAAAAGTAATCTATTAAAGTAATCAGACTGCTGCTCAAGTGATAATAACTGGAAAAGTGACCACATGGAAAAAAGCATGATTCAGCGGTCTGACTGCAGCAGCTGCATTTTCCGTGAGCGAATGTTATAAGGCTCTCAGTAAGCAAGGAGGCAAATGCATTGGTTAGACACCAAAAAGAAAATTAATGTCAGAAAACTAATAAAGCGTTTGATGGCATCAAGAGAATACAGTGACCAAACCAGAGATTACGGGAACATAGGATGCTTTATTCTCAAACCATTTATCAAATTCAGACATCAGGCAACAAAAGAGGCCAAAACAAGTGAGCAACTGTGAAATGTCAAGCTTTAGTCTTGATAGTCTCAGCATAACAATTAGGGCTTAAGACAGTCTAGAGTGAATCTTCCTGCCAAAATATCATGTGGTCAGACTGGGCTCTTCCAAAGCAGAAACTCAGCCTCATTTCAGTTTGATTAGTAGAACCTAAATGTCACAAGGTAAATTCAGAAGAAAAAAAAAAAACCCAGAAAAACAGAAATAAACTGAAACACGACCCAAATGTTAAAATTAGTAATCAACTTTGTAGTAATTATGACTCACAAGTTGAAGAAATAGGAAAGAGGTCACATAGACAACCAGACTGATGAACTTACAGCAGCTGAGGTTGCCTGCACAAGACCTGCACAAGATCAAGCCAGTCAGCACTCTAGTATGGAGTGAGAAAGGTTTCATGAGGATGCAACCTTAACTGAGGAGGTATGGACAATTGATGGCTTCTGGGAAGGGGGAATTGGTTTTCTTTAAGGTTATGGTTCCTGGTAGGTCAGCCACACTACAATATACCCTACATCAATGATATACAGGCAGCACAAATTAGAGTTGATGGACAATGTTTTAAAAAAGATAGGAAGTACGAAGGGTTATGGAGGTGAGGATGGGTCTAGGAGTAGTTAGGAGTAGGAATTTGTAGGTAAATATCAAAATACATTATATAGAACTCTCAGAGAATTAATAGGACAGAATAAAACTTTATTTATGGGGATTGTAAATGCCCCATAAAGTTCACAAGTTGAATCGTTTGTTCCAGTGTTCAGAGGTAAGGCCTTTGGGAGCTGGTTGGATCATAAGGACTCTGACTTGTGAATGGATTCATGGGTCACTGGACTACTGACAGATGACAGAAACTTTAGGAAGTAGGAAGTAAGTTACTGGAGCTGGATTCATCTATTGTCCTCAGCTCCCTCTTAGCTGTGTCTGTTTCCTGGACACCAGGAGGCTAGCAGTTTTGTTCCACCATATGCTCCCAACTTGGCATGTTGTTACCACAGGCCTAGAAATAATAAAGCCAATGACCATAGAACGAAACCCCTAAAGCCACGAAGCAAAGATCAGTCTTTCCTCTCTCAGGTCAATTATTTGTTACTTTATCATGGCAATGGAAATCTGACTAATGACACACTGCAAACATCAGAAATGAATAGTGTGGCTCCAGTAGTGCTTATGAAGTAAATATTAATGGGCATTTGAAGAGATGAAATGGTCTACTTGCTGTGAGCAAAGGGGTTGAAATCCAGAAACCTATGAAATCACATGTCTTTAAATGTTCAGGATCAGAGGACTTACTTATTGAATTATAGGTAGCAGTATAATAATCCTGTCATATTGGAAGGTTAAACCATCTCTCTAAACACTCAATAAAACAAGTGAGAATAAAATAAAGCCAAAGAAGATTTGAAGAGATAATAAACAAAAGTGACCTAGTTGGGTGTTTGGTTTGTTTGTTTCAAGATGGGTACCATGTAGCCTAAGATGGTCTCAATCTTTTTATGTAGCTGAGGCTGGCCTTAACTTCTGATCCTCCAGTCTCTGCCTTGTAAATCCTGAGATCACAAGCATGCGCCACTACATTTGGCAAAGCTGCCCTATTTGAATATGTAGCAAACTGTATCTAATGAGAGCAGAACTCAAATCCTTTTCATGTTATAATTAACATCTAGTGAGTCATAATGGAGTGGATAAATTTTCCAGAAGATTGAAATAATTAGGAATATGCAATTTTCCCTTCATAGAATTAACTTAGATGTTAGTATAAACAGGAAATTAAAAGTCCCTAAGTACTTGAAATTTAAGTCACAAATCAAAAAATATATAAAAGTGAGAAAATATTTAAAAGTGAATAGTGAACATGCCACACTTTGCAGCACACTGTAATTCCAGTGAATGAAGAGTACTTCTTGGCCTCCTGAGAAAAACAAAAGCACTCATGAACCTCTATTTAATTTACATAAAGTAAAGATAAAACTTCACAAACCTGCTTGACTCATCTTTGATGGCAGAGTCCAGGTGATTCATCCCTGGGGTAGAGGGATGTTGGAATTATGTGAAGGCTGGTCCTGCCTGGGAGCTGTCCTGTTTCTTGACTTAGATTTTAGGTGAAAATTCAAGTTTTACCATTTAGAATTTTTGAAACTTAAGAAAACATGTGTACTTCTAGTAAAAAATCTTCCTTTAAAGAAGCTCGATTAATTTCAAGATATAGCATCTTATAGATTTACTTAAAATTTCTTTTAAATTTATTTGTATATGTATGTGTGTATATGTGTGTGAGTGTGTATATGTGTGTGTGAATGTGTGTATATGTATAAGTATATGTGTGTGTGTATGCGTGTGTGTGTGTGTGTGTGTGTGCGCGCGCGCGCGCGTGCACACATATGTACTGAGTGCCACAGAGCTTGTCTCAGGTCAGAGCAGGAGTTGGTTCTTTATTTTCATCATGCATGCTCTGGAGATCAAACTCAGGTCTTCAGGTGCCTTTACTAACTAATTCATCTCACATCCTCTGTGTATGCATGCCAAAAAGATTTGTTTTTATGCATTGTTTTATTTAAAAATATTTTTTGTTCTTGAGAATTTTTATAATATTCACCCCTAACTCCCCCCCCCCAACTCCTTTCAGATCCAGTCCTGCCTCCCTACCCTCCAAGGGACTTTAAAAAAATAGTTTTGAGATTATAATTTAATTGAATTTCTCCATTCCCTTTCCTCCCTCCAAACCCCTCCACTCTCCTTTAAATACATGGTCTCATTTTCAATAATCATTATTGCATGCATATATGTGTTTGTGTACACATAGACATTTCTAAGTATAACCTGCTAAGGTCATATAATGTTCCATGTATGCATGTTTTCAGGGCTGACCCTTTGCTACTGGACAACCAATTGGTGTGTTCTCCTATTGCCAGCTTTAGTCAGTTGCCTGTAGTTCTTTGTGTAAGGTTGAGGCCTCTTGCCTTTTCCCCATCCGGTGTGTTTGTTGGTGTCTCCCTTGTTCAGCTCATGTTTGGGTAGTCATGATGGTGAGACTTCATGACTGGAGCTTCTGAAATTACTAGGAGACATAGTTTCACATCAAACTCCCTGATCCTCTGGCTCTTGCAATCTTTCTGTTTCCTCTTCTACAATGTTCCCTGAGCCTTAGGTGTAGGAGTGTTTGGTAGATGTATCCATTGTGACCAGACTCTGCAACTCTGCATTTTGATTGGCTGTGGTTTTCTGTAGTCATCTCTGTCTGTTGCAAAAAGAAGTTTCCTTGGAGAGGGGAAACCTTTATAGCACAAATGTTTATAGATTGTTGTTAGGTATTATGCTGGTGTAGGATGTCAGTGGCTGTAGATTCTCTCCAGTAACCATGAATCCCCTAGTAGTTAGGGTGGGTCTTAAGTCCAATTAGAGAGATGCTGGTTACTGCCAAGGTCTGTGTGCCACTGCTGCAGCCATACAGTTGTCATGCCATGCTGGTCATTGATGTGATTCATAGATGTCATAGCTGGGTAGGACTGTTGGTTGCTTCTCTCCTTTGGAATCTTAGATTGTACCTTCTGGTGCCATGAAAGCCAGTCCTCAGGGAGGGGGCAATCAGGTCAGTTCCAGCTCAGGAGCCTCTGGGCCCTGTTTCTAAAGGGCATGGTGTCTTGGTGTCTTCAGCCACAGGGATTTAACTTCCACATTTTGGGATTAACCAAGGGCAAGAGCAGCTTAGACAGTCCTGGCCAACAACTCCCAAGAGGACTTCTCATGTCTGGTATTGTGATTTTTGTTAGGTAGTCAAAAGACTTATTTTTAATTACAAATATATTTATAAGTTTACCATGATGTTTTTAAACATATTTCCATCTTCATTTAGTATTAAGAGGAGACAAAAGTCCCATAATCAGTGCAATTCAATATCTTGGATTAAAGAAATAATGTTTTCAACTGTTACCTGAAGTCATATAATTATGTTATCCCCTAGAAAGAAATGATTCTGTCAACTTAATATCTACACTTTATAGAGGTAACTTCAACAATATATCTTCTTTACACAATGGTATATCACAAACATGTACAGACTGAATCTACACTTTATAGAGGTAACTTCAACAACATATCTTCCTTACACAATGGCATATCACAAACGTGCACAGACTGAATTAACATGACTTTAATTGTGAAATAAATAGTAATTATTTGTTTTTTTTAATCACAAAATATTTAAAAATATATTATTTTAAAATTTATCAAAGAATATATTAGCAACAGATGGGAGAAACAATGCTATTAATGCGATTAGTAATCATCAGTTCCATAAAAGAAATACAAAGTAAAATGACTTTGTTAGAATGCCAATGAAAAATTTAAAATTAATTGAGATTATCAATGCCTAAACATTTAAAGTTTAATGTTTCGATTTGTTTGAATTTTCAATTTTTTTAACTTCAAAATTTATTGTTTCAGTGAGTATTTTATAGTTTTTATTATTGACTGAATGCCTGGATGAATAGTTTACTGGAGGAATGAATTATCATGATTTCGGGTCTCATGGAAAGAATGTATAGCAGAGTCTAGAAATTTAAATCACTGTAACCAGGAAGCAAAGGGCGAGATAAAGGGAGCTCCCAGGAAAAGATGCAGTCCCTAAAGATGTTCTCACAGTTGTCTATTTTCTGTATTTAGGCCTCACCTCTCAAAGTTTCCAGAACCTCCAAAAACAACACCTCCAGCTGCAGACCAAGGCATCAACTTGCCAGTCTTTGGTATGACACTTTATATCCAAAGCATAACATCCACCTCTAGGCAGAGAGACAGAAGGACAGCAAGACAGAATCCAATCCAAGCTAGACTAGCAGGACAGACTCTAAATACAGCAGGTCTATGGACATGTAGCATAGTGATGTGAGCACCAGTGGACTTGGATAGCCTCCTCTGTATGATATAATCATTTGTTGCTCACAAGGCATCTATTTTGAAATGGCTACATTTGTTGACATCTCCAGCATAATTTCTTCTTCATTGCACTTTAGATATCACCCTCACAGCTTCACATATCACCTCCTCAGGAGCTGCCTATCATAGCTTGGCCTCCTAGGCTTTCCTTTAACATGTTGTATGAGTCTCTGTACCTTAAGACTCTTACATTCTACATTTCTCCAAAATCAGGATCAAATGGATAATGTTTTTTATTCCTTTTTTATTTAAGAAAAATTTTAATTCATTTTACATAACAACTGCAGATCCCCCTCTCATCCCTCCTCCTGTTCCCCCAGCCTCTACCCCTCTAGCCTCCCCATCCCCTCCTCCAAAAGGTTAAGGCCTCCTATGGAGAGTCAGCAAAGCCTGGTACATTCAGGTGAGGCAGGACCAAGCCCCTCCCCACTGCATCAAGGCTGAGCCAAGGCATCCCACCATAGGTTATGGGCTCTAGAAAGCCATCTCATGCACCAGGGATAGATCCTGATCCCACGGCCAGGGGCCCCTCGAACAGACCAAGCTACACAACTCTCCAGTATGCAGAGGACCTAGTCCAGTCCCATGCAGGTTCCACAGCTGCTGGTCTAAAGTTCATAAGTTCCCACAAGCTTGGTGCAGTTGTCTCTGTAGATTTCTCCATAATGATGTTGACTCCCTTGTGGTTGATATTTTGTTGTGTTGATATTCATGCTACACCCCTTGCTCATATAATCCCTCTCCCTTCTCTTCAACTAGACTACTGGAGCTTGGCCTGGTATTTGGCTGTGGATCTCTGCATCTGCTTCCATCAGTTACTGGAAGAAGGCTCTATGATGATAGTTAGGGTATTGACCAACCTAATTACCAGGGTAGGCCAGTTCAGGCACCCTCTCCACTATTGCTGGTAGTTTAAGCTGGGGTCATCTTGTGGATTCCTGGAAATTTCCCTAGCACCAGGTTTCTCCCTAACCCTGTAATGTCTCCTTCTATCAAGATACCTTTCATTGCTCTCCCACTCTGTCCCTCCCCCAGCTCATTCCCTCATGTTCTCATCCCTCATTCCCTCTCCTCTATTGCCCCCCCCCTGTCTCCAGTTTACTCATGGAGGTCTCACCTGTTTCCCCTTCCCAAGGCAATCCATGCAACCCTCTTAGGATCCTCTTTGTTTCCTAGCTTCTCTGGAGCTATGGGTTGTAGTCTGATTATCCTTTGCTTTACACCTAGTATCTACTTATGAGTGAGTACATACCATATTTGTCTTTCTGAGTCTGGGTTACTTCACTCAGGATGATATTTTCTAGTTCCATCCTCAAATGGATAATGTTAAGGACTGATACCACCTTGAACAGTAGCCAGGCTTCCTTGGGCCAAGCTACAGAGTGTCTGAGTGTTTAGACACTGAAACCAACAAATGCTTTCTTTGATGGCCCCGGGTAAGCCACATATCCTGATAATACTTTATTTTCAAGGGCAAAATCTGTCTACTGAGTTAAGTGTTTCATACTGTTCATCCTGTAGTGGCTGAGACCTGCACCATTTCTGAGATGACCTTAAGGGATCTTTCCTATTGCTATAATGTAAAGTAATTGGTTTCTTTGTAATGGCACTTGTCTTGATATAATCATCATTACTGTTTTGTCCCTAATATTATGGAGGCTTCTATAACCCAACTCTTTCTATGCATATATTTATATAATTCATATATATGTATATGAATTACATATATATGTACATGTTTATGATTACATCATTTCTCCGCTTCCTTCTCCTCTCTTCAACCCCTCCCTTGTACTACCTTCTTCTCTTGCTCTTAATATTACTATAAACCTGGCAAGAACAGTCAGCAATAACTATTACAGAGGTTCAATACTGGACTGTCTTGAAACTTCCTTCACAAGATTAATTAGTCTATCATCTTTAAGTCAAACTCCCATAATACCCAGAGTTGACAAAATATAGACAAGTTCTTTGCCAAGCTACAACACAAACGATCTCTAGTCTGATTTCCAATTGATTACTTCCTGCCATGTGAAGTGGTTTGTGTGTGTGTGTGTGTGTGTGTGTGTGTGTGTGTGTGTGTTTCCACATGAAGCTGAAAATTGTCCTTTCAAGATCTGTAAAGAATTGTGCTGGAATTTTGGTGGGGATTGCATTGAATCTGTAGATTGCTTTTGGTAGGATGACCATTTTTATTATGTTAATCCTCCAGATCCATGAGCATAGGAGATCCATCTTTTGATACATTCTTCAATGTCTTAAAGTTTTTATCATACAAATATTTCCCTTGCTTGGTTAGAGTTACCACGAGAGATTTTATATTATTTGAGACTATTGTGAAAGGTATTGTTTCCCTTTTTTCTTTCTCAGTCTGTCATTTGTATACAGGAAGGCTACTTATTTTCATTAGTTAATTTTGTATACAGCTACTTTGCTAAAAGTGTCTATTAGCTATAGGAATTTCCTGGAGAAATTTTTAGGGTCACTTATATATACTGTCATTGAGGGAGACCAGGTCCCTCTTATTCCCTCAGGGTACTCTCTTGAGCAGGGAGAAATGAGGAATTTGTAGATAGAAGGATATATATATATATATATATATATATATATATATATATATATATATATATATATAGAGAGAGAGAGAGAGAGAGAGAGA
Source organism: Peromyscus leucopus (assembly GCF_004664715.2). NCBI lineage: Eukaryota > Metazoa > Chordata > Mammalia > Rodentia > Cricetidae > Peromyscus > Peromyscus leucopus. The sequence continues at coordinate 57,037,021 of NC_051085.1, forward strand.
GAGAGAGAGAAAGAAAGAGAGAGAGAGAACACAGGAGAGCCTCTGGAGGGCGTGGGTACAAATCTACCAGCCCCTTCTGTCTCTACTAAAGGGCTTTTTAAAGGAATGCCAAGGGGTGAGGCAAAAGACCTCCCCCAGCAAAGCCAAGTGTAGACCACCCCAAACACCTGGTGACCTGGCATGTGATCAGGCCATCTGCTAATGCAGCCCTGCTGTGTAAAGCAAGCTCTGATCTCATTAGGAAACCTCTGTATAACAGGCTCCCACATGTTATATCATCTTCAAATAAAGATATTCTGACTTCTCTTACAATTTGTATCCCCTGATCTTCTTCCATTGCCTTCTTGCTCTAGCTAAGACTTCAAGTACTATAGAATAGGTATGGAAAGAGTGTACAACCTTGTTATGTTCCTGATTTTAGTGGAATTGCTCTGAGTTTCTCTCCACTTAAGTTGATTTTGGCTATGGGCTTGCTGTAAACTTCCTTTATTATGTTGGGGTATGTCCCTTATATCCCCAATCTCTCCAGGACTTTTATCATGAAGGGGTATTGGATTTTGTCAAATGCCTTTTCTACATATAATGTGATGATCATGTGTTTTTTGTCTTTCATTCTATTTATATGCTAGATTATAATGATCAACCTACATATATTGAGAATTTTTGCACCTAAGTTCATAATAGAAATTGCTCTGTAATTCTCTCTTGTTGGTTGGTTCTTTATGTATCTTAGGCATCAGGGTAATTTTGGCCACCTAAAAAATTAGTCAGTGTTCCTTCTGTTTCTATTTTGTGGAATAATTTGAGGAGTATTGGCATTAACTCTTTTTTGAAACTCTTGTAGAATTCTGTACTAAAACCATCTGGCTCTGGGCTTTCTTTTTTTGAGGGGGAAAGACTTTTAATGACTGCTTCCATTTCTATATGGATTATAGTTCTGTTTAAATTGCTCATCTGATCTTGACTTAACTTTGGTAAGTTGTACCTATAGAGAAAATTATCCATATCTTTTAGATTATTGACTTTGGTGGTAAAGATATTTAAAGTATGTTCTTATGATTCCCTGAATTTTCTTGGTGTCTGTTGTTATATCTCCCTTTTCATCTTTAATTTTAGGAATTTGAATATTCTTGCTCCATTTTTAAGTTAATTTGGCCAAGGGTTCATCAATCATTGATTTTCTAAAAAAAAAAAAAAAAATCAACTATTTGTTTCATTGATTATTTGTACCCCCACCATTTTGCTTATTTCAGCCCCAAGTCTGGTTATTTCTTGCCATCTATTCCTTTTGGTTATGATTTCCTCTTTTGTCGTAGAGCTTTAAGGTGTGCTATTAAATTGCTAGTATGACATCTATTAAATTTTTTAAAATGTATGTACTTAGTGCTAGAATTTGCCTCTTAGAACCACCTTCATTATGTCCCTAAGTTTGGGTTTGTTGTGTCTTCATTTTTATTCAATTCTAGAGTCTTTTCTTAATTTCCACGTTTTTTTCATTAGAGAGTTTTTCAGGTTCCATTAGTTTGTAAGCTTTCTGTTGTTGATAACCAGCTTTAATCTGGTAGTCAGATAGGATGCAGGCTGTTATGTCAGTTTCTGTTGAGACTTGGGAGCTGTTGAGAAGTTTTATTGTTTTGTCTTTGATGAAAATTTTCTGCAGATATCTTTTAGATCCATTTGATTTATGATGTCACTTGGCTCCAGCATTTCTCTGTTTAGTTTCTGTTTGTATGACCTGTTTATTGGCAAGAGTGGAGTGTTAAATTCATTACTTTTACAGTGTGAAGGGTAACATGTGATTTAAACTGTAGTAGTGTTTCTTTTACACACTTTGGTGCCCTTGTGTTTGGGACATAGGTGTAAAGAATTGAAATGTTCTCTTGGTGGATTTTTTTCTTTGAGTATGTAGTATCCTTTCCTATCTCTTATGATTAATTTTGATCTGAGAAATTGAGACCATTATGTTGAATTATTATTGAATAATGTTTGTTAATTCAGGTTATTTTGTTGTTATGGTGTAGGTCTCCCCTCACTTTTGATTTGCTAGTCTGGGATTATTTATTCCTTGTGTTTTCTTTCATGTGGTTAATCCCTTAAGTTTGAAGTTTTTCTTCTAGCACCTTTTCAATAGCTGTATTTGTAGCTAGATACTGTTTTAATTTGGTTTTTCTTTGTCCATCTATTGTAATTGAAAGTTTTTCTGGGTATAGTAGTCTGGCTGGCATCTGTGGTCTCTTAGAGTTTGTAGAACATCTGTCCATGTCCTTTGGCTTTTAGAGTCCCCATTGAGAAGTCAGATGTTGTTCTAATAGGTTTGCCTTTATATGTTGCTTGATTTTTTTCCCCTTGCAGCTTTTAATATTCTTTCTTTGTTCTGTACATTTAGTGCTTTGATTTTTTAGGTGTCATGGGGAATTTCTTTTCTGGTCCATCTATTTGGTGTTCTGTATGCTTCTTCTGCCTTGATAGGCACTGCTTTCTTTACGTTAGGGAAATTTTCTGCTATGATTTTTGTTGAATGTATTTTCTGTGCCTTTGAACTGGGTTTATTATTTTTCCTCTATTCCTATTATTCTTAGATTTGGTCTTTTCATAGTGTCATAGATTTTCTGGATGTTTTGTGCTGGAGTTTTTTTTTAAACAACATTTTATTTGAGTAAGATATCATTTCTTCTATTTTTTATCTTCAGTGCCTGAGATTCTCTTGTACTCTGTTCGTGAGACCTATCCCTGGGGTTTTTGTTTAATTCCTAAATTTTTTCATTTCCAGTTTTACCTCAGTTGGGGTTTCTTTAGCTATTCTATTTCTACTTTCATGTCTTGAGCTGTTTTCATCACATCCTTCCACTATTTGTTTATGTTTTCACAGACTTCATCCACGGTGTCTGAAACGGTCCACGGAAAGGAGGAAAGCTGGGTAAGAGGAGTCAGAGAGGGAGGACAGGCTTCTCAGGGTGTCTACCACAGGGCTGGGGATGAGACTGTAATTGGAAATGGATCCATGAATTTTTTTTTTAACTATACACAGAGTAGTGTCGTATTTGGAAGAACCCCTACTGAAATGCAATTGTGGGTGAATGGTTATTTTGCATGCATTCTTTTTTCTTCCCCCAACATAATGTTGACACCCTCTCTGGTTTATATTTCAGCTTCCATAGAAAGTAGCACCCAAAGGATGACTGACTGACAAAATTGAGACTTTCCCCCATACTCCTGTCTTATTTCTCTTCCCTTTTTCATTACAGTGGTACAATTCTATCCTTTTCCAATGATTTAAACCATTGAACAAATCTATAGCACTGTTTTATAGAGACATTTCTGATTCATGAAGATTTTTTAAAATATCATGACAACAAGTTGATTCTCTTGATCTTGAAGGCATTTAATCTAATGCCTGGAGAGACCAAGTCTGGTTTGTACAACATTAATGAAAAGAGTTTCAAATCCTGTCTTTAACCTAGTTCATTCAACACAATGCTTTATCTAGCACACTAATTTCATTCATAATTTACGATTCCTGCTGTAAAAATAGAAAGATTATGTGCTTATTAAAAGACAGAATAGCCAGGTGTCATGGTGCATGCATAATCCTAGCACTGAGATGCAGAGGGAGGAGGCACGTAGTTTGAGGCCAGGCTAGATTGAACAATGACATGCTCTTCCATACCCTGAAAGATGAATGATGGTAGGCTTTTAAAAACTAATATTTTAATGCATTTTTGAAAGCTCATACATTTATACAATGTGTTTTGATCATATCCAACCACATTACTTCCCTCTCATTCCCCTCAAGTGCCCCCTACTCTGCCTCCTTCTAAATTAATGCCCTTCTTTTCTGTTATTAATAACCTCCTGAGTCTAATTAGTGCTGGTATAGTATGGTGGATGGGGGTGGGGCCTTCCACTGGGCCATAGTCCATCTGATGACAGGTTTTTATTTTAAAAATAACAAAGACTTTGTTTTGATTTTTCAAGACAGAGGTTCTCTGTGTAACAGCTCTGACTGTCTTGGAACTTGCTCTGTAGAACAGGTTGGCCTTGAACTTACAGAGATCCACTTGCCTCTGCCTCCAAAGTGCTGGGATTAAATGTGTGCACCATCACTGCCCAGAAAGATTTTTTTCTAAGTTGCAATAATTTAAAGAATTAATTAACACCACACATTCCAATCTTTCAAGCTTACATCACACATATTCTGATGGTAAGATTGTCAGATAAACTACAGAATGTATTTCTGGCTTTAAGGGTTATGATGAGAGATCTGATGTTATTCTGAAGTGTTAGACTCTATGATTCAGCTGACATTTTTCCCTTGCAGCTTTTAGTATGGCCTCTTCACTTTGCATTTTTGACATCTTGACTATAATGTATCATGGAGAAGCTTTTCTCCAGTTTGTCTATTTGGGATTCTAAATGTATGTTGTGTTTAAGGTGTTTGTTTACATTTGGAGACTTTTCTTATGTAACATTGCTCTACGCTTTTTTTCCTTCTTCTATCACATAGATTCTTGGGTTTTGTTGTTGGATTGCATCCAAGGGTTCTTGAACGTTGTGGTCAGGTTCTTTTCCCACTTAATTTCTGTTTGAATGCAACATTTCGTTGACTTGTCTTCTGCTTGTTCCACCACACTGCATATGCCTTTCATTTTGTTTTGCTTGATTCACTGAGTTTTCATCTCCCACATTTCTATTCTTTCCCCCTAATCTCAGTTTCTTTGCTGACTTTCTTATCAATTGTGATGATTTTCCTCTGTGCTTTCCTGAATTTTCTTTCTGGATCCTAGGCGAAATTCATCTGCTTGTTCATATCCTCTTGGAGGTCACTGATATTTTTGCTAGCAAACCTTCATGCAGCATTTTACCTGTGTCAATATCTTGGAATGCAGTAGGTAAGCTCATTTGATACTTTGGAAGAGTCACATTTATGCTGTGTCTTTTCAAGTCTCTTGCATTTTTGTGTTTGTTTTAGATATCTTATTTGGTTTTACTTAGGGATTTTCCTATTGAGCAGTCTTGTCTTGAGGGATCAATACCCAGTTCAGCTCTGCTTCCCTCCTTCTACCAGGCAGCTCTGGCCCTGGAGTTGTGTTCTGCTTGGCTTATTCTTCCTAATGTGTCGCTAGTGTTTTTCTCTGTGGTTTGTAGGTGTGTGAATTTCTCAAGCTCTTTTTCTTTTCTTTGAAATAGTCTGTTTTCTCTTACTCTGACCCTTTATCAGGTTGGACAGATGCAGTTTTCCAGTCAGCATTTACCAGGAAGTCCTGTATTTACTCACTTTATAGTTGACATATTTTTGGAATCCACTAACGTGGATTTTTTATGACATTGACTAATTATCTTAATACACCCAACTTATTTGAACTGTTGATCACAGGTGAATGATTTCTCAACCATATCTCATCTTTCATGTGTAGATTCACTATTACCTAAAGATTGGCCAGGAGGACAAATACATATTTACAGTCATTATATTTTTAAAAATATTTGAAAGAAAAGAAATGATAATACAATTACATAATTTCTTCTTTCCCCTTTCTCTGTCCAAACCTTCCCATATGCCCTTCCTTGCTTTCTTTCAAATTCATGTAAGAGCACAATCATTATCTTTATAGTTCATTTTTAGTGATGTCTTGAAATAATGTGCAATGTGATCAAGAATTTACTTCTATACTACTGTGGTAAATAAAATTTATTTATGATAGCAAGAGATCAATTTGTTAGACCAAGGGCTGTAAATTACAAGTGAGTATCACTTATCTACAAATTACAAAAATACTTTTTGTTTTGGTGTGTGAGTGTTTTGCCTGCATATAAGTCTGTGAACCTCATGCGTGAAGCGCCCTTAGGGCAGAAAAGGGTGAAAGGTTATATTATCCTCTGGGACTGTAGTTGCTGACAGTTGTGAGCTGCTATGTGGGTTCTGGAAATCAAACTTGGGTCCTCTGGGAGAGGAACCAGTGTTCTTAACCACTGGGCCATATCTTCAGCCAAGCTTGTGGATTGAATTTCTGCTAGACAATATGAACAGTTTTAAGCATAGGTAATTTAATTTGACTCTCTATCAGTAATCAGTAGTGATATTGATATCTTTACTTATGAGGAAAGCTGTGGTAAATAAGTCGAAGTAATTGCATAGCACATATTACATGGTTCATAAACTATAGTACTAGAATTGAAGTCCATATCTATTTGATTTAATACTGTGCTTTAAACTCTGCAATACATATGTGTGTATATTACACATATTCATATTTATGTATATCAGATGTACATAGAAATAGTCACTATAGGCAGTTTGTGATTTCATATGGGAAGGAGATACTTAGCAAGTAGGGCCTTTCTTCAGGGATTTATGATAGTGAGGAATATGGCCATAATAACTTTAAAATTTGGAGAAGACCATTGGAGAATGAAAATGGGAGTTTCACAATGAACTCTTTTAGGTAAAGTAAGTCGTCATTACCTCTTCCCATGTCAATCACTTTCTGTTGCTGTGACAAAATACTTGAGGAAGCAACTAAAAATGAGAAAAGATTTATTTTGGTTCATGGTTTCAGTCTGTAGTGGGCTGGCTTCATTGTTTCTAGGCATTTATGAAGTAGTTATCATTGTATCATGACAGAATGGTGTGCAGAGAGCAGAACTGTTTTCCCCATGGTGAGAGGGGGGAGGGGAGAGGAGGAGGAGGAAGAGGAGGAGGAGAGAGAGAGAGAGAGAGAGAGAGAGAGAGAGAGAGAGAGAGAGAGAGAGAGAGAGAGAGAGAGAGAACACCAGGGGCAAGATTTATTTTTCAATGGTATGCACCCTGAGACCTCCATCCTCCAACCAGATCACACCTCCCAATAATATCATTCCACTATGAATCTATCAATGTACTGACTCATTGATTAGATCAAAACTCTTACCATTTAATCACATCTTTGCATTATTCTGCCATCTGAGAGCAGGCATTCACTGTAGAGCACATTTGTTTTCCTAGTGGCTTCTTTCACATTCTCTCTCAGGTTTACTCTGGCTGTGTTATTCTTCTCTTCATTGATTCATGCTTGAATTAATTATTTTTTTGGGGACTTTAGAATGATTGAATTTCTTTTCCTTCTTTGTCCCTCTTCATATCTGTCTTCAAAGTTAAATGTCCTCACTGTCTACTGTGATTCACCATCTGTGGGTTTGGCTAAAATAAGAAGGCATGAGCAGGGAAGTGAATATTGTTTCATAGGTGTTCCCAGGAAAGTGTTTGTAGAGAGTTCCAGAAAATTCCCAGCAGTGGGGAGTAGTGTCTGTGGCTTGTAGGCAGCGTGTGAAATCCTCATTCCACAAAGAGCAGGACAAGGAACAAGTCTGGTCATGCTTTAACACAAACCTTGCATAGTAACATTCGGTACCATGAATAGTGTCTGAGTTTACTTAGTCTCAAATGCCTCATATGAACAACATGTAGCTAAATGTCTCCTTAAACCTGGAACATGAAGATCGTCCTATGATTCCACATACCATGTTTTCTTTGTTTAGTGGCATCACTGTGTGGAACATCAGGCTTATTTGTTTATTTTTTTACAACTTAATGCTAAAGAATAAGGATGTTATGGGTTGTCTCAAAGCTCCAACTTCCCTGTTGATAAGAGGAAAACCATCAGCTCTGTAGAACCTCCCCACTTGCTGAGTGCCTGGATCCTATATTGAGCAGTAGGTGTTTTAGAATTTGTGCATGGTCTCTAGTCTCCAGAATGTGTTTATTTAGCGTGTAACAATTAAATCCTTAAAAAATTCCACCACTGTAAGCAAGTATGCCAGAAGTTATCATTAGCTGTGACCCTGTGAAGTACCCGAGAGCACACATTACTCCTTATTGTGCCACAAATTCCAGGTCTTACTACAGGTCTAGTTTCTCTACTGTAGTCTAAGGTATATGCTAATGATTATGAAGAATAAGATCACAATTTCCAATAACGTTTTAAATACTGTATTTTAAATATAATGCATCATTCATCATTGCAAATAGTTTCCCCACATTCTCCATTTCATGGCTAAAGGCACTGATAGAGAAGAATAAAAACTACTCATCGATTCTATAATTCTGAGACTTGGCTTGTTTTATTTCTACTGTGCACGTGTCCTATAGCAGGGACAGGATGAGAAAAGGGAGCTTGGGACAACCGTACTCAAATGTCAGTGCTCATCTGCAACAGCCTGGAGGGCAGGGCACACAGCTGACCTCCTTCCACGGGTTGTATTTCCAGTTCCCTCGATGCTGCCAATGCTGTCCCTTCAGGGACTAACCATTGAGCAGCACTGTCTTAAACTATGCAGTTTTCTTCTCAGCTGTGTCTGATAAACAGTGAGGAAAGAAGGACTGTGTGCCATCTATGAAAATAACCGTTTTCAGGTCACATTGGCAATGCTCAGGAACACCAGGCGTTTGGGTGGGAAGTCATAGGCCAGATGGATTTCATCTAAAGATGTCACTTGATGTTTGCACTTACTCTGGAGGAAGGTGCTTTGTTTTCTCTTTCCAACCCAAGTTTTATCATGTTGTCGTACTTTGAGGGAACTTACAGAATGCATGGCATCTTACCTCATAAGTTCTTTGTGTGCACCTGGAAACAGAGCATTTCTGACCACCAAAGAAGCAGTGGTATAACTAACAAAAGTTAGTGACAACCATGTGTCATTTAATCCCACACACCCCTTATTCAGATTCCTAACCAATGACCCTGAAATGCCCTGGCAGCCCCTTGTTCACAACAGGATCTAATTTGGAGGAACTGAATGTGTTTAGGCTTTTGTCATTAAAACAATTTTTTTTTAGATCATTTTTAGCCTCAGGTCATTCAGCTAGCCTTAAATCCACTACAAAATTTCAGGCTAGCCTCAAATTATGATCCATGTGTTTCAGCCTCTTGAATGCTGGGATTATAGCTATGTCAGCTTCATTTAAGTTTTTTTTTTTTTAATAGAGTAGTTCTGACTTTCAAAAAAAGAGGTAATTTATTCTGAGGAATATTTTATTTTTCTGTATTTATCATGCTTCCTTGTGGAAATACTTTGGGAAGAGGATACACTAGATGACCTCATGTACTCATACTGTATTATGTCAGGGGGATACATAATATATGTGTTTCCCAGCATTTGCATCAGTACAGCTGTGTCTGTTTATTATCTCCTAAGTGTTGTCTGTGATGTTACATTCTCCTTGCCACCAGAAACTAGTCTGTGTGCTGTAACTCAGAGGTGCAGTGTCTGGTGCGCCCTGTCTTATTTATGGCCTTACTCTCACTTGATGATTTCTCACTAAGTTGTTAATGTTGTTAAAGTCTACACAGCAAAGATAATTTACTAATTCCATCTTCTACATATGTCAGCTGGCCTTCTTGCTAAAAATTATAGCTTTTCACAAACTGATGCTACTTGCTTTCCTTAAGATGTATTTTCTACTGGACAACTCAATCTTTTCCATAATTTACCAGTTTTCAAAGTAAGTTATTTGTTTATTTAATGTCATAAGTGTTGGCAAATGAGATATTCTAGATTGCTTTTTTAGCATATTATCTTTTTTAAAAAGTTTTTTTTTCTCGTTTTGGCAGTTTAATATGTTTATAAAATGAATTTTAATAGTTTCATTCCCATCCCACTTTCTCATCCCCTCGTCTCTCCAGCTAGAATGCTCTTCTCAACAAATTCTACTTTCATGGACATGTTAATTTTCACAGGTTAAAAGTGGTTCTAAGATGTCAGGAAGAGGGCTCAGCGAGCAAGAGTACTTGCTGCCAAGCCTTGTCACCTGAGTTTCACTCCTGGAGTCCACAAGGTAGAAGGAAAAAACTGATTTCTCCAGTCTGTCTTCTGACCTCCAGATGTGCCATGTACTAGAGAACACACACACACACACACACACACACACACACACACACACACACACACCACACACGATAAAAAAATTAAAAAAGACCAATAGGAAAAGGGCAGCTACTAAGGATAGGAGAGCTAACAACTTTCAAGAAAACCCAAAGCCTCAGATCTTCTTGACCATTTATGGGTAATGAATTAAAAAAAAAAAAAAAAAAAAGACAGCCAAACAGCAAAGCTTTGGCAAATGAGAAGACACACACTATTGCTTTGGTGAGTGTTCATGCTAAAAATGGCTTCATAAGGGCGATCTAGGCTGGGGAAGGATGGATATCGATTGTTATTAATAGAGATAATTAAAAGGTCACACATGTTCTTGGGTGTGCTTGTGTGTGTTATAATAGGATGGTTTTAAAAGGGCTATACTTCTGGCAATGTGTTTGGCTTGAGTCTATTTTGGGAATGTGAATGGTGGTGGTAAAGAAGCTCGTCATTGTATTTACAGTCATGCTGAGCTTGCAGAGAGAAAACAGACTAAAGTCATTAGATGAGTGTAGCAGGCGGTTACACGTAAACATAAAGAAAATGATTTATGTGGAAGGCTTCAGCATTTTTCTCTCTCCCAGAGAGTTTATTTGGATAAACCAAACCAAAGCCAACCAAACAAAAAACTGACCCTGCAGATTTAGAACCCATTTCCTGGTGCTCAAGTTGAAGTAAAAGTAATTGCCAATTACCTTTGTAAGGGCCGTGGATCACAATTCCAGTCTTAGGTTTTTACCGTGTAGGTTCATCTAGGCAGCTTTAGATCCATCACCCTTGGATGTCGACAGTGCTTTCTCCTGCACAGACCTAAGTAACAGAGCTGTGAAATGTCTTTGATTCTTATGCTTTCCTGGGTTCCTTGAAGTAAGGAACAGAGTCCTTTCACTGCCTGTCTGCTGTATAACAGAGTCAAGCATTTCTTCCTGGAAAACCACTTACAGCTCTGGACTGCATGGGATGCAGCAGCAAATGCCAGCAGCTTGGACCATATGTACCTTTCCTAGGACCTTTGCCCCTGGACTCTTAATCAACCTTATGACTCCAAGCCATAGTGACACTTTTTCATCCCTGCTAGTGTGTTTTATTCAGGAATTAGTTGTCTCAGAAATATGTGTAATAATAACATCTTGTTTTGTTTTGCATGTGCATGCAGCATATGTCATTATGGTATATGGCATATGCATGTATGTGGGCACATATGTGTTGCAGGTGCATATAGATGTGTGTGCATGTAGGTCCACAGTTGGTGTTGGGTGTCTTCCTCAATTGTGCTCCACTTTTTTTTTTTTAATTTATTGAGGCAGAGTCTCTTGAAGAAAATGGAATTCACTGGTTCTGGCTAGTCTAGCCAGCCAGCTTGCCCCAGAGATACCCTATCTCTGTTTCTCAAATGTTGAGATTACAGGCAGAGGCCACACCTGTCCAGATTTTATATGAGTCTTGGGGATCCAAATTCTAGTTTCATACTTGTATGGCAAGAACTTTACACACTGAACTATCTTAAGAAATGTATATATGTATGTGTGCATGCATGTGTGTGTGTCTGTATTCAGAATGGTAGATGAGGAACACATGTGTGCATGTGTGTGTATGGAGGCCAGAGAGCAATCATTCACTAGGTACTATATCCTTTTTTTTCTATTTTAAAAATTTTCATATTTATTTATTTTGAGATGGGGCCTACACTCACCTGGACCTTGCCAGTTCAACTAGGCTGGCTGGCTGGTGAGCCCCAGGGATCCACCTGCCTCCACCTCCCCAGTACCAGGATTACAAGCATATGAGATGAACCTGGATGTTTTTCACACAGGTTCTGCAGATCAAAAGCAGGTCTTCAGGCTCGCAAGAGAAGCACTTTAACAACTTAGCTATCGCCCCAGATTTTTTTTTAACAGTGAACTTTATGGATACATAAGGTTTGTCAGTAGGGAAAGTTGTGGGGGGAAATGGCATCCCAAAGGAGAAAAATATTATACATAACACGACTTTTTAACCTTAAAACATTAATGAATGTTTCCTAGGTGGCATGGAGGACCGTTTTAAATAAATATGAAGTCAATTTTCTACCAATTGTCTTATGCAAAAATCATTACTATTCAAAGCAATTGTTCCTAAAAAGAAAACTTAGAAATGCGTTTTCTCTATTCACTTTATTCTTAAACATATTCAAACAGCAAGCCATCAACAGATTCAGCAAGCCTCCATCTCATCGTATTACCAGCTATATATGCTCTTTAAATGTTTATTTTGTTCAAATTTTAATGCTTGTTTATGGCAAAAAGCTTATTATGATACTGTATAATTATGTAATAATACTTCAGTGATTCCTGTCATTCCTTGATTAATTCATTTCCATGCATTTCTTATCCTTTATCCAAAGTTCTAATCTGCCTTAGAGATGATTCATCTTTTATTTAAAAACAGAAGAAATTGAAAGTAGAGGTCTGTGGTGATATATTGTGTACCCCAATAAGGCTTACCTGGGAATCAGAGGACAGAGCCAGCCACTAAATTAGACATAAATGTCAGGCAGTGGTGGCACATACTATCACTCAGGAGGCAGAGATCCATCTGGATCTCTGTGAGTTCAAGGCCACACTGGGCTACACGAGAGAAATAGAACCAGGCAGTGGTGACCCATGCCTTTAATCCCAGGAAACAATATGGAGGACACAAAAAGGCATACAAGGCATGAGGAAACAGGAACTCACTCTCTTGAGGCTGAGGATTTTGTAGAGGTAAACTAGTGGCTGGCTGTTGTGCTTCTCTGATCTTTCAGCTTTCACCCTGATATCTGGCTCTGGGTTTTTCTCATAAGACCTTTTAAGATTGGTGTTACAGAGGTCACTTTGCACTTTAGTGGATCCCTTGGCTACAATAAAAAGGGTAACTAAATTGATAATTCCAAGAACTTTGCACTTATTTTGGGAATAATATTTCTTAGTTCTATAAAAATAAAAACTGAGAATCTTGTCTCTGAAATCAATTCATTGTATCTCACAGCCAATAAAATCTTTCATTGGAGGTTTTGATGTGTGAACTATGTCAACTTCAAAAGGAAACTTCTGCAGCATTTAAATTCTGTTTCAGCTCAGACAATTGTACTTAATATTTTCTGAATTGTAAGTCTTTATATAAGCTATCACTATTAAAAATGAAAACATTTAGGAGTTGAAACTACGCAGGGTTTTTCGAGCAAAGGTTGTGATCACTGATTCTTACTCCTTCATGGAAAAAAATTTAAATCTTGAGTACAAAGCAGTATGATTGATGGTGTGTATATGTATGTATATATAAAATTTAACATCATTGTACTAGATATAGGGAAGAATTATCAATTATAAAAATTTTCAAAAAGTTCTAGAGATGACATTGACCCTAGAAATGCATTCCAAGAAGGTCTGTTCACGCTTCCAGTGACATAATACAGCCACGTCTGACAGAAACAGGAACCTCAGTGCTCCAGATGTTTGGATTATGCCTCTCCTGCCTCCTGACTTTCCCTATTCTCTAAGACCTGGGACAAAAAATATTTATTCATTCTTTCCAGGATTTGTTTTTTATCTCTCTCTAATGTTAGATGTCCTTGCTTTTATAAACAATTGGTGATGGGACCGTACATCTGCTGGAACACAGCCTTCAGCGTCTAGCTGGAGAAGGCACTATGACTTGGAAGGCTCAGCACAAGGTAAAACATTATAGATTCCAGGCTTAAATCCTTTTAATTGCAGGAATTTAACACTTTGTCTCTTCACCACAGTGCAGCATGGCCATGCTGTAAATTTAGGCATCACCTGCCTTTCTCAGATTTTTGAAACATTGTAGGAAAAATCTCTCTCTTAAATAGCTCCACTTCAATTACATGGTTCAAAAGTGTGTTTTAGCTTTGTTATTCTCGGACCCCAGAATGCTGAGGATCCTTGCTTAATGTTCTCTCTCTTTTAACCCAGACTTGGTCACTATGGCTTAGCAGGACTCTACTTAGCAGGTACCTGATAATGTTTTAAGTGCTCAATAAAAATAAACCAAAAAATCCTGTTCTGTAGAGCTCATATTATGCAAGGAGAAGAAGCAATAACCTAAAAACAAAATTTTTTTGTTTTTGAAGTATGGCCTATTGGCCGCTAATAAGTGTGAGAGGAGAAAATTAAATGACCCAATAAATAAGCTGATACAACTGTAATTACCTAATTTTCAACAAAGATTTCAAAAACATACATTAGATAAATGATAGTCTCTTCAACAAATAGTGATGGGAAAGCTAGATGCCCACATGAAGAAGAATGATGTTAGAGGCATATAAATCAGTTCTCGTTTTAGACATTTGAAGACTGCTGTGGATAGTGCTCTGCATTAAATAAAACACGAATTGGCCAGTAGCCAGGCAGGAAGTATAGGCGGGACAAGCAGAGAAGAGAATTCTGGGAAGTGGAAAACTGAGGCAGAGAGACACTGCGAGCCACCACCATGAGAAGATGTTAAGATACCGGTAAGTCATGAGCCACGTGGCAACTTATAGATTAATAGAAATGGGTTAATTTAAGATATAAGAATTAGATATCAAGAAGCCTGCCATGGCCAGTTTATAAGTAATATAAGTCTCTGTGTGTTTGCTTGGTTGGGTCTGAGCAGCTGTGGGACTGGCAGGTGAGAGAGATTTGTCCTGACTGAGAGCCAGGCAGGACCAGAAAAACTCCAGCTATAGAAGACAGTTGAGGTTAGTCCTCGGAGTCTTCGCAGAGTTATTTCCATGTCTCTCCTCATTGAGGCTGGCTATTTTCTGTCCCTTTCTTTGGTATGTTTATATTCGAACAACTCTCTTGGTTTATCATTTCAAATAAATGGTGAAAAGTAATGCAGTTTTCAATGGTGGTTTAAGATGATAAGAAACCCACATGTGAATGTCTGTCCCCTCCTGCCTGTTATGCTTATTAATTGAGAAGCATAATTTTTTTTTCTAGTGCTGCCTTGTACATTCCAGGCAGGCAATTGTCTACTGAGCTATATTCTCCAGCCCAGAGGAGCTTTTTTTGGACAGACATGTGGATATGAGACAAAAGTGTGTTGGAATAATGGGGCTTCATGCATTTTCTTTCCATGAATAATCCTTCATGATGTGCTAGTGACATAAGGTAATCTTTGTGGACCTGAATTTAACATCCACAAGTTATATTAACAACTCTAGCCTGTAACTGGAATTTTCTTTGGGCCTTCAACCAGCTCCCAAATAAAGACACAAAGACTTACAAAAGACTTACTTGTCCCACTGGCTCTTTTAATTTAACCTGTTGCTATTCATCTATGTTTCTCTTTGGGGCTTTTTACCTTTCTTTTATTCTATATGTCCTACTTTCTTGCTACTCTGTGTGTGTCTGTCTGGCCCCTGGGGTCTCCGGGTCATCTCTTTTTCCTTCTCTCTTGAGCCTAAATTCCTCTTCCTACTTACTCTCCCTGCCTGGAAGTTCCACTTATACCTCCTCCCTCACCATTGGCCATTCAGCTTTTATATGACCAATCAGGCAAGGCAAAACAGCAACACATCTTCACATAGCTAAACAAATGCAGCACATCTTTGCATAGTTAAACATGTATTCGGCAATACTAGCCAGCCATGATTATAGCTACTGTGATACAGTTTCTGGTTCTGAAAGTACTAGGATATGTTTCCATTGTTGTCAGCTATACAACGTTGGGCATCTGGTTTGACTAATTGGACTGTTGGTCTTATGTACTTGATAGATAAATAGAAAAATAATCTAAAACAGAAGAAAACAGCATATAGGCTGTATTAATCTAGAGAAGTATATGAAAAGTCAGATGTTTGGAGCAAAAGTATAAATAGAAAAGGGAGTGTGGCATCCATACGAAGTCACACTTCAACTCTAGTCCTTATATTTCTTTTAAGTTCAAAATTAAGACACTGGACAAAATAATTTGTTTAAAAATAATTTCTGTCTAGCACCAAATTTTATATTATATTAATTCATTCTGGTACATGCTGAAATCCCAGTAAAAATACATGTTTGTATTTCACTCACTGTGGCTAAAGTTGTGGCTGACTGAAAGCTTCCCATGGCTAATCAAACCTCACGGGTCCCACTGTACTCAGCAGACAGGTCAGCCCATATTTTAAACTGTGTTGGTGAAGTAAAGCAACAAATTAAAATTAAGATACAGAGAAGACAACCTAGAAATTCTCTTTAATACCACTTGCAATCTGGTTTGCTTATTTGTTTTTGTTTTTGAAAGAGGGTCTCCTTATGTGGCCCTTGCTAGCTTGGAATTCACAGAAATCTGCTGCCTCTGCCTTGAAAATGCTAGGATTAAAGATGTGTGACACTCTCGGCTTTGATACCATTTGGATCCTCAACATCATCTGTAATTTTAATGTCCCTTATCCACAAAAGCTTCAATAACTTGTCTGAAAGATTTAATGAATAGCATGACACACCCCAATTACTTAGCACAATGCCTGGAATATGGAACACATCCAGCAGGTGCTGTTTCTAATGGTAAAAATGATTTTTATTTCTCATGTGTCTTCCCAGCACAATACTTTTCTGTCTTCATGGAGATCAGCCAGTCTATTAGGCCACTCAGCAATACAGACTTAACTTGCTAATAAACTGGAACTTCACACCTGCTCCCAGCCTTCCCCAAGAGGCCTGGTGAAGTAGAAACACAGCTGAATCGGCTCAGGGGTTGCTGGCTGATTTGAAAACCCCCAGCTTTCGCGTTGGTCACACGTATAGTCACACTCTCAAATGAAATATGTCTTTGTGCAAGAGCAGAGAATGGTGAGTGAAGCCAGCAGCTTGGCTCACAGATGCTCTTGTGCATTTCGTACCCCCTCTTTCCATTTCTATTTAAATCCAGAAAGGCATTCATTTGTGAGTCTCCTCACATATTATTAGGGAAAGGCTGAGTGTGGTCCCAGAAATTCTGAGCAAGCCCAGCGTGACTGAGTATAAAAGTCAGCAGAGTGGAAATGGGCATATATCCTGCTGTGCGTTCTCTGGGCACTTGTCCTGGTACCTGTTTGCCAACTCACACTTTTGTTTCCACACTGCTTTTCTGACCGGGTGGGTTAAGATTTGTGAATTTCATTAAGAATTATTTATCACTGCTTGATATTTAAAATCTGTGTTAGTATGAAGATATATTTTAACAGCCTATAAAATGATATTCTGAGAAGATTCTAGAAGAATCTAAAGCGATTGCTGAAGCACTTCCCAATGTGCTCTAGCTATTGTTATTTTCTCATTTTATCTTTTCTGTTTTAATGTGACTATTGAGATGCACATAGATTGTAGTATATACATGTACACACACACACACACACACACACACACACACACACTTCCCTTTTCTCCAAGAAGTAGCTCACAATTTCATCTATTCTCATTTTATTTTCTTGCTATGATGAACACAAATATATTTCCCCTGTCAGAATGTAAGATTCATGAGGAAGGACCTTGTCTATCTAACCTCTATTCTATCTCTAGTGCTTGAAACACTGTATTTTAAAGACCATGTTGAGTACAAAGTGAATATAAATTTCATGCATTCAACAAACACAGATAAAGAATACATAAATTATAAACAATATAAATATTATTGATTCATAGTTTGGAGGCTGGGAAGTCCCAATATCTAGGGGGCCCATTATGTGAGGGCCTGTGGGCTGCATCCTCATGTGGTGAAGGTAACTGAGGCTGACCCATCACTTTTTATCAGGATCCCACTTGATAACTAGCCTTTTGATAGAAGCATCAATCCCTTCATAACAACACAGTCCCCACAACTCACTGTCCTCTTAAAAGCACCTCTTCCTATTACTGCAAATTTCTTACCATTGCAAATTTCAGTACGGGTTCTGATTATTACACAGCAGAGATTCTAGCACTATGGTTCTTAAATCACAATATGAATTTAAAAAGGAACTGGGGCTGACCATGGTGGCCTATGCCTTAAATCCCAGAACTCAGGAGCCAGAGGCAGACCAATCTCTGTGAGTTCAAGCCTGACCTGATCTATACAGTGAGTTCCAGGACAGCTGGGCTATGTAGAAAGAACTTGTCTCAAAAACAAACAAACCAACCAATCCTAGGAAACTGGAATTTGTAAACAAAAATAACACTCAAAATCTTTGTAGAGCCTCAGAGATTGTGCTGTCGATTGCAGACCCCAGAAATACACGTTTTCTCAATTTCTCCATTGTGCCTTCCCTCAAGCAACTCTAAGACAACGGACCATTGGACCTTTAAGGAACACTCATGTAGCATTTGCCTGTATTTGTAGATCCTGAATAACTGATAATCTGATGGAATGTTTTTGTTTCCCATTTCGCTTTGTTCTAAGATTCATTACAGAAGTTTGAGGATCAGGAGTGTCTTCGGCTTTGCTCCCCTTTATCTCCTAGTTTGGAAACCCTAGGGGAATTTTGTGAGTGTGTCCCATGGTGACGAGCATCTGTGTACAATGAATGACTGATGGCTTCAGGAGGCTGTTCTCCAGAAGCAGTGGGTGGGTTTGTGTGACACATTTTTCAAAGGCACGTTTGTTTTCTGCTCATTCCATTCACAACTTAGGTAGGCCAGATGTTTCCATAGCTGTGTGACATTGGATAAGAAATTAAGCTGCTGTGCACACGCAGACACACATATGTGCCTTTCTTGCGGTATTAACTTTCTGAGGTGTGACATTCACACTCAAATCATGGAGGTTATTCATTATTCTAGCAGATTCTTTTTTTTTTTATAAAGATATATTTTAAAGCATTTATTTTATTTCCTTTTCTGGTGTGTGTGTGTGTGTGTGTGTGTGTGTGTGTGTGTGTGTGTGTGTGTGTAGGGGAGGGGTATGTGCATGTGTAAGCTGGTACCCACAGAGGCCAGAGGCATTAGATCTTCTGGTGCTGGAATTACAGGAGGTTGAGAGCTCCCTGACTGAGGTTCTAGGAACTGACCAGGATAGTTTCAAATGTACAGATATCTGCTGTCTCATCTTTCCAAGTGTTAGGATTAAAGGTGTGTGTCACCATGCCCCAGCCTTAAACAGATTCTTAATACAAATGATAGGTACTTGTCAATGAACCCTAAGTTCACAGTATGGAATGTAAGAGTGTACACCCGCAAGGAATTACAGTCAAGGAAAAACCATGTAGAGACTCTGACCAAGAATTCAAGTTATTTTGCAGCATTCTAAATAGAAGAAAAGATTAAAAAAACTCTTGTACTTGATTATAAATTAGGAACAGTCAAAGCACTCTAGGACATGTATATGGGAATAGCAAGGAGTAATAGGCCAGCTCAACACAAAAATTTCCTCAAACAAATTCACATCTGTAGGGCTTAGACATTGAAAATAGATATCAGTATCTAGAAAAGGAGGTAAATCACATCCATTGCCTTCTATTGTTTTTATAATTAGTTTTTTTAGTGAAATCTCTTTTCATTTCAAGTGTTTAGTATTTTCTGCCAGGGTAACGGGACATGGGAGATAAATTAGGAGGGATTCAGCCATTCAGAATCTTAAATGTAAAATGTAAAATGGAATGGGTCTTATGAGAATTTAGATGATATGGTTATCAGTTGCTCCCTGTGATCTATTCCACATTCAACTGAGAAGTAAGAAATGGCTCTGTGAAGAAGATATGGAACACTACATAGCAGGAATTGGACATTCATCACTTTGGAAGCTGATACGAGTTTAGACAGAGAAATTCTATTAAGACTGAAGACGTTGGAGCAGACAGCAGCATGACCTCTTTAGGGCTGGCCACTGAGTAATCTAGTTTGCCTCAACAAAATGAGTCTGAAGAAGGGTACTGCTGGAAAAGGAACTGAGTAAATACTTGAATTAGTAAGTTGCATAAGGAACAGTATTTGATTACTTAGACTGAAATCTTCAGCAGCAGTAGAATCCTTAAGTGGGGGGAGATTGGGCATGAGAACTGTCTGTCTAGTCCCTCCACGGAGACAGAGAGTTACAAACTGAACTTTGAGGGTCTGGAAGTAGATGAATGAAGCAAGCCAGATATGGAGAGCCAAGCCAAGATATGTGATCAGCTCATATCTTGGTCTCCTTCTCAAAGCAAGGTGACGACTACCAAGTACAGCAAACATGTTACTTCTGAAGTGGGGAGTTTCTGTGCAGGTTTGGCCATGTGTTGCCTTATGAAAGTGGATGTCTAGTGTGGCCAAATAGTCAAGAAAACCTGGAAGTTCATATCTTATGTTTTCAAGGAGTTCAAATTAAATAATAATTAAAAAAAACCAACAGAAAATGAAATAGAAGACCTCAGCATTGCGAAGGCCAAGCAAAGCAGGTTTAGGCTACGGGTTTGAGTCCTCTGATGATTTCTTCGAAGCTCTTAAAGAGAAAGTGGAACAGGGAAGGGAGCTCACTTGAAAAGAAACCCAAGCATAGCACTGCTATGAATAGCAGGGACCTATGTACAAAACTCACAGCTTATTTGGTTATTTGTTTAATGTCTATCTTTGCAGACTGTAGAATTTTGGGAGAGTGGAGACCCTCCCTGCCTCACCTCCCCCATACCTGTGTAGTACCTATTATAATATATCTCAGTAAATACCTGTGACATAGATACCATTCTTAGAAATTTAATTCTGAGTTTTTTGAGGAGTGCTGGATTCTCCCTTTTCCCCTTTATTTCAGATGAAGGAGGAGAATACCGATGTACATTATAATGACATAATTTTATTAAACCTAAACATTACTAATGTATGTATGTTGTTTGCTTTCAGCAGAACATTTTCATATAAGCTGTTTGTGATGTAAGCAATGTGGAACATTTGAAATTATTGTGACCAAGATGTTCCTTTAGTCAAAATGCTTCAGTGAGTTCTCATCACCTACTGAGCAAATTCTAAACTCAGCAGGTTCCTGTGTCCATGTAATCAGTTTCTTGAAGGTTTGATGAGATCTCTTTTCTTCTTGCTTCCCAGTCTTGGCAAAGGCACATGGCTGAGTGGTTCTAGGTTGCTGAGACAGTTTCAAGGGAGAATGCCTATGTATAATTGACAGTGGTCACTGGTTGAGATTTGAACTCTGCTACCAAATGTCAAAGTAATCAAGTAAAAATGGACGGAGGTTCATGACAGAGTTTAAGATGGTCAGTCTTGGCTGTGTTTGTATTGGTATTTTGAAGTACAACTGTGCTTAGTGGCTAGGTGTAGATGTGGGAATGTACTAATAAATACAGGTAAATTGTATTTATGATTTAAGAAAAATACTGATTTTTTAAAAAAAATTAGAGTATGTTTTGGGGGGTGTATTTGGTGGGTACGTGTGTGTGTCCCATGCCACAGTTTGTGTTTGGGAGTCAGAGGACAACTGTGGGAATTAGTTTTCTCCTGCCATATGTGGGTGCAAGGGATTGAACTCAGGTAGTCAGGCTTGGTGGCAAAGTGCTCTTACCTGGCTGAGCCATTTCACTGGCTCTATATTCCTGTATTTGTGTGCTTTCTTGTTTTTCTAGAGGGGACCACTTAGGATCAAACCCAGAACATTGTTTATTTGTACGAAGCAAATGTTGTACTGAATTGTATTCCCACTTGACAGATTTTTAAAAGATTTGTTGATGCCCAGAGGTTGGGTGTTCAAACACCCCCTTTCCAGTTCGATAGTTAAATATTCGTTTGTGACTTCATTTGTCAGCACTCACATAAGGGAGAAGGGAGTGGTGACTGAAAACGGTACAGGAAAAAGGTGCATTTCTTTGTGTTAGGGAGGTATTTCTCCAGCTGTGCACCAGGGAAAACTTAAATTAGAATAACCAGGCATGCTTACTGGTAACAGATTCCAGAAATAGATCATAGACAAAAGAATTCAAATCTCTTAGAGAACATGGGGGTCTGTGTTTTTATGAGGTTTCCTCAAATGATTCTGATATATGTAAAATTTCAATACCAGTCTAGAGAATAAGTAGTGAACACAGTGGTACTGTTCATTATCAGTGGGTGGTCCCCACACTTTCTGCCCTTATACCAGTGTGAGCCAGCTACACACACACACACACACACACACACACACACACACACACACACACACACACACACCAGCTCCTGGCAAGCTTGGCCATGAAACAGCTATGTAAATACCTGCATACCAGATGGACACGTCTGTACAATGTATATGGATAATCAAACTTCACAAAAGTCAAGTGCCACTGCTTTATTCAGAGTGAGTTGGAAGGATGGTGAGGATTTTACAATGATGTCTTCAGTACACAAGAGCGTTGTTCCTTCTTTTTCTTCTTCTCTATTTACCTTAATTTGAAGTTAGCTTCTCTTTCCTGATCAAGAATGACATGGATGTTGAATACCAATGAGTAAACAAAAATGTCTATCTGAAGGCATTGCTTTATAAATATTGGCCAATTTCTATATTAAGTTTCAGAAATATGAAATTGCTACTGGAAGAAGTAGTTGGATGATTTTAAAAAATTAATTTAGTTTTCTGGCCATTGGGATTTCTCAGTAGTCAAGTCAGATGATCTGAGTCAATCCTAGAATTCATCTGGTGGAAAGAAACAACCAACACTTGCAAGTAAGTCATCCTCTGACCTCAGCATGCATGCCTCCCCCCAAAATTAGTAAAAATTTAAAAGACGAATCCAGTTGCCTATTAAAATCATTTAAGAACAGGTTTACCACCGGATGGTGGTACAGCATTCCTTTAATCCCATCAATCAATAGGCAGGTGCAGGCAGATCTCTGTAAATTCAATGCCAGCCTGGTCTACAGAGCAAGTTCCAGGACAGCCAAAGTGACACAGAGAAACACTGTCTTGAGAAAAAACAAAACACAAAACAAAACAAAAAAAGAACAGGTTTACCAATGACTGTACAAAAGGACACAGAGCTGAACTAAGATAAGATCAGAAGGTAAAAGCACTATGCTTTCTTTTTAATTTTTTTCTAACAAAAGTAGTTTCAAATAAATACTGTCTCAGTTATCAAAATGAAATATTAGAAAAGGACCATATAATCTTTAAAGATTTAAATGTTCACGTGGTTATTCATTTATTTATTCATTTATTGTGTTTACGTGTGCCAAGACAAATATATGGATGTCCGAGTAAAACTTTCAGGAGTTGGTTCTCTCCTTCTACCATGTAGGTCCCCGGGATCAAACTCAGGTGGTTAGGGTTGGCAGCGGATTCCAGCTCACAAGCCCTCCCAGTCAAGTGGCTCTAAGATATTGTTTGTTTCTTTTTCTTTTGTATTCTTTTCACCTGTAAAGCTTATGCTAAATAAAGCTGAGTAATGGATCAGGCCCTCTGAATAGGTGAGACAGTTGATTGGCTTGTCTGTTTGGGAGGAAACTAGGCAGTGGGACCAAGTCCTGTGCTCATTGCATGAGTTGGTTGTTTGAAACCTGGGGCTTATGCAGGGACTCTTGGCTCAGTCTGGGAGGAGGGGACTGGACCTGCCTGGACTGAGTCTACCAGGTCAATCTCAGTCCTCAGGGGGAGGCTTTGCCCTGGAGGAGGTGGGAATGGAGGGTGGGCTGGGGGGAAGGGGAGGGGGGCAGGAGGGGGGAGAACAAGGGAATCCATGACTGATATATAGAACTGAATGGTATTGTGAAATAAAATAAAAGGAAAAAAAATAAAATTAAAAAAAAGAAAGCTAAGTAAATCAAAGCAATAGCCATCAATGCTGTATACTATTTAAACTTAGTAGAACAAGATTGGAGTTCATCTCTTTTGCTAAAAGCAGTGGTAAAAATGTTGATCCCTTGTTAATTATTGGAAAGTACCTCTTAAAGAGGCAGAACCGGTCACCAGCCTTTTGTTTTCTCTAATGGTGTCTGTTAAGGCCTTTGCTGTTGTTTGCAGGACGGTGGCTGTACAGCCATATTGCCCTGTGCAGTGAGTTGGACCATGGGTTTAACTCTGAAGTGAGACGTTTTCTGGCTGTTCTTCCTCTGTTGGCTTTGCAGTCTTCACAGTAGACCTAGCTACAGAGTCACGGCAGGAATTTCCTATTGGGAATCCTTTTGTTCTTGCCATAGCAAAAGCTCTGAGAATTCTGGCCTGTGTGGGCCAGCAAAGTCATGATTAAGAAATGAGCTGACACTGATGCTCCCTTTGAATGTCTTATTAGCCTCCCAACACAGCTCCAGAGAGTGTCCACCCTGCACCCAACACACAGGGTCTTGTCCAGTTCTTTAGCTGGGGTTGGGAGTATCCCTGCATGATGTATTTACAGTAATTTCGGGGATAAGAAATAACATTTTTCGTCTTCCTTAAACCTGTCACCCATTCCTCCAAAACTTTGATTAAGCATTTCTTCCTTTCCTTTTCTGTTTCCCTCTTTCCTTTTCTAATACTTAAATGCTGTAATAATGAAGGAAATACATAGCCTTGCACAGCAATATAGTGATCATTTTTCTGAGGGAAAAAAATATAACACTAAAATGAGATTTGCCAGTCTAGTTAGTAATTAGATTTATGACAAATTAATTGTCTACCGTGTTCACCTATGGTAAGTCTCTCTCAGTAAAATACATAGAATAATTTTTGTGTTATAGGATGTTAGGAATAAATTAAGTTGTAGATTGAAAGCATGAAGCTGTTAATTTCTCACTTCCCCTTTCTGTTTTTGTCTCCCAAATTATTGAATAAATTATTTTGATTTGATCCTTTATGAATATATTCAATAAATTGTGAGCAGGTTTGAAAAGAGCCATGAATCTGTGCAGCACCTGCTCTATAGATTGGTGAGTACAGTGGTGTTCTGACTAACTCCTCCTCTTATCAAGTGTTTGTGAGCCTTACAGCCAGGCCGTTCGATAGAATGGCAAACAGGTTAGTAAGGTTATCACCAGTAGGTCGATGTTTCTTCCTTAGAAAAGTTCCAGTAGCATGTGTAAAAGCCCTGCTGAACCTTCACACCAGAAGGGAGGAGGTAGGGAAGGCCAGGCCCCACATTTTCTATAGCTGTCATGGATCTCAAAACCACAAATGCCATTGAGATCTGTAAATAACCATAGGCTCTTATTTTGTTCTTTCACATACTATGGAAAGTTCAGGAGTCCTTGGAGGCCAATGCACTATATAAAGTAGTGTCTTATGTAATCTAAAGCAGGGAAAGCAGCCACAGACAATACAAAAAAAAAATGGGTGTGGTGTGAACCAACACACTTTATTTATAAGAGCAGCTGGCAGACCCAGTTTGGCCCTGGGGCTGAGGTTTACAGCCAATACTTAAGTTCTGTGGAAGCCTGTCACAAGGTTCAATTAAAATTCAGGTAGTTCCACTGTGCTCACAGTGGTTGTGTGATTCTAACAGTGACTTAGCAATAGTGTTAATTTTAAACACTGGTATGAAATAATTGTATACTTGTATTTTTAGAAGGATTCTCAGGATTTTGTTGGCCTAAGCAGAAAAGTATGCCATAATTGATTAGTAACATTTAAAGCAGGCAAAAGACCATGTGCTTATTTTGTTTTAGAATTTAGATGATGACTTATGTGGCTTCATCTTATTTCCTACAATAGTCTCTGTTATCTTTCTAGCTTGATTCTTTTCAACATCTTGACAAAGTTTTAACATTGTCTGAAAGTGTGACCTAATGCAATGGCTCATTTTATTTTTCAAGTTTTAAGGATATTTCACTACCATTTTATTACTTCATATATTAAATCAGGTAATAAAAATTTTAGAATCTATCTTAAGAAATTCAGTCATATGATGGCTCATTTTCTGAGAAATGCACCATAAGGTGATTTGGTCAATCTGTGAACATCACAGTGTACTTACAGCACTTACAGTAAAACAGCTGTGAGGTCACTAGGCCATATAATGAACCTAGTCATATGATCTTTGAAATGTTATGTGGCACATAACAGATTTATTTTCACTTGCATATATTCATTTGACAGAATACTGGATTTCATTTATGTCATTTTCAAACATTTAGGTTAAGTACCATAATCATATTAATCCTCTATTTATAGCCTCTCATGCATACACCCCCCTTTCCTCCATTCCTTTTTCTGTTCCTAAACATGCCATGTTTTGAAGTGAGATACTCTTTACATCTTGCATATGTGGAATGTTTTCTTTCAACTCTCAGTGATCTTACATTTATATTCGTGACATGCTTTCAAAGCCTTCCTAATTTAGTGTTTTCTGGTAAAGGCCAGAGTCATTTTGAAAGTCATCAGGGGAGAAATGCACTGAATCAGCTCTTTTCCCTCCTTGTTGGCGCATGAGTAGGCACCACCCATGGCTGCCCTGGGACACCTGGTGCGTCTTCTCATGGTCATTGTGAAGTGGAGGGTGGCATGTGTGTGTGTGTGGGAACAACACAAATGTCAGCACTGGATAAAGCATGGATTAAAATCCAAAGGGAACAGAATTTTAACCATTAGTCTCTCCCTCCAAATTGATGTTATTGTTCTCTCTTGGAGTTCCTCATGAGTAGTAGTCAGATTCACAAAGTTGTAGCAGTTGTCTTAGCAATTGTACCTGTGTGACCTGCAGGTACAAGAAAGGTAAATCTCTGGAGCCTTTCAGTGGGAGCTGAGCTTTAACCAGCCAATAATTTATTGACTCTTTTCTTTGGAAAAACAAATAAAAATTTAATAATATTTTAACAGTCACTTTGAATACTATCTTATTTTAGATTAGAAAGTCTTTACACATCAGAGAATGAGATATGAGAGGTGCAAACACGGGGGATAAAAAAGAGACAGAGAAGGGCAAAGTGGTTGCCTCAGGGCTGCTTATCCTAGGCCGGCCTCAGAGCGACTTCTGGAAATTGCTTGAATTCTAGGCAGTGTCTTGCATTTCTATGTGTGCTCACAAGTAGTACAGATTTCAGGGTGGAGTGTTAGTGCTCCCATTGAGAATTACTGGTCTGTTGATTGAATGATTATCCAAAAAGTATAGTCTGAATGAATTGTGTAATTGCTAAGTCCAGCTAGATGACTGAGGGAATGGGGCAAAGAGAAAAATGAATACTAATTGGAGAAAATGGTTTGTCCTTTGTCCGTTTTTCCAGGGGTAGCCCTGTTCATGGCTTCATGATTTAGGTTCTAGAGCGAGAGAGGAACAATGGCAGCCAACAAGGCATTTTTGCTAATCCAGTGACATAGGACTGCTGCCCCCCGCTTTCTGTTAAGAGAACAGCTGGCGGGCCCTGGAGAGGTCCTGACAATGAACAACAGCCCAAGGACAAGGCGCAGCTGAAAGCCAGCTTGGCTGCAAATTAGAATATAATGGTAGAGCTGCTTCTGCTGAGAAGCGATTTGCATCAGAGCCCACCAACAAAGCCCATGCTGTAGAGCCGGCTTTTGTGAGAAAGGTATGCCAGAAACACTGTATTTGTCAATAACGTGGATAATTCACTAAAGACAGAGAGAAGCAGAATAGTGCTTGCCTGTTTCTAGGGTTTGCTACACAAGAATACTCATTTTTCATTCAAGGAAGAAGTGTATTTAACCTTCAATAAATGGATTAAATTCCCCATATTTGTTAAAATAACATATTTGTTAGTTGTCGTTTTATTTATACCCCACAGTGTTTTCATCACATCTAAATTACAGGACTGCATAAATGCAGTGCTTGGACTTATATTTCATTAAGTCCTGTGCTTATAACCTTGTTATATTTCCCCAGTGATTGAGTTGCTATGATTTTCATATCAACACACCAATATCTTAAGACTTCTGGACAACTACAATAAAATCTTTAAGTGTTTTAAGAAATGTACAAAAGGTTGAAGCCTTAGTTTGATAGTGTGAAATACCAAAAAATAGGTCCAGTGTATAAATGAAAGTTTATAATAATGACAATGAGAATGCTGAAGGAATATAAAAGTTGAAAAAGAAAGTAGTTGGAAAGGGCAAAATGAGAGCCATGGTAGTAGGGTTCTCCAGTAACACCAGTAATCAGCATGGAGGAGCATAACGTAGCAATGAGTGATGCCTTGATTAGCAAG
Source organism: Peromyscus leucopus (assembly GCF_004664715.2). Classification (NCBI taxonomy): domain Eukaryota; kingdom Metazoa; phylum Chordata; class Mammalia; order Rodentia; family Cricetidae; genus Peromyscus; species Peromyscus leucopus. The sequence goes on from NC_051085.1 coordinate 57,064,890, forward strand.
ATAACATATCATATGGGGTGTAAGACAAACCTATCAAATAGCACTGTTGTGTTAGTGTAAGTATGAAGGCCTGCTGAAACAGTACAGGTATGTGGCAAATTCAGGCATTTGATATGCTCAGGTTGTCATTTTCAGTGATGATAAGTTTCTCGTAGATAGAAACTGCTTTATTCTTTTATAGTCTCCCTGTCTTAGCTCAGCTCACTGTTGCGTTAAGAAAACAACATACTGCATTAAAATTCTTTGTGATCAGTCTGATCCTCTACACAGCCTTTTGTTTTTCAGTCCTGCCTTTGATTTCCTCCTGTGTTGTTGATGGTTGTCTCATAATCTGTACAGTAACTCTGTGCTTCCTCTGTTCTTTTTATCCCTCAGTCTATACCCATGTAAGCTTCAGTATGGTGTAAGCTCCACATGCACTGCATGAGGTCTCACCTGTCTGTCTGTGTTTTGAATGTGAATTTCTTTCTTCCTTTGTAAGTTAGAACTCACAATGTTCGTTTTCTACTATTTGACTCTTTCAAGACTCACTAGAAGCTCTTTGCAAAAAGGACCCATGCTTCAAAAGATTTATCTATGCTCCCAAAGTCTACTGCCATGGTAGAAGTGATTTGAAAGTGCCCTGAAAATATGCGAGGTTAGTGGGGGGCTACACTCTGACGTTTCCCCCAGAGTTTTCAGCATGCCATGGTGGGGTCACCATTCCAACAGCATTCATGTATCAGAGACTTGGTGAAGCAGGAGGGTGAGCCCCTTGATCCCATTGTTCTCATTAGAGATCCTATGCTCTAAGCTTTCCGCTCAGTTCCATTTTCAGCAGCTGCATCCACATAGTCTTAATATTGTTAGTTGAGTTTCTTTTGAGATTACAAACCTTAGCTTTCTTTTTCTCCAGAGCATATAAGCTAGAAGCAAATAAGTATTAATAAATAGTGGTAAAAAGATTTAGTTTTCTAAATTACAATTTAGAATTGTATTTTACTCTATTACTCTATTTGTACTCTATTATTGTCTCAGGTTTTCATCAAACATTTATTGTTTTGAAAGGCTTGTTAACACAACAATAAGCATCTAATCTATGCATCATGCTATTTAGTTTTTCAATGACTTTTCAAAGGAATTTGGCTTGTAAGTCTATAGATCAGTACTCAAAGAAAATTGTCAGCTTGATACAATCTAGACTCACCAGGCAAAGGGAGTCTCAATGAGGGATTGTCTAGACTATGTTGGCCTGTGGGCGTGTCTGTGGGGGAAGTGGGAAGAACCATCTTGAATGTGGGCAGCACAGTTTCATGGGCTGGACCCTAGACACTATGAGTAAAGCAAGCAAGCTGAGGACTGGCGTGCATGGACAAATTCTCCCTGCCCTGGACTGCAGATGTGAATAGCTGCTTCAAGTTCTGCCAGTTTGACTTTCTCATGATGATATAATGGGACTTGAATTCTAAGCTAAAATAAGCTCTTCCTCCACAGGCTGCTTTTGTCAGGGTATTTTATCACAGTAATTGGAAATGAAACAAGTATTTAATTACTACAGTAATTAAAAATCAGCCAAACTAAAAATCTTCTGAACTTTACTTTGAGGTTAAGGAAGGCTTCATCCTCCTGAAATGTCAACTATTTTCCTACAAGTAAGGAAAACTGTACCATCCTTTAACCTCGTTTTCTGTGAAAACATCTAATAGCCTATTGAAAATATAAAAAAGTCAAGATTCACAACCTCTTCCTATCTGATAGGATTGTTCCATGTGCTGGTGGCTTACTAATAGCTTTACTCTTAAATCATGTTAGCCAAAGAAAGTGCCACAGCTCAGAGAGAACTCAGATGGATCTGCTTTCAGCATGTAACTAAACCAGCGTGTAGAAACAAGTAATTAAAAGGACACAAAGCCCTTAATCAATTGCGCACCGGTTATCTTTGATTGCTCTTGCAAAGGACAAATTACGCACAAGCCGCTTGCAAGCCTGGAGAAAAAGAGGTTCCATTATCTTCCTTTTGAAATCATTTCTCTGCAAAGACAAGGACATCCCTATTCCAAACCTCTTGGTTTAATTAAAAGGACACAAACATCAGCTGATGTTGCAGCATATCAAATGTTTCCCTGTCAGTGCAATGCAGTGAAAGAAGGAGGGGGAGGTTGGCTGGAAGAATTTCTTTTTCATAATGACTGGCCCTTTTCACTTTGGCCATCTGTTTTCTCATGGTGAAAAGCCCCATTGCTGGTATCCTGGCATAGCTTTGCATGCCTTTGTGCTTGTGGGACATTCAATCTTGCATCTGATACATGCTGATCTGTGACACTTCCTAACAAATGAGGCTTTGTTCAAACAAAGAGACTCCCTGATAGGAACTGTAAACTTGGAGCTTGATATCCTGAAGGAAACCCAGGCTATGGCTGAGCTGGCACAGGAAATTCTCTTCAATGCAGCAGAGCTAGAAGAGGTCACACCCCTGTGCACACATGTGTTCTTTCAGATCTTCCCAGGCTGCTTGCCTTCAGATGGGGCAGCTCCAGAGCACAGCTGCATTCGGTCTTGGGAAGAATGCAACCCATCTCCATTACAGGCTGAAGCTAGTTCTTTACAATCAAGGCATTTATTTGTGGAGAGTCTTCATTCTAAAAAGTGCCCCACAATCATTAACCCATGTGAATCAGTAGCCTCATAAAGCCCAAATTTAACCACATTCAATAGAACTATTTTGGGATGACTACTGTCATTTTTTGTTTTTCTCATCTCTAGTTTCTCTGTTTCTATCTTCTCTATTATTTTTTTTTGTTAATAATTTTTAAATAGAGGTTTCCAGCTACAAAGTCATCCCTCTTTTTACTATGTGTTATTTCTTTTCTTTAAAGTTTTTGTTCTCTCCAGCACCATCATGTGATATATCTATGGCTCCTCACTCCTTAGACTTAAGTTATGGGAGAGAAAATGTACGATGAACTGAAGTGGATTGTGGTTGAAGGAGGTGATAGTGTAAGCCCCAGCCTAGGAAAAGCAGTATTTGCTATCCTGGATTATTTATTTAAAATCACATTGAATATAAGCATCCTTAGAAAGAACTTTAAAAAAGTGTGCTGTTTTTTTTCGTTGGCAAATTCCTCCATATTCACCGAATATGGTGCTCAGAGGTGCTTCCATGTCAGTCTCTTATCCTCTAGGAAGACAAGGCGCTGCTTCCTTTGTGTGCTCCCAACACTTTAAGTCAGAGCTAGCAGGTAGCACACTGTACTGAGCTTTTTGTTTTTATAGCTGTCTCTCCTGCTAACCTGTGAGCCACAGGGCAGGGACTGCATATTTGTTTTTCACTATTCATCTTTGTATCTGTCCCATACTTCATGAAGTGCATTGCCTGCACAGGCTCCCACTAATATTATGACGAATAAAATTTGCTTGTTAACTACTAGCACAATTTGGGAGGAAAGAAATAGAAAAATAAGTCAGAAGAGAAAAAACTGATTTAATTTTCATCTGACAAAAATTCCCTGGGCTTCATTTAACATATTTGGTTTTCTGATTCTTCCCTTCCAATGTGAGGGAGTGTTTGAATCTGTGATTTTTTTGAGGAAGGTATTTGAATTACAGAAAGCATAAGTAACTTTTCAAAAGCTCTGTCTTTGATTATAACTAAATAATTAAAGATTTTGAGTTCAATAGGGTCCCATAGTTGCAGGAAAATACATCTGTCCAAGGAACACTTCATGAAAATATTTCAGGTGTAGGATACTGAGCTGCAGAAGATGCAGTCACTGCAAAGATTTTTAATCTCACTTTCAACTGGCTTGCTCAGTCCTACACAACATTGCCTAACTCTTCTGGACCCCAACTCCTCTTGTTATGGAATGAGAATATTAATATTAGCATGCCTCAATGAGGCTTTATGAGGATTAACTAACTGTGATTGTAAAACATCTTTTGGAACACAATGTACTATATAAAATAATTAAAATTCATAATTTTGAGAACAGCTAGGATTTGAAAGGGTAATGATGTGTGGAAAGCTGCTATTGTGTTGCATTTTTTAAGAGAATGGGGCAAAGTCATGTCTATGTCTAATCCCCTTCCCTCGTGACTGATGAAAGTCTAATAAAATATTTATTAATTAGAGTTTGGTAGCACATTGAAATTGTTTAGAAAACAACTACTCAAATGAATAGTGGTCATTAAGCAAGCAGGGGTGTCCAGCCTTTAGATATCATGACATAACATTGTCACCTACAAAGTTCACACCTGAGAACTGCACAATCAAATTCCAATAAATAAGTAAATAAAATGAAATAAAACCACACACAGAATCTCATAATGTCTTTAGTGAGTTTATGGTCTCTGTGTTGGGCCACAGTCACGGTTATCCAGGGGCTCAAATGACCCCAAGGGCCCTGGTTTGTTGCTGAGTTTATTTGAATGTTGTCGTATAAAACACCAAAAAGGCCCGTAGAGGCAGTTCCTTTGGGTTTTGCCATCTCACCCAAACAAAAGCAAGGAATAGCTATGTTTATAGTGATTCTATAAACATTCAACTTTTGAGTCAACCCTGCTGGAGGGCAGTGAACACAACTAATGAGTCGAGATTTTGGGTCTCAACCTGTTGAAAATCCAGAAACACTTTAAAAGGCATCTTTATGGCACATGCCACAGAATCATGTTACATTCTTCCAGGAGAGTAGAAACAGTAAGTCTAACGGGCGCCCAATGAGTATGCATATGTTTGCATCAACTGGTACCATGAATACAGTGCTGACTTCCTATGTGTGTTCTGTTACCATGCTAAGTGCCCGCAGAATCCCCAGCTGATGAAGGGGAGAAAAGCTAATCATCTAATTCGCAGAAGGGAACAGACGGGGTGGTCACACTTCCATACCCATGGCCCCGGCAGCCCTTTGCCTTGACATTAACGCAGCCTTAGATGATGATCTGGAATAACAGATTTTCCCCAAATTTGTTTAACTCCAGAGAGAGAAGATTTTCTTTGCTTTCTTTTCTCTTTTAAAACATGAGTTTGTCAGTGAGAATGGCTTTCTGTGTGTTCAAAAGAAGAAATATTGATTTCCTGCTCATGCTGTTTTTCAGATTCCCTTTGTCTTTTCTATGCTTATTGACATCTTTGAAGGTCAAACCTCATTACTTAACTTACTGTAGCAATAGTTCTCAACGTGGCGGCACCTCCCTGGGAGCTTTAAAACCTATGGACTGTGGTATAGGAAGCTCTGAGTCTGATGTAATAGGTCTGCGATGTGCCCTGGGTGTTGAAATGTTGAACGTGCCCCTAGTGACTGGAAAGAACGGGCTCAGACTGGAGTCTTGATTTTGTCCTCTCTGTGAGTCTATCCTGCCAAACACCCACTGGGCTGTAGGGTGGCCCTGGCTGCCATCACCACCTCTCTCTCTGATACTCACCGTGTAACTTATCTCTGTCTGACCTTTCCTTAATTTCTATTTTTAGGACAAGTAGTTCATCCATTACAGTTTGGGACTACTAGTAGAATAGATAACAAATAAATAAGGTTCCAGGGCTAGATAGCTATTTCTTCAACCATACTTTCCATTTTGCTTGTTTACAAATTCTAAATAACCTCTACATTGCTAAGCTCCAAACTAGCTGATTTAATATTTATTTTTTTCTTTTGGTTAGAATTTAGCATTGGATATACTTTTTCCCTTTAGTACAAGTTTCACTATGTTGCCCAGGCTGGCCTTGATGTTTAGATTCAACATTTTTGCTTCAGATTTTTGAGTGGCTGAGATTGCAGGCACTGTGCCACCACATCAGCTTAATATTCTTCCTTGAGGTTTTTAGACGCTGTATCTCTGGACTTTGCTATCACTGTAGCCTATTTTCCTTCTCATCAATTGAGCTACCAGTTTACCCTCCAGCATCCCTCACACCAGCCTGTCCGTAAGCCTTTGCTTTCCCTTCTACTAAGCATTGGCCAGTTTCAACTTCTTAAATATAATCCACCTTGACCCATAACAACTTGTATGTCACTTTGGTTAAAAAGATCTTTCAGTTTTGGTGAAAGTGGTATAATTCCTTCTATCTTGCAATTTTTCAGCACTTTTACATTCTATAGTTTATGATATGTTTTATATTAAAAATAATTTGAAGAAGGCTGTTTTGGATCCAGACATTGTTGGCTCTAATCCTGGTTCCACCTCTCTGCTACATGTGTGAATGACTTCTACCAAATTATTTCCTCTTCCTCTTTGTGTTTTTAACTTTTAATTGGGGAAAAATACTAAATCTATCTCATTTGTAGAGTTGTGGGGTAAATTGAATGAGCTAGTTCATGGAATACATACAATGGAATCTTGCACAAAGTAAGCACTCTACATATTATCTGTATTAGCTTGCTCTGTGTGTGTGCACGCATGTGCTCATGCATGTCTATGCATCTGTATATCCACATACATGTGTAGGCCAGAGGTTGACTCTGGGAATCTTCTGATGTGGTTCTCCACTTTGCAGCTAGGCTCACTAGTTGGTGAACTCCAGAGACCTGTCTGCCTCTGTCCCTTAATGCTGGGGTTGGTGGTAGGCACAGCTATGCTTGACTTTTTATATGGGTGCTGAGTATTCAGACTCAGGCCCTCATGTTTCCACAGCAAGTGCTCTGGTTCTATGAACCATTTCTGCAGCCTTTCCGCTCTATTCTTGACCCTAGGTCTTTCACTAAACCTGGAGCTCACCTTTTAAGATAGGTGGGCAGCAAGTTCCTAAGATTTGTCTGTTGTCCCTACTCCCACCAATTCTAGACTGGAAACAGCTGTGTATATATTTTTTTATGTGAGTGCTGAGAATCTGAACTCAGATCTTTGGAATTGCACATTGAGTAATTTGCTCACTGATCTATCTCTTCAGTGCCAGCTTGTTTTTATCTTAAAAGTCTTATGTGGTATCTTGTACATTCTAAGAGCTTAAAATATTTGTCAAATGAACTAAACTTTTTTAGAGCTTCCAAAGATCTCAAATACCAAGCCTTTAAAAGGATTGATGGCTGATAATCCACTAGAAAGATTATGTGCACTAAACTGACCTGATAATTTGTTTGAGAAAATGAAAAACACAATTTCTGACAGGTTTGGTATTTTCTGTTGAAAATCTTCAATCCCATAGTTAATACTAAAAGTTTACTCCAGCCAAATTCCAAAACTGCCAATCATTATAATTTATTGCATGCTCAACTCCACAGACACTTAAAAAAGTTAAATATCCAAATGTCATTAAAATTCTTTAGTTAAAATAGACATCTTGGAAAGAAACTAAACAGGTAAATTATGTATTCTGAGAGCAAAACATCTCAATGTAGATTCCATTTGATAATATACACTTCACAGGTCTTTGGAGATAAGACTATAAATATGACTGTCAGATTTAACCAATAAATATTTTAATACCAGCAGATCTTAAGCTCATAGGCACTTATATCTTAGGTGCCATAAAACTGAATTGAACTTTTGTTTTTCAAGGCAAAGAAAAAATTAAAAAGAACAAATGGTCAAGCTGCTATTGTGAAGTATGACTATACAGTGTCTGGCATTTCCCTTTTCCTACAATGCATTGGCTTTTGAAGTGTTTGAAGTGACTGTTTTGAAATTAATTATTAATCCCTTCAAGGTGTTCTTTCTGCAGGTGGTGAGGGAAGTTGATGTTAAGGGGAACAGATAAGAGTAGAGGACAAGTACTGCTTGACCGAGGCATGGTGTTTCCAGGGAGTAAAGCACCAGGGATTGGACTGTTAGGTACTTGCCCCTCAGTGTAAATGGGTCTTTATCTTCAACCATTTCCCAGAAAACCTTGTCAAGGAATTAACTCTGGAGATAGTGCTTATGTAAATGAAGTGGACTGGTGAAGGTTGAATTAAAGTCTTAGACCAAGACAGGAATGGGGTAAAGAGAAGAGAGAACCTGTGGTTGGGATTACACTCAGATCCATGGATTTGTACTCCTGAGTGGAGTACATTTACTATGCACATAGATCTTATTATGTACCAAACACCACGCTCTAAACTTTGCATGCAATTATTAATATAATCCCCAGAACAACTCTGAGGTGGAGACTGTTATCATTTCCATTTTATGGATAAGGTAAATTAAGACCCAACAAGGGTAAACCTCTTACCCAGAGTTCACAGTCCAGCCAGGAAATGAACTTGAGTTGAGACCAGACTGGACTGCTGAGTGATGCTGCTTCAGAAGGAAACAGACTTCAGACCAGAGTCCATTCTTCTGGAACTTACAGTAGATTTCTTTCCTTTTTTTTTTTTTTAAATATATATTTTATTTTACAATACCATTCAGTTCTACATATCAGCCATGGGTTCCCCTATTCTCCCCCTCCCACCCCCTCCCCTTACCCCCAGCCCACCCCCCATTCCCACCTCCTCCAGGACAAGTCCTCCCCCAAGGACTGTGATCAACCTGGTAGACTCACTCCAGGCAGGTCCAGTCTCTTCCTCCCAGACTGAGCCAAGTGTCCCTGCATAAGCTCCAGGTTTCAAACAGCCAACTCATGCAATGAGCACAGGACTTGGTCCCACTGCCTAGTTGCCTCCCAAACTGATCAAGCCAATCAACTGTCTCACCTATTCAGAGGGCCTGATCCAGCTGGGAACCCCTCAACCTTTGGTTCATAGTTCATGTGTTTCCATTCATTTGGCTATTTTTTTTCAATAATTGAGTAAAACTGAAATTTATTATAAGCCACAGTCGTCCTAGGGTTCTTTCCTTTTTTAAAAACATAGTTTTAGGCAATCTTCCTCTCTTAGGATAGTATGAGATGATGGTCCTCACCTGCCATAGGAGGAAAGGACTGAATCCATGCAAGAGGCAGAATAGCACTAGAACTTTCCATTGACTACAAAGTTAGTCTCAAGTGTTCTGGGGCCTGAGTCTTTTTGATCTGCTGACTCAACGAGAAGCTGGTTGCTCAGGAAAGCCACATAGTGTTTTCAAGTACAGTTTTTTGAAACAGTAGTGGCAAAGGACTAAGAGAATGAAGGGGCATTGTGCTACCAGGGAATGCCATTTTATCACTCTAGTCCTTTCTGAGACCCTAACCCATATTCTAAGGCTATTCTACTGTCTGGATAGCTCAGTTTATATTCTGATTCTACAACTGGCTGATAGTATGACTCTGGTCCAGCTGTAAATATCCCTTAATCAGTTTCTCATTAGTCATTCAAAATCAGAATCAGTGGCCACCATGAGCTCATTGTGAAATTGCATAAGATTTTCTGTGTTGAAGCACTTAATATGGTGACCAGCACAGTGAATGCTGAATAATGTTTTCATCCCTTGCCTTCTCCTGTCACATTTGATGGGCCACTATTTTGTATTTTACAAATATTTATTCAGCCTTTCCCTAACTGAATGTTAGAATATACAAATGTAAACAAAAATAGAACCTCTGCCCCTTGGAATTTTAAGGTAGACATGAACTAGACACAATGGCTCATAAATATATACATTTTCTGAGAATACTTATTGCATATATTTATATAGAACAATTTAAAAAAGCAACAAATACTGCAATAATTTCCAATCAGTTTATCAGAGAGAATTTTGTGTAGTTTTAAAGATATATAAAAATATGATAAAATGCATTAACTAGGTATCTTTATACATTTAATTATATATAATAAAATACACTAGTTAATAGAGAGCTATTTCTTTAAGAGTATAAACTTTGAGATGTAATGGATAGGTTATGGAGAACTAATATGTACCATAGTTTGACTACAGTCTGTAATCACATCTTGTATACTTGAAACTTGCTAAGAGAATAGATCTTAAGTATTCTTGCCACATATGCACAAAAAGGTAGCTATAAATTGAATGCCTATTAGCTTGCTTGATTGTGGTATTCCTTTCATGGTTTAAAAATATTACATGGTTCATTTTAACAAAATACCCATTTCTTTTGTCAATAAACCCTCCTCCCCCTGACCTCCTAAAAGAATACGGGAAAAATGTGTTTATTCTTGTTTGTCTTATGTATCTCTGTGACATTCCTGAAGTTTGGCATACTTTGCCACAAAGACTCTATTACCTTTTTGTGCATTGGAGCCTCATAGGTTTTGGCAAATTAAGTTCGTTGGAGAGTAGGAAATGTCCTCTTGATTTTGTGAAGAAGTAATCAAACATCAAAGAATAAATGAGAGGAATATTAGGAGGAAAATGATTGTAATTTCCTTAATTATAATAACAAGACAGCTTCTCATTTCTAGTACCGAAATTCTAGGTCCAGAGAGAGCATGTCATAAGCTGCTTTGAACTATATGTGTTTAAAAAAGCATCAGTTTTTGTATATGCTAATATATCATATGCTTCTCAAGAAGATTTGTCAAGTCAAATATTTAAGATTAATACCAAATTTACAGTATGGCACACATTATGATCCTTTGGCCAGTCTCTAATTTAGACACATTTGCAAATGGTTCTATTTTATACACTCTTAGCTTCAGGTTTAGTGTGCCCTATATTAAATTTCCTGATATGTGGTCTCCATCTTCTACCAGAGGTCTATCTTGTATATAACTTGTGGACAAGTACCATAGGATCATACTGGATGGTAGCATACCAGGGGAACTCTGGGATGTCTATCCTCGAATATAATTACAGGACACATTTTCCATGTTTCTTGGTAGCTTGGATAAGTTAAGCCTCCTGTTTAATCCATTTTAATATTGAATTTTATTCCTCTTTATTAATCTTTCTGCTTACTACTGTTTTTGGAGTCATTCCTATGTGATTAAAACTGCCTTGTCTTAGGCTGTCCTTTGTCCATATCGGAGATCCCATACAAATACATACAATGCCAACACCTAGGTAAATTTATAGTCTCAAATCAGGTGAATAAACTAAGCAAAGAAACATGAGTCCTTCAAGTGAAAGTATAAGTAGAAGACCATCAGTGAAATGTCCAATTAGTTCAGTGGCCGCCACAGATATACAGAGTCACGAGTTTCTTTTACTGGGGGTCTGAGTACAAAGCATTACAACATCTAGAAGAAACTGCCTTAAGAGAAAACATCACTCCAAGAGGTATTCAGCAACTACAATGTTGTACAAAATAAAAATATTGTATTTTAAATACAGAAGAAGAAATGTGAAATGCCCATCTTTCTTCAGCAAATGTTTTTGAGTCCTAACTGAAGTTGAGGTAAAAGGACTTGAATATATATGGAATACTTTCACTTACTTAAAGTCAATAAGACCAACATAATGGCCACATTCTTCTCTGTTTGGTTTATGGCTGCTGATTGTGTTAGAACGGTAGTGAAAGCCTGCCATAGTAAAATATAAGCTATCACAGAGATGTGGACATAAGTTTTGAGCTGATTAGAAGAAAGGTACACAGTGCAAAGTATCATTCTTATCATTTTATAATCATCATAAAAGACCACAATGATAACCACTAACAAAGGTGTTTATGTTTTAATAAATATATCTTTATTCCAGACTAGTATAGACGACAGAAAGTAAAAGGAGAGCAAACGTATCTGCTGTGAGTGAAAAAGACAGTAAGATGTTGGGACCCTTTCTGAAAAATAGCCTTATAATTTTTATTCTTTAGTTTTTAATGAACAAATGTATACTTTAGTTCTAAGCTGACATGAGTAAGCTAAAGACGTTCATTTTAGATCTATTTACTGGTTTTATGTCTTTGAGCTGTAATGATGTGCCAGTCCTGGGATGAACAATCATTTTAGAATATCTCTGACTTCAAGAAATTATACCGATCTTTAGAAAAGCCACTCTGGAAACAGTGACCAGTCCTTGACATTCCAGGTCTCTGGCAATATCATCAGTGCAAAATTAAAGAGACCCCAGATCAATCGAGGCTGTTGAATTCTAACAAATGCAACTAAAACTGAACTCAGTAAAAGGTTGCTGAGGTTCCTTGAAATGAACTGGTGAAGAAAAGACCAGCCTTGAATGTTGTAGGAAACCTGGCCAATGTCATGAAGTTGTCACTCCTGTGAAAAGTTGCTGGAGAACTGTGTCTATTCTCCATATTTGGTAGCTGTCTGAGACTCTGTTGGAGTGGTGTTTATATAACATGGATGTTCGAGGTAGTGCAGTTGACAGAAAATTGCTGTGTGACAAATGATCGGAGTGTTGTTGAACGTTGCAGCTCTGTTCGGCTCAGCTGTCTCTGTTGCACATAAATGACATTCTGTGGACTGGGTCTCTTAAAGGGGCAGGTTGATTTGTCATGTAGGATAGATTTCTCACTAATATGTCTAGTTTTCTAGTCCTTATGTGAGCATAGGACAGTTTCATGTCTTTCCCCTTTAAGAGTTTGTTAATATGTCACATGTTCTGACCTAGTCAATGTTAGTGGAGTGGCTGGTGTCACCTCTGAGCTACGGCTCAGATAAGTATGTGTGTGATTCTCTTTCCCATCCCCCTGAAACCTGAGCTGTGAGGTTGCAGTTGCATAGGAAAGTAGGGCTTTGCCCATGGGTCTCTGAGTAAATCAAGTTTCCCTGTTGACTTGGGGCATGTAAATGAGGAACTGACTTATGAGCATCAGAACAGTGAGGGTTAGTGTTATGTAAAGCACCCCATCCTGAGTTACATGCAGCAGTTATTTTAAAAAGCACTGTTTATGTGAATCGTCTACCTGGGATTAGAATAGCTCTTGTATATATTTGTGTAGCGTGTAGCAAACTTAACTTGAATTCCAGTCAATCTAACACTTATGCAACCAGCATGCTTATGGGAATATGATATTCCAGGAAAGAATAAAATGTGAAGGCTTCAGTGAAGGGAACATAGTTGATGCTCAGAAAACGATTTTTGAATTATAGTTATTTGAGAAAACAGGTATGTGTGAATACAAGGTTCGTAGCCATCTACCCTCTTAGGAAGCAAGAACGCATGGGAGAGAAGGACGAAAGCTGAGACAAAGAAAATACACAGGTTGTATGCAGCCAGAGTAGGAGTGGCTCAGGCCAACAATTTGGAATACACTTTGAGGAGAGATAAGGGCGATGGTGCAGAGCTTCAAAGGGGATTTATGAACCAGGCTCATTTCCACGGTCTCTCAAGTTTTATCAAATTCAATTGGCTTTACAACCCTGATTTACCTTTCTATGATTGTTTAGTGCTGTTTAAGTCTGAGTATTTTTTCTCTTAAAACTATGTCCTATGCAGTCATGTTTCTTTCATTTTTAACAATTTATTTTTTTTATTAATTATTTTTCCAGCCCAATCATAGTTCCCTTCTCTTCTTCCCCCCACCCCCTGCAACCTCCCCTCTCCCCCATCCACTCTTTCTCCTTTCTCTTCAGAAAAGTGCAGGCCTCCCACGGATATCAGCCAGCCATGGTATATCAAGTTTTATCAAGACTAGGCACCTTTTCTCCTATTAAGGCTGGACAGAGGCAACCCAGTAGGAAGGAAGGGTCCTCAAAGCAGGCAACAGAGTCAGAGACATTCCCTGCTCCCACTGTTAGGAGTCCCACAAGACGACCAAGCCACACAACTGTAACATGTGCAGAGGGTTTAGGTCAGTCCCATGCAAGCACTCTGGTTGTTGGTTCAGTCTCTGTGAGCCCCTATGAGCCCAAGTTAGTTGAATCTGTGGGTTTTCTTGTGGTGTCCTTGGCCCTTCTTGCTCCCATAAACCTTCTCCCTCTTCCATAGACTTCCCTGAGGTCCACCTAATGTTTGGCTGCTGGTCTCTGCATCTGTTTCCATCAGTTGCTGGGTGAAGCCTTGCTGGTGACAACTGGGCTAGGCAACAGTCTATGAGTATAGCAGAATATCATTAAGAATCATTTCATTGACTTTTTTTTTTTTTTTTTTTTTTTTTTTTTTGCAGGTCATGCTTGGTTTTATCTAAGGTCTTTGGTCTGTCCATTCTCTGGGTCCTGGCCTTCCAAGCAGTGTCAGGGTAGTTTCCCTATCCTAATATGGGTCTCAAGCTAAACCAGTCATTAGTTGGCCACTCACATATCTTGTAGGAAGGGCAAATTGTAAGGGCAAGTTATGTGGCTAGTCTGGGGTCCCAATCCCTCCACTGGAAGTCTTGCCTGGTTACAGATGATGACTGTGTCAGACTCCATATCCCCTGTTGCTTAGGTAGGGTCACTATCAGGGGAGTTTCCACTGCACTAGGTTTCTAGCTCATCCCAGAGATTTCCCTGATTCCAATTCTCTTTCCTAGTACTCTCTTCCTCCATCCTTCAGTAAACTGACCCTTCCTGTTCCTATGCCCACCCCATCACATACCACCTTCCTTGTCCAACTGTGATGTCTATTCTATTTGCCCTTCACAGTGAGATTCATGCGTGCTCCCTTGAGGCCTCCTTGTTAGTTAGCTTTTTTTGGGTCTGTAGATTGTAGCATGGTTATCCTTTACTTTACAGCCAATATCCACTTATGAGTGAGTACATATTATTTTTGTCTTTCTGGGCCTGGTTTACTTCACTCAGGATGATATTTTTTAGTTCTATCCATTTGCCTGCAAATTTCATGACGTCATTGTTTTTAACAGCTGAGTAATACTCCATTGTGTAAACAGAGTACCATATTTTCTTTATTCACTCCTTTTTTGAGGGGCATCTAGGTTGTTTCCAGTTTCTGGATGTTATGAACATAGTTGAGCAAGTGTCCTTGTGGTATGGTAGAGCATCCTATTGGAGTGGTATAGCTGAATCTTGAGGTAGGTTGATTCCCAATTTTCTGATTGATTTTCAACGTGGCTGTGTAAGTTTGCACTCCCACCAGCAATGGAAGAGTGTTTCTTTTGCTCCCCATACTCTCCAGCATGAACTGTTACTTGTGTTTTTGATCTTCCCCATTCTGACAGGTGTAAAATGGAATCTGAGTTGTTTTGATATGCATTTCTCTGATGGCTAAGGATGTTGAGCATTTCTTTAAGCATTTCTTGGCCATTTTGTAACACAAATTGCTAAATGGTCTTATTAATAAAAAAAAACCCAGAGCCCCATATTGGGGTTAAATCCTGAGAGATCAGAGGAATAGGAAAAGCCATGCCAACTTCACCTTATCAGCTCTCAGTCTCCACAGAGACCTACTTCCTGTATACCCACGCCTATATGCCTTTCTGTTTTGCCATCTCATTTCCTCTCTGCGCCCAGCTACATCATTTTCTGTCTGTACAGACCCCCCAGAACTCTATGGTTAGTGCTGAAATTAAAGGCGTGTGTCACCATGCCTGGCTTTGTTCCACAGTGTGGCCTTGAACTCACAGAGATCTGCCTCCCAAATTCTAGGATAAAAGGCTACCATTGCCTGACTTCTATGTTTAATATAGTGGCTGGCTTTTCCCTCTGATCCTCAGAGATAAGCTTTATTAGGGTGCACAATATTTTGGGGGACACAATATATCCCCACACCATTTAAAATTCCTTTGTTGAGAATTCCTCTGTTTAGATCTGTACTCCATTTTTTTTTTTTTTTAAACTGGATTATTTGGATTTTTGATGTCTAGTTTCTTGAGTTTGTTATATATTTTGGAAATCAGCCCTCTGTCAGATGTGGGGTTGGTGAAGATCTTTTCCCATTCAGTAGGTTGCTGTTTTGTCCTTTTGATGGTGTCCTTTGCCTCACAGAAGCTTTTCAGTTTCATGAGGTCCCATTTATTATTTAGTGCCTGCATGCTTGGTGTTCTTTTCAAGAAGTTGTCTCCTGTGCCAATGCACTCAAGGCTATCCCTCACTTCCTTTTCTATCAGGCTCAGTGTTCTGGTTTTATGTTGAGCTCTTTGATCCACTTGGACTTGAGTTTTGTGCAGGGTGATAGTTATGGATCTATTTGCATTCTTCTACATGCTGACATCCAGTTAGACCAGCACCATTTGCTAACAATGCTTTTTTCCCCTATTGTATATTTCTGGCTTCTTTATCAAAAATCAGGTGTCCATAGGTATGTGGCTTAATGTCTGGGTCTTCAACTGGGTTCCATTGATCAGCCTGTCTGTTTTTATGCAAATAGCATGCAGTTTTTATTACAATTGTTCGGTAGTACAGCTTGAAATCAGGGATGGTGATACCTCCAGCAGTTCTTTTATTGTACAGGATTGGTTTAGCTATCCTGTTTTTTTTTTTTTTCCATATGAAGTTGAGTATTGTTTTTTTAAGTTCTGTAAAGAATTGTGTTGGGGCTGGAGAGATGGCTCAGTGGTTAAGAGCACTGGCTGTTCTTCCAGAGGTCCTGAGTTTGATTCCCAGCAACCACATGGTGGCTCACAACCACCTGTAATGAGATCTGGTGCCTTCTTCTGGCCTGCAAAGACACATGCAAATAGAACACTGTATACATAATAAATAAATAAATAAATAAATAAATAAATATTTAAAAAAAGAATTGTGTTGGAATTTTGATGGGAATTGCATTGAATTTATAAATTGCTTTTGAAAAGATGGCCATTTTTCTATGTTAATTCTACCAATCAATGAGTATGGGAGATCTTTCCATCTTATGATCCCTTCTCCAATTTCTTTCATCAAAGACTTGAAGTTCTTTCCATACAGGTCTTTTACTTGCTTAGTTAGAGTCACACCAAGATATTTTATTTTATTTTGTGGCTATTGCAAATGGTGTTGTTTCCCTGATTTCTTTCTCGGCTCATTTATCATTTGTATATAGGAGGGCTACTGAATTTTTGAGTTAATTTTTATCCAGCCACTTTGCTGAAAGTGTTTATCATTTGTAGGAGTAATTGACTCAGTAATGCCTGGCCATGCATGTAGCTCTTTCCCAGACAGAAAGTGACATTGAAATTCAGGACTTAACAATAACAGTGAGTTGGTTGAACCCTGAATCCTATAACATAAACTGAGGCTGAGAGTACATGCAGAAAGTCAATTACTTCAGAGGTTTATGTCTACCAAAGTTGCTTCAAGTCTGACCTTGATTCATCAGTAAACACCTGGAAAATTGTCTTTGTGTATTCTCTGCAGGGGCAGCTAGTCTGTTTTGAATTTGTTCTGAAGTCTTTGTGACTGAGAATACTGTTACTTTCCTATGTCAGTTATGAAAAAGCATTCTAGTATTGTTTATATTTATTAGAATTATATAGCTTAAGCAGAAATCATCTTCCTGACCATCCACAGCTATATGTATGCCCAAAGATGGGATATTTTCATGAGATAAACACACAAGCAGTGAGGAGAGTACCTGTAGCTGTTATTAGGGAAGAAATGTAGTGACACATGAGAGAAATTACAGACAGGAACAATTGGTCGTTTATAGTCAGTGACCCCATGGTCTTGCCAGGCGGGGCTTTCCATCAGAGAGTTAGTCCTTTGGTGGGTTGATCTGCTGAACATAGCTGTCACCTGCTGTGTGCTCCTACAGCCTCCTACAGCGTTATATTCCTATTGTTCTTAAGTTTGGTCTTTTCACAGTGTCCCAGATTCTTGGATATTTTGTGTTAGGAATTTGATATATTTAGCATTTTCTTTGACCGATGAATCCATTTCTTCTATTGTAGCTTCAACACTTGAGATTCTCTCTCATCTCTTTTATTCTGTTGGAGATGCTTGCATCTGTAGTTCCTGTTCACTTACCAAGATTTTCTATTTTCAGAATCCCCTCTTTTTATATTTTCTTTATTGCTTCTATTTTCATTTTCAGGTCTTGAACAGTTTCTCTCACCTATTTTTTTTTTTCTTGGCATTCTTTATTGGATTTATTGATTTCCTCCATTTTTTGTTTTTTTTTCTTCAATATCTTTGAGAGATTTTCTTTTCATTTCCTCTTTAAGGACCTCTATCATCTTCATAAAGCTGATTTTAAGGTCATTTTCCTGTGCTTCAGCTATGGTGGAATGTTTAGGTGTTGCTGTCATAGGTTAGCTGGGCTCTAGTGGTGCCATATTGTCCTCTCTGTTGTTGATTGTGTTCTTACATTGGCATTTATGTATCTTGGTTTGGGATTATTATAGGTCTAGGTATTGATTCCTGAGTTTGGCTTTGTTGGATGGATGTTTTATTCCTTGATTTCTGTTTCCTCTCTGGTTTTTGGCACAAGTCACCAGGAGTTCTGGTGACTAGTGAGTCTCCAGGTCCAGTAGGGTGTCTTCCAGTGGAGTTTTTATAGCCTACATGACCTTTGGGATTTTGGGTGCCAATATTGTCTCTTTGGTTCCAAGTACCTAGTGGCCTCTGGTGTTCTGGGTACCTATTTGTGTTCTGGGATTCCTAATTTGTGGTGTGGCTTCCAGTTGAACAGAACTTTTCCACCAAGGTTGTGGGCTGGGAAATAGAGCTCAGGTGAGGTGGTCAGGTTGGGGGCTATTGGGCCAGCTTTAGAGAGTGTTAGCTGGCTATGGGCAGTGTCTTACCTTGGGTCCCTAGAGCTGGCCTGGCCTCAGGTAAAGCAGAAGTCTTCTGATGAAGTTGTGGGCCAGAATATGGAGCCAGTGTGTGTGTGTGTGTGTGTGTGTGTGTGTGTGTGTGTGTGTGTGTAGTCTGCAGTTGTTGGATGGGCTGTGTTAGCTGGTGGCGTGGTGGCGTAGGTGGTGTCTTACTTCGGGTTCCTAGGACCAGCCTGCCTGCAGTAAGGCAGCTGGAGTTGTGGGTTGGAATATGGAGCCCTTGGGGGGTGGGGGGTCATGTTCCTTATTGCACATAGGTTTATAGCAATTATTTTTATGGTCATAAAGCTTTCGCTTCCAAAAACAGCTTTTATGGACTTCATCGGCATATAAAAACTTTTAGAAATTTTGTATTTTCCTTTTCTCATAGAAAATTCACTGTTTGTATTTCCTGTGAGTATCCACAAAAGCAGGAAAAATATGAATCTTTACTATGGATTCTAGGAGCCACACTGTCTTTTGCATGTGCCTGACAGTAAATATGTTTTGAATGATTTGTAAATAAGCACATCAAACTTCTAAACTCTTCTCTGACATAGTGTTCCTCTACTAGTCTGCACTTATTCCACCCCTACCACATACCCTATGCTTCAGTTTAGCAGACTACAATGTGCCTTATCCTACTACACTTTATTTTCTTTGTCTTCGCCATGCCATATTTCTTTGTCCAACTCTAATAGCTAACTTTGTGGCTGAGTACTTACATGTTATCCTCATTTTTTAGAATAAAAGTTGTATTTACAGGTAAAGAAGGTTTAGAAATAAGTATAACATGAGCAATCTTACTTTTTGGAACCCCACCGTTCCCCAGCCTCATATGTGCTAATATCCGTCTTATTGAAAACCTTGTTTTGAAGCCCTTCCTATGCTCCCCGCCCCTTTTATTCCACCTTCAAACCTCAACTCAAATATCATTTCCTCCATAAAACTTCCTTTTATGACGTAGATTCTCTCTAAGCTTTCCGTTGTTCCAAACACCTGTTAACACTTAAATTCAACACCACACTGTGGACTCTCAATTGCTCTGGACATCGTCAATACTTATCATTTAATCCACACTGCTGGTCTTCAAAGTCCTGAATAGGAATTGAGCACTGTTTATTGACTATTATTTCTTAGCAACTTTCACAGTGAAGATGATCAAGAGAAACAGACCAATTAATGAGCTGATAAAAAGTAAAGTAACAGGATCACAGTGTTTATCTGCGATTCTCATTTAGAATTCATCCTCAAGGCTTCTTTCTTGACAGTCTTCATTAAAAACACAAGAAAGCTCCATTTATGTCCTGACACTCAGCGGCTTCTAGCTATATCTTCAGTTAGGAATGGTTAGAAATACTTCAGGTAAAACTGCTGTCTTCTGATGATGGCACTAAGACTCAAATTCCTAGTTATTAAAAATTATTTGGGAACAAAGAAGTCACCTGAAAACTCATGACTGGTGCAGTCAAAGAAGCCAGAGATTAAGATGTTTATTTTACACCCCAGGAGTGAGTGTAAAAAGCAAGGATCAGCCTCTGAGAATTTGACGCCCACGATGAGCTTGTGATCTTGCTTTGTATCATATGAACAGGATGTCTCTTTTCATGCCCCTACAGGACTCACAGAGGCACAGGAGAAAGGAACATAAATTAGTTCGAAGCCTCACAGTTGAATCCAAGGACATAAACAACCCAGAAGAAATGAAGAAGTGCCAAGCTTGTCTTGGTGAATTTCCTTGTAGATAAAAAATAAGCGGGAACAATTATGTATTCTGAAGACAGAAATGTAATGAAATTGAAACTGATAAAAGTAAATGATTCATGGTTCCCAAACACCTAAGCTTGCTACAAAATTAAGTTTAGTTTCTACAGGAAACAAAAGCAAAACAAATGGAGTCTTTGGTTAAATTCCATATTCTTTAAATGCGTTATAAAATATTCCACAATGTCAACTTAAATCATGAATTCAAATATAGATCAATGTAGGCACAAATAACAGCTATTACCCAAGTACTCTTCTGTGGCCTATGAAAAGCTAATCCACCCTTTAAGTTCATTTTCAATGCAAAAATATTCACTATAACTGCTGATGCTTTTGGCTAATGCTTCAAACTGTGCTCAAATGGAGCAATTTCTTTTTATCAACCCATTAATTGGGATGTTTCTCTTGATCATTTTACATGTATGCTTGTTTTTAGTGAGACATAAAAATACCTTTTTGTTATGAACTGGGTTCAAAATAGAGAACTACTAGATCTTTTACAAAATTTGTATAAAAATACACCATAAAAGTAGTAATAGAAAAATAGTAACAGATATAAAATGCAAATTGCTAAATTGAGCTTTTGCACAGTCCACTTTTAACAATACTATCTTGCTCATAACACTCCAAAGCTCAGGCCATTGGAGAACAACACAGACTTTCATTATGGCAATTTTTGGCTACTCATTACCGTGTGAAGTTTTCTGGGGAATCATTGAATTCCTATCATTATAGTCTTAAAAGAGTATGATTTATATAATACCCATTATTTCTATCATCTTTTGTCATCTACAGAATATCATGATGTGGAAGGTTCCTTGTCCTGAGGGATTTCTCAATCAGATCAATTTCATCCCATTCTGTCCTTCCCATTTGTCCATTTCTCTGACCCATTATGTAGATCCAGGTAACTGGCCACTAAGACTGCTAGTGTTTAGGAGATTTATGTACACTCCATATAAATGAATAGCTCTTAATCACATGCAGTCAAACACTAATGCACCCCCATATAGTACAGTCTTGCTGTTCTTAGAAGTCTTTCGCTCTTGCTCTTTCAGTTTTCTTTCCTAGATGAAGACTTTCTTGGGTTCTCTTTCTGTTAAGTTGTTGAAATGAAATGGGGCCAATCAAGCTTAGGAGGCAAATGCATGTGAAGGATTAAAGAGGGACAGAGCAGGTAAGTAGTCTTTCAGACTGCAGTGTGGAAGAAGACAAACAAAAGATTCAGTAGACACAGGTCTGTGGTGGTATTGTTTTCCCCAAAATATTGTGTACTCTAATAAATTTATCTGGGGTCAGAGAACAGACAGCCACTAAATACAAAGGCTAGAAAATGGTGGCACTCACACCTTTAATCCTAGCATTCCAGAGATAGAAATCCCTCTGGATCTCTGTGAGTTCAAGGCCACATTGGAAACAGCCAAGCATGGTGACACACGCCTTTAATCCCAGAAAGCCAGCCTTTAATCCCAGGGAGTGGTGGTAGAAAGCAGAAAGATATATAAGGTGTGAGGACCAGAAACTAGAAGCATTTGGCTAGTTAAGCATTTGGCTGGTTCAGTTCAGCTGAGATTCATTCCGGATGAGGACTCAGAGGCCTCCAGTCTGAGGAGACAAGACCAGCTGAGGATCCGGCGAGGTGAGATAGCTGTGGCTTGTCCTGTCTCTCTGATCTACCAGCATGGACCCCAATAACTGGCCCCGGATTTGATTTTATTAATAAGAACTTTTAAGATTCATGCAACACAGGTCCATACTGCAGTGCAGTTGGGAAAATCACACTCAGACTTCTATACAGTCTCAAAGCAAAGATTGTCCACTGACAAGTCCCAGGGGCGTCCTGGCTCCAGCTTTCTCTTCTTGCTTGATGACTGGCTAATGACTGTCCAAGAGGAGCATGGCCTTAGGGCAAATGCAGGGATAGATCCCAAATGTGTTGGTCTGGAAGCTGCTACCTAATAGCTTCTTAGAGAGCACAGTAACTCATTTTCATTCATCCATTTTGTTTGTCAGATGTACTTTTTCATCTGTTTGCAAAGCAGCTCCCCTATAGATACGATTCACCCCTTCTGAGGAAGAAGTCAGAAAATGGAAGTTAGTGATATGCACAATTCTGACTCCAAGTTTATTCCTAGGTCTGTCACTGCTACACTCTTTCCCGCTGTTCTTCCAAGAGTCTCTCATTCACAGCTATCTCCTTGGTTTACTTAAGAGTGTCACCATTCCTCTGTTCCTGAGATATCAGATCCCTGGGAACCACACCTTCCCCAGGCCTGGGTTGCTGCATGTATACACTCATAGCTGGGCAAAGAAGTATCAGGAGATACACAGATGGATCACCTGGGTTCCAGACAGAGCTCTGTTATGTCAAAGCATCATGACCTTTTCCTATTGATCAGGATCAGTACTTGTTATGTTATACACAGTTCCATTTCTGATAAGATGTTTTGTCAAAACCTGAATAATGCTTCTGACTGGAGACCTGTGAAAAGAGAAAGCAAACACATACTCAAATGAATATTTTTTTCCCTTAGTGAAGGTACATGTTTTTCTTATATTTCATCTTTTTAAAATTCTTCTCTCAAATATATTATATCCCACCCCCAGTTTCCCCTCCCTCCTCTCCTCCCAGTCCCTCCCCATGACTTTCCCTCTCCCCCAGATCTGTTCCTCCTCCCTTTCCCTTCAGAAAAGGGCATACCTCCCAGGAATATCTACCAAACATGGCATATCAGATTGTAATAAGACTAGGTACATCTGCTCATAGTAAGACTGGATGAGGCAACCCAGTAGGAGGGAAAGGGTCCCAAATGCAGGTAGAAGAGTCAGAGACAGCCCCCTCTCCTACTGTTAGGTGTCCCCCAAGACACCAAAAACACACAACCATAATACAAATGCAGAAGACCTAGGTCAGACCCATACAGGCTCCCTGATTGTTGGTTCAGTCTCTGTGAAGGACACACTTTCAGTCCTTCCCAGGAAGAAAATGACCCAGGGTAGTCAAAAGGACAAGTTTGTAGCTGGTCCTCTGGCAGAAGAGTGAAATCTTGGACCATTCAGAGAATACAGTAGCCAAGTAGATAAGTGTGACTCATGTCAGGCTCCTGGGTAGTCTCCAGTCTTCTTGTTGTCTTAATTGATATGCCCATCAGATAATTTCAGAGTAGCCGATCACTGTGACTGTACTGATTAATCTTGGCTGCCAACTTGATTAGATCTGGAATCACATAAGAGGCAAGCCCCAGGGACACCCGTGAGGATTTTTTTTGGGGGTAGGTTAACTGAAGGGAGTGACTCACCCTAAACACATATGGTGCCCTCTGATGGTGGCCCAGATATAAGGAGGTTGAGAGGAAGACCTTTCGCTCTTTTTCCTGCTTACCTTTGAGCCTCGCTGAGAGTTCAACTACCTTGTCACTGCCGCTGTCACTGCCACTGTCACTGCTGCTGCCACTGCTGCTGCCACTGCCACTGCTGCTGTCACTGCCGCTGTCACTGCTGCTGCCGCTGCCGCTGTCACTGCTGCTGTCACTGCTGCTGCCACTGCCGCTGTCACTGCTGCTGTCACTGCTGCTGCCACTGCCGCTGTCACTGCTGCTGCCGCTGCCGCTGCCACTGCCACTGCTGCTGTCACTGCCACTGTCACTGCTGCTGCCACTGCTGCTGCCACTGCCACTGCTGCTGTCACTGCCACTGTCACTGCTGCTGCCACTGCTGCTGCCACTGCCACTGCTGCTGTCACTGCTGCTGTCACTGCTGCTGTCACTGCCGCTGTCACTGCTGCTGTCACTGCTGCTGTCACTGCCGCTGCCACTGCTGCTGCCACTGCCGCTGCCACTGCTGCTGCCACTGCTGCTGCCACTGCTGCCGTCACTGCTGCTGTCACTGCCGCTGTCACTGCTGCTGCCACTGCTGCTGTCACTGCTGCTGTCACTGCTGCTGCCGCTGCCGCTGTCACTGCTGTCACTGTCACTGCCGCTGTCACTGCTGCTGTCACTGCCGCTGCCACTGCCGCTGCCACTGCCGCTGTCACTGCTGCTGTCACTGCTGCTGTCACTGCTGCTGTCACTGCCGCTGCCACTGCTGCTGCCACTGTCACTGCTGCTGTCACTGTCACTGCTGTCACTGTCACTGCTGCTGTCACTGCTGCTGTCACTGCTGTCACTGCCGCTGTCACTGCTGCTGTCACTGCCGCTGTCACTGCTGCTGTCACTGCTGCTGCCGCTGCCGCTGTCACTGCCGCTGTCACTGCTGCTGTCACTGCTGTCACTGCCGCTGTCACTGCCGCTGCCGCTGCCGCTGTCACTGCTGCTGCCACTGCTGCTGTCACTGCTGCTGCCGCTGCCGCTGTCACTGCCGCTGTCACTGCCGCTGCTGCTGTCACTGCTGCTGTCACTGCCACTGCCACTGCTGCCGTCACTGCCACTGCCACTGCCACTGCTGCTGTCACTGCTGCTGCCGCTGTCACTGCTGCTGTCACTGCCGCTGTCACTGCCGCTGTCACTGCTGTCACTGCTGCCACTGCCGCTGCCACTGCTGCCGTCACTGCTGCCGTCACTGCTGCTGCCACTGCCGCTGTCACTGCTGCTGTCACTGCTGCTGTCACTGCCGCTGTCACTGCCGCTGCCACTGCTGCTGTCACTGCCGCTGTCACTGCTGCCGTCACTGCTGCCGTCACTGCCGCTGTCACTGCTGTCACTGCTGCCACTGCCGCTGCCACTGCTGCCGTCACTGCTGCCGTCACTGCTGCTGTCACTGCTGCTGTCACTGCTGCCGTCACTGCTGCTGTCACTGCTGCTGTCACTGCCGCTGTCACTGCTGCTGTCACTGCCGCTGTCACTGCTGCTGCCACTGCCGCTGCCACTGCCGCTGCCACTGCCGCTGTCACTGCCGCTGCCACTGCTGCTGTCACTGCCGCTGTCACTGCCGCTGCCACTGCCGCTGTCACTGCCGCTGTCACTGCTGCTGTCACCGCTGCCACTGCCGCTGTCACTGCCGCTGTCACTGCCGCTGTCACCGCTGTCACTGCCGCTGCCACTGCCGCTGCCACTGCTGCTGTCACTGCTGCTGCCGCTGCCACTGTTGTTGCCACTGCCGCTGTCACTGCTGCTGCCACTGCCACTGTCACTGCCGCTGTCACTGCTGCTGTCACTGCCGCTGTCACTGCCGCTGCCACTGTTGTTGCCACTGCCGCTGTCACTGCTGCTGCCACTGTTGCTGTCACTGCTGCTGCCACTGCCACTGCCACTGCTGCTGCCACTGCCACTGCCACTGCTGCTGCCACGCTTTGCTGATATCAGGACCTAGTTTCTATGGCCTTCTAATGTGGAATGAAGACCACAGTCTCTGCAGGAATCCTCTGAGCATTCAGTGCTATGTGGGAGTGCAGAGATCAAGTCCTGTGAACTGAGCAGCTGCCGGGTTCTCAGCTCTTCCATTGCAAAGACACAGCCATTGTTGGAATACCCAGACCACATTGTGTGAGCCAGTCTAATGCACCCCCTTTCCTACATATTAATTCTGTGGGTTCTGTTCCTCTAGAGAGCCCTGACTAATACACCGGTGAGTGTCAACTGGCTAAGTCATTTTGTCTGCTTAATTTTTTATTGCTTCTTCCATGATAGAAGGTTTCTAGTGGCTGTTAACACTTCATCCTTGAAGGCTTCTCCCTTTTCCATGCTCCTCACATGTTAATACACATATCTCCCCTAGAGACTTGTTGTCTTTGATTTTCCAGTTCTCTTCCTTTCAGGACACAGATCATCTATAAAATCCATTGGACTATATTACACACATATACACACACACTCCTGTTCATATCGCTTTGTATCTAAATGACTTGAGCCTCCATCCATTAGGAGCATTTTGTTTACTCTCCACCATTTATACACTTTATGTATAGTGTATTAGTGTTATTTTAAGATTCAAACCCTAATGCTATGATAATCCATCCATAAGCCAAGCTTTGTCTTTTGTTCCCTGTTCTGCTGTTTACAAGGAGCTGCATCTCTGCCCATATAAGGAGGTGGGGAAGGGGCATTTGTGGAATCGTGGTATTTCTGAATCAAGCCTGGGCTTTCTGCTCATGCAATTTATTGGTGCTTATGGTCTCTGTTCTAGCTTGTTCACCCTTGTGCTTCTTTTCTTCTTAGGATGAAGGACTTACAGCCAGGTTTGTTCAATTTTATAACTTGGTAGTTCTGATAACACATATCCCACAATGGACATTGCGGAATGCATAGACCTCATTGTCCCATGGTCAGACATTTTCTCTATATTGGGTCCCAGTAATATCCTAGAAATCTCTGTAATTGTGGTCTCCATTTACTGTGGACTTGTTCCAGCTCACATTGTGATTCTCCTGCAGGGACTCATCCTGACATCCTCACTGCGTATCTGTCCACTTCTGATTTTGTTTATATCACCATGTTTGCTTGGTCATTTGGTTGGAACAAAATAATCACTGCATGGCAGCCTGTGCCATGTACTCTGGGCCCCACATCTTCCATGTTTTCCACTGATAACAGTAATTGTTAACATCCGTCCATGGTATGGTGCTGATTTGCTTTGCTGTCTGAGAGTGAGGCAGTTTTAGACTTTACTCTACCTGCCAGATGTGATAGTGCTTATGTGCTTGGACTTCTCGGTTACCCTCAAAGAAATGACTACCGGGTCTGTGTGTGGCTCCAATGGCCTCATTGTGCTTTGGATGGTACAGAAGAGTCCAGTGGGCCCACTCTAATGAGAGTGTTAGAATGATGGTGTCAATACCTGGGGGAACCAATGTCAATTCAGAATGTTATATCCAGTGGTACTTATAAATGTTGACTGATACCTTTTTGCTAGTGTACAGACATCTGAGCAAATGGCTGTGCATTCCTCTGTGGAAGAACTAAATGCCTTTGTCCTCATGTAGGCTTTCTTGGGGAGTGAGTTGTATAATTTGCTTTTCTCTGTGGTAGAGGTCAAGCAGCACCCTGATTGTGTCTGTTCTCTAGGTTGTGCTAGACTGTTAACCATCTTCACAACTCTCTATAGGTTCACTCCATGGCTAGCTACTGTGCTAACTGTGGCTTCGGGGCCTCCAGCAGTGAGATGCTGCCCCCTCACTTCTATTTCCCTTTGATTACTTGTAAGCCAGGCCAGTCTGGCCAGGAGAGGTGGCTACTGAAGAACTTGGTGAGGCTAGCACTTCTCACAATGTGAAAGGCTTGGTGAACACTGATTCTTCTCCTGGAGCACAGTCCTCACCTGGATGGTCATTCCAGGATGTCTCCTTCTTAGAACTTTTAAGTACACACTCTGATGTCACCCATGTTAACTCAGGAATTTCAAATTTGCTTAGTGTAGACTACTACTTGCCCCAAGCTTCTAAATAGCCATCAACTAGTGATTTTGCCCCATTTCTGGGGTTCCTAACATGATAGTAAATCTTTGTCATAAAAATGTGTCCCCCAAGTGAATGAATTACTGTTCACTTACTGTTACATTCAGGCATATTTAGCTAAGCATTCTCAAAATCCAGATGTAGGATACACCTATTGCTAGACTATACATTTTATACTTATTGATTCTTGGGTTTTTCATACATAATGTCTTTCCTGCTTTTAAATTTTTATCTTGCTTCATTGTAGCTAGAGTTTTCTTGCCTGGCCCACAGTCAGGACAAATCTCTCTCACCCACCAGTCCCACAGCTGCTCAGACCCAACCAAGTAAACACAGAGACTTATATTGCTTACAAACTGTATGGCCGTGGCAGGCTTCTTGCTAACTGTTCTTATATCTTAAATTAGTCCATTTCTATAAATCTATATCTTGCCACGTGGCTTGTGGCTTACCAGCATCTTCACATGCTGCTTGTCCTGGTGGTGGCTGGCAGTGACTCCCTCTGCCTTCCTGTTCTCTCCATTCTCCTCTCTGTTAGTACTGCCTGTACTTCCTGCCTGGCCACTGGCCAATCAGTGTTTTATTTATTGACCAATCAGAGCATTTGGCATACAGACCATCCCACAGCACTTCACTCTTCACAGGTTGTGTGAAGCTGGGGTTTGTCCCCTGGACAAGTCTGTCAGCCAGGAGGGTAGTAAAGGCAGCTCACTGGGAGCATTTGTCTTTTGTAGGAAAGACCACTGGAGTGTCTCCTGCATGGGGTTAGTTCATCTAGTAACAGAGCTAGCATCATGCAGATTTACTGGGGAACTGTTTATAGAGGAGAAAGGTGTGAGAGAGGCTATGAGTGTGACACACATGAACAGAGGCAGTGAAGAGGAAGAATGATGGAGTGATAAGAGGCCCAGGCTGAAGTTCACCTTGAAGAAAACATGAGACAATTTATGGTTAGCACCAGAAAAGGCACTGTCCTTTAGAGAAGTTGCATTTATAAAGATTACATTGGCAGTTCTAGAATCATTGATATGCCCTGTACTTTATTGGACCTGAGCAGCCTGGATAGAGTGTAGAATCCATGTAACTAATACAATGGATTCCATGGTGCAGCCCCAGAGCCTGTCCACAGCACACACTCCTTCAAGGGCAGTATGTGTCAGTGGCAACCACAGATGGATGTTATGGGTGGATGTACTAGGAGGAGGATAATAATCGCTCAACGTTTCCCCTCTCAAACGAAAACTGTCCAATTATGCATAATGCTTGTTTGTCTTTTAGAGCCACACAGCCTAATGCAAGAAGCTTTCATTTATCCTTAGTTCTTTATTCTTAGTCAGAACTATTAGCTTAGAACTGTTTTTTTTGTACTTACAGTTAAATTATTTATTGCCAAATGCATTACCTTGCCTTTTCTCCACATTAAAATTTATCTAACCACTTTTGTACAAACTGTTCTGACTTAAATGTTTTTTCACAGAGTGTCCCCACCATTAAAGTTTGTACACTGGGGCATGGTTACAGTGTCTTCTTTATAATGAACATTTGTTAGTTGTGACAAATATTTCCTCAATTTGAATTCTAGATGTATCTAAAATTTTGTGCATTGATTTGTTTCAGATTGATGCTCATTTACATAGAGCAAGGGACCAGTTCTCTGTGTTGGGCTTGCATCACTATCCTGGATAGAGAAATGGAGGTTGGATCAGGAGGCTGGAGTGCTTGTGAGTACATGCCACTTCTTGTGAGTGGAGTGTTTTAGTTTAAAAAGTGAGTGCTATAGTTTAAGAAGCAAACTTATACATGAAAACTGTCTTGCTACTTCAGACTTACTTGATTGCTTCACAGAAAAGTGAAAAGGTAACAATGCCTGCTTGTCTATGAAGTGGAATGATTACTTCACAGGAGTCTGTGCTTAGTAGTCTAGACAAAATGAAAGAAGTTGATCACTTGAGTCAAATATCTTATTACAAAGTAAGGTAACTATTCTCTTGATGGGTTATACAAGCACACATGCATGCACACGTACATGTACAATGAAACCAGTATGTTTTTTATTTGTTTTGTGGTGTTATGGATTGGACTAATGCTTTGCACATATATGTTATGCAATTATTATCCCATTGAGTTATGTATCAATTCCAAAGTATATGTTTTTCCTTCAGGTGTATTTTGATAAGATTTTCTTAAATCCTTCTGTTACTTAGGTAGGAAAAATTTTTACACAGGAAATATCTTCTTCTGTCTACTTTATGATTCTCAGGCTACATTTGACTAGGACATATTAATTTTTGATATTCTGATAATTCAGTCATTCACAAGATTACTAATCTCTGTGCTTCCCTCATGAGAATACCTATCAGCTGTTTAGTAGAAACTATGCTTTCTAGCTCCTCTAACATCTAGAGGAGACCCTTGTGATTATTGTCTAACGATGCATATCATCTTCCCTAATGATGACTGGATATACAGCATGAAGAAATGATGTTTTTTTTCCCCAGTGCAATGGATCACAAAGGTTTCCAACTTATACATGAAGGAAAGCTGCTTGCTCATCAGGAATAACTGCTTTGGGCTGAATGAGAAATAGATTATTAGACCAAAAATCCTGGATTATGTGTCATAGTTACTGGCATTACTCTGAGTAAGGCGTGCTTTCTTAGGCAAAGAAAAACTCTATAGTTTTAGGAGGTCATCCAGAGCTTAAGAACATCTTTGTGTATGGATAGGTAGAAGAGTTTGAGAGAGAGAGAGGAAGAGAGAGAGAGAGAGAGAGAGAGAGAGAGAGAGAGAGAGAGAGAGAGAGAGGGGATATGAATAAGAACTAAAAGGGTAGAGGTATGAGTTTCAGCCTCAGAGCCCATGTAAAAATGATGTAGTGGTATAAACTTGGAATCTCTGTGCTGAGAAAGTAGAAAGTAGCTGATTTCAGCTCCAATCTTGTATATCTTCCCAGTGTATATATACAAGAGTGAACTCTCTCTACTTTTTATTAAAATATTCTGTTATTTTTTTAGTTAAAATATAATTACATCATTTCCCTCCCTCCCTCATTGTTCTCTCTCAAATTCATGACATCTGTGCTCTTTCTTTAATTGGTATTATATATATTATGTTATGTTTCATATATGTCATATTCCTAAATATGTACATATACTTTGCTTTAGCCATATAATGTATATATATATATATATGATATATATGTATCATTGTATATGTATATGATTTCAGAGCTGACCACTTGAATCACCAGTTGGTGTGTTCTTCCTGGGGGAAGACTAGTTTTCCCACTCTCAGTTCTTTGTTTAGGGTTGGAGTCCTGTGAGCTCCCCACTTCCAAGTTTGCGCGAGCATGGTGGCATCCTTTCTCAGGTCTTATTTTGGCAGCCACATTGGTGAGACTTCATGGGTATAGGAGATGCACTCTCACAGCAGACAAATAGTTCCCTGATCATCTTTCCTCTCTCTTCAGCTTTTTCCCTGAGCCTTGGGTGCAGGAACTGTATTGTAGATGGATCAGAGGGAGTTGGGTGCCATTACAAGAAACCACAGCTGATCAAAATGCAGAGAACAAGTGGTTATATGATGGTCAGTCTTATCTGATCTATTTTATTAAAAAAACATGGGAAATTTTAGACTTTTTTAAAAGACAATTTTATTCTTAAATGTAAAATTAGGATTACTATTTGATAAAATAACAAGGAATAGTAACAGACTAAAATTATAAAGCTGAAATGTACAGTAAAAATATTTAATGCTTATATATATTTCATTATTAGAAAAATAAGAACAATCTTGTTAGAAATTGAAAACAGGAAGTCTCAAAGAATCACAAGGCAGGAAATAAAATACAGTACTTAACAAATGCATCCTTAAGTAAGAAGTTAGGTAAATGTAATCCACACATGCAAGCTACATCTATGTTTTTCTCCCTTTTAGTTTGTAGACTTTCAATAAGCAGTTTTTGAGTATAAGATACTCACCCTCCTTGGTATGGCAATTCTCCTAGGCATTGTTCATGGCTGCTTCTCACAATTATCACTAGTTATGTGTGTATATATCTAAGTATAGCACACAGATCACATTTTATTTTGGATGGTCCATCTGTATACAAGTGTACATACCTGCACACACAATGTATTTGTATCAATTAATAATAATTTTAAATTTTTCTCCAGCATCTTAATTCACTTTATCATATCTCCCACAAACAGCTCGACATACAATCTTTAAACAGAGACAGGCCACTGAGAACAATGGACAAAGACAGCCATGAGTATATCTAGATCCTCTGAATGACAGCATAAATTGTTGAGACCTTTCTATTTTGCTTTCATTTCCTGTTCCTCTATTTTTCATCCACTGTTAGATTTAACTCTTCAGTGTTTCTTCATATGAATGTTACTTCTGCAGTTACAATTCCTTTCTCACTTCTCTTAATTCACCAGATTTTGGCATAATACAGTCTTTGCTTGATGTCTTAGAATAAGGTAATTTAGATTAAAATTAAATCTCCTGCTTTACAGGGAAATGATGACATTTAAATCTCTAAGGATTTATTCATGCAAATATCAAATATCTCCTTTTAGCTATTGTTAATAATTTATAGGTCGAAGGAGGCATGCTGGATTATGGTCAAAGCCTTCAAAAGACAGGATGCTAGAATGATGGGCTTTCATTATTTAGCATCCAATTCATATGATATCATTGAAACTTTTGGCATAGTTCTCATGCCCAAAATGTTTTTAACATCTGTGTGACTGTTATTTTTTTTTTCAAAGATGGAAGATACAGTATTCATTAATCTCTCAAACTCAGTTGGCCTTCTGAAACAGCTGAATGCTTTCTTTGAGTAGTGCACAAAATATAATCTCAAAATAAATCACAATAAGTGTAAGGTAATGGGTTTTAGTTCTAGGAAATATATGAGTTCCTGGTATGCTTAGGGAGTGAAATTTAATGTAATGAAATATTTTATGTGGCTTTGAATTATCTTCCACCTAAATCTGTCTTGAAAAAGGCAAAAATATTCAAGATCTCAGCAACAATGTGCAGATTAAATTTAAGAAGGAATAAATTGATGTTCATTTTTATGACACATGAATTTAAAGCAGATATCCAAGTTCTTCATATTTTTAAAAATGCATAATCCATGATATATACATTAAAATAGTTTTTATTAGATAAGGGTGAAATCCATTTGACATACATGGCTGCTCATCTTTGTAGATGAATCAGATGGAAAAATCAAATCAGCTTAGTTATTTGGGCTCTATCTGTTATCATTTCTGCACCTAAAGAAGACTCTGCCCATAGTTATGAAGTGAGTTGTCACTGACAGGCTTCTAGGGGAAATGCAGACACTGAGCTGGGCCCATTGGAAAAGTAACATGGAAACAAGCTAGAGTTGGTTTAGTAAGAAGGATTTTGTTTTGAATAAAACATAAACTCAAACTATGTAACTGTAGGAAAGGTGTTGTTTATTATTTATTTGGAACTCCGATGAATGACAAGTGATATTATCAGCCTGTTTTCCTGTGCTGATATTCTTTACTTAGACCGTATTGAGTTCTTACCCATTCAGTCTAAAAATTCTGATTGTCTTTTTGGTCATGTCATGTTATTGCACCACACCTTTCAGTGGGATCCTGATTTTACTATGTCTGGTATTGATGTAAATAAATATTGCCTTAGACATTTTCTTATTTTAATATAGGTTTTCATAATGATGAGATTTAATAGTATTTGATCTATAGAAAACACACTTCACTGTCTTTGACATGGAAATAGTTCTTCACTTTCTGATTGAAAAATGGATGCCTTCAGGTATCTTTTAGTATAAAAATCTGGAATCTTGGAATAAAATTCAACTAAATTGGGAATAATCCAAAAGCAATATTCAAGAAGCAATATTTTGAAAGGGAGACCCACCTGTATAAGTGCTTAGAAGATCAAGAAAATTCAGTTTTAATCATGTAATCATTGATTAAAATTCTCCCTATCCAAATGTAATTTAACATTTACAAGGAATAGTTGTGAAATATTTATAAAATCTTATGGATATTAAATATTATGCTCAATTTTATGTTAAAAAATGAATTCATTTGATGTATGTAGAAGCATTTTTTTTGTTGCTGTTTTTGGAGACAATTTCTTTGTGTATCCCTGATTATCTGGGAACTTGCTTGTAGACTACAATTGTCTCCAACTCAGAGATCCACTTACCTCTGCCTCCCAAGTGCTGGGATTAAAAGTGTGTCCCACACACCCAGCTCAGAAGCAAAATTTTCATAGTATTGTACCAAGAGTGTTTTCAATTAGTCTTAAAGGAATGGAAACAATGAAAGGAAGTTATAATATCTCAAAGAAATGGTCAAGGAGTGACACTTTCAATGCTAGTATAATTACCCTTACAAGAGCATTTAGAACTAATGAATAACTATATAATTAGATCATAAAACTGGTTCTATAATCAATTGTTGGTAGCTTCTTGTAAGTTTATGATTGCCATGGACACACAATTTCAGTTTCAAGTGCTTGCAAAGGAATGTTCATGTATTTGAAAAGACATGGGAAAGAACCAACAAGAAACAATGAAATTGACTTGACAATACTTGAGATTTTTAACAATGTCCTCAATTTTATTAGCTTTTAATTATTTATTTTTAGAAAAGGACATTTTAATACAAGTCTTATATGAATTAACCATTGAGTATATTCTCCCCATACTGTCTTTGATTTTTTTTTTAAAAAGAGAAACTAAACTGGCTTTGATCTAGATGATAGAGAGCTCAGGCAGCCATGTTTTGATCACCTAGACTTCCTTGCTGGCATGGTTAAACAATGTTGACAATGTGTTTAATTTTCCACTTCTGAATGGACA
Organism: Peromyscus leucopus; assembly: GCF_004664715.2. Lineage (NCBI taxonomy): Eukaryota > Metazoa > Chordata > Mammalia > Rodentia > Cricetidae > Peromyscus > Peromyscus leucopus. The sequence goes on from NC_051085.1 coordinate 57,099,255, forward strand.
GACGTGGTCACTGATGGCTGCATAGTGGTTTTTTATTCTTCTCCATATTTCTCACTATTTTATATTAAAGATACAGATGCAAACACATGAAAGACTCAAAAAATTATACAAGGCCATTATGAAAAACATCGGTTCCTTACTGTCTTCCTTGGAGGGAAGCACCATCTGCTGGTTGTGAGAATGCTGGTTTCTATGTTGCCAAGCTCACCTACTGCCTCTTGGTTTTTTAGTGTTCAGAAAAAAATTCACTCTTCCTATTTTTCTATCTAAAAATATGTGACGAGTTTTATTGCACCATCATTTGCAGAATTATTATAACCCCATAAACACATGGATGCTGACTTACTCAGTAAGTGTATTACTTTCCTGTCTGGTACTACCATTATGATTTCTAAGAAGTTAAAGATTATCCAGTTTTACTTGGTGTCTGAAGCACATCCCACTTTTTAAATTACAAACTCATGTGCATTGAGTATTCTGAAGATAGTATTCCAACACTATGTCTTGGTCATGATCTATACTAGTTGCTCAGAAGTCATTCTGGGATGTTCCATCTCACTACATTAGGGACTTAGGTTTTCCTCCGTGTGTTCCTTCCTGTCCCCTGCCCATTTAAAAACTTGTTTTAGTGAGGTACTCCTCATGTACTTTCCTGACACTAGATGGACGAGGGTAAAAGGTTTTCAAATTCTGTCTTGTGTGAAGGTATCTTTGCATTTATTCTACCCTTTAGACAGTTTATCATGATATGTAGAGTTCATTTGCTATCAGAAATCTGAAAGTACTTCTCCACTGGCTTGAAATGCCTTAGGGTGCAAGGTGTATCTAAGAAATGTCTGCAGCTGTTTGGATTTCTGTTTTATTCCCCTATCTCCTTCCCTCACCCTCCTCCCCTCTCCCCTCCCTCCCTTTTCCTCTTCCCTCCCCTCCCCTCTCTCCTCCAGTATTTGTTATCAATATTCTGAAATGTGTCCCTTACAATGAGTCTTTAATAGGTCTTTTGAGAGAAAATGCTCTTTAGATTTTGAAAAGTGTTTTATATTATTTTAATTATAGGCTTCTTCAAGATTTTTCTATTTCATATTCCTGAAACACATTATTTTTAATGTTAGACCATTTGAGTCAATCTTGCCTTCTTGTTTTCTTTATATGAAATTATTTTTGATACATTGTATTTTTTATGCCACATAAAAGCAGTGTTATTTTGTTTTCTTGCCACTAGTGATTATTGTCTAGAAGGGTTTTTTAATGACTATTATTTGTTATATTTTGAAACTATTTAATGAAAACAGTGTTTATAAATTTACCAGTTGAAGTACATTAATTCCTGGAAGCCATTGGTAACTTTTAAATATTTTATATTTTTTGAGGTGGAGGTATACAAGTTTAGTTAAAACTTGTATCATAATGCTACTAACTATGCACTTCTTTGGTTTTGTGAATGTTCTTCCTAACATACTATCTTTTTTTTTTTCTCACAGCTCTGGTATCTTTTATTTTGTTCCCTGCTTATAGTCTTTCTTCTCTGTGACACTTTTCTGTATTTACTGCTTTTTGTGTTCAAGCTTTTCTTAGTTATCTTAGGTTTTTAGAAGAACAAAAAATTTGATTGGAATTTCTGAGCTCTATGTGGACTTGTGGGTATGAAGATGATGATGTCACTTGTGGGTAAGAGAATGATGTCACCTGTGGGTAGGAACATGATGTCACCTGTGAGGAGGAAGATGCTGTCACCTGTGGATTGTGACCTTTAGATATATAATCAGGACATGCTTAGGCATGTCAAGATGATGCTTCCAGTCTACTTCCTAGAGGGCAAAGGGCTATGTGTTTGTTTTCTTAGAAGCCAATTAGGGAAGGAGAGCTGTAGGTCTGTCAGCAGTGGACATACTTAATCCTTCTTTTCATCATGTTACCTCTGCCTTTGGCTCTACAATGTTTTCTCCAGCCTAAAGCCTTCTCTGTTTCACTCCCTCAGGAGAATATGCCTCTGGTGTTGGGTAAGCATGGATGCAGTGCAGTCACTGGATCCTAAGTCTGGAGAGACGATCTAGAGGTTTGATTACTTCTTAATCCCTCCTTATTTTGTCTTCTCACAGTGGCATCTGATGCTTCCACATGCTTTGTCTTCTGGGGGATTCTGTGTTATAAATCAAGCATGTTCTTAGCTTTGTTTGTTCATAGTACAAGTTTCAGCTTTCTGTATTCTGTTGAGACCTCTTGCCAGTTGAACATCTGCTTTCCAGCTTCTAAAATCTTGCTGTCATTGTATCTTTCATTTTCTGCATGTTTTGTGGGTTGATACTTTGGTTGGGAAATCAATTTACTATTGTAAATTCTGAAATGAGGAGAATTATATGTGTATGTATAATCTACAGCAGAAAGTGTTTTGCAAAGATGATCACAATATCTTTTCTCTTACAGTTTTTTATTTTTTCCACTGTGACACTGGCACTCTTTCCATGGAGGTGCTGTTTTCCATCTCCTGAATCACAATGGGATTTTGACTCTGTTGGAAGTATACTTTATGATATCCAAGGCTAGACCATAAATGGCTATGCTTCTTCTTCTGCTTCTCCAAGGATATGTAATCTTTGAGTCCAGCATCATAATGTTGTAAGAACCCAGGAAACAAGATATAGGGGAGAGGATGAGAGCGAGAGAGAACATTATCTTTTTTGATATGAGTCATCAAATAATTTCTTCAATTCCAGACCACTATATGTAAGAACCTGAGATGGCATAGGAATGTTAATCTCACCTGTGGCATTTAGCCTAAACACGTGTAACTTGATATATAAAAAGTTACTTCCCTATAACCTTTCTATGAATGTCTTATGATGGAAAAGAAAGGCAATTTCTGTAACTGTTGTCTTTGCCTATTTGTTGCTCAAATGGCAAAGCACAAACACGTGCCAATATTGAAAATATTCAAAAATTAAAAAAACAAGACATTTAAAAGATGGCAATGTCTTGAAGTAATACATATAACTATCAAGTTGTTTGTTTAGATTCTAATTATCATATGGATACTTATAAATCCCAGGTTCCTCTTTTTGTCTTTGTTTTAGAACTTATATCTTAATTTTTTTTTTACTGTTTAAACTGTATGTGTCTGTGTAACATGTATGAAGTGTGTGTGTGTGTGTGTGTGTGTGTGTGTGTGTATGTGTGTGTGTGTGTGTGGGGTGTATGTATGTGAGGGTTGTGTGTGATCTTTTTATGGTGTGTGTGTATATGTGTGAGGTGTGTGTGTGGTGAGTATGTGTATGTATGTGTGTGTGTGTATGTGCGTGTTGAGGGGGTATGTGTGCATGTGTGTGTGTGTGTGTGGGGGGGTGTTCATGCTATAGTGAAAGTGTGGAGGTCAAAAGACAATTCTGAGGAACTGGCTGTTTCCTTCTACTATGTGTGTCCAGAGATCCAACTCAGATATTCATGCTGTGTGACAAATGCCTTTACCTGCTGAGCCATCTCCTGGGCCCACTTCTGAAATACCTTAGTACTTAAAATGGATGTTCAGATTTTCCTTATACATATCCTTGTTTATATTGAATCCATTAAAGCTGACTTATCTTGACAAACTTTCTATCTATACTCTCTGTGTATTATAAACTATCTGTATTTTTTCCACCTAGAATTCTTGTGTCTATATAAATTTTTCTGCAAAATCAGGGCTCTTAATGGAATGGATGTCTTTTACACATGGGAAAGACTACAGTGTCCACATTTGTTTTGGATAAATAATCTCTAGTGTTTTGGAGAGGAAGATGTACCATGTTGGGTTAGATCTTATCCTCATTCATCAACCACCAAGTGTTTTCACAGATTGTCTACTTTGGATGTTAAAAATTAAAAAAAGATGCATTCACCCAAGCCTCCTGTAGGAAATCACAGCAATGAGATATTTCTCCCTCCTCTCAGGAGAGAGCTGAGTCTTTGAGAAAATAATGTGAGCCCTTGATTTATTGTTAAATTTGAGTTTCAAAACTCTTCTCTATGGAGTGTTTCTCACTGATGGAGAAGCTCTTATTCCTGATGGTGCTGAGTTTGGCACATAAAATGTGGAAGGCGTATATGAGACTTGGGGCATCACTGCTTGACTTCACAGATCACTGTGTTAGAGAAGCCCTTCTGGCCAAATTATTTCTCAATCAAGTTAAGAAACTTCAAAAGGATAAAAACTTAGGAACCCAGCGATGCTTTGGCTAAAATGTCTTTTAATCAACAATTTGTTACCCTCTAAGTGAGAGTTTTTTGTTATTCTAGGATAGCAATATGTTTCTGAATGTTACAGTTTTAGGAAAGCTTATTAAAATACATTTTGTTGGACCCAAGCCCCAGCTTTTTTAGATTAACAGCACTGGAGTGAAGCCAGAGGATTTTCATTTCTGACAATTTTACAGGCAGTGTTATGCATGCAGTCTAGGGAACTGTGCATTAGGGAAGTGAAAGCCATTACCTAAAAAAGACATTTGGGGAAGCTTTGATCCTCTCAATAGTGGCCAAGACTTCCTTCCTCTGTGGCTGTTTTCTATGGCAGATTCTGTTCCTTTAGAGAGTGGTAGTGACATCTCACCATCATCTGGCATTTTGAGACTAAACCCTTTCTTTTCATAAAAATCAGAGTCCAGTGACTCACATAATATTTTGTTTTGTAGTAATGTAACCCAAAGATGGAGAAGTTGACCCTCCAGACAGGGCATGAATCTTGGGATGCCAGCATCAAGTTCATTCAGTGTTTATATCACTGGGTATCGAATCTACTCTGTAGCAGTTGACTATTTGAGTATTAAAACAATCTAACTTTGGATATTGGACTATGAATCTGTGTATGCATAAAACATCACTCACCTGAACGATATTTAGATCACTCTATGTTTGTCTTGGAAGCACTTATCCCTGGGACATGGCCAAAAATTCAATCTTAATCACTTTTGGGTCCTCCTATCCTCCATGCTTGCACATAGGCTTTTGTAATATTAATATCTCTATGGACACTGCTCATCAGTAACCATCTACATATCTACTGGACAACACTATTGTTTTGGTACCCTGTTTGGCTTAATAATTGTGTTTATTAAAATACTTATTAAGTACCTATTATATGCCAGGAAATTACTGATTTTTGAAAATTACATTTTTATATAATATTTGATAAGTACAAAGAAAGACTGTGGTATAGCTAGAGTTTTCCTGCCTGGCCCACAGTCAGGACAAATCTCTCTCACCCACCAGTCCCACAGCTGCTCAGACCCAACCAAGTAAACACAGAGACTTATTTTGCTTACAAACTGTATGCCTGTGGCAGACTTCTTTCTAACTGTTCTTATATCTTAAATTAACCCATTTCTATAAATCTATACCTTCCCATGCGGCTTGTCATGGTGGCGGCTGCCAGTGTCTCCTTATGCCTTTCTGTTCTTTCTTTTCTCCTCTCTGTTAGTCCCGCCTATACTTCCTGCCTAGCCATGGGCCAATCAGTGTTTTATTTATTGACCAAACAGAGCAACACATTTGCCATACAGAACATCCCACAGCACTCCCCCCCCATTTTTTTCAAAAAGGAAGGTTTTTAACCTTAACAAAGTAAAATTACATATAATTTGGGAATTTGGGCATTCTCTTACTACTTCCTGCTGGAGGGGGGCACTGTATCTTATGGGAACACAAAGAAAATTTTAGGATTATGGAATAGTCCATGAGGCTGTATTGTCTGATCCAGTTGCCTTCAAACCATTTTGGATGTTGGATCATCTGGGCCATGGTGTCATCAGAGACCTTTCAGGGGGTCTTGGATGGTCAAACCTGATGTATCTTAATCTGGAACAAATCCATAGCCTCTGGCTCTCTGTGGGAACAGAAGTAGAGTCTCCTTTCCAAAGCAACACATCCTTACATCCAAATTTTGAAGTCAAGGTATCTTTAAAATATACATATTGGTTTAACTCAACATCTTTTACGATCAAATGTTTTTCTGCAGTTAAAAATCCCAAAGACAACACAATCCAGATTCTCTGTGTAATATTAATCTTTATGTGGCTTATTTTTGTATTAATTTTACTGTCTCTTTAAAGACTATTTTTTAAAACTATGTATTTGTTTATATAACTGTATATATCACCCTTTTTGCCTATTTCAAGCCTACGTATATTTTACACACATTGTAAACTATTACATCTGAATCTGTCTTATTGTGAATCTAAACTGCAGCATTTGTAAGACTGAAATGGTGCTATGGCTGCTGACTCCACCCACCTCAGCTTCCCAACATGGCGGTGATACGTTTACTGCCAGCTCTGGGAGCTATCATGGGCCTATGCTTTTATCCAAACAGTGCGTAGCCCAGAAACCTCTTTTTTTTTTTTTTTTTTTTTTTTTTTTTTTTTTTTTTTTTTTGTACTAGCAAAGGCTAAATCCACCACACAGCCTAATGTGCCACTTGCAGAGACCTCATTCCTGCAAAACTGCAGGTTGAGCGCACATGCCAGGAACCCACAAGTAGCTCAAACTGGCAGCTGCCGCTCATTTGAGAGAGACAATTAGGAAGCTGTTTTTAGCTCCGTTTTATAATCTTTTCTCAGGTTTTAGGTGGAAACTCGTGCCAACTCGTTGGGCACCATTTGTAGCTACAGTTTTCCTGCCTGACCCACAGTCAGGACAAATCTCTCTCACCCACCAGTCCCACAGCCACTCAGACCCAACCAAGTAAACACAGAGACTTATTTTGCTTACAAACTGTATGGCCATGGCAGGCTTCTTTCTAACTGTTCTTATATCTTAAATTAACCCATTTCTATAAATCTATACCTTGCCATGTGGCTCGTGGCTTACAGGCATCTTCACATGCTGCTTGTCCTGGTGGCGGCTGGCAGTGACTCCTTCTGCCTTTCTGTTCTTTCTTTTCTCCTCTCTGTTAGTCCCGCCTATACTTCCTGCCTAGCCACTGGCCAATCAGTGTTTTATTTATTGACCAATCAGAGCAACACATTTGCCATACAGAACATCCCACAGCACTGTGGAATATATGTGTACTGTGAGACATAATACAATGAACACCTAGGAATAAATCCCAAATTAAGAACTCATGCTCATTAACAAACTGGGGTTACCTGAGCATCTTCTCTGTTTTAGTTTGCTTACTCCTTCTACAAAGTCAAGATTTTGTGTTTGCAGTTCCCTTAAAAATGCCTTTGTCCCTGGTGTTGCTGTGGGATTTATTTTATTTGTACTGCCCATGGGAGTGCAGTCTGGTGAAGGCACTATGGGAATAAGTATGGAGGTTCCTCTGAAGGTTAGAAATTGCTCTACCACATGACTTAACTCTAACATCCCTGGACATATTCCCTAAGGACTCTATCTTACTATAGAAATACTTGCTAATCCATTTTCATTGATGTTCTATTCATAATATCTAGGAACTAGGAGCTGCCTAAATGTCCAACTGATAAATAGATAATGAAAATCGTCAGATTGTTTGTTTACTTTAATTGTATGCCCAGCATTGAAATATCATTTAAGTATTTCCAACTATTGCCTGGCAAGATAAGCAAATCTTTTTCTATTTATATTCACTTCACCTCTTTGCCCACTCTGGTCTCGCCATGGTAGGGGCTTGTTTGCTAGTCACTTCTCTTCCTACTATATTTCCTACCCACTTATGTTAGTCTGTTTGGGCTGCTATAACAAAATACTTCACACTAGATAATTTTTTTTACATTTTTAAAAATAATTAACTTTGTAGTTAGCAGGAAAAATGATGAATTTTATTATTTTATTTACATATGTGTGCATGCACACACACACACACACACACACACACACCCTGAGCCCAAAGTTTCTATGTTACACTCTTTCCTACATTCACTCACTCAACTCCAGTAATTCTGCTGCTCAAGTGCTGGACCATTATTTGCCTATGTGACCTTGTCAGTGGCCTCTTGTCTGGTTTTCCAACAGTCAGCATTACCACACGGAGGCTACTTTCTGTACAGATGTGAGAATGTCACTTTAAGACAGTGGTTCCAAATGTCTGTTGGGGCTGAGTCTCATTTAATGTGTTGTTAAGGTCCTGGTTGCTAGGTTTACTGCTGGAGTGTGGACCTGGTGACTCTGAAGTGGGTCCCGAGGAGTTGAAAGTTGCAGTGGCCTTCCACCTACAGGGCTAAATCTAAGCACGCCATTGTGCCATTCAACTCCTTCCAACAGAATAAGCTTTCTTTCTCACTGGGTTTTCTTTTCCATTTTCTGACTCCTACTTGATGTCTCATAAAATTTTAACTGAATATTTTACCATGATTCTCTCATTTATCTCACGTTTGTCTCTTGCCAATGCCCATTGGTTTTGTGTCCTTTCTATCCATCTTTTAGTTTCTCACCCTTTGGAGCTATTTCAAGTGTTGCTCTGTTCCCAAGCTCTTACATTCATTAGAACACTGTCTCACACTGGCTGGTTTCTCTGTGCATTCTGCTTTCACTCAGGCTTCATTGATAGATATTTCTACTTATCTCCCCTACTCCTCCTTACTACAAAATAAGGCTCATTTTAGCTTACCAATTTAGAACCATATTTTCCACTGAGCATGTAAGCACAGAGAAGTTATTGCTCTCTTGTATTACTGATCACACAAAAAATGGGCCCCCTTAAGGGAAATAAATTTGTATAACACATGGAAAGCAATAACAGCACATACACACACACACACACACACACACACACACACACACACACACTCACTCAAATCCTTACATTTGAATGTATTTCATTTCTGGGAATGTAGTCTAAGAAAATAACTCAGAAGTGTGCACTCAGATGCATTAACATATTGCTTACAATTATAAACAGTGAAAAAATTGAGTGCTCAACACTAGGGAATGATAAAGATGCACCTATTTATATTCCATATTTAAATGATTCTGAAGCTCATTTGGCAAGCATAAGAATTATTTTTTGTTGAAATGTTAATAGAAAAACAATGATATGAAACATTAACATAAATTATAATTTTAACTATATTACAGTGTTTTAAACGGTGGTCTAGAAGGAGATGTACATACATTCTAAGTTAGGGTGAGAAGTTTATGGTATGATTTTTATAATGTGGTGACATTTTAGAATAAATAAAGTTTTAGAAAACATCTATGCTGGGGCTGGAAAGATGGCTAAAAAGTTAAAAGTGCTTGTTGTTCTTGAAAAGGATCTGAGTTTATATCTTGGCATCCATGAAGAGCAGCTCACAATCTTCTGTAACTCCAGCTCAGGTGATATGATAGCCTCTTCTGGCCTCCACAGGCACCCGCTTGCATATGAGCAATACACACAATACACAGAAGCACACACACATATAAATAATAAATAAAACATTGAAATCTATGCTGTTTCATGTTAATGAAGCATTCTTTTTAAAAATTAAAAGTACATATCAGTGATGGTTACATAGACTGTGCTAAGCTGAGCTATCAATCCATAGCTTTTTCTTGTATTTTTCCTTCTGCAAATGACTGCAAGATATGTTAGGAATTCAAAAATATCAAGAGCTTTAAGATTGGATAGTATATGGACACAATGTAACCTACCAACAATCAAAGGGACCATAATGTTTGTGAGAAGAGGAAGCTGCATAGGAGAGGGTTATACCAATTTACAAATTAAAGCAGGCAGTGCCAGTGAATTAGACGGGTCACTGCAAACATTGTGCCCAGTTACTGTGGAGTCTGTATGTCATGATGGATCGTTAAGAGTTTCCACTCCAGCATTATGCTCTGACTTGTGTCCTTCTTTGTCTATTATTAATCAAATGACTATGCAAAATTTTAATTCATAGAGTTGACTTTAACTTGTCTCTGTGTAAAGTAAGGATAGGAATACTTGTTTATGGTAGACACTGTGCATTCTTTACTCATAGCCAATCTAGTGTTCTCTCAGATTGCCTCCCTAAGCATGCATATATTCTTTCATGTATAGGTGCACATAAACAACATGCTGCTTGCCTATAACTCTAAAGGTCACAAATGTTAGACTCTTATTTTTTTCAGGCTTCCTTTAGTCATATCAGGATCACATAATCCAGTTTTGGTCATGTAGACCAGACAAATACCATCAAATATCTTTTGGAAAGAGTCCTCTTCCTCATGTACAAATACATGAATATATAAAACATTCATTAAAGAAGCAATGACCCTCTTGATACAGCTAGTCACAGATATAATGTCAACAATTGCTTTGTTCCTTGTGTAGTAGAGCAGAAAGATGGTCTTTGGCTGTGACATCCCTACCCTGGGTAACATATTTTCTATGAGATTGTACGGATCCCCACTGTTTAGCTTGAGTTGGCTAGTCTGCTCCCTGCAGCGAAAACCACTACAGGGCTGTATATTCAATGAGAAAATGTGTGAAGTATTTCATAAAAAAGTGGATCCTAGTGGTCAAGAGAATAGGCAATAAAACTAGACCACTTTAGTCCTGTGCTAAGAATGTCATCTTGAACTAAACATTTGAATTCCCTGCGTTGCATATACTCATTGTAAAATTGTAATTATAATAGTGTCTGCTTAAGAAAGTTTCTATAAAGTGTAAGCACAATATGTAAATTGCCTATGAAAATGTCTGGTTCCTATGAAATCCCTGTATTAGCAATTAAGTATTTCTTGTAACATAGTATGAGCTGTTAGGATAGGCATCATAGTATTGTATTCTCAGATACAATTAGTAGACATTGCAAACACTTCTACATTTAATTTGGTACTTTGAACTGTTCAGGCACATTATCTTCCTAATACATTTATAAAACTACTGTTCTTAAGACTTAGGAACAACTGAATGTGAAGATGTTGTATGACAGAAGTTTTCCTGGGGAAAATTCAAGGCACACATCTTACCCTTGAAAGGAAACCCATGACAGACCAGTGTTGTGGGATAATGGTTTTGTACATTGGTTTGATAAAACTCTAATTGGCCAGTAGCCAAGCAGGAAGTATAGGCAGGATAAGCAGACAAGAAGAATTCTGGGAAGAGGAAGGTTGAGTTAGGAGATGCCAGCCCGACATCCAGGGAGCAGCATGTAATGGCACACAGGTAAAGCCACTGAACAGGTGGCTATACTTAGATTAATAGTTATGGGCTAATTTAAGATTTAAGAGCTAGCTAGCAAAAGTTTGAGCCACGGCCATGCAGTTATAATTAGTATATGCCTCTGTGTGTTTGCTTGGGGAATTCAAGTGGGAGAGATTTGTCCCAATCGCCGGCAGGCCAGGGCACAGGAAATCTTTGGACTACAGACCAAAATATGGATACCACCACAGGCCAACTTGGTGAGCTAATGAGTTTTATTGTGGTTATTTTTTATTTATTTATTTATTTATTTATTTATTTATTTATTTATTTATTTATTTATGTTTTTTGAGACAGGGTTTCTCTGTGTAGTTTTGGTGCCTGTCCTGGAACTCACTCTGTAGACCAGGCTGGCCTCGAACTCACAGAGATCCGCCTGGCTCTGCCTCCCGAGTGCTGGGATTAAAGGTTTGCACCACCACCGCCTGGCTATTTGGGTGAGGGGTAGCATACAGGAGCAGAAATGACTCAAAGAAAGCTGTGTCAGCAAAGTCCACCCCACGGTGGCTGTCAGATCACAAAAGCAGGGAACCTGGAGCACAATGCACAGCCTGCAGGCAGCCCAGCAGGTTGGAAAGTGTCCCTTTCAAGTAACTCTGGTCTAAACCTCTTTCAGGAAGCTGGTGTGATCTCTGAGTCTTCTTTGCAGCTTGTCTTGTCTCTCAGCTCTTTTTTTGCTTACTTTGGTAGAGATGGGGGGCCTTGTAGCTAGAGTTTTCCTGCCTTGCGCACAGTCAGGACAAATCTCTCTCACCCGCCAGTCCCACAGCTGCTCAGACCCAATCAAGTAAACACAGAGACTTATATTGCTTATAAACTGTATGGCCGTGGCAGGCTTCTTGCTAACTGTTCTTATATCTTAAATTAGTCCATTTCTATAAATCTATACCTTGCCATGTGGCTCGTGGCTTACCGGTACTTTACATCTTTCTTGTCCTGGCGGTTGCTGCAGGCAGTGACTCCTTCTACCTTCCTGTTCTTTTATTTCTCCTCTCTGTTAGTCCTGCCTATACTTCCTGCCTAGCCACAGCCAGTCAGGTTTTATTTATTGACCAATCAGAGCAAATTGACATACAGACCATCCCCCAGCACAGCCAAATGCAGACCATCTCAGACACCTGCACTCAGGCCCGTGGTCCTAATCTTCCTCTATGCGGACCTGCTGGGTAAAGCCATGAGGAACCCAAGAACGGGCTCCCACAGGACATACAGAACATCCCACAGTGAATCTGGCCAGTTTCAGGAACTTCCTGAAGCCATTTCAAGTTGTTTAATACTTTCTTGCTTAGAGGCTTCATAGGATGGAATATGTCAGTCTTGGAGAAAACTGTTAACACAACAGAGTGTTTTTGTTCCTTTTTTTTTTTTTTTTTTTTAAAGATTGCCTTACTTTTATTTTATGTGTATGTATGCCTGTGCATCATGTGAGTGAAGATGCCCATGGAGGTCATTAAGTGGGTATCAGATCTCTTTGAAATGGGGTTACAGGCAATTGTGAGTTGCCTGATGTTGGTGCTTGGAAACTTACCTCTGCAAGAGTAAGTACTTTTAACTGCTGAGTACTTTATCTCATCTCTTTATACCCTGAAACTTTTATTTTTAATTTGAAGTGTTTAGAATTCATTCTGTGTTAACTTCTGAATCAAGTTGGACATATAGTGTATTTTGGGTACTATTGCTAAAACTTTTTCTTTTTTCTTGTTTCATGATTTATTTTGCAAACCTCTCTCACACTGTTCATAGAATCTGAAGTTTTAAAAAGGAACAAAACCATTATCACACTTTATATGGCAGTTTGAAAAGGCATATAGAAAGGTCAAGGTGGCTTTGAATTTCTATGATATGAAAGAGCAGCTAAACATTCAGATACTGGAGATATTTATGACAGCCACTCAAGAACATGTATTGAATAGATCACAATAATTATGGTAATTAGCTTCCTGCTAGCTACAAAATTCAATAGTAGACACTCTATTATTGAAAATGATTTGTTAGGGGAATTACATGTAAATTCCAAGGAAGAAAAATATATCTAGATAGAATTGATCCACTGATAGTGGAACTTATATTTTCTGTAAGTCTTCAGAGTCTAGAAGGTAGCCAAGAGTTTTAGTAGCATGTGAAAAAAGGTAGGGAAATATCAATGGAGTAAGATGGAGGCTCTGTACTGGGTTACAGTCTATGCTTAGAAAGTCAACTTCAGCAGTGATGGCCAACAGAAAATGTGAAATGCTCAGTGGGAACAGTAGCAGTAGGCATAACGTGGAAATGGATTGAGTGGGCCACATGATCTTAGATGGGTCAAGGTGTCTGACATGGGCAATTAAATGCAAGGTGCACATCATGACTTTAAATGAGGGAGACAGGGAAAGAGACACTTTTAAATAACCACAAAGGATCAGACAAGTCATCTCAGCCTAGATCTGTAGGATTCCTGATAAAGCAATAAGCCTGAGAAGGTTTGGTATTGCATCATAGTGTTTAAATTTGTCTTGAATCATCTCCTGAAATATGAAGGATCTTATGATGGAATGGAGCTCAGTGTACAATATGGAATTTTTAAGAATATGGAAGGATGAGTGAAATTTTAAGCAAAAAGTTACTTATTCAATAATAACAAATTCTTAGGTACATATCTCACTATTATGGGATAATAAAGAAACCACCATATCATTTTGTCAAACATATTTTTATGTTTTATACACATATATATGCATGTGTGTTGACATTATGCATAAAATGCAAATAATTAGGACATTGAATGCTTAATAACTTTTTTCTATAACTAGTATTTATTAGTGAATTGATGATTGAGTACAAGCATTGTTAAGAGCAGACCCTACAAAATTTTTAATGCTGGAAAGAAAACATTATCTTTGTAAAGATTCAAAAGCACCTCCTATGGCTTCTGGAGAGTCACTTACAGTAAACTGAGTCATTTGTTTGGGCAAACCTGTAATTAATTAAAGAGAAATGTGGATAAGGCAAAATATGCAGAAGTGGGGATGGTCTTCCTTGGATGTAACGCATGATGTAAAATTTACACGCCCAGATGTCAAAACCATTGGCAGGAGTTCCGAAATAGCAGGTCTGTGAGAGGTGCTGGTAGTTTTGAACAGTTATAATGCTTTATGTGTTCTTATGAGAGGAACTGAAAAGACTAGAAGAGATGGACCATGGGCCTCTCTGCCTGCCCCTGAGGAAGTTAGGAAGCTTGTCATCTGTTCTCTTTATCTTTAGGAAACTTCTTTATGTCAAGTCAGTGGATTCAGTACTTCAGTTTGATGGTAAAAGCATCTACTGCAAGCCATATTCAAACTGGGTGTTTATTTTTTCCTTATATGAGGACTTGGAGCATTTGTAGAAATTAGGTGATTATAGGCATAAAATGACATCACCGTCAGCATCCTGCATCCTGTTCAACTGAAGAGGCCAGAGATGAACTCCTTAGCTGTTACTCTACTGAAGTCAAGGGTGATTTAGTAAATGGTTTTCTAATAAGCGGTAAAAGGGTCAGCATGCAATAACTCTGTGGAAAAAGCTATAAAGAACAAGTATTCAAGTGCCCTGGAAGTGCATTGTTACTACCACCATTAAAGTTTTCCTAGTTCTTATCCACCTCACTCTTGACATGAAAGCCAGTTAGCACCAAGGAGCTGATGACTTCATTTTGCAAACTTCCTTTGTTAACATCTCCAGATATTGAATAAGTCTTTCCGCTGGCATTAACATTTAATTAAGTATTGTCAGTTTCCTTTGACTTTGATTATTTGAATTTCAACTGCCTTTAGGGAGAAAATAAGGTAGTATATTACTCACCAGTTCACATCTGTTCCTGTTTAAAAGACTCAGATGCCAAGAATTTTATGAAACATTACTTAGTAATGACTCGGGAAATGATGAGTCAATGCGTCTTATACTCACAGTGAAGGGCACCCTCTGTTGTCCAACTTGCTGTGGTATTTCCTTGGTGATTTGCTCAAGATAGAGACTCACATTATGAATAAGGTGTTAAGGCATAGAAATAGGTTTGTCCAAAATAAGAGTCCTTGATATTGAGAATGAAAAAAATAAAAAAGCAAGAAACAAACAATAACAAACTGGCTTCATTCCCGTCTTTCACGGAAGTCTCTTGGTATGTCAGCATGTCACTTTACTCTTTGTAAAGTAAGAAGTTAATAACTGAGTAATGTGTGCTCACATCAATTTTTGGTTTTCCCTTTATTTAAATTTAAAGTACAAAGTTCTAGTCTCTTTTTCAGCTTCAAGATGCAACTTGGGTGAACACGGCACTTTTAAAATTCCATGGGACTTGTGACCTCATCTTACACATTTAGGTCTTTGTCTGCAAACATACTTCTAGGAATATTAATATAAAGTACTTCGTGCAGGAATGATTCAATAAATATTAGCTGCCGTGGACATGGTTGTCACATTGATGGACATTATAGTTACATTAAAGTCGAGGAGACAACCCAGAGTTCCTTCACTGCCCCTCTTTTGTGTCTGAGAAGTCCCACAGAGTCCTCCAAATCTTTCTGTTCCTGATTTGGAAGAGTGTGTAGATGGGTTGTAAGTTTCCTTCTATTTTTAATAATATGCTTGTCTTACAAGTTCAAAGAAAATTTGGACAGAAAATTTCTAATATATTGTAATAATATTAAAAATTATTTAAATATGTCTTAGTTTTCTTCCTACAGTTAAACATTTACTTCTGAGAGATTTGACTCTGAGAACAATTTCTTCATTTTCAGAATTATAATGTAGACATAAATTTGTATGTTAAATAAATATAAATAATAGCATTGATTGCTTTTGACCACATTTACATTATTTTAGCTTATAGTTTTGGAGGGTTCAGTTCCTAATCTCTTTGCCCTTGGTCCTTTTTTGTGTCTTTTCATCTACTGATGAGGCTTACCTTTGAAGCTTTTTTGTTTGACTTTTTTTAATTTTAGTTTTATTTCAGTCTTGCTTTTTCATAAGTGATTCTGTGTCTTTGTTAAATTTTACTTTCCTATGTTGAATTGTTTTAATTATTTCATTCAATTGTGTTTTTATGCTCTTAACTGAGGTATTTATTCATAGCTTCTTTAAGCCCTTGAACACAGTCATAATTGCTATTTTGAAATCCTTGTCCTGTGCTTCAGCTAAATTGCTCTTCTCAGGGAGTATTGCAATAAGGGTATTTGTTTTTGAAGGAGACATATTGTCTTGGTTCTTCATGTATATGTGTTTGTTTTGTGGTCTAGGCATCTGGAGTTGTGGTTTTTCTTGATATGGATATCTATTCTCATTTTTTTTTGGGGGGATGAATTTTTGATTCTTTGGTTGCTGTTACCATGATCTGACAGGTTTGGGGCCAGCAGAATGATGTTTGGTTTTTAGTATTGGGGCCACTCTGGGTCTTAGTGTTCGGTGATTGATCCCAGATCTGAAATTATGTTCGGAACTTTGGCTTCAGACTCCAAGCAGTCCTAGAATGGTGTTGTGGCGTAGTCGGGGAGGTGACAGGCTCTCAGGCAGAGCAAGGAGAGTGACTCTAGAAATCTCTTAAGCCTGACTCAGCGTCCACTTCCATGAAGGGTGGCAGAAGCTTAAGAGGGAGTATCCTGGGTCTGACCATGCATGGTAGCGAGTGAGTTATGAGAGAACAGAGATAGGCAGGGAGGAGGGACTGAAGCTTTCAGTGGCAGTTCCATTAGGGCTACCCTAAAGAGATCAGAACCGGAGAGGGGAAGAAGGGCATGTGCCGTCTACGTAGGTTCTAATCAAGTGTGGTGGCTGTGGGGCACTCGGTTCAGAGCGACTCTTTGGTCAATGGGGAGTCAGGAACAGAGATGAGGTGGTTGAGAATGGCTGAGGAGCGACGCGAGGAAGGACTCGGGGATTCTAGGTCCACACAGGGAATGCCTTAATCTGGGTATTTCTTAATTCAATCAACTTAACAAAATTAATATCACATCTACACACCGAGAAAACTTTATCCAGTTTCCTCTCACGAGCTGATACTTATTTGTGAGAATCAGGGAGAAACAGATCAAATGAAGCCATTTGAGGCAGGGCTTTGTCCTGAATGGAGCAGCCTCCCTCTTTTCTGGTCCCCTTTCCTCCTCCCTTCCCTGCTCCCCTCCCCTCCCTCCTCTTCTTCCCTTCCTTTTTCCCCTTCCTTCCTCACTTCTGCTACCCTCACCCCCATTCCTCCCGCCTATTCTCTCCTCCACCCTTTCCCATCCGTTCTTTTTATACTGAGGAATAAACCCAAGGCTTCATACACGGTGGACAAACACTCTCAGTTTTTGGCATATCACATACACTTTTATTATAGTTGGCTAAATTACAAAAATTAACATATTTACGTATTAAATAGGTTTTCACTTGGCTATCTTTCAAATAGGCTAGTTCATCTATTTTAAAATTTTAATTTGTATACTGTTCTTGTCAAGCTAGCCTTTTCATTCAGTAAAAGGATTTGAGAAAAATTCTCATAGAATTATAAAAAGAAAGGCCCCATATTCACTAGTCTGATCTGCTGAAACCCCAAGGTAGGCTTTGCCACACATTATCTTGGCATTAAATGAGAGTAGACTTGAACAAATACTGTTCTCAGTTTTTGCAAATATACCTTATTCCTGAGAGAGAAGTGTTGATTTATATATTGATCATAATGACACATGTCATTCTAAAGATTTAATCTGTGATTTATTATTTATTTCAATTTTGCTTTTATGAAATGTTAAATATTTTAATATTTATTATTGGTTGTAGCAGTACTATTATTGTGTCGATGTTCATGCATGCATGCATGTTACAGTGCATGTGTGGAGGTCGGGGACAACTTTGCAGAGTCAGCTCTCTGCTTCCACATTTCTGTGGTTGCTGAAGCAACTCTGGCTACCAGAGTTTTGGGACAAGCTGTTTTAGTTGCTGAGCCATCTTGTTTGAACTAAAAGAAATTTTAATGACTGCTTCAGGCAGTTATAAAGGCAAGAAATAAAAGGTATAATCCTGTCATGAGCGCAATCTATTAGTTTGTAAAGCCACTGAACAACACCATTCTGTTGTATTTATCCAAATAGGCATGTATGTGTCTGTGTGAATCTGTTTATGCATACACACACACACACACACACACTTGTTTTTCTTAATGAATTTTCACCTATTGAAATTAACATTGATGTGTTTAAGTACAACTGAGGCCAGGCGGTGGATGCGCACGCCTTTCATCCCAGCACTTGGGAAGCAGAGGTAGGCGGATCTTTGTGAGTTTGAGGCCAGCCTAGTCTACAGAGTGAGATCCAGGAAAGGCACAAAGCTACACAGAGAAACCCTGTCTCGAAAAACCAAAAAAAAAAAAAAAAAAAAAAAAAAAAAAAAAAAAAAAATGAAGTACAACTGAAAATCATTGGTGAACCATAGGCTATAATGCTAAAGTGTTAAATTTGTACTATAGAAAACACCCCAACAAGTTTAATAAGTTCCAAGATTTTTGCTTAAAGCTTATTACAGAGAATGCTAATTTCTACCTTCAACCCATTATATCAAAGTTTACTTTGAAAACACAATATATTTCCCTTCAGCATTTGATTGCTGATTATTTCCAAATTTTATTATTTTAAAATGGTGGTTATATAAAGTGTAACTATTTTTTACATAGGTCTTAAAGCAATGTCTTCAGATAGTCCATATATAAATATAGAAGGACATTTAAACAACTTATATCTCATGAATGCTCTAACAGTTTAATTAACTTAGTTTCTGATAAAATAGTCAAGTATGGAAAGTTGATAGGAAGATCTTCCTCTTCACAGTAGTTCTATAGCAAATAAAAAAGAAAACAAGCATTGCCTAGTTACAAGCTTGTCCACATATGGAAAAATTTACCCCCTTCTGTTGTTTTTAAATTGAAGAAGTAATTTTTAAGATGTACTTTTCATTCTTTATCAATTCCAAATACTGTTCTTGGTGTTTCCTGAAGATGGAATGAGTGTGTCCTGATGAGCAGCAGGAACCACATGGATTGTGTCACACAGGTAACTGAATTAGTATTTCAGAAAGTCTTATAGCTTCTGTAGTTCTCATCAGAAAACTGATGCATAATCATGATAAACAATTACAAATGTGGACTTTGCAATTAAACAGACATGGGTTCCTACCAAGCACAAAACAAAATTTTATAATATTTGTTGAATGAATGAATGACTCAATAAAACAATTCAGCCATTGAACACATTCTAATTATAATTCCTTACAGACTACATAATGTTGGGCAATGTATTTAGAAAACTGAAACACACACACACACACACACACACAGAGAGAGAGAGAGAGAGAGAGAGAGAGAGAGAGAGAGAGAGAGAGAGAGAGAGAGAGAGAACAAAGCAAAACCCATCACTGGAAACTGAAACACACAAGCAAAAGACCAGTAAGATAAAAAGACACCCAAACCTGTCAGTCATTTTTACAGAAGGAACAGAATACATCCCACAGCTGTCTGCTGTTTTCATCCTCAGTTCATGGACTTTCCAACTTTATTTCTGGTTTTGACAACTGTCCCTTTGGACAAACACTTCCCCACTCCTTTGATTCCTATCCTCTCTAATACATACACTCATTCAATCAATCATACACTAATATATATTTGTGTGTAATATATATGTGTATACATATTCATGTCTGTGTGTACATGAACATGTGTATGAAAATCGGCATCAAATGTCTTTAAATGCTTTACAGCTTATTTTTGAGACAGGGTCTCTCAGTGAAACTGGATTTCATTGATTTAGTAGTCTGGCCAATGAGCTCCACGGATTCTCTTGTCTTCACATCCTCATGGCTAGAATTACATGTGTGTCATGGAACTCAGTTTTTCTATATGGTTGCTAGGGATTTACACTCAGGTCTTTATTTTTGTATGGCAAGCTCTTTGCCAACTAAGCCATCTCTATAGTGCCCACAAACATTAACTATTTTGATGGTAAATCCAATGTTCTTTTCTTATTTCTTATATTTAAAGTTCCTACCTCACTTTTCTCTTCCTTCCTGAATCTTGTCTTCCAAACTACAGCTATATTTTGTATCTTCAGAAGCCCTGGCTCTGTTTCACTTTTCACTATTTACTTCTTCAATATAGATTTTTTGTACTGCACAATATGCTTACATATCCTGGTGGATGTGTGATGAACCATCCTACGCATCATCTAGAAGATGTCATTATTGTCCTTGCTGCTGGGTGTCCTCAACTGTAAGCATGCCTGAGGACTCATCTCAAATTAAGATAATAACCTAGTGAAAGATCATTTAAAATGGCTGATTGACTAGGACAGCTGTCAAGGATCTTACCATCCTCAGGTATAAACCTACAGGGTTAGCTGAAGGATACACAGAGACCGCATGCTTTTTCCCAGTGTTGGCCCATATAATCAACAGTCACCAGGCTCATTGTTCTCTTTTAGAGCCTGCTCCTGGGACATTCAGTATGTGACAGCCATCTTTTTTCTTTCATGCTATTTTTCTTCATGTTGCAACCTCAAAGCACTCTTTGAACATCAAATAACATCAGATAATCCCCAGGTCATTCCTATGCCCTTGTTCGTATGTCTTGAGCTCCTTTGTTACCTACTGGTTTCACAATTGTGTGCTGTGAATGTTTATAAAAATACCAGTTTAGACTCTTTTTGTGTGTGTGTCAAGTGTCTTCGAATCTTCACATCCAACATCCTTCATAATTATCTTATTTCAGTGTTACAGTTAACAGCAACACAATCGACCATTTAGATTATCCTCAAACTTTAGAATATTTGAATTTTCTTTTACTCTTTCATCTTCTTTATCAACCCCCCAAAATCATGTATTTTTTAAAGCAAAAGCTCTATATCTATTTCTACTATCACTCACTTAGATATTCATTTTATTCATTCATTCACAAGTGTATCATTGAACATCTACTACATCAAATGCCCATCATGAATCATTCATTGACTAACTGGAGGTCTGAATGGTCTGTTTAGTTCTCCTTTCTTTACTTCAATGCCATGCCCATCCTCCTTGAAACAGTTATGATTATGGAATACTTATGTTTAATAGTCTTAAATGATTCACAACTTTCTGTAGGGTGTAATTCAAGTTGTTCAGCTTGTATTTATAGCTCTTTACATACATCCCTAAAACCAAATCTAAATCTTTATTTACCTCTCCCTATTCTCTTCATTTATGATATTTAGTGACTTGAATGAGTGTACCTTTACATATTTGCATGGCACTATGCACATAGTTGAATAAAATAGGTTGAGTTGAATTTATAATTTAACAAATGTGAGAGACTGCCCCGTATCTATTTCTAACTCAATAAAATATGGTGACATAGTAATGACACTGATTAAAGTCCTGCATATAAACATACAGTGGGAAAATATGTGTGTATGTAATATATGTAACATTATTGAAGACTTATTTGAGACCTTATTTTCCTTGAGAAACATGTTTGTGCATCAAAGTTGTATTCCTAGTATCAAGTAACATGTTTTAAATGTAACAAGGAATGAATATATTGAATGAAGAATTATTTAAAACCATCTTAGTATTAAACTATTTTTTTAATCTAGTTAAGAGGCAACTATGCTTTATCATCAGTCTTAATTTGATCCTGGTTGAGGGCTCAGTAAGATAAATCAATAAATACTTGGCCTTTTTTGGACAATTGTCTCAATTTAAATGGCACATGGGATTAATGTAACTTGTGTGCAATCTTGTGACCTTTTAAGTGTACCTTGAGGCTGGAGTGATATCTGCATCACGAGGGCCTCTGTGGCACTATCTTGGTATACTAACTTTCAAGTCTTTTGCTGGTTATCTACATTCTCATAGGTCCCAGGTACAAAGTCAGTCTGCTTACATCTAAAATGACACAGTCTTTAAACTTTGACACCATTTAAGGAGAACTCTTTAAAGTTCTTGACACAACATGGTTTATTATTTCCCTTTTCTGAATACAATACCAATATGGGAAAATATTTTTGGACCTATTTTTTATAATTCAAAATATTATCCTTATTTCATGCACCTTTACACAGTGCATTACTGGTAAAAGGGAAATTTCATCTCAACTTTTGAAATAAATGTTTAAATAAATTGTATGCTCTAGGCTTTTGTGAGATATTTTAATGTCAAAGCAAACTTTTGCTTTTAAACAGTTTTTGGAAAATGAAATTATGTTCTGGTTCTTACATGCTCCTCTGCCTGAGTCTACCGACGACTGTTTCCAAGGCTCCATCTCACACCTTTAACTCCTTCAGCCTCATATTTTCTGTCTTTCTTGTAATGGACCCTAGGAAGTGTACTAGCGGCTTTTCTTCTTGCTGTAGCTAAGAAAATAATATATTTAAGAGAAGAAGAATTTGTTTTGACTTATCATTCAAGACAGGCACTCCATCCCCATGGGGGAGGCATGGCGGCAGATAGCTGATCACATTGCACCTACATTGTAGCAGCAGAGATGAATGCTGGTGCTCTGGTCACTTTTTCCTTTTTATTCAGTTTTCAGCTCTAGTCCATGAACGGTATTGTACATATTTAAGTGAGTATTCCTACCTTAACTAACTGAGGAATTTCCTCATAGACGCTGCCTCAAAGTATGTAGATAGTGCCTGAGGAAAGACATCTGAAGTTGAGCTTTGACATCCACATGTACCCATACATGAACACACACATGTACAAATACATAAACACACACACACACACACACACACACACACACACACACACACACACACACGGGCATGTATACGTGTCTCTCTGTGGATTTATTAATCCATCTTTCTGTGTGTTTATTAATCCATTGATGGGCACTGTGATAGTTAATCTCAATAATTAACTTGATGAACTCTAAGGGAAAGGCCTCTGGACATATCCATAAAAGATGATCTTGATTATTAGTTGATGTGGGTGAAATCTTCCCAATGTGAATGGCCTCATTTCCTGGCTTGGGATCTTGGACTACATAAAATTAGCAGAACAAGCCGGGTGGTGGGGGCGCACGCCTTTAATCCCAGCACTCGGGAGGCAGAGCCAGGCGGATCTCTGTGAGTTCGAGGCCAGCCTGGACTACCAAGTGAGTTCCAGGAAAAGGCGCAAAGCTACACAGAGAAACCCTGTCTCGAAAAAAAAAAAAACCAAAAAAACCAACAAAAAAAAAAAACCAAAAAAAAAAAAAAAAATAGCAGAACAAAAGCATTCCTTGCTCTCTGCTTCTTGACTAGAGAGTCAATGTGACCAGCTGCCTCAATCTCCTTAATCTCCGTCAGCTGTGACTTCTGCCATAATAGAATGAACCCAAATAAACCCTTCTTTTCTACCATAGCTTTTCTCAGATACTTTATCAAAGCACCTGGCAGCTAAGACGGCATCTAGGTTGGTTCTGTCACCTCAGCTATTTGGGAGCAGTGCTTTTATCAGACACAGTGGTTCCGATATCTCTCATATGCTGACTTCAATTCCTTCAGGCATATACCCAGGAGTGTTATAGTTAGATCACATGACATCTATTTTTAAAGAATCAGCAGAGTGTTTTCCATAGGGGCTTAATTTGCATTCCCACAAGCAGTGTACTAGAGTTCTTTCCCCTGTGTCCTTATGACATTTGATATTTTTTGTTTTGTTTTGATTTTTCTTGTTTGTAGCCATTCTGACTGGGTAGAGATAGAACCTCAGGATAGTTTAATTAGTGTTTCCCTGATGGCTAAAGATGTTGAATATTTTTTCTTGTATTTAATTGGCCATTTTTATTTCTTTGAAAAGGAATTGTCTATTCAGTTAGTTCATTTTCCCATTTATTAATCAGAATTTTTTGTTCTTTTGTTGTTCAATATTCTGAGCTTTTCATATATTCTGGACATCAGTACTCTGCCAGATGATTAAATGGGAAAGATGCCTTCCAATTCTATTTCCTTTTCACTCTGGTAATTGCTGTCTTACAAATTTGTATATTATCTTGCAGGTACTTTTCTTATTACCGAACACACATCACACACACACACACACACACACACACACACACACACACACACAGAGAGAGAGAGAGAGAGAGAGAGAGACAGAGACAGAGAGAGAGAGAGAGACAGAGAGACAGAGAGAAGACTGTTCACAATGATTTTTAACTTTTTAGTTAACATAAATGATGAATTATGTAAAACTAAAAGCACTGTTTTAATTCCCTTAGAAGGTCCAGAAATACTCAAGAGTCTGGTATATATAACAAATCTCACATTGTTTTTGAAGAACATAAGCACAAGCAGATTGCTTAGATTGCTTTAAAGGTGTTACTGAAGGCCATTCAAATGAAAGAGAAATATAACCAAAACACACATTTTCAAAACTGGAATTTCTTTCAGTTGGATTCAGTTTTTAAAATCAGGATTTGAAACTAGCCAGTCTTGCAGATGTCTTTCCCTACCATGTTTGGTATTAAACAAGGCAGCTGGATTTATTTTGATTCTTTGGAGTGTTTTCCATTTGGTTTCTTGAGGTTTGCGCAAGGATTTGCAGTGAGGGAATTGTTAAGGTGGCTTTATTGACCAACTTCCAGCTCTTAATCAGGTTAGGTGTACTCAAAAAGCCATCATTTAAATAAACCATTTTATTTCATTATTTGAGCCGGTTATGATGTTATGCACATATGTAGAGTGACTTTTTTGCAATGGAATGAAATACAGAAATACCTAGAAAAACATTGTGTGGATTAAAAGGTGACCCTGGCCAAGGAAAGCTTTTTAAATCTTCAGAAGAGAACATTTAACAGCAATAATAACAATAGATGCTAGTTATTGGAAGGTCATTATGCATCAGGGCTTTCATATGGTTTATGTTGCTTAACTCTCCAAACAGAATAAGGATTTTGAAATTATTTTATATTGTCAGATGTAAATATAGAAATAAAGCCAAGTGAGATCAAATAACATTTTCAAGGTAGGAGAATTCATAACAGAGGGTGCGATTCAAACTCTGATCTGATTATACAACTCAAGCTTTTAGTGATTTTATTCTTTTGTACTTGTGTAGGTGTGTTACTGTGATTGTAACTTGTGTGTGTTTGGGAGTACATGTAGAGATCAAAGTTCAACTTGAGATCTCTTTCCTTGGGTGCTATCCACATCCCTTTGAGGCTGGATTTCTCACTAGCCTGGAATTCAGTAAGGCTAGGCTGTCTTGCTAGCTAGCCACCCATCTCCACCTCCCAATGCTTGGATTATAAACAGGTATGCCACCATGCCTGACTTTTTAGGTGTGGGTTCTGCCTATCAAACTTGGATCCTCATGTCTGGGAGGCAAGTACTTCACTTATGTGCTATCTCCTTAGTCCCATATTCCCTTATACTTAATCTGTACATAATTACACCCCAACTTTTAAAGACTGCTGAAATAGAATACAGTAGGGGTTGACTTTTATGCAATAAAGCCAAGGACCAACTAACTTTAACATAGTTATATGCATGTTACTGTGGAAAATTCCAGGGGTTGCATGAAATGAGTGATAAACATAACTACCCCTGTGTAGCACCAGTTATACAGTTTCTTAGGAAAATTAATTGCATACCTTTATTCTTCCCTACAGCATCGAACATTTTTTTTCTTAAATCCATTTGCCAAGCTTTCCTTTGGAGCCTGGGATATTAAACTGTCATCTTGCAACCTAAAAAGGACAAGAGTAAAATGAAAATGGATCTCATCCCAAATAACTAAAAGTTTTTTTGGCATTGTATAATATTTGGAAAGAAATAAGTGAGCTGTAATATAACAGAGTGGAAAGCTCCTCACTGTCATGGTTTGACTGTTGCTTTTAACCCAAGAATTAAACAGAACAGACAGAGTGCATTTCCTACAGCCCACCACGAAATAATGCTCAGTATTGCAGCACCATTTTTGGAGGCAAGCACACTGTCTTTATACCTACTCTCTGTCCCAAGTCTCCAAGCCAAGCTCCATGTTACACACAACACAGCCATACTGTTGGATAAAGGATGGTTCCTTAACATTGATGGATACTGCCACTTTTGTTGAATTATGAGGGAGATGTTGCTAGAGTCTATTCTTTCTGTAAGGCTTATATTTTAAAAGATGGAATTTGGAGCACAAGAGATGGAGCCCATCTTCATGGAGCACACTTAGCTACCAGTTATTAAGAACATTTTGTTCCGTATTTTCTTGCAGCATCCATCCATCCATCTATCATCTATCTATCTATCTATCTATCTATCTATCTATCTATCTATCTATCTACCTACCTACCTTCCTACCTATTTACCTATCTATCTCTTATTTAACTTTAAGAGAATCACTGCTGAAGAGGACACTTTGTTGTCTTTGCTGTTTTTTTTTTTAATCTTACATTTTTACATCCCTACTTTGCATTTCAGGACACATTTGCATGAAAATAAGCCTTCTTCATTGGAAGCATTATCTGCTTTAGTTTCTGACGGATTGACCTCCAGTGATAGTTAGTGATAGCACAGCTTCAAAGGGTGGAAGACTGCAGCTTTCATCTCAGACTTTGCTCCATTCATCTAGTAAATCCCTCGCCTCCAATCTCAGTGACGTCCTTTCTTTCACTGACCCTAGGAAAGCCTCAGCTCCCTTTCCCCTTCTCTTGACCTTTGGTCAACAGGCTCACAATCCGGCTGTAATTGTAAGCTTTTCAATAGAAGCTGTCAGGCAGCAGGTCTTTTGCAGGCTCTTCCCAGTGGCTGAGGTCTCCAGATGTGCTTTTCTATAAAGCTATGGGTTCTCCATTGTGCTGGTATTTCCATTGCAGTTTGGTAACTCTTAATTCCTACTCACTCTTGAAGAATCAGCTTACCTTTATTTGAAAGCTTCCTTGATCCTCAGAATCCTGGCAGATGTTCCTGCCTGGCCCTGCCTTGGATCCTGTGCATTCACCATAATAAAGTAACTATAGTGGTGCAATTGTTTTTTAAAATAACTGTTAAGTCCCTAGAAGGTTTAACATGATTTTATCTATATCTATTGCCTTAAAATAAATCTAGTATTGCATGCCAGATATACCATATAGTTATATATCAGTTCTAATATATTAATATAGCTCACTTTAAAAGTTTACAGTGAGAATTTATTGAATAAATTGCATATTCATCAGTGACTGTGATTGTGACACTTTTTCAACTGTTATTGAAGATGTCCATAAAAGGCAGAAAGATGGTATAACCTTTGCAGAGTAACTATTTATGTTTCTGGAGTTGCCTGACCAATGAGATCTATATGCTCCACAAATAGCTAGGGAGGTATTTGGTGAAGATACGGGGGGTAAGAAT
The DNA here is from genome assembly GCF_004664715.2 of Peromyscus leucopus. NCBI lineage: Eukaryota > Metazoa > Chordata > Mammalia > Rodentia > Cricetidae > Peromyscus > Peromyscus leucopus. The sequence goes on from NC_051085.1 coordinate 57,126,687, forward strand.
CTCAGAAGAATAAACATGATATACAAAGTCATAAAGGCAGGTAGATGTGGAAGAAGAGATAAGAAGGTCTGAGTTGATTGGCTGAGGGGGAAAACATGATAAAAATGTAGTATATGGTTAAAAATTATTTCTTTTATTTTTGAGATTATGATATATTTACATTATTTCTCCCTTCCTTTTCATGTCTCCAAACCTCCCCATATGCCCTTTTTTGTTCTCTTTTAAATTTATGGCCTGTGTTTTATTGTTGTTATATACAAATATATATTATATATATAATTATATATACATTCCTAAATATAGCCTGCTCAGTCTGAATAATGCTACTTGTATGTATGTTTTCAGAGCTGACCACTGGTATTGAATAATCAGTTGATGTACTCTTCTCTGGAGAAGACTATTCCTCTCTCAGCATTCGTTAGTTGCCTGTAGGATTGAGGCCTCGTGGGTCCTCCTGTCTGCTGTGGCTTGCCTACTGTTGTTATCCTTGTTCAGCTCATGTTCAGGCAGTCATGTTTATGAGACTTTATGAGTGTAGCTTCTGATATTACTAGGAGACACAGTCTTTCAGCAAATTCCCTGATCTGATCATCTGTCTCTTACAATTTTTCTGTCCCTTCTTTTGCCATGTTCCCTAAGTCTTTGATGTGAGAGTGTTTTTAGAGATGTATTCGTTTATTTGATTGGGGGAGGAGAAAACATGATCAAAATGTATTGTATGATTTTTTTCAATAAATAAAAGAGAGTCTGAGTTGACACATCAACCCTAGACATTTTCAGTCTTTCCTGACAATCTAGGCCTATGAACACTTCTAAGTTTCACTTCAAATTCTTTTGATCTTACAATGATCTCTTGTTCCCCAGAAAGCTATACTTCTTGAATCTCTTTTGGGCCTTGTGCTTTATCGAACTGACTTAATGTGAATTGTAGTAGCTTGTGTGCATGTAGTCATATCTCAACTGTTCAACTGTAGACTCTGAACATCTGTCCTCACTGATTCTCAAGTCTTCTGCCCAGCCTGAAAATTAAGCACATTGTAGATTACATCCCAATCACATCACCATTAGGAAGTGGGAAGTGATACCAAACCTGATTATGAGGGCTGCCTATATCTTCAATGGCTTCCAAGATTGCTAACTATGCCTGTCAAGCAACTTAATATATCCTCCTCAGGAGTTGAGACTCTAAATTTATTTAGGAGATGTATGTCAAATTCTTGACTGCTTCTAGCTGAAGCCAGGGCATAGAAGGGTTTGGGATCTCCACTTCTGACTTTTGGGGCTTGAGGGGTAGTCAAGGGGACTCAGTCATATAGAATTAGATTATTGCAAGGGTGTTGCAGGTATAGATCAACTGTACATAAGAAGAGGCAAAATTAAGACAACAGTTGAGTACACAAGGGCCATGGATGAATGGCATCACTGCCAAGATTGTACTAGTTAAAACCTATCTCCATTATGAACATCCAGAAATCCAGTTCCAAAGCTGTTTACCCAAAGCACTGGTGTTATTTGACACAGTCTCAGTATGATTTATCTTGTAAAACATCAAGGATAGAGTATCAGGAGCATACATGTGACATTGTGATTATAGTTAAGAAAAGCTTGGGAGTTCTTTGATTTAATTAAAACCATGGTGGTTCTGATTACATTACCTGGCATGGTTCAATGGGAGGCATTTAAGACTTAGATGACTATATATCCCCTTTTAAAGTGCTGTGTACTTCACAGACAGTGTGAGCCACCATGTGCTTGCTAGGAATCAAACCCAGGTCCTCTGCAAGAGCATCAAGTGCTTAATCACTGAGCCATCTCTCCAGTTCCTACTCTAGTCATTTTGGTTTGTTTCGTTACCACTTATTTTACTCTTTGGTTATAGTTTCCTGCTGATTATATAAGATCATTTCGGTAGCCAGAATAACTATTTTTTTTCCACCGTCAAGGCCAGTTGAGAATCCAGTCCTTAGAGGTTACCTGGGACTTGGGAGGAGGCCCGGCTCTAGTTTTTCATTTACTGATTGTGCCGTCAGCTAGTGACCATCTGGTTTCCCTTGGATGACTTTAGGGCATTTTCGTCAGTACTGATTTTCTTTGCAAACTGCATGTTAGTGAGAAAACAACCTCTGTGTTTCCATTGATTCTCTGATCAAGAGGATTGATGACTTACCATAGCTGCAGGATCCATTGAGGGATATCCTGTAGTCCCCTGAGACCTAGTTGACCTGGGACAGGGGCCCAAATACTGCTTTGCTACTTAACTCCAATATTCTCATTGGCTTTGGACTCCCAAATTTTATCACCAAACACACAAAAGATCAATTACCAGAAATTATGGGGAGACCCTTCATGGTTATCACATGATACTGGAGAAGTTTTGTTTCCTCTTGGGGTTCTCAGACTTGGAGACCATAGTATATACTGTCCTAATATTTGGGATAGATCAGAATGTCATGGCCCCACTTAGGGCCAGAGGTAGAACCCAGATTCCATTCTTTTTATCTGGAGGCAGTTGTCTCTTAACTTGGCCTCAACAAATTCTAAAAATCCATCTTCTCATATGATATTTTAAATCTTAAGGGTGTCAGTTGGCATGCTTCCCTTTCTAGGGTTACCAGGGAAGTAGAAAGTGGGATCTGAGCCAACTGATTATGAGGGAGGTTTTTGTTTATATTTTTTGTCAACTAGAGAGAGTTGGAGTGGTCATGAGGAAGACATGAAACATCTGCAGGTACCGGTTTCCTACTGAGATGGCTCCTTGAGAATGTACCTCTGGCCACATGCTGCCAAGAGTCAGTTCTATGCTGCTTCAAAGAAGGAAGAGTTGAGCAAGGGAAGTTCTTATGGTTTAGCTACATGATATGGGTTGTGTCAGCTTATTTGTGCATATCTAATGTCTACAAGTTGGGTTACATGATTTTTTTACATGTATCTATCCTCTCTCTCTCTCTTTCTCTCTCTCTTCATCATCATCAATCATGTATTATCTATCTGTCATCTGTCTTTCTATTGTTATGCTATGGTGTATACCTAGAGGTCAGAGGACAACTTATGGGAGTCAGTTCTCTTCTACCATGTAGGTACTCAGTCTTGGTGGCCAGCACTTTTACAGACTGAACTACCTCACTGACTCTAGTTACATGACTTTTCTTTTTAATTTTTTTGTTTGAACTCATAATTTCAAAGATTTTTCCCTTTCCCTTCCTCCCTCCAAATCTTTCCATATACACATCAATTGCTCTCTTTCAAGTTTATGGCCTCTTTTTGCATTAACTGTTATTACATGCATATATGTCTTGTTTTTTAGATTCCTTCCAACTTCCAGTTCTTAGGATTCTGTGAAATTTAGGAATTTAAAAATAAAAATATTTGATGCACAACTTTTCTTTCCATACTGTTTTACTCCAATAGGGACTATAATAAATAAGCTTTATATAATGCCAGTGGTAAGTAACTCAGTCAGTATTTCTCTCTCTATCTATTAGTTTTTTCCTTTTTTGTTTGCTTCTACTGAGTGAGGTTTGAACACTGTGAAATGCTGAATCTGATAACATGAGTAAGAATAATCACTATGTTCTTCTTCTTCTTTTCAGTATATGTGAGATATCCTAACACCATCTTTCCCTAGTGATTGCATCCTTTTCAATCATATACTACAAAGGATTTATAATGTTTTTGGATTTCTAACACCTCATTTGTCTCCTCATGTAATAGTGCTGTACATCAATATTTAACTAGGGGAAGGTAGGAAGAAATCTAAGTAGTATTTGCTCTGAAACATTTAAGACATTTTTTTTTATATATAAAAATAGCTGGGAAAACCCTCAGAATCTTCTGCTTGGATGAGAACATTGAAGAGAAGATAACCAGTAGAGACAGGATTTTAAAGACAAGGAATTGATAGGAGGAACAAGTTTGTTATTTTTTTTCTTCCAAAAATTTAAAAGGAGATAGGTTGTGTTTCATACAATGTTGGTTTTCTTGTTTATAAAGTATTACATCGCTTTCAGTGACTTGAATTTAGAGGTTTCACAAAATTTCAAGTCTGCCTCTTGCACATAATATATCTGTACATACATATATATGCTTAGTTCCATATGTAATTTTTGAGACTGAAAAACATGTTAACATTTTATAAAACGATAGATAAATAATTATCACTTAATGAATCTAAATTTATAGGTACAGCTTTTTAAATACAAATTTATCTCATTCCATGCATTTCTTCACTTATATGTAAAAGAAAAAGTCCTATATAGTAAATTTATTTTATTCATTGTTAATTTTTCTTTGTGGTTGCTTATATAACACTCACTAGAAACTGTTAAGTTAATCAACTAAAAGGTTTGAATATATTTTTCAATGTTTAATTAAATATATTTTATATAGCATTTTTCTTGCTCTTAAATATCTAATAGAATTCTATAACAAGCTATATTTAATTTATTGTTCATTTATAATTATATTATATAAAATATAAAAATATATTAATATATTTATAAAATTATAATTATATAACAAATTACACAATTTGTTAAGTAATTTCATTTCAATCAATAGTGAATTTTCCCCTGATTATTGCTCTATTTTGTGTCAACAAAATTAAATATGTAAAAGAGAGAATGAAAGACCTTGGCACTATAAGGGTCCTTGGTCATGACTTGAATGAAATCACTTTATTTTATACATAGTAGGAATTATTTTGTGCTGTATTTGGTGCTGCAGACACTTTGATATACATCCAGAAGTGCCCTATCTCACTCTCAAGGGACCCTTTAGGACAATGAGAACTGATGGACTGATGGTACTCCAGGAAGAGGGAACACATACAGGGAGTCCATAAGGGAATCCCAAATAGTGCCGACCAGATCCCGAGATGCACTGAAACTTCATTTGGGTGTCTTCTGGAGCAGAAGTTGTGAAGTAGGAAACTTTAAGGCCTGGAAGGCACAGGCTTCAAGCCATCTTCTGTCAGGTCAAAGGGTTGATCATTGTTGGGAAAAGGCATTTTCATTTTCAACCACAAATTGCTCTTCATTCCTGCAAAAGAATGTGGAAAGTACAACTGGAAGCAGGCCAGGCACTTTGGTGGTTTAGCTTTGGGTGTGAATTTTTTCACAAAGTTCTAAGTTCAGAACATAATGTTATGTGCTGGAAATGCTATGACATATTGTTAAGGGATGTAATGTCCCACAGAGGACCATTCAATTTGCAAAAGGAATTTCACTCCTAAAATACAATAAAACATTATATATATAACATGTTTGTGTATGTGTATGAACATACATATTTTATACATGTAAATGTTCAGGTTTTGGGATCTCTTTATAAAAATAAATAAACACTACAAAACAAAAAATGCTAAATTTTTCCACTTTTTATTTAGAGGCAGAATTTCTCTGAATACTCAGTGTACCTCAAGAGGAGAATAGAAGTGTACGGATTGTGCTTGGTGAATTGTTCCTCTTCCTGTGATGATTCAGATTGCTTACCATATTCATTGTCTACATATTTGCAACAAAGTCTGTATATCTGAGTTCACAGTTTGACATAAAACAAATTTTCAAAAGTAGTTGAGCTATGAGGCAGTCTCTCTGTTCTCGATGTCTGTTCTATTTGTCCATGTTTTATTAATGTCTCCCAGACTTATAGATAACAGATCTGAGCAGCATACTCAGCGTGGTTAGCTGTGAGATCATTCACCCTTTTACATTTCCAGAGCAATGAGCTGGGAGAGACAAGAGCCAAATGCAGAGTAATGAGGCTTTATGCTCTCTCTGGCTTGATGCAAATTGACTCCTTTGTATAATGTTGTCTTGCTCTTACTCATTGGTTTGTCCTTCACAGTGGAGTTGAAAATCACTCTTGAATTGGATAGGCTGGTTTTTTTTTTTTTTTTTTTTTTTTTTTTTTTTTTTTTTTGCCTTCCATAATTTTTCACAGATTTCAGAATATCTGCAAAGAGTAGGCATTGAAGTATATATACATTTAATTATTAGACACCATTTAATCATTGGCACATCATATATTACATTCCAACCATCATGGAAGGCTGGGGATTCTTTTGGCCTGTTGGCTAGTTCCTGCCTAGCAAACTTCAGAGATTCCTGATGCTTTGGGCTGTTTTGGATCCTGGGAGGAACAACTCAAGACTTTGTTTCTGACCTGTAAGACTTGCTGGACTCACCTTTGGACTTCCAACTCCAAAACTCAGCTAGCACCCTAGGCTATGCCAAATGACAATATTATCTTTTCAACTTTTAGAAACACTCACAACATGTTAAAAAAAAATAAAAGGTCATACTCATTTTTTCTTTTTCTTTTTTTTCATTTTTCTTTATTAAGAATTTTTCTACTCACTCTACATACCACCCACAGATCCCCCTCCTCCCTCCTCTCACACTCCAGTCCTCCCTCCCAATCCACCCCACATCACCACATCCCCCAAATCAAGGTCTCCCATAGGGAGTCAGCAGAGCCCTGCACACTGAGCCTAGGCAGGTCCAAGCCCCTTCCCACTGCACCAAGGCTGTGCAAGGTGTCACACCACAGGCACCAGATTCCCCAAAGCCTGCCCATACACCAGGAATGGATCCTGATCCCCGTACCTGGGTGCCCCCCAAACAGTTCGAGCCAAACAACCATCTTCCATATCCAGAGGGCCTAGTCCAGTCCCATGGGGGCTTCACAGTCACTAGTCCACAGTTCATGGGCCTCCATTAGTGTGGCCGGTCATCTCTGCATGTCCTCCCATCATGATCTCGACAACCCCTGCCTGCAGTATCCCTCCTCTCTCTCATCGATTGGATTCCTGAAGCTCAACCTGGTAGGCCATGGTTCTCTGCATCTGCCTCCATCTGTCACTGGACGAAGGCTCTATGATGACAGTTAGGGTATTCACTAGACTGGGTCACCAGAGTAGACCAGTCCAGGCATCCTTTGGACCACTGTCAGCAGTCCAACGTGGGGTCATCCTTGTGGATTCCTGTAGTTGAAATTTTCTCCAGTCCTGCCTGGCAAATTTCTCTCAACCACCAGTCCCACAGCCACTCAGACCCAACCAAAAAAACACACAGAGATTTATATTACTTATAAACTGTATGGCTGTGGCAGGCTTCTAGCTAGCTGTTCTTATATCTTAAATTGACCCATTTCTATTAATCTATAAGTTGCCACGTGGCTTGTGGCTTACTGGTATCTTAACATCTTCTCATGGTGGCAGCTGGCAGTGTCTCTCCTACCCAGACTTCCTGTTCCCAGAATTCTCTTCTTTGCTTGTCCCACTTATACTCCCTGCCTGGCTACTGGCCAATCAGCATTTTATTTATACAGAGCGATATCCACAGCAGATTCCTGAGAGCCTTCCCAGCACCCTGCCTCTTCCTGTTCCCATGATGTCCTCATCTATCAGGTCATACTCATTTTAAATACATTTCCCAGCATACTTCTTTGTGAAGACTTGAAGAAACAATAAATCTTGTTCTCATTTCAAAAACGAACAGACTGCTGGTTACTTTGACAACTGACCATTTCTCTTGCTTTGTCCTCGCTCCAGTCCCACCTGTGAAACAACATTTCTTGGTAAAGAGCATGTAGGATACTGAAGAATACTCAGGTGAACCCTACGAAGGATACCTTTGGGACTAGCACAGTCTATTTCTTTAATGTAATTTCAATGCATTTATTCCAGAGTTGTTCATAAATGTTTACAAGTTCAGAAATGCCTGTTGGCTTTTAAAAAATATTTTCAATATTATAGGCATTTAAACTAAATGAGGTTCCTTAAAAGTCTCGTTAGGGATAAACAGGAGATACTGAAGTCAAATGAAGGCAATGGCACTTAAATTTGTGTGTTGACCAGAACCTAAAAAATTCTACAAATACTTACTCAGTATAATTCCACAATTGAACCTAATTAAGAGAGATAATGAATCAGTTGCTTTTCTCCACTAGTAAGGACACCTCCACTGACAAGTAGATGTCATTCATCAACCAACTTCTTGCTTGCCTCCACTCAGCTGGCTGTGCTCTTTATTCTGTAGAACCTTATATGCCTATTTTCTTTGTAGCAGTGGTTCTCAACTTTCCTGATGCTGTGACTCTTTAATACAGTTCCTCATGTTGTGGTGACCTCCAACCATAAGATTATTTTGCTGCTACTTCATAACTGTAACTTTGCTACCATTATGAATCATAATGTAAATGTCTTATATGCAGGATATCTGATATGCAACCCCTGAAAGGATCACAACCCACAGGTTGAAAACCAGTGCTGTAGGAAAATCAAAGGACTGCCATTTTTAAGAAGCACTGGGTCTGCCACTTAACTGGTCTCTTTCTGATCCAAGGGAGTTTATTTATGAAGCTAATTCATTAATTTATTCCAAAAGTTGACACCAGGTTTAAATTTATGTGGAACCTTTTTTTTATATTTTGGGTTCACCATAATGATGCTAAAGGTAGTATAAAAATGCTCAGGCTCTCACAATTGAGAAATTCCTGTGAATACTTCATAGAAGGGTCTGAGAGAGATGGTGTACAGAGTTCCTAGGGAGAATATTGGCACTGTCATCTAGACTAGTATTTCTCAAAATCTGGAGTGATACAATGACCTTCCCATTACTGAAACAGATTAATGGACTCTAAACCACAGAGTATCCAATTTGGAAGTGAACTTTAAAAATAAGACAGGATGTATTTCTCACAGTACACAGGGGGCTTGGACTGTACTATACACTATTGGAAACTCCATACCCCAGTGAGGGCTGCATCCCAGCCTCTAAACAAACAGACAAGTAAAATAAATGTGTAATTGGATAAAGCAGGATGGAGGACAGTGGTGTCCTTGGTTGATTGGTAAGGTACACATGGAAATAGGGAAGACTTGAATATGTAGAAACCTTTGTATGATGCTCTAACCTATCTTTGCTTAGAGCCACAATATTTATGATATTTATGTGATGACAAGTTATAAGACATTCATAGCCATCATAAGAATTCTTCTATTCACTATTATTTTAATGTTTCAGACACCCAATAGTGAGTACTAAAAGAAAAGGGACTTATGATATGAAAAATAGGAGAAAAATGATCCTAGGTAGCACATTTGACACAGACAAAAACTGCTTAGAAGATACAGAATGATGCATCAATGATTATTTTAGAGAGGAAATGATGTAAAATACATTTTCATGAATATTACCAGACCTAAATATCCTACCACTAATGCATTTGAAATGTGGGTTATTTTACTTGGGAATATTCCTCACTCATGAGGAAAGGTAAGAGACACTGTTATGTGGGGTTCTAAATAAAAATGTACCTTTGTTCAAAACATGTAAACAGTTCGTTCCCAATCTCCTGGACTTCAGCAAGTACAGATGGATGGTCTTTGTGCCAAAGGTAAGGTGGACAGATAAACATTTTGAATGCATTTTCTGGGTACCATCAGTCCAGAAGGAGAACTCTGATTTACAGTCAACAGTTTGAACAAGTGACCCTTGGCAGAAGGGGTCTGCTTTTTCAGCTGGCACTGTTGCTGAAGTTCAGAGGAATTGCTCATCTGTCTCTATTTCAGGCATCTGGCAGAGGGGAACTCCTTCAGCATTCTCTGTTCCACTAACTGCTTGCAGATGACTTCCACCCTCTGGAGCATCTGCTAGTTATCTCATTTCAGGCTATTTTCCCTGCTGTGTTTTGAAAAGATTCCTTCTCCAGCTTTCATTTTATAAGCCTACTATTGTTGCTGTCATCATGTTTGGGGACATCAACAGATGTGCCTGGTGTTAACCTCAAGAGATAGGCCAAACTCAGAGACAGTCTCAAAGCAGAAATGACAATTTATTTTTAAAAAGGAAGTGGAATTATGAATAAGTCTTAAAAACCCCAACTGATTCACAGTTGTATAATATATTCAGGATGTGATTCATGGGCCCTAAATAAACAGTCATCAATAATTTTATGATGTATTCTTCAAAGTTCTTAAAAACAATACAGACCCAAAGATTTCTGTACAGTTATTATTTGATGTGTGATGCATGCATATACAATAATGCTATTTATAATTTCTTAAGTGAATATCCTTGTTTCAACCTTTCCACTGCTTGTCAGTTTCTATGCTTTTCTCTATACCCCATAAAAGATAAAAATAAGCAAATATCTGGGTTATTTCTGAGAGAAGAGAGAATTTTTGTTCATTTCCATAAAAGGCAGACACATATAACTAATAATATATTTATTTCAGCTTCTTTACTTGGCTTTAAGAGCACACAGAGGGTGCTGTGCATGTATTAAGGCTTTTCTTGTTTAGTCAATCAGATATATGGGGTACTTACTCATGAATTTGAATATTAATATATTTATTTAAAATCAGAGTTAGTAGTGCCATTAAAATTGTGATCTTGAACTGATTAATGCCCAGTGAAAATTTCTCTGATGTAAACTGCTAATTGGACAACATGAATGAGAGTGCTAATTGCAATCATTTCTTTCAAAAGAGGAATGCACAATGTGGTTGTGATTAGCTAATAGTCTTCCTTTATTAATTTTGAGACCTAAAGTCTATAAACAATAAAAGAATAACATGGAAACACCCGTTATAACATAAAGTAAATATGCCACATCATCATATATACTTCACTAGTTTTTAAAGAAATAATATATTATAGATTTAAGCAAAGTTCTCTCGATCTATTCTACTATTCTTAGACAATTTCTGAGTCAATGTGCTTGACTTTCAGTCCATCTCCTATGTATGTTTTTGTACACATATAATACATATTTATACAATGAAATTTTCTTAACTAATGTTGAGAACAACAGCAGCAAAATTCCTATATTCTCTGCTCTCATGGAAAGGGGTAGTTGCCCATTTCCTATACCAAAGGGACAGGAAATCTAAATATTAAGATTTAGGTAGCCTTTATTATCTTCATAGTCTTTAATAAGACATATGGCTGATGATCAGAGGAACATCTGTCCATCTTTCTTTGTGACTGCTCATTGGATGCAAAGATTGATTTGTGGGGTTGGATTGTCGTTTGGAAGTAGACCAGAGGAAGAAGGATGAAGGTCAGGCACATTCAAGAGTGTTGTCAGGGAAACCAAACCATCATGTTCTTTGTGAAAATTAGACAAAATGGATTTCAGCAACAGCTTGAGAAAACACTTTTGCCGTCTCTGCAGGGAGCTGGGCTGTTATATTGACATTGCCTCCTGCTCAGAGGAGTATCCGCTGCTGTCCTTTGTTCCAGAAGATGCCATCACCAATGGTAATCTCTGTACATGTAGAAAACTGAAATTAAAAACTCTAAAGAGAGGCTCAGTGGCCTTGATATATTCTGGGGGAAACCAGGTTACACTATTTTGTAGCTGCCAGATGTTGCTGATGGTTTACAAGAAGATGATCAAGGGCCACCTTCTGATTTTTGTTTTGTTGTTCTTTGCCTTTAATGCTCTTTGTCTTATTCATTGCTCTTATTGACAAAATAGTTTCAAAGAACTGGCCATTTTGGTAAATATGATAAATACTGTATCTGTTCATTTAGTAGAATGCATGCAGGGGTTCTGAATTACCCGGGTGTTTTTCTTCTTAAAATTACTTGGCTGGTGAACTTCTTACCTTCTAATATCTCTTTAGAAAATGGCCCTGCCTCATTGTTAAGTATGTACTACATGAGTGATTTTATAAAGGAGAATTATAGAAGTAGGTGGAAAAATGGAAAGACCTCACAGGAGCCAATACCAAACTCATCATGGCAGTTACATAATTATCTAGTTTGCTATTTTTAAAACTATAATGAAAAAAATGTACTTCTCCATATCTATTCTATGACTGAAATTTATATTTTAAATGTTTTAACAACCTTTTTTGTTATCTACAAAAAATACTATCTCAAGATGTTTAAAAGTTATTTTAGATAGACATAAATGGTATAGATTTATAATGTGCAACATGATACATCATGGAGTAGTTAAATTAAGCTAGTTAATCTATTACAGCCTCCCATAGACATCACTTTTGTAGTGAGAACATGTAATTCTACTCTCAGTATTCTTCAAGAATACAAGATGTCATCCTTATTGCTGTTACCACACTGCAAGCTACCCTGAATTTATTCTTCCTATCTATCTTTGATTATGTGTCCTTTGAATAACATATGGCCAGTTTTCTCACCTTAGTCCTCCAACTTCCACTAATCACCATTTTACTTGCCTTTCTATTAGATTATTATTATTTTTACATTTTACATAATTTTGTGGTTGGCTGACTTGCTGATTTTATTTTATATAATGTCTGCAGGATTCCTCTATGTTATCTCAAATGACAAAATTTTATTTTTTATCACCGGATAGAACTATGTGGTGGGTGTTTGTATAGCATAGCTTTCTTTTTTAAAATATTTCTTATTGAAAAAAATTTTCATACAATATATATTGATCACAGTCTTCTCTCCCCAACTCCTCCCAGATCCTTGCCATCTCCCCAACCACCCAACTCCATGCCCTTCCTTTCTCTTTCCTTTTAGAAAAAAACAAAACAAGGCAGGTAAACACAAAAGAGCCCAAATGAATGAGATTTAAAAAACAAGAAGCACACACACACACACACACACACACACACACACACACACACACAGTCATACACCACAACCAGTAAAAACACAGAACTGGAAACCATAAAATACAAGTAGAGGACCCACATGATAAAAAATGCCCAAAGTATTATGAGGCAAAGAGTCTACAAAAATACCATTGAGTTCTGTCTGTGTTGGCCAACTAATCCTGGGCATGGGGCCCATCTTGCAGTGTGGTTAATATACCCAGGGAGACTTCATTGGAGAAAAGTAAGTTTTCCTTTGCAAGAAGATGTCAGTTGGAAATAACTTCCTGGTTAGGGGTGGGAGCTCATGTTCACTGCACCCTTTCAGTGCTGGTACCTTGTCTGGCTTGAACCTGTGCAGACCCTGTGCATGCTGTCACCATCTCTGTGAGTTCTTACTTGCATCAATCCTGTTCTGTCTGGAAGACATTGTTTCCTTGCTGTCATCCTTTCTCTCTTGCTCTTGCAATCTTTCTGCTTCTCCCTCTTCCACACAATTAGTTCCCTGATCCCTAAGGGGAAGGCTTTGATGAGAACATAACATTTAAGAGTGAGTGTTCTAAAATCACAACGTGCGCATTGTCCAGTTGAGAATCTCTGTGTTAGGATCCATCTGCTGCTGGAGGAGGCATCTCTGATGATAGCTGAGTGAGACACTGATCTATGGGTCAGTTGAAGACATTTCATTGCTATGTGACTTTATCAGGACAATAATGGCAGGACACGCATGAGTTCCATCTCATGGAGTGTACCTTAAATCCAATCAGATAGTGACTGGTTATGACCATGCCACAATTGTTATGACATGTGGTACTGTCCAGCTTTGGATAACTTTTAAATAGAGACCCTCTTACAGGTTTAGTTCATTTGTTAGTTTGTTATTTTAAACTTATTACTGAAAAGAACTGAGCAAGAGCCCCAGATACTAGACCTGTATTCACCTGTGAAATAGTCTCATCAAAACTGTGGTTTCCTGGCATTGTGATGTCTGAGAAGATCTGGCTGGGCCATTCTTCCTGGTCAGGACTGGAACTTCAGAAAATTTCTCCTTTTGTCTCATTTTCTATGAGAGTATATTAATTGTACAAATTAGTGGATTTCATGATGACATTTTCACACATGTATATAATATACTCACTCTACTTAGGTCCCTCCTTCACTGATCACCCTACCTTCCCCTAATATTCCCCCTTCTATCATTCTCCCCTTTATTGTATTTATTTACTTTTGTTCTTTATTATTATTTCTTTATTTTTGAGATTATAATATAATTACATCATCTCATCCTTACTTTTCCTCCCTCCAAATCCTTCCCTATTCTTTTTCAAAATCATGGCTTCTTTTTCCTTTAGTTGTTATATGCATATATGTATTTATGTGTATATGTACATACATAGGTTGTAAATATGAGGGAAAATGCATGTTTTTGCTTTTTTTCATAGCTAAACAGTACTGCATAATGTACATATACCACATTTTGTTTATCCATTCATCCACTGATAGGAATTGGTCTGATTCCATGACTTGGCTTATTGTGCAGAGTGCTTTTAAATGCAGCTCTTGGAACATCTTACAATTCCTACCCATTTCAAAGTGGTCCCTTAGAGACTTGAATGAGCCTTTGAAATGTGAAAACTGGAAGAATTTCAGAATGCAAGTACATGGGTAAATATTCACAAACGTCACAATTTTATTTAGTCCTAAGTGTGGATTCCTGGATTATGTTCATATGTGCCACATTATACCAAATTTCAGTGATAGGTATCCTCAGGTATATCCCTGTCCTGATTAAAAAAAAAAAAGGATTTTTTCCCCCAGGAGCTAGCTCAATATAAACATAAGTACCCTTTCCTACTCAAAGCTTTTTTTTTTTTTCTGTTTTTTTTCTTTGTGTGTGTGTGTGTGTGTGTGTGTGTGTGTGTGTGTGTGTGTGTGTGTGTGTGTAGGGGTTCGCATGCCACAGCACATATGTGGAGGCCAGAGGAGCACATTTTGAAGCTTATTCTCTCCTCTACCTTTATGTGTGCTCTAGGAACCAAACTCAGGCTGCCAGTCATGTGTGGCATGTGCTTTTCCCCAAAGAGCCATCTTGATAGCTCAAGCCACAATGCTGGATAAACATTACAATCCTTAAGATTAACAAACAAAAATAAAAAACCTTCCCCATTTTCCCATTCTAGTCCAATTATATTAGAATTGGATGATACATTACACATATATATTAAAATCCCAAAATAATTAAAAAATGAATTGAGGTTTGAAAATCCCTGTCTTGCCACTTTAGTACTGTCTGGCTATTTATCCATTGTGACTGCTACTGTATCTGACACGTGAGACAGAACTCATGTTGTATACTCATACCTGACTTTTCTACTATTAGGTGAGCATAAGAACACAAACTAGAGATTACTAAATGCCTATTCTACTGTCTGGTTCTTAATAAATATTTCTATCTCAGTTCATTTTTGAGAGCAACTTAACAGGTAGTAATCAATACATATTGTTTATGTATTGAATAAATAGAAGTGGAAAGGGGAAGTTCTTTGTGGTTTTTATCTTCAATTTAACACTTATTTTTCATATTTTCTTTTTTTATTATTTCTTTTATTTTTTTTGAGATTATAATAAATTGCATCATTTTCCCTCTCCTTTCCTCCCTCCAAGCCCTCCCATATAGCCCTCCAATCTCTCTTTTAAATTCACGATCTCTTTTTCCATTAATTGTTGTTACATACTACATACATGTATATATATATATATATATATATATATATATATATATATATATATATATGCAAGTCTGCTTGGTTTATATAATGTTACTTGTATGTATGTTTTTAGGGCTGACAATTTTAAAAAAGAGCTCTATGATTTTTACAGTGCTTAATACAGCACTCACAACCAAGGTTCCTAGTGAATTTCAGGCAATGGCTCCATTGTTTGCATAAGTGTCTCATTGTATCTATAATATCTTTCCCTTGATTTGAAATCTAAGTCACTTAAATGAAACAAGCAACACTGCTTTTTTTTTGGTTAAGTTTACTGCTTTTTATACTTTCTCAAAATGCTTAGCATCAAAGACTATTGAATGTATGTAACTGACCGACTACTACTGATTAAAATAAAGAGATATAATTGGATCATGTTCAATTTTTTTTTGAACTTTATTTTTTTCCTTGTACTAATACTCTTTTTCTCCATCAACCTCAAAATTTAATGACTTACCAAAGCAATAGCTTGGTCATAGAGCAGTTACCATGCATGAATGTCCTAGGTTCCATCTCCAACAATGAAAAAAATTAATTCATTGAGTAACTATCTCCCTTTTTAGGCTTTGGTAAAAATACTGTTTTTTTTTTTTTTTTTTTTTTTTTTTTTTTTTTTTTATACTATTCAATGTCTTTCCAGAAATCTGCAGTAACAGAATTATTTAACATAGTTTTTACTCAGTAATTCAAATGTTGCTGATCTCCTCTCAGCTTCATTTGTCTACTTCACGTAACTATTAAGGTCTTAGGGTTCATTTGCTCATTCTGGTATCATCTGCTGTTGGAATTGAAATGTTTGCAGTGACAGTCACAGATTAAACTTCATGCTCACAGAGCTTCATCTTGGAACAGCATAGAGAGTTAGGTGACTGTGTTGACTTTTGTAGCATCTCTTCTAGGAAGGAATAGGATGTCTGTGAAAGCACAGATGAAATGTGGGAAATGACAAATGCCAATCAATCTTATTGAGAATTTTTTTTTTAAAGATTGGAAATCTCTTCTAAGACATTTTGTGTTTGTGTATTTCAGACTTTAGGCTTTTTAGTCCTATATTTGGTGCCTCATAAGCTTGAAATGATCCAGATGGTATTTTCAACCCAAAAGGCCACTAGTTTTTCTTTTAATTGGCTATACATGTATTCTTTTTATTTTTTCAAATATTTTATGTAGATGGCTTGTCTCCAAGGATAGACTGACCTTTGATTTTTTTCCAAATAATTTCAATTAATTTCATGAAGATATGGTCTTTTTATTTGAAGATCAGTACAAGTCTTAGTGATGATGGGAATTATTGCAATGAAAACTTCTCCAGTTCTCCAGCCCAATTTATTGGCTCAATTATTTTATTTGTTCTCTGCCTTCAGTTTAATTATACTACAATCCACTGTCGATACTACTACATCAATTTTTATGTTTTTCAAAATACTTAGGTACTTTCAAGATGGCTTTGGGCACTCAAGGATTATTATGGTGATCCATTAATTAAACAAAGCAACTGAGAGAAAATAGGCATAGTTATTCCTGCCATGAAAATAAAATATTCATATTATAGAAGTTGTTAACTAAGACTTATGGAAATGTTGACCACCTTGCTGCTTTCTGCACCTTGCTCACTGACTACAACTGATACTAAGATAAACTACATTTTAGACTCTGGATAATTAAAGCTTAAGGCTTCAGCTTCTTATTTTATTCTATAAGTCATCTAGTAAAATCTTGGCTCAACGGCTTTCTTTTGATCACCTTCATTTGTAGGCAGGAGGTCTATTTTCTAGTAGAAATCCTTAGAATAGTCTTACTCTTGACCTGTTATAATTTCAAATCATGCTCATCTGCTCTTAATTAGCAACATTAAATATCTTATGAGAATTGAAGGGTAAGATGTAATGTTTATGGGGTGCTGCTCAAAGGATTTAAACCACCTAGTTTTAGCTGAGATGTTAGCTGACAATGAAGCCACTAGTCCGGGCTTCACAGAATGTTTTGTTGGCCTTTGGTATGTGTATTATCTTATGCTTTGGCATGATGCCTTGAGTTTGCAATGAGGTGCATTGTAGGAAATTTTGTGAAACCTGCTGCTGTCTTCAGTGCCAAATGATCTTGAGAACATCATGCTTTAAATGAGAGGATTTCAGATGTATCTGCTCATGAGAATCCCACAGGGAGATTGCTATAATCACGACTCTCACAGTTACTGAATTAAAATCTCTGGCAGTAGTCTATAGAAGAAGTCTATGGAAGAAGAATATGGTAGAGTTTGTTATAGTCCTCCAGCTTCATCCAATGATGGTAATTTGATAATGTTAATGCAGTGGTCTAACCCAGGAAATCAACACTAGAAGGTATAGTCCTATTAACTACAGACGCTATTAACCCTAATAACTAAAGACTCGAATTTTAGGACTTTTTTTTTTCGTTTGCTGTTGGTGTAGTCTCTTATGAGATTATATTATATTTGTAGCATGTTATTCACCACCATAATCATGTCACTGGGTTGTTCCATTAGCTGTTAAATACACCATACATTTATTATAATCCTACTCTAGACTCAGTCTTAATCTATGAACACTGTTACTCTCTACTATTTCTATAGGTTTGTTATTTCAAGGTTATATAAATGGAATTATGTGATCTGTAACTTTTGAAGTTGGCTTTCTTTGCTAGCACAATGTAATTAATGTCAATCCAAGTTGTTCTGCCCACTAGTACTTACATTCTATTGTGTAAATATCAATTCATATATTTATCCATGAAAATATATTTGGTTATTTGTCGTTTAGAATTATCACAAACAAAACATCTATAAACATTTATGCACATGTATTGATGTATGTGTGTGTTTCCATTTATCTCAGATAAATACAGTCCATACTTCAAGTATGTAAGTTGACCTATCCATCCTAAAAACAGTTCTCTCATATTTCCATTTTGAGGAGTAACTTTTTTTTCTGGAGTTAATTTCTCTCTGCACCAAGCCATTTTGTGTTGAGAGATTGTCCCCCAAGTGACCTGAACTGTCACTTTTGTCCCAGTTCTATTATTCAGAAATTTATCTGTGCTGGAGTTATATGTCCTCTTTTGGGGGGACTCCTATGCCTCTTTTCTTTTGCTTTATATTGTTTATCAGTTCACGTACTTTTTTCAGCATGCTTTCTCAGAGGATCCATAATTGAAAAAGGTGTATTTTACATTCAGAAAGTATCTTCATTTTGTACTCATACTTGATGAATGTTTTCATTAAATTTTAATTTAGAAATCACTTCTCAAAAATTTGAATGCATTAGTTCATCACTATTCCATTTTTTTTTGCTGCTAATAACACACTTCCACATACTGGGTATGTTTTAAAGACGTTTATGTTGGTTCACAGTCCTGGTGATCCAGGGTCAAGAGGCTGCATTCCATGGTGATCTTCTTGCTTATAGAATCACAAGGCAGAGAAAGGTACCACATGGCAAAAGACAGTCAACATGTACATGTGTGTGTTATGATCTCTCTCCCTCTTCTTATAAAGCTCCAATATTCAACCATGGGCCTATACTCTAATGACTTCATCTAGCTCTGATCACCTCCCAAGGATCCTACACATAAGCTATGGTTAGAGTAAGTGTCCACACTCTTAATATCTCAGAATGGGAACAAAACTTCAATGTGAATTTCAGGTGGGGAAAGTTATCGACAAACCATAGCAGTTTTCTTTTGTTGTTCAGCTTTGGAAGTCTACTTCTTTTGTTTATTCCTAAACCTTTGTCGAGTCAAGTTCCTGTCCTTCTGTTTCTCTCTCTCTCTCTCATCCTGTGTGTGTGTGTGTGTGTGTGTGTGTGTGTGTGTGTGTGTGTGTGTGTGTAATAGGACTTTCCTTCCTATCTTTACTGTCATAAATGTTTTATGGTTGTTTCTGTAGGTTTCTCTGTCATGATCTTGATGCCCTTGCTCATAGAATCCCTCTTCTCTCTCTTTAACTGGACTCCTGGAGCTCGGCCTGGGGTTTGGCTGTGGATCTCTGCATCTGCTTCCATCAGTTACTGGATGAAGGCTCTATGATGACAGTTAGGATATTCACCGATCTGATTACTGGGGTAACCCAGTTCAGGCACCCTCTCCACTATTGCTAGTAGTCTAAGGTGGGGTCCTTTGGGATTCCTTTGAACTTCCCTGGCACCTGGTTTCTCCCTATCCCTAGGATGTCTCCCTCTATCATAGTATCTCTTTCATTGCTCTCCCACTCCATCCCTGTTCGAGCTCGACCACCCTGTTCCTTATGTTCTCATCCCCCATGCCCTACCTTCCATTGCTTATCCCTCTTCCTCAGTTTACTCATGGGGATCTCATCTATTTCCCCTTCCCAGGGCAATCCATGCATCCCTCTTTGGGTCCTACAGAGACAACCAAACCAAACTAGTGGAAACTCATGAAATTTAGATCATCAGCTGTGGCGACTGCATGGGACTGGACTAGGCCCTCTGCATAATGAGACAGTTGTATAGCTTGATCTGCTTAAGGGCCCTGCTGGCAGTAGGATCAGAATCTGTCCCTGGTGCATGAGCAGGCTTTTTTTGGAGCCCACTGCCTATGGTGGGACACCTCACATAGCCTTGAGGCAGGGGGAAGGGCTTGTACCTGCCTCTACTAAATGTACCTCCCCATGGAAGGCCTTACCTTCTTGTAGGAGGAAATGGGGGGCATGGGTTGGAAGGGGAAGGCTGGAGGGGCAGGAGGAGGGAAGAGGGGGATCTTTGATTGGTATGTAAAATGAATAAAAATTTTTCTTAAGCAGAAAAAATTTTGTGGTATTATCTTTTCTTTTAACTACATTTTTTAAAAGTAAAGTGCTCATACTCAGAGAACCTTCTCTGTTTGAATCTTATTCTGTTCTGCTCCTCTTCCTCCTTCTGGTGAGAATATCTATCTATCTATCTATCTATCTATCTATCTATCTATCTATCTATTTATCTATCTATCATTATCATCTATCTATCATTTATTTTATATGAATGTGCATGCATGTGTTTGCTGACATGCATGCCTACCCATGGAGGCCAGAAAGGGGCAGAGGATGTCAATAAACAGGCTCATATACACTCATACAGACACATGTAAACAGATAAATCTAGCCAGAAGAGGAGGAGGAGGAAAAAAGAGGAGGAGGAAAAGGAGTAGGAGGAGGAGGGGGGGAGGGGGAGGAGGAGGGGAGGGAAAATTAGAAGAAAGTTATAGATTTTGAGATACCAAGTTGTTTGGATCTGAACTCCAGTCCTCATGGCTCATAAGTGCTTTTAGTTGTTGAACCATCTCCCCAGCTCTGATTTTAATATTCTTATATTTTGAGAAATTTTCTTGTATGTTTTCAGCCTGGGGAACATTCCCCTCTATTTGATTTCTCCTTCGGAAGTCCCTATTGGTTGGCTGGTTAATGTCCTCCAGAGGGTAAAAATCCATTCCCCCTATTTCTCTCTGCTTAAAATCTTATTCTACTTTCTTAAAAAGTCCTTATTTTCAGTCTTCAATTTTTGAATAAGATATTTTATTAATATTTTTCAAAATTTTTCTTATTCTCTGATTTTTTTTCCTTTTAGGAAAAAAAATAAAGTTTTCCTTTTGTGTTCAAAATATCTTCTCTTTCCTCAGGACAGTGTAAAGTTCTGATATTTTGTTTTCTTCTTTGTCTTGATACTTTCCTTGTCCTTTTCCCCATTGTGTTTTATGTGAGATTTTGTGAGCAGTTTTGGCAATACACATTCCCCTATTCACATCAAGCATAAGGAAGTAAATGGCAAGCCTTGAAATATGGATGGTGTCTGGGTGGTATAAAGCAGCTTGGTTTTTACTGAAGGAAAATATCTGAATCTGGCTATTTATTAAAGAACTGTGTATTTGCTTTTGTTTTGGTGTGCTTTAATTTGGACCCTGCAATGGCTATTTTTGGTTGTTGACATATCTAGGAAGAGGGACCCTGACTTGGGGAGTTGCTTCCATTACATTGGCCCATGGGAATGTCTGTGGGTCATTTTCTTGAAAACTGATTGATGGAGGTTCCACCTCCGAACAGGTAGTTCTTGGTTATATAAAGAAACAAGTTGAGCAGAAGCAAGAAAGCAAGCCAGTAAACAGGACTCCTCTGCTGGTCACCCCTTCAGCCTCTGCTTCCGGGTTCCTGTCCCATTTCCCTCAGGGATGTGATATAGAAGTGGAAGCCACCAGGTTGAACTCAATCCTCAGGGGAGTCTTTGCCCTGGAGGAGATGGGAATGGGGGGTGGGCTGGAGGGAAGGTGGGGGGAGGGGGGAGAGCAAGGGAATTCGTGGCTGATATGTAAAATTAAATTAAATTATAAATAAATAAATAAATAAATAAATAAATAAAATGTTTGTCCTAGCAAAAAAAAAAAAAAAAAAAAAAAAAAAAAAGTGGAAGCCAAACGGACCCATCCCTTCCCCAGGTTGCTTTGGGTCACAGTATTCAACACAGTAATGGGAAACAAACTAGAACAGACCTGTTCAGTATCCCATTGAGAAACACCTGAGTCCCTTGGGTCTGGGTATGTTTGTGGCTGCCCTGGGTTTGGACAGCAAGAGTAGGATTTACATTTGACTTGATCATTTTTTTTGGGTTTAGAATTAGATTTTAAGTCACATTGCCCTCACTCTTCATTCTCTTCATCTAGTGGGATTCTAGACTTTGGAGGGAAGAATCAAGCTAAACAGAGAGAGCAGGTGGTACCCTGGGGACAGAGTCAAATAACTTGTGGGCATCTCATGAGATGGTGACCACATGGTATTCTGACAATTGCAAAATGTTTAGATCCCGCTTTTAAGGGCAGGTGCAGCACCATAGATTTTAGGTGATTACAAATCTCTGTACATGTCTTCACATGTGATTGACGTTTGCTACTTAGATTCATCAATTGTGTAAAAAATGATTCAATCATTACATATTAAAGGTTAGAAAGGTTGGGGATAAATTTGATTGTATCTTACTGAAGGAAAGTTTTCCTGTAACCATCCATACTCTTGCAACATTAAACACAGTTTACACCTGGCATTGTGGAGGTTGGCAGTAGGCCAAAGCTATTGCATTACCATATTAGGAAAAAGTGTGAAAAGTAATTTAAAATGCTATTTTTACTCTGGCACAGTACAGCTTAGATATACAGTAGAAATTATAGTCATTTACCATTTCAGAAAACATTTTTAGAAAATGCTAGTGAGTGATAATTTTGCAAGTTGATCTCAAATAATTTGTATAGGAAATTGGAACAAAAATAGATGACATATTATTTACTTAGAATTTTATCCAGTTTTTTAGAATAGCCAGGCCATGTTTGATAAAAAGAACTATTATTTTCAATTTTTCACATCTAGTGTGCATGTGTATGTAACACTGTGTGCATGTAGGTATAAGAGAAACCTTCAGGAATTGTTTTTTTTTCTTCCACCATGTGGGCTCCAGGGATCCAACTCAGGTTACCACGCTCATGGCAAGCATCCTTACATGCGAAGTCATCTTACAGGCTCTAGAATATTATTCAAAAGAATGAGAACTTATTTGGTGTCTTTGTTCAGCTCCTTTTCATTCAATCTACCTAACATACATTAGATATAAAGGTTCTATCTAAGCAATCAAAATTGAACATTAAAAATTATTAATTGGCCTACTGGTGATTAAAAAAGTTTAATCCCATGTTCTAGGTGAGGAGTAACTTAATATTGTGTTACATATCTAGCTTATATTATTAAGCCTTTTAAATGGCTTATTTTAAACTATTTCTACCAGCATAGTTGTTTAACTGCTGGGAAAACACAAGCCAATTACTTAAATATGTACCTGTCAACCATCAGAATCTTAATTCATTCAAGAGTCATTGCTTGCTCTCATCACATAGACCATGACTGGATGGCATGTTACTAGTTCTCTATTCTCATGGGACTTCTTTAACACATGTACTCTTTTTTTTAAATTCTCATTTTTAAGTTTTTTTATTGTTTCTTTTATTTTGGAGATTATAATATAACTGCATCATTTCCCCCTTTCCTTTCCTCCCTCCATACCCTTTCATATATCCCTCTTTCCTCTATTTTAAATTCATGGCCCCATGGCTTCTCTTTTCATTAATTGCAATATCAACAATTAACACTTGTACTTTTTAAAAACTTTGCCTCAGGAATAAGAAAAGAAGGGATATTTAAGGGATCATACTTTGAATGGGCATATTTTACCAGGCCTAGCTGAGTCATATGATCCCAGCAATTTTAAGGAGGCAGGGAAATGCAGTGCTCAGGAGAGACAGGAAAAGGAATTAAGCCACAGTATCAATATCTTCCCTGTAGAAACCAGCAACTCAGGTTTCCAGAGAAAATGTGTGTGTGTGTGAAAGGCCAGCAGTTCCAGCTCTTAGACCTTTGAGCCAACCCCTCAGCCTAAGAATCAGTGACATTTTGGTGAGAGTATAAGAACCAGAGGGTTAATAGTCATGTGAAATTCCTCCAGGAGCAACTTGAACCCAGGGTCCAGTCATTTTCCTGACAAAAACATTTTCAGGGTTCTCCTGGATTCAGGAGGTGGCCTAACCACCTCTTTCTTTCCTCTTAATGTTCAGCCTATGTAATAGTCTAGATGATCTTGAACACAGAACTATAACAATAAACCTCTTGATCATCCAATGCTGTATTTGTGTTTACTTACAAGAAGTCCTAATATAACATGTATACATCTGGTTACTTGATTCAAAAAATGGAGCACTAAGATGAGATTTAAGAATGGTCCAAGGAAGAATCAAGTAAGTGTAATATGCAGCATGGATAATCCTTGACATAGGTCCTGGCTTACTCCATAAATATTTTAGCAGTACCTTGGTGCCCATGGAAAGATGTCCTAGGAAGAAAGACCTGTAAGAGTACAATATAACAGTTCCCCAGTTTTCCCAGAGTCCATGGTCACTTAAGTGTTTTCACATTGGAGGAAGGGGATTTCCTAGATATCTTGAGAATTATTTCAAGCAGAAATTGAGGTGTTATCCATATTAGGAGACTGAAATTTCATTATGGCCCCACTGTGAGAGTAGGAAAGAACAGAGAACAAGCAATGAATGGTATCCTGGCTGAACAGCTCAGAGTGGCTGTGGAGTCCATGAGTAGAACAACCTTATTATTTCTTGATATTTGAGTATAATATTCTTGCCTGAGGGTTAACACACACCTGGGTTTTTGACTTGTATGATAAGGATTATAGTGAGAAAAGCTAAGCCAAGTGAAAATCTCAGAAAGTGTGTTGTCAGATTTTTTTATGGGCTGCCAGCTCCTAAATAAAACTTGGCCTTTAGCTTAGGCTTGTCTCAACTAGCTCTTATAACATCAATTAATCCATTTGTATTAATCTACAATTTACTATGTGGCTTTTACCTCTCTCCCATTCTGTGTGTGTCCAACATGTTCTGCATCTTGATGGCATCCTCTCCTTCTCTCTGCCAGGAAGTCCTGCCCATCTTTTCTTGCCTAGCTATTGGCTGTTTAGCTTTTTATTACCCTACTCATAGCCATATATCTTCACAGTATACAAATATCCCACAACATTTCCCCCTTTCCATCTAAATAAAAAGGAAAAATTTTTAACTCTAACATAGTAAAACTATAAACATTAAGAACATTTATCAAGTAATAATTATATTCACAATGTCCAGTCTATTTGTATTTGGCAAATTTGGAGAAAGTACTGTATTATCTATCCTTTCTTAGTAAGTTCAAAGTTTTATACCTAAATCATTTTCTATCATAACTTGTAATACCCTAAAAGTACCTTTTTAGACCTTAAAACATTGTCTTATAAACAACTTAAGCTTTTATGTTTCTCAACCTTATAAACTTTACATCTCTTATGTGAGTTTCTTTTCTGAATTTGGTAACAAGGAAAACTGTAAAGCTATAGCAATCTAGTCTTCAACCCCAATCAAAGCCCAGGAAGGCTATAATATTACCTGAGTAAACAGGAAGTATAGAGCAACAACTTCCAAAACTACAGAAATGACAGAAACAGCTGGATAGTCACCCAAGGTTTCTATGCAATATTGGGACATCCACATTTAGAATACAGGCTTAGAATATCTGACAGACTTTTCTCTGAAGCTGGAGTTTTGAAGGACTGTTCTGCCTGTTTTGGCAAAGTCTGGTAATTGCTTTCTCTTGTGTCCTGCTTGCCCAGTTTGGACAGCATATTGTCAGCAGTTGAGGCAAGGGAAGTTTTCTTGCCCAGTAGCTAACTCTAGCCAAAAAACAGCAAACTCCATATGGAGGTTCTTTGATGCCCATCATCTTCTCTGAAGTAGATTGTTGCTGTCAAAAGCAGATGTGTCTTACTGTCATGAAAAGCCTTATGTTCTTAAAACATTATATTTTTTATTTGACAGTATCTTTATTTCCTTCTTAATAAGCATACCATGTTCTTAGCCCCTACTTAAGAAGTTCTTGTGAGAATCAAGATAATGTTTTGGCAACTGAATATTCATGTTCAGAGTTGTCATGTTACATTGAATAGAAAAATACACCCATGCTTCTCTCCCCTGGCTTACCACACTCCAACTATGGCAGCTTCTTTTTCACTACTCAGCCTACCATGCTGGCTGCTGCCCTTACAGTGGCTGCTACTCATATCTTCATAGGGTTGCTCCATCCTGGAATATCTGTTCTCTGTGAGCATTCCACTTCCACAGACAGGCCATCTGTGCTGGCTAGTTTTATGTCAACTTGACACAAGCTAGAGTTTTTTTGGAAGAGGAAACCTTAATTGAGAAAATACCATCATCAGATTGGCCTTTGGGTGTTATTGTTTGCTTAAAACATTTTAAATGCCATATTCTGTAGGTCTTTGAAGTGTTTGAAGACCATCTATCTATTTAAAATATATGTTTGACCTTGAGAACATACCTAACATGACTATAAGTTTGATTGTTAGGGATGACTAACTACTAATCTGTCTTTCTTTATTATCCTAAATAGCTTTCAAGGACAAAAACTTTATATTACATTTCTAAATGAGCTGCCTCATTTAGAAATTTAAGGTATTATAATACCTTAAACAAGAGTAGAAACATATATACAGTATAACAAAAATATCCTTAAATTTGTATCAATATACAAAAATTCATACCATCATTTCTATACTAAATTTCCCCCTTTTCCTTCAGAAAGAGATTCCTGAATCTAATCTCCTTTGTTCAGCTTTTTTCCTGACCATTACCAATATCAGCTTGTAACCAATACCCCTAAACAATGACAAATATCTACAACCCACTGAATGATCAAAAACCACCTACCCTACCTCTTTGGAATGTGGGGATCATATTCTCTTGACTACTTCCTGCTATCTGGGTGTGATTGCATATTTAGGGGATCCTGAGAAAAATGAGATAATGGAAAGAGCTAGCTGTATCATTTGTGGTCCAGTCCCTATATAATGGGAAAATGCAGGACTTATCTCATGTCTTGGTTGGATAGCCAGTGAGGCTGGACCATCTCAGCTAGCAGTTTTGAAATTGTTCTGGATGCAGAATTTTGAGGAAACTGCAACAGAGGCATTCTGAGAAGCTGGATCACCTAGGCTACTTGTCTTCATTTGTGTCTGGTCCTTTTTTTCTTTCTGAAGACACGCAAACTTTTAAAGGTAACATATATATCTGCATTAACACAAGTATGGAATGTGCACTGTGCACAAGTCAGTTAAAGATGATTTTTTGTTTTATGTTTGAGCAGGTAAAAGGCATCTGTTAACTTTATAAGTTTTTTGGACTGTATAACCAAACCTCTATCCATGCCATATGAAAGGATGGCATCCAATAATAAGCCAGGAGGCCTCTGTAGCCAACAAGATTTATCCTGTCTCATCCAGTCTCAGAGCTGTTCCCATGTCAAGGGATCAGCATGTACACCACCTGTCCTGTAGTCTTCCTTGGTTCCTTTTGTAATGTCTATAGCCAAGATTTTCAGGAGCTCTCCCCCAATTAAATCTGATCTTCATTAATTTTGAAGAGAACCATAACTTTTTGTTTCCTGTAGAAACAAAAGCATAAACTCTTCCCCAATGCAACATATTTTCTGACTTCCATTTTGAAGACATTTAAAAAATATATAGGTTGGTTTAATTTAGCATTTTTCACAACCTAGTGTCTCTCAGCAGCTATTGTTTTTTGCACATTAGCATTTAAAATAATCCAAAGTCAACAAAGAATCATATAGGGTACATTTACCCTGTGTATTTTCATCTTTACATGGCTTTTTTTTATTACTTTACCCTCTCTTTAAAGACTATTATTTTTAAACTATTTTTTTTCTATGACTGTCTATATCCATTTTTCGCTGTATCTGTTTTTACTGTACCTGTTTAAAAAAGATTGTTTTCCCAGCATGGACTGCTTTACTGCATGCCTTGCAGCATTCTCTGACCACGATACAAGCCTTACATGGCCAAGCCAGCCACTGTGCAGCTCTGACAGCTGGCTCTGTCCCCATTGGCTCTCTGAGAGCCTAGTCTTATGTTGGTGGGTACTGGCCCCAGAGCTGCACTTATCCACCCCAGCTCTGGGAATTTGTTGTGTCTGCCTGAAGCAGGGTTTTGTACCCAGTCCTAACTGCTCAAGTACTCAGCTGTACAGCAGGGCCTCTTGAAAGAGCTACACCTCCATATGCCATGCTTACCTTGGAGACCATTTTCTCAGGCCCTATGTGAATATTTGAGCCCCATGTTGGGTGCCATATATAGCTGGACTTTTCTTTGGGCCACCAGCTCCCAAATAACAACAGGGAAAGTTCTTATTAATTATGAAAACTCAACCTTTAGTTTAGGCTTTTCTCAACTATCTCTTACAAGTTAAATTAACCCATTTACATTAATCTAAGTTCTACCCCATGGCTTTTACCTCTCTACCATTCTGTGTGTCCAACATGTTCCACATCTTGATGGAGTCCTCTTACTTTCCCTGCTAGAAAGTTCTGCCTATCTCTCATGCCTAGCTATTGGCCGTTTAGCTTTATATTATACCAGTCACAGCAATACATCTTCACACCGTGCATAGATATTCTACAACAAAAAGTGCTTTTGCTTGGAGTATTCCAGGAAATTAGTTTGTGTGTATGTGTTACATAGATGCATGTTTAGGCCAGAAGTTGACAATAGGTATCTTACTCAGTTGTTTCCACCTCATTTTTTTTGAGACAGGGTCTCTTACTGAACCTAGGGATCTAGGAACCTACTTACTCAATGCTGAGATTCCAAACATGAGCTGCTATGTCTGACTTATTTTACTTGGGTGCTGGGGATCTGAATGCAAATCCCCATGCTTATTTTGCAAGGACTTTATTGACTGAGCTATCTCCCCAGTCCCTAATATTTTTTAATTATCACATTTTATAGGCAATGATAGTGTTTCAATTATAAAACTAAGGATGATGGGGATAGTAATACTTACATCACAATTTATTTTTCAATACTAATTTGATTTCTTTAAAGACATTAGAGTCAAATTAAATGACATTATTTAGTCTAAGTTGTTATAGAGTATCACAAATTCAACAACGTAACACCATTACAGCTGTTGTACTAAATATTATTACTAGAATATTTATAAGGCCTTATACATGTGGAAATCAGTTGCTGACTTGGAGAACATTTTTTTCCTATCTTGATTTTGAGGAAAAGTAGTTTTGTGTAATGCTGGACAGCAGGATCTGTGTGTAGATTTGTCCACTGATTATGCACAACATATTCCAAAGCAATAAGAATTCTCTGACATTACATGGATCTGTTATATCACTGACAGAATACTGGCTTGACTGGACACACAGAAGAGGCTGCTGTCCTAGAGAGCTGGTGAGATACACAGACTCTAGAAGGTGGGGGAGGAGGGATAAACCTCATAAGGCTTACAGCTTAGTTACGTGCGTAGAGATTTCCCCACCCACTTAGGGACTCTTCTTGGTAGTCCCCGCCTATTCTTTTGCATCACGTGCCAACGTGGCTTGGCATACACCACTGTATGGAAGAGCAAATGCTTTCTGGGAAGGAGCAGATAGTAAACAGTTGCAGCTTCCTAAGCTTTATGGGTCTGGTTGTACCTACTCAGCTCTTTTGTTGTGATGTGAAAGCCACTATATACAATGTATAAACAAGCCCACATAGTTGTGTTCCAATAAAATTTTATGTCTCAGACAGATGGTGACCAGATTTGGCCCATGGCTGGAAGATTACTGATGCAGATATTATTGGATCACACTATCTTTTGTAACATTTTGAGCTTGCATGTTCAGGAAATTTTGTGGAGTACCCACTATGTGCCAATTCATCTAGGGCTCAAAATGTACCTGTGGACAAGGTAAAGGAGACTTGTAATAGAATAACAAACAAGAAAGAATGAGGGAGAGAAAAGAGGGAGGAAGAATATGAGGGAGGAAAAGACAGCAAAAGATGTGTGTCTGTGATGGTGACTGAGGTTGTGACATCGGATGGATGACAGCAGCATTTGATAGTGTGCTTAGCAAATACTTCCTAAGGTGAGGAGGAGGTTTCAGCTGCTTAAGGCTCTGAGGGAAGTGGTAATGTTATGAAGCAGATTCACAGTCTTTGTGACTGAGAAAAATCTCAAGTACAATGTTGAACAAACTTATTGAAAAGAAGAGAGATAAGACTGGAAGAAAAACTAGAGAAAATTTTAAGTTATTTGGATTTTATGTTACATGCAATGGGCATGGGACTTGAAGAAAGTTGTGAGAATAACTATGTTATATGATTTATGTTTTTCTTTTGTATCATTGATTCCATTTGGAAAATGAATTCTGGGTGTGAAAATCATATGGGAGACTAGTTGGATGATGATTGATGTACTTAGTATAAATGCATAGTATATATTGATGTAATTGATATTATTGATGACTAGTGGAGCATTAAGAGGACTCTGAACAGTTGGATGACAGGGTCTTGGAGAGGACTAAGTGTATAAAGTATTTGGAAGAAGAGCTAATAGGCTTCTAAGAGGTACTTGATTGGGTAATAGACAACATGTGTGTAAATGGTGACTACTTTTGAGTTTTAGCTTGAAACATTTGATAATGCTCCCTACTGAGATAAAAAACTAAGAAAATTACAGTCTTTTTAATATGTTTATGCCAATTCGATAGATGAAAAAAATGGATAAAATGAAGAAGTCAGTGAAATAGACAAGTCTGAATGCTAAGATGTAATCAAGTACTATACAGCATTAACTTACAGAAAATATGTAAAAGTTGGGGGTTGGGATGGTTAGTGTTGACTGCCAACTTGACAGAATCTGGAATCACCTGAGATATGCCTCTCAGGATACTTGTAAGAGATTTTTATAGATCTCATTAGCTTCTGGCCACATTTGTGACAGATTATTTTGATTGGGTGGTTAAATGAGGTTTGAGAACCTGCCTAAAAGAGTGGCACAATTCTCTGGTATTGGATCCTTGATAGCATAAGAAAGCAAGCAAATTGAGCATGGATATCCATCTCCTTCCACTTTCTAAAGGCAGAGGTAGTGTGACAGATGCCTCAAGCTCTTGCTACCATGACGTCCCTACGATCATAAACTGTACCTTGCAACTATGAGCCAGAATAAACCCCTCCTTACTACGTTCCACCTGTCAAGATATTTTGTGAAGGCAGCGACACAAAGGGGGCTAACCAATGCACATCTCCATGCCTAAGCAAAATAAAATAGGATGATGGTAATTAGCCCTACTTCAGATGGAGGGGGCAAGATACAAAGAGATGTACTGACTGAGACTGAGAGGGGAAGACACTTGGGTGGAGCATAGAGAAGGATATAGTGTACTAGAAGTTAAGAAAAGAGAATTCTGAGAAGGCAACAGAAGAAAAAAATGGTAATTCTATTTGAGAGGGCTGTGGCTTACTTAATTGTCTTCTGATGGCAATTTTTTAACCTTAATAATAAGGAGGAAGGCTGATTTATTCAATGAGATTAGCTGGAATTCTGACAGGGAACAGAAAGCATCTCATTTGTAATATGGGACATAAAACCCTGAGGAGCCAGCAGAGCTGAAACCAGACAAAGTTGAAACTATTCTGAGGTGTAAGGAGGCAGCTTTGGTTACCAAGGGCCAAATGCCAGAATCAGATATCAAGGTTCTTATGAAGCCAGGAAAGTAGATATCACAAAACTAGAACAAGCTGGAGCAAGCTGAGACTAGACAAAGGAGTCTGGGACTTTCATAATAACCCAGGTGGAGTATCCCTGAATCCAGCTCTGATGAGGAACAGACTCAAGGCTCATAATCTATAGGTTCTCGTCCCTAGCTGTAGTGCACTAAAGCTACCTGTGAATTGTTAGGTGGAAAGTCCTGGCAGCTTCTGTGGGATTCTTGGTAAAAACTGGTAATTTGGGAAATAAAAAATGATTTCACATAATAAGGGGTGGATTCATATATAGTTCTAGTTTGTGAACATTTCTACAGAGAGATTCATTTTATGAGAACTGATGTTTTTGGTCAAGAGTCATCAGGGACCAAAGGTGGTTCCAGAAGGGAATCTCCCTCAGATGGCCTTGAGGATAAATGCATTCCTGGCAAATGCCTGACTGAATCTTCACACAACCTACACAACCATTTACTCACAGATTTCTGACTCACAGCCACCTTGAGATAACAAATGTTTGTTTTTGCATAGTCAGTAAGTTTGTGGGATAATTTGTTTCGCAACAATAGATAACTAATACACTAACTTTAAGTAGGTTACATTCTCATAAAAAGGATAAACAGCTCAAGGCTGTGCTTTCAATCCAGTGTTAGACTTGAACAATTTCAAAGAAGTCAGGGAATGGAACAGTTGATTACAGGGTGATGCTGTGTTTTTCTTAAGAGACAAGTCTGGGCATTTTCATCATATTGTAAATTGATCATACAGAGAATATATTTGTGTGGGATGCTTGATAGGACATCTGATCTGTTATCTAAGTCCCAGTAGCAGAGAAAAGAAAATAGCTTGCCGATTCACTAGATGAACTTCCTAGCCTGGAAAAACTGGAACGTGGAGAAGACTGTTGTGAGGAATGTGAAAATACTCTTGGAAAGTTTTGTCACATTTCTGGTAGATGGTGATGTGATCACAAGGCAGAGCTGCTTATACTCCAGGGAGTAACTTTGCTCTGGGATAAGATGTTTCCTGGGTGACTGGAGAATCCAGAGTGCCAATGGCTCATAGGGGACATGGGGAATGACACTCACTGCCTTACCTATAGGGAGAGATCTAGGTTAGACTTCTCATGTTTGTATGTCAGAGCCAACATGGGAAGGGGAGGCAGGTATAGACAGGATAAGATTTCAGGTGTTTACTTAAGAGTGCTGAGAAAGAAGCAGGCAAATTCCACTGCTATGCTAGAAAGCCAAGGAATAGAAATTATGGACTGCCATTATAGCTTTATCAAGGTTACTGTGGTCTATATGATAGAAAATATATTCTTTAGGCTTCTCTAGGTAATTAATAATCATCATATATGATTTCTATCATGGACTAGTTGCTGAAGACTAGAACTAATTGCTTAGGGGACAAAGGCAGGGCCATGGAAAGAAAACTATACAGTTGTTATTCATGTAGCATCCAGTCTGTCCTAAATGTTGCTAAAGGTAGTAAAACAGGTTGTTTACTATCTGAGGGAAAAGGAGTGGTCCTTCTGGACATCAGAGTTCCCTGTTAGCCTTCAATAGTTCTACCTGGAACTTTTCAACAAAACAATATATAAAAGGAGTATAAATGGGAAATAAAAATGTGTGCTGCTTGAAGCCTACAGGATTACAGCGAATAGCATCTACTCTAGTAGGGCAAAGAATGACTTTGAATTGTGGCAGAATGATTGATGTGTAAATAGGTATCTTAACTATGGAAGCATAAAGATTGAATTTTTATTTTTTAGCTATTTCAGAATTCACAGAATTTCTGCTTGATGTTTAGGAACAAGATGTTTCATAGACAGTAATTGAAGCAGGTAAGATTGGGCTCTCTATAAGCAGATTATTGCATGGAGATTTTTTTAAAAAAGATTTATTTATTTGTTATGTATACAGTGTTCTGCCTGCAGGCCAGAAGAGGGAACCAGATCTCATTGTAGATGGTTGTGAGTCACCATTTGGTTGCTGGGAATTGAACTCAGGACCTCTGGAAGAACAGCCAGTGCTCTTAACCTCTGAGCCATCACTCCAGCCCGCATGGCGAATTCTTTAATGGTCACTTTGATCAGGGAGGGGGGAATAAAGTGTCTTAGATTCCCATAATGCTATATTTTGTGGTCTTGGGGACAGAATTTGAGGCCCCTGTGAAGGCTAGGTGAGGACTTTTCGGTGAGCTACATCTTTAGCACCAGACTCCCCAAATGTTTTTGTTATTAGGTTGATTTTGGGGAGTGGGAGAAAGTTCAGTGCCTTAGATCCCCTTAAGAATACAAATTAATAGAAGAGTAGAGGGAGAAGAGCTGCTCTAGCATGAAGGAGAGTAGTACAACTCATGGATACATTGATTAACTTATTTTGCTTTTCAGGATATTGTCCTAGAAACAAACAAACCAAAATTCAAATTGATCATTAAGACTGATTCTTGTGTTGTGTTACGAGTATGAAGCTAAATTGGCACTCCCAACCCATTCATATGGGTTGTCCCATAAAGGAAACCATGTCCCTTCCTTTATGATGCAGGATGGCAGGAAAAACCAAATCTCAGCTGAGTAAAAGCCCCCGTTAGTTGTTAAGCCAGCTCAGACAGAGATCCTCTTATTTAAAATAAAGCTAAACTAATTTGATTAATTTTTTCTCCATTGTTCTTAAACTCTGAGGAGCTGGCACGTGGTGGTGTAGCACTGACCTTGTAAGTCCAAAGTCTAGTTTGATCTCTAGTACTGAGAAAAACAAAACAAAACAAAATACAGTTTGTGCAATGCAGTAGCGTCATTAAAGCTTGAACCCAAGTTCTCTGTGTTTCAACTAGGAGGAACATCATGCTTGTTAAGAGCTCCATCTCCTTGGATTTGAATTCAGCAAGTCTGTGTGCTAGGACTCCAAATCTAATTTTAATTAGCATATTTCCCTTCTTGAAGTCATGTTGGGAGCACACTTTTTGGAGCATAATTTCAGGGTCTTTAGAGTGATGAATTCTGAGGACAAGCAGTAGCAAGAAGAGAATCACCAGAAAAGGAACAAGCAGAGCAGAGAATATCCACTGAGGCAAAGCTAGGATTCACTCGTTTTGCAAAGATGCAAAGAAAATTCAGCTCAGACTGTGGACTGGAAGACCAGCTCCTGGCTAGTTTGGCGCATGTCAGTCTACAGACAACAACGAGGAGTTCTCCAGAATGATGAGAGTTGTGAACGTTCAGTAATAATTATGATGATAATGATAGTTAATGTTGCTTAGCACTTAGTATTTGTCAAGCACAGACCTAAAACCATCTTTAGTAATTCTTATGATAAACATGTGATATCAGATAAGGAAAGACAGAATTAGCAAATTAACTTTTTTTTACCTGCTCAGTAGAAAAACTAGGCCTTTTTGTTTTACTTTTTATGGTTTTATTGTATATAGATTTCTTCTTCTTCTTCTTCTTCTTCTTCTTCTTCTTCTTCTTCTTCTTCTTCTTCTCCTCCTCCTCCTCCTCCTCCTCCTCCTCCTCCTCCTCCTTCTCCTCCTTCTTCTACTAAATTTATTTCATTTATTTTACCTACTGACCACCGCTTCCATGCCCTCCTCTTCTCCTGTTCCCTACTCCCACATCCCTTCTACTCCCCAACCCCCACGCTGCCAACTCTTGCTCTGGCTCCATTCAGAAAGGGGCAGGCCTCCCATGGAGTAAGCAAAGCATGGCACAACAAGTTGAGGCAGGATCAAGCTCTTGCCCTGAATCAAGGTTGGGAGAGGTAACCCAGCATGAGGAATGGGTTCCCCAAAGCCAACTCAAGTGCCAGGGACAGGTTCTGATCCTACTGCTAGGAGTCCCACAAACAGACCAAGCTACACACCTGTCACACACATGCAGGTTGCTGGGTATTGAGCCTAGGTCTTCTGCAAGAGCAATAAGTGTTATTATCTACTGAGCAACCTCTCCAGCACCCAAGACTGGGTTTTAATGTAGTTACATCTATCACTTATAGCTCATCCATTGGCCTTAAATGATTCACGGTGAATGCTAGGAAATACCATATAACACATACAAGAGTTCTTTCAACAAAAAGTCTTGAACCACACAGAGTTCTTTGCCTATGTAGTACAGTATACCACATGTGCTGACTAGGGATTGTTTGAAGATTGTGGGGAGGAAAGACAGTCCAGGATTGCCATCTGAAGCCAACCAGCTCATTGATGGCCTCCATACTGTCAGTGACTTGGGTGCTACAGCATGATTGGCACAGCAGAGAGGACTTTTCTCAGGAGGGCATCTGTATTCTGCATATTCAGCCATTATTGCCTGGTTCTAGAAAGTTATCCAACTATTCAGGGCTAGTAAAGTCATGGATCTTGGAGGAGAACCTACAACCACCACTTCACCAAACCAGCATAATACCTAATAGCAAAATAAACATTTGTCTTTATGCACCCAGACAAATGTAGTCTTTGCCCCTCATAAAGGAAACTTCTCTTTGCAAGAGATGGAGATCATTACAGAAAAACACAACCAGTCAAAATGTAGTATTATTACAGAGCCTAGTCACAATGGATACATCTACAAAACATTTCCAAATCTAGGGCTCAGGGAACATTGTAGAGCCAGAGCATGAGTGAATTTGCTTTGAGACTATGTCTTCAAGTAATGCCAGAAGCTACATCCACAAAATCTTACTAACATGATTACTTATACATCATCTGAACAAGGATGGAGTCAATTGACATGCCAAAGTGGATCAGAAAAAGCCCATGAGGCCTTAACCCTGCATGAAAAACTCCGGGTGACTATGGAATGCTGTGAGTGAGAGAAATAGCCTTCTCCAGGCAGGGACACACCAACTGGTATGTATGAAAACATGCATGTGAGTAACAGTATACAAACTGAGCAAGATGTGCATTAATAACTATTAGTGAAAAAAGAGGCCATTAATTTGAAAGAAAGCAAGGAGTGGTATATGGATGGTTTGAAGGGCATAAAGGGAAGGGAGAAATGATGCAATCATAGTACAATCTCAAAAATGAAATCAAATAAAAGAACTCAATGCTTAAATCCATGTGACTCCAGACCTAACCATGACAGACTTTGAGGGCCTCCAGATATTCTGAATAGTGAGTATGGGCAGAGAACTGAAGAGACTGTTTATAAAGATAGTGCTGTGGTGGCTGTGGTATTCAAGTCTTTCAGATGTCAGCCATTACCTCTTGCTTTCTGATACTGAAATACTTGTTAGAATAACACATATGCAATGTTTATAATATGTATAAATGAAATCAATCCATGTGACCAAAAGAAGTCCATAGTGCAAAGTTATGTGACCCCTGAAGCTAGGACATATCTTGTTCTCTCTGGAAGGAATCTGCCTCCGCATCCAAAGGACCTTCAAACATTTGGTGAAAGGCTGTAAGGGGAGTAAATAGAGAGAGCCTCTTATCAAAAGCCAGTGCTTGCCAGTCACTTGAGTGAGACACTCTAGATGAAGCTTTACTAGACTGTGTGACAAAACTTTTTCTGGGAGACACAACACACACACACACACACACACAGACACACAGACACACACAGACACACACACAGACACACACACACAGACACACACACAGACACACACACACAGACACAGACACACACACACAGACACACACAGACACACACACAGACACAGACACACACAGACACACACAGACACACAGACACACACAGACACACAGACACACACAGACACACACACACAGACACACACACACAGACACACACACACACACACACACACACACACACACACACACACACACACACACACACACATCTACTCACCCTAGATAGGGAACCATGAAGACCAGCTTGGTGAACCAATGAGTTTTATTGGGGTTACTTAAAGGTATACAGAGAAGGGGTCACTTACAGGAGCAGAAATGACTCAAAGACAGCTGCATCACCAAAGCCCACCCCAGCAAGGCAGATAGTTCACAAAGGTGGGAACCCGGAGCACACTGCACATTTCAGGCAGCTCAGCGGGTTGGAGATTGTCCTTTCTAGGTACCTCAGTTGGTCTAAACCTCTTTCAGGCAGCTTAGCTGATTTCTGCTTCTTCTAGGCAGCTGGTCTGGCCTCAGAGTCGTCTTTGCAACTTGGCTTCTCTGAGAGTATTCTGTGCAGCTCACCTTTTCTTCTTTCTGTCTGAGATGAACTCAGCTTTTATTGCTTACTATAGCAGGGAGAGGCGAAGTCAATCTGGTTAGTGTCAGGGACTTTCTGAAGAAATTTTGAGTTGTTTGCCTTCCTGCTTGAGGAGGTTTCTGCAGGATGGAATGTTTAAACATGGAGGAGACTCACATAACACAGCCTCAGTCAAGCTTTCACAGATGACACCAATCAGAGCCTTATCTGATAACCTCAAGAGAGATGAGCAAGATCTACTCAGAAAACCCTCTTCAAATTCCCAGCCTAATGTTCTCAAACAAAAACATGTTTTATTTATTTATTTATTTTGTTTTTCAGATAGTGTCTGAAAAACAGATGAAGCCCTGGCTATCCTAGAAATAGCTATGTAGACCAAATTGGCCTTGAACACATCAAGATCCATCTGACTTCTAAGTGCTGTATTAAAGGCATGCATTATCATGCTCGATGAAACTCCCCCCCCCAAAAAAAACCCAAAAAAACAAAAAACAAAAAACCAAAAACCAAAACTCAACCAACCAAACAAAAGAACACAAAAGAATACAACTGTTTATGGTTCAATATTTGTTTTATATACTTAGGTTATAGAATCACACTAACGAATTTTCGCTCCTAGGCTAGAAAGACCAGAGAAAAGAATTCAAGTAAGATCCTACTGCTCCTTAATTAGAAGGTAGGGTTTAAATAGGAGCTGAGAAAATGGATCATGTTTTAAAAAGAGGGATAATATTAGAAAAGAAAGAGAGGCAGATAATATCTGTGTTCAGTCGGAAGAGTCCTCAGGGTAGTTGAGACTGAGTGAACGGTCGAGAGCTGAGGATTTAGGTTGGTAAGCCCAGCTACTTTGAGGACAGGGAAGTCTTTATTGCCAATGTTATGACCTCAGAAGTGACTGAGAAGGCAATAGAAATAAGAGGCAGGAGAAAAGTGTAATGTATATTGTTTTCCCAGACCATGGTTTAATTTGGTGAATGAGACTTGAATGAAGAAGTGTCAACAGCACATGAAATTAAGTGCTCAAATAATTTAACTGTAGACAGTAAATAAATCTGAGTGGGCCAATAGAAATATACATTTAGAGAAGTTGGAGTTAACATTTTTAATAACATATGAAATTCTTAAAAGAAGAAAAAATTTAAATGAAAAACATTTTAAATGACTTTATTATTAGAACACTAGAAAACATTAAAATTACTTGCAAATATTTGACTCAGAAGCTATTCTTTCATTAATACAATTTTATGAAATATTTAAGCTGGGAGCTGGACAGAATAGATTAATCAAATGTTAGTGCGTAATTATAGCAACATAGTGACAGATATTAAGTATTTCAAAGGATTTGTTGTCTCTTGAATTTACAGGTACACATTTTAAGAAAATACAAAAAAAATATTTCTTTATAATTTCTTTCAGTAATTTTCTTGTTTGTTAACTTCTATTTTGAAATGGAAAGCAGATACAGTCCTAAGAGTAATTTCACATTTCTCCATCATAATAGAAGCAAATTAAATCAAGATACTAGCCAGATGAGCCCCCTTTGCTGGGACTAAGGAGGAAGGATGACTTATTACATTTGTCTTCGCTCAGCTGCATCTCAAAATCACCCCACCCCATTTCTATTTTCATTGTTTACCTACACAAAATGGGTAGTACTTATATATATGTTTTTACATTCAAATAACTTAGCTCTATAGTTACAAATCATAGTATTTAATTTAAATGTAAAGTGAAAAATTTTGCAATTGTATAGGAGAATTTTAAGGAAATAGTTAAGGGTAGTTGAGTTCTAGTTAATGTTGTCATTGTTTTAAGTCTGACATTAAAAAAATTCCTGAAACCAATGGCCTATTGATAGTTTGCGTTGTAACAAGAATGGCTTTTAAAAAATACATAGAATATTAGTGAATTGAAAATACTGAAGTCTACTGCTCATAGTAAAGGCATATTTTTTTTTTTATAAAATTGTTATTCTCAGTTATATGTGTGCTTGGGCAGCAGTATGAGCTGACCTTTTATCACAGATCATAGGTAACATTTTTGAAAACTACTGCTATTTGGAGATACAAATACTAAAGTATATTGCATTTTTCTCTGTTAAATGGTAATTTACTGAAGAATTTGCTTTTCTTCCAAATTATAAATTGCAAATGATGGCAATGGAAAGGAGAGTGCATCCCAGCCACAGAGGTTAGCTACAACACCCAAGTTGTTCTATAACTGATGATTAGATACAAAATAACATCATACTTCCAACATCAGTTTCAAGAAGGACAGTTATTAACCCTGGGATAGGAAAATATACACACTTGCTAAGCAGACTGCTTTATTCCAAACCAAGGAAAAAACAGCAAATAGGCCTCCAAAAGAACTATAGGATTAGACAGAAATGGTGAGAATAACTTTGTGACTTTAACATACTGGGCATTGGTCAGTGGCATTATTTCATCAAGACCCATAATAAGCTTCAGCATATTTCTCTGTCCTCAAATTACCTACCCAGCTTTGCAGTCAAGTCCAAAGCAAACAATTCTTTGTATGGCACAAAGCCAGTCATAGCCATAGTGCAGGGTAATGGCATTGAAATTAAAGAATTAATTAAACATCAGAAAAGTTTGTTAGAGTAATATTATAACAATTTCGGTATAATAACCTTCACAGACTGTTAATTTGTGACTTTGTGTATCAGTATCAGCATACTTGGAATTTATACCCTGTGGTGTCTATAATGCTCTTAAAGCTTCATTTCCCAGACATCTACCCTTAAAATAGGATGGAAAAAGGTGAAAATACTCCAAACTCTATTATGGTAAAACACAAAATAGGAGAAGCAAACTGGCTGAAGTGTAGAGCCATATGGTAAAGTTTAAGGAATAGTTTGATGATACTATCAAACCCAGGCAGCTGTGGTTCACATCATACATTTGCAATGTACATTTCAGTTCAGATTAATTCAGTTGCAAGCAGCAAATATTTATTGATTCTAACTTAAGGACTAAGCATAGTTAGTTAGTTTTTTTTAAATATCCATTTTCAAGCTGTTTGTAATCTGGAGAAAGATAAGCATGCACATATCTCAGAAATCAAGGCAAAATGAGCCCTGGAAGAGATTGTTAACAAAATGCTTATAAGCGCTTATTTTAACAGGGCAGGGCTTTTCTAGATAACAGTAACATTTATCTTGGAGGAATTATTGTGAAGATTAAATACAATAACCCACAGAGAGCAATTGAAGCACTTTCAATAAATGTTAGCTATTTTAATTTTCAACTTTATAGCTGCAGCTATTTATGCACTTTTTTCTAGCAGGCTTATTTGGAGAAGGATGATCACATTTGTCCAGCTCTGCACATTTGTCATATTGATTGCTTTGCATTCACTGGATCAGAGATCTCACTAAGCCAGATACGTTATTTCTTATCAATATAGGAGTTCAATATGGATGACACCCCTGGAAGGGGACGTTCTTTCCCTGGTTCTCCTATACCAGTAGAGGAATTTCATGGAAAACTCCCTAGATTTTAAAACTTGTGATCTCAAAGCCTTGGTGGAGGTCCACTTGCTTAGCCGCCAAATGTAGCACGAATCTTAAAAGGTCTTATTAATAAAAACAAAACCAGAGCCAGGCATTAAGGTGAACACTGAAAGATCAGAGAGACAGAACAAGCCACAGCTAACCTCACCTCACCAGTTCCTCAA
The DNA here is from genome assembly GCF_004664715.2 of Peromyscus leucopus. NCBI lineage: Eukaryota > Metazoa > Chordata > Mammalia > Rodentia > Cricetidae > Peromyscus > Peromyscus leucopus. The sequence continues at coordinate 57,168,093 of NC_051085.1, forward strand.
CTGATCTTGTTTCCTCAAACTGGAAGCCTCTGTGTTCATGGATCTCAGCTGATATGCTACTGAAAGCCTAAAAGCTTAACAAAGGCTCTAGTTCCTTAAATACCTTTCTGTTTCCTGCCATCACTTCCTGGGATTAAAGGCGTATGTCACCATGCCTGGCTGTATCCAGTGTGGTTTTGAACTCACAGAGATCCAGACAGACCCAGACAGATCTGTACCTCCAGAATGCTAGGATTAAAGACATGTGCTACCACTGCTTAAAACTATGTTTAATATAGTGGCTGTTTTGTTCTCTGACCCCCAGGTAAGTTTATTGGGGTGCACAATATTTCAACCACACCCAAATGTGGTACCAGGCATCACAGATTATCAGAAGATTACTGTGTGCGTGTGTGTGTGTGTGTGTGTGTGCGTACGTGCGTGCGTGTGTGTGTGTGTGTGTGTGTGAAAGAGCTAGTCTAAGTGACTCTGAGGTGTATTGTTAGAGCCATAGATAAAATTATGCTTTTTCCTTAGTTAACCTACTTTACTCTGAGGATGAGTAAGCTGAAGAGTCAAGTATGGATTGACTCTGTGTGTATGTGTGCATGTGTTATGGTGTACATATGGATGGATTTATGGGGTTGAGGATCAATCCCAGGGTTTCTCACTTCATAACCCAGTGCTTTATCATTTAACTACATCCTCAGCACATTGCAACATATTTTATGTTCAATTGTTATTACACATTTAAATTGTGGTGTTGTAAAACTCACTTTTCTCTTTGTGGATGATGATAACTTGGTTTCACACTGCTAGGGCTTTGAAATTTTGTAATTTCATTATGTCTGTCTCACACAAAGCCTAGCCATGTTGACATTCAAATTCTCTGGGCAATCCAATGAAGCCAGTGTATTATTTTATTTATACGTCTGCTTTTATACTTCATTCAAATTCTATGCAAAATGATATATATGCCTAATAAATCATTACATGAATCAACTTAAGAATCTCAAAGACTTTCTTTTTCTCTACTGTTTATTGTAATGATACCAAAAGTGGTGGTTGTATTTCAATCAATGATCTTTAATATTTGGGAATATTTCATGTCTGACTAGGGAAAATAGTTATTTTGCTTTGAATAAATAAAGTTTTGGCTGTATTTTAAAGGTGTAATTAGGTTTCTCTGGTGGGCACCAGTTATCGTTGTTTACAGAGGAGAGTAGCAAATCTGCAGGCTGAGGCTGTTCCAGATTTCCCATCCCTTAGCTGTGTGATTTTAGATCTCAGTCTCTTAATACCTCAGTGTTCTCATTTGGGCAATAAACTGCTATAAAGAAATGAGATCTGAGGCTACCCGTGAGCTCTGTACTTCTATAAATGTACTCTATTATGGTTAGAAAGTTAAAAATTAACTAGAGGGCTAAAATTGATTAAACAGCCCATCCAAGGAAAAGCCAAGTTAGAGAATTTGAATTTTATTTACCAAGCATATATTGAACACTGAGTATGTCTATGTCTCTGGGCTAGGTGATGTGTGTGTCTATGGGTGTTGCAGGATTCCTAATATTTACAGGTTTTAGACTCTCACAGTGGGCATCCAGTGAGTGCCTGAGTGAATGCCATGCTATATTAACAACGATTCTCCTTGTTTAATATACTAACTAGGGAATTGAGCAACAATTCATCTTAGGTTTTAAAACAGCACTTTATGTTTTCTGATAATTTAAATTTACCCCAGGAAGAAAATAACTTTGTTGCATATTAGAACATCACAATTTGTAGACAAAAAGCTTGTCAACTTTATAAAAATGTGTAGGTGTACCAGTTTATGAGCAACAGATTAGAACTCTGCTTCTACCTTTTGTGGAGATAAATAAACCAACTTCAATCCCTTGCTGATAACCATGATTTATAAAACAGGCATAAGACTGAAAAGGCAGATTAGAGAAAGGTGTTCATCAAATCCACACTGTCAGCTTTTATAGAAAACAGCATGGAAATAGATGGTTGGCTTCTGGGACTGCTTGGCTCTGTTAGGTAGCTTTTTAGTTTGATTAATGATGTAACAGGACAGCATTTTCTAATCCCATAGCGTCTTAGAAATCCATATCTTCACAGGCTTCTCCCATTCATATTGCAAGTAGTTCACAGTGTCTTCATTTCTGAGGCAGCCAGGTACCTAAATAGATTTTCTTGGCTCAGGTTTAAATTTTCTTAGATGTTTGGTGGTAGACAAAGGGGTCTTATTAATACAATTGTTTCTGATGCAGTACAGCAGTGCTGATTCGTTGTATAAACAAGGGGAGATGGCTTTAGAAAATGTGGAAGAATGGAGAAGAGGTTATATGAATATAAAGATGGCTCTTTCAGTTTTCTGTAGAATATGGAAAGCTCAGTTTTAAAAAGACGAACCTATGAATAGGTTATATATATATATATATATATATATATATATATATATATAAATATAAATATAATCTACGACTAGGAAGAAGAAACGGGGAAGGATGTAAAACAATCTTAATTTTATGACTCTAATGAAGGACTTGTACCAGAATGAAAATGGATCCCAGCAGACCCTGAATTTAGTGAGTGGTTGAACGAGAGGAGTAAGATAGTGAATCCCAAATTCTAATCTGGATGTGGGAGGAGGGTGGTTTTGGTTTCTATATCGAGGTAAATTAAATTCAAATCTATTTCTGAGTGAACTGTGTCCAGAGCAGAAAGTAAAGACATAATTTCATCAGTTTCCTGTTGGTTTCATTTAGAGACAATTGAAATTGGCAGAGGAGTTGCCAGAATAGTAAGAGTTTACATGAGATTGCAGTTTTGGTCTGATAGTTAGTAAAAGCATAGATCCTACAATCAATCATTAGCAAAGATGGGATATTACTAAACCAGCAAGGTAAAGTAGCACTGGGAAGAAGGGGGTAATCAAGGACAGAATTTTTAAAACTGATGGGAATAATAATTTTTGATAATCAGGTTTATCCATAAGGATGAAACCTACATATTGCCCAGTATGTCATGTCATAAAAATATAAGGATCTTTCTTTTCTTTTTGGTGTGGATCTACACTATAATCGACAAAATTAAGTAAATACATTTTTGGTTATAGTGCCAAATTATTGCAAAGGAAGATTTAAAGAAATAATGACATTTCTGCTTGGAATCCTCTACATTTTCTCTCAGATCCCTGTGCTCATTCTTCTATTCAAATTTATGGCTGATCTTTCCATGTAAGTTCCTTCATTTTCCTTACTATTCTTGCTGCCCCTTTCAGAAAGAAATCTCTTCTCAAGAATTATTACACTTGCCATCTTGAAGATAAAGTGTCTAGCATAATTAGTCTCATGGGTTAATTCAAATGCTCACATCAAACCACATGCATAATAATGTTTCTGGGTCCCCTAATCAGAGTCTTAATTAAGAGGGTGACAGCATATGTTACCTAAATTACCCAAACAGAAAATAAGTTATGAGGCAGATTTGTTTGAAGGGGTTGTAGTCTCTAAGAAATAGAGGGTAGATTTGGGAAAGGTCTGGGTGGAAGTAAGGAGGCCAAGAATGACTCCTGTAGTAAATTCTTGATTAGCAGTAGATTTTGTCATTTATTAAACTTGATAGCACTGTGCTCAGAATGAGAATGCATAGTTTCATCCAACCTATCATTTCTTACATATTTAATTTTATTTTGTTGAGTTGTGATTATTGGTATTTAAATTGCTCATAAAATTTAAAAAAAATATGAAAAGGGTATCAATAGTTGGATTCTAGTGGTTATGATCCAGCCTAGAGTTTTATTTTCATTTCTGTAAATTATTTGTTCTATTTAGTGAAAAATTAAAATATCGCCAAGAGAAATTTTAGATTACTGGCTCCTTATTGAAAGTGCTTCATTTTCGTATCCAGAGTCAGCCAAGCCAGGCTTTGCATTCCATGTATGTTTCTTCAGAAATATTCTCTCTTCTTCCACCATTCATATGTATAGATATCTGGTCTCATTGTTTGTTTGCTTAATAACATATGAGTCTTACTTTTGCGCATTTTTTTAGTGTTTAATTTTGTTCATACATTGAGTTTTATGCATGTAAGAGTAAATGTACCCAGTAGTTCCATGGTATTTGATTGTGTGCATATACCACAATCCACTTAGCTGGTTTCCTTCTGCCACAGGGATTTATAAGAATATTTACTGTCGTGAAAATTTGACAAAGCTTCAAAAGGCTTCATATTAATTATATCAAACACCATGAAGGTGGGGCCACCAGATCATAATTCCAGGTCTAAATTTGTGCTTGTTCTGTCTACCCATTACCCCAGCAGCCTTAAATCTTCCTTAGTATCTTCTGTTGTGTGGATATGTGGCTACGGAATATACTCCATTCCAGTTCCTCCCTTTTCCACGTTTTAGGCACTTTTTCTTCACATGTACTCTCTTTGCTCTTCAAACATCCATTTCCTGTTTGTTAAGCTACATACTCACTAGAGTTCCCTCTCCTACTATTTTGTGCCTTCATTCTTATATTTACTTACCCATTTATTATTTATCATCTAATAAATTTTTTTGAGATTCTATCATTTAATGGGTTTGTGGGAGTGGAATTAGGAGTACGGTACACTATTAAGATAAATGAAATATTTCCTAGCTTGCACTCAACTTATAGAACATAGAGACAACTAACTACAGTATGCATAATCATACCCAGTATATCATATATTAATACCTAGGAACTTTAAGCTTCAATTCCCTAGCTTAAAAAGTAAAGTACCATGTACAAAGGCATTACAACTAACTACAGTATGCATAATCATACCCAGTATATCATATATTATATACCATTTAACATACATAGGAACTTTAAGCTTCAATTCCCTAGCTTAAAAAGTAAAGTACCATGTACAAAGGCATTTCCTGTATGTACTCACAGTGGCATATTATTCAGTCTTAAAGATAAAAAAATTATGTCATTTTGTAGGCTAATAGATGAAACTAAAAACCACCATGCTAAGCCAAGAGAGGCAGATTCAGAAATGCAAATATCCCATGTTTTCTCTTATATTTAAAATTTAGATTAAAAAAATACATGAAGGTAGACTGGATTATATTCAGGAAGGGGAAGGGGACCAGAGGGAGGGGAAAGGGGACAGGAGAAAATATTGGGGGAGGGTGAGTGTGATAATGCTACATTGTATACATGTATGAAAACATCACAATAAAACACATTTTACACACTTAATATATATTAACATTCTAAGAGTGAAGTATTATAATGTTTAACAATGTATGGCTATAAAATATTTCTAGATTTCTTTGAAGATTTTGTTTTTATTTTAAATTACATGTGTGAGTGTGTCTGTGAGTTTCTATATGTGTGTGTGTATGTCTGTGAGTTTATATATGTGTTTGTGTGTGTGAGTTTCTATATGTGTGTGTGTATGTCTGTGAGTTTCTATATATGTGTGTGTGTGTCTGTGAGTTTCTATATGTGTGTGTCTGTGGGTTTCTATGTGTGTGTGTGTGAGTTTCTATATGTGTGTGTGTATGTGAGTTTCTATATGTGTGTGTGTGTGTCTGAGTTTCTATATGTGTGTGTGTGTGTATGTCTGTGAGTTTCTATATATGTGTGTGTGTCTGTGAGTTTCTATATGTGTGTGTCTGTGGGTTTCTATGTGTGTGTGTGTGTGAGTTTCTATATGTGTGTGTGTATGTCTGTGAGTTTCTATATGTGTGTGTGTGTGTGTGTATGTGTCTGTGAGTTTCTATATGTGTGTGTCTGTGAGTTTCAATATGTGTGTGTGTGTCTGTGAGTTTCTATATGTGAAAACAAGTGTTGGTGGAGACCAGAGAGGGTGTCAGATCTCCTGGAGTTGGCAGTTTTAGGGTCCCCGGTGTGGGTACTGGGAATGAAACAGATCTTCTGGAAGAACAGTACAAGCCCTTAACTGTTGAATTATCTATTTTTCCTCAAACTTCTTTTTTTTAATTGTAATTGAACTAATATTTCCTGAGGATCAATTTTCCTCAAGAGAAACACAAAATACAATAAATTGTGATTGCAATATTACAAAGGAGAATGTCCTTTCAACTGTTCATTTTTCAGCTTATACATAGTAGTTCATAATCTTAGTCATTAATAGAGTAGATACATGTTCCATCTGATTGCTAAGGGATCAATGATGTACCAAACACAAGTTGAGTCACAGATGGTCATGAGGGCGAGACCTCATCTATCAATAAAGAAAGCAGGGTAAGAACATAAGATCTTGAGCTTGCTTAAGGCTTCTAACTATGTAGGAGTTGGGGCAAGAAGCCAGAGCTGTAAAGGGAAAAATGCCACCTTTATGGGAATAGTAAAATAGAATGACTCCTTGGAGCCCTGCTCCATTTCAAAATAAATATAGAAAATTTGTACAGACTTACTTGTGAGCCTGTGTTCTACCCACTGCAGCTAGCCTGTATCAAATTCTTGAAAAATATTTTAGTATGGTAAATGTTTAATTGGAAAATCAACTATATATATATATGAAAAACAATGTAACACAATGTATAGGAAGGTTTTGAAAATAAAAATGAGAGCAGAATGACATTTAATAGCTCTATTGGCTGAAATGTTACTAATATCGCTACTCATAGGTTTATCAGGTTACTAAATTTTATGGGGTCCTAAGAAAAAGAAAATAGGCAAAAAAATGGCCTGTCAAGTTCAATACTTGATATATTTCTGTGGGCAAGATAACTAATCAAAGTAAAGACAACAGTATTAATTTACCAAAACAATTAAAAAACAAAATTAAAATGCTTATTTTATATTAAAAATTATAAATATAAGGATGAATGGATGGCTCAGAGGGTAAAGGCACTTGCCTCCAAGCCCTAAGACCTGGCTTCACTTTCTGGAACATACATTTTGAAAGAACAGAACTCACAGATTATCTCCTGATCTCACATGTATGCGATAGCATGTACACACATGCATACACCAATATGCTAAATAAACATAGAATAATAAATTATGAATATAATCATGTGTGAGACTTAGTTTTCTCTTTAGTTAGTTGGTAATAATAGGTGTAATATTAACACGAATCTTATAAATTTTATAGAAACAAAATACTGAATTTTAAGTCTTTGCTTATTCCTGGATCTACTTGGTGGTCAGTTCTTATTTGACATTATTATAATTGACAGTCTTTTAAGTCAAGTGAATCTGAATAATTCCAGGATCTAGAGAAACAGAAATAGGTGCAATTGCAGTGGTTTGTATAAGGTATAGATGCATTACTCTGCAAGAATGATTGGAAAAATTATTTCCAGGATTAATATCTAGTGTACTGTAATCCAGGAAGATTCTGAGCATATCAGAAAATTTCTATACTTTATTTTTAAAGCAAATTATGTATATTTGATCAAAGTTAAGAAATGATGTATTACCCTACATAGGTACCTTTTGAACAACAGTTTTAAATGTGATGCTGTGAAAGTCAAGGCTCATCTGCATGGATACATTTGGCCAAAAAACCCCAGCTGTTTCTTTTTTTAAGAATTTTAAAATTAGTTTTATTTATTTTATTTTATGTGTGAATGCTTTTGCTTGCCTGTATGCATGTGTATTATGTGTGTGCTTGGTTTCTGCAGAGGTCAGATCCTCTGGAACTGGAGTTATGGATTATTGTGGGCCACCATGTAGGTACTCGGAATTGAACCCAGGTCTTCTGAAAGAGCAGCATGTTCTCTTAATTTCAGAGACATTTCCATAGTCTCCACTGAATGTCCTTACCTTAGCTAATGACAGGAATGACTTTCTTATTAGATAGAGCAGAGGTGAGCCTTGCTTAGGACCTCTCATGAGTTTAGGTACAAAAATATAAAACAGAAGTCTTCTGAAAATGACTCCCATTCTTACATTTCTTTCTTTCTTTCTTTCTTTCTTTCTTTCTTTCTTTCTTTCTTTCTTTCTTTCTTTCTTTCTTTCTTTCTTTCTTTCTTTCTTTCTTTCTTCCTTCCTTCCTTCCTTCCTTCCTCCCTCCCTCCTCCCTCCCTCCCTCCCTCCCTCCCTCTCTCTCTCTCTCTCTCTCTCTTTCTTCTCCTCCTCCTCCTTCCTTTTGTGTTTTCAATAGATGTGTCTGTACATATGTTGCAGTATACTGGGATGTTTTGGGCCACTGCAAACTTTGTGGAATGATCACATCCAGATAATTAGCATACCCTCACCTCAAGTATCTGTCATTTCTTGGTAGTAAGAGAACTGAAGTCCTCTCTAGCTCTTTTGAGATGCATGTGCTTATTGATTTGGCTTACCTTTGTCTGGGTTTTCAGTGTTGTCCAGTGGTGGTCTTTTCCTCTCCACTGTATTCGCAGCTTTTTCCCTTCTTTGTTCTTTTTTATCACCTTTTTTTCCTCCTGCAGTGAAGAGACCGCTATGAAACTTCCCCCCAGAGACCTTCCTCCTCAAATGGCCATATGGGTTTAATGTATAATGCATGAGAGGCTGCACAAACTGCAAATGATTCAAAAGTGAAGCCTCCAAGTCTGGGCTCAGGAGGCATTCTTTAATAATAATTAGAAAATCAAACAGCCCTAGTCATTTCAATGGTCCTAGTCATTTCATTGGTCTAATAGTGCCAGACAGTAATATAGTGCAGTCTTCCCAACACAATTATTGTGCAAATGCACTTTTTCATTACTAATGGGTTTATTATCTGCAGATTCCTACTTAGGGTTTATGGAAATCTGTGGACATCTCTCTAATTTCTGAGGTTTCAGGAAGAGACAAAATGATGTGAAGTGTAATTTGAAAATTAATTTTTCAGTGTCTTACATGAAGGATCATTTGGGTAGAGGCAGAATAGGGGCTTTTCCATAGTCTTTAGTGTAGTGGCAATAGCCTCTCTCTTTTCTTTAGGCCCAGAAATAATATTTGAAATTAGGGTTTGTGGACTTTTTTCATTAAAAATATATGCATTTAAATTTATCATCACAGAGTTTTTTTTAAAGGAAAGTAAATGTAAAAGAATGTAGAAATAACTGCTGAGTACTTACTATATATAAAAAGCTCCTGATAAACTTAAAAGCAACGGAACACAGCCATCTTTCTGATGAATCATACCAGACTTCTTTTTTTTATGTCTTCAAGGACTTCAAAGACATCAAGTCTCTGGAATCCTTGCCAGGAGAAGCATAGTTGATTTGAAGAACTTGGCCTAGAAATTTGCTCAGGTGAGCAAAGGTAAGCTTGACATGTGATGTTCTGATTGGGTGTTTTATATGTGAAGATGTATGTATAATTACTTGATAACATTTTGGGCCCAAAACATTATATATAATTACAGGAATTTTTTAAAAAAGACAGAGCACTGAACGTTAAAGAATCAGCTTCTTTGAACTGGAAATTCAGATGCCACAAACTAGCATAATCATTTAATTTAATCTCATGTTGGTCCTAGGTGGTAGAAGCCAGTGCTGCTTATTTTACAAAGAAAGAAATAAGGATACGAAGTCATGGGAAAGAATAGGCTGTTTGTTCATTATATTAGTAAATTTGTTTCTCTGTGCTTATCTAGTGCTTTTCTGTACACTGCTTATTTAAATGCCTAACAGGGAAAACGGCTGTCATATGTAATAGAACATTGGGCTACAGTGATTTTAGGTTGTAATCCTTAAATCTTTAACAGGCCAAAGAAGAAATGTTTCGAGTTCAAGATCAGCCTGTATCACATAGTGAGACCCTACTACAAACACACAAAACAAAGCTCAAACATAACAAAGAATAATAGCAGGAAATGCAGGAAAAGATTATATTTAGGATCATGGAGAAATAAATTTAGGGTTAAAAGACTTTTCAACTCTAAAGCATGAGAAGAAAGCTGATCATATTTTCATCACAATTAAGAATATGTTTAGTGAAGGGTATCGCAGAAAAATTAGTTCACAGATGCCACAATAGCAGAAGAGGGGAAGATGTAGAACCTAGACAGAAAACCCAATAAAAATAGCAATGCCTATACAGGAGTTTAAAAGTTATCAAATCAGTACCCACATCCATTTTAAATACTGGAAATATGAGCCATAAGAATTCCAATATATTCCTAGAATATGTGGAAGAGTAAGTAATAACAGCTGTTGACAGAGTTACTGACAAATGGAAATTGGGTGTGTTACTGGTAGGAAATAAAACTGATATTGCCATTCAGAAGAACTAACAGGCCAACTTACTCAAAATTTCCCACTGTTTTTCTTTTTAAAATATTTACTTGTTTTTATGTATATATATGTTTTGCCTGTATATAGGCCATGAAAATAAAAAGAGGGAGTCAGATCCCCTCAAACTGGAGTTATGAGTGGTTGTATACCATCAGTGTTAGCTAGAGACTGAACCCAAGACCTCTGCAAGAACAAGTGTTCTTAACTGGCGATGGTGAGCCATGTCTCCAGTCTCCTACCTTATTTCTAAAAGTTCTTTTACTTCATAAATATTTCAAGGAGAGTCTCATACAGATCCATTATGGGATGATGCTAACATGCTCATGGCCACAGTATTTGTGGTGATGTGAGCTGAACCAACCACAACCAGCAGAGGAGAGAATATGATGGGCGTACATCAGTGGCTAAAAAAATTATACTCATGTGGAAATACTGACAGATCTTTAAAACTTGGTTCTTAGTGAAATAAAATAATAATCTAAGTATTGTAGTAAAAATATATACCTAAATAAATTCTATATGTAAAAGCACTCTTTGAATTTTTTGTTTACCCCTCCCCCCATTTTATGAAACAACACATGAAAACAACAACAAAATGATCAGAATGGGATATCTGCCTAGCAAGCAAGTTAGTGAAGACAAGGAGGCATAGGAGTACAAAAAAATACAAGTAAGCAAAGCAAAGGGAGTCTTTCTTTCCACAGCTCAGTGTTAATAACTTGCCATGAACCATGGAGACTGATTAACCCAATGCTCTGCACCTGAGGGCCAGGGAAAATGACTTCTCATCACAGTGACCTTAAAGAGCCCAAGGGCCTTTTGAATCATGCAAAAATTCATAAATATGTTTAAATGACATTTCTTCTATATTCTAAGCATTTGACATTAGAGTCCTACATTGTGAGTATAGGAAACATCTGAAATTACTAAAACCCGAGCTAATCAAATATTCTGCCTTATGGTAATGTTTTAAAACATGTATTTTTAGAAGAACTTGCTTATAAAATGTTGCGTTTACATCTCTGTTGCTTCCTCGCTCTGTGTTTTACTGAAGTGCATTATCATCATCATTTAGGACTGGCCCCTTTTCAATTGGTGTACCTCTGCTGCTGCTTCTCAAATACTTTATTGCTCTAATTTGTAGTATGTACCATGCCAGAAGCCATTGCTTTTTTAATATCCTGTCATCATTATTAATATTATTTTTAGCCATCATGAAATAGAACCATTTCCAAATGACTTTCTGTTCAGCAGAAGCAAGTACTGACAGGTGATTGATGCATGGATATAGGATGGACTCCTGAGCCATTCACTTAGGGTAGCTGCATAGGGTCCTTCATTAGGAGGAATCCAAGAAGCTTTCATTCTCTGTAGTCACCATGATGAAATTCCAAAGGAATTTTAAGATAGGGCTCCTCTATTTTAATTATACACTAGACCCTAAACTTAGGTTGTTATTTAGTATAAACAGAACCAGTGTTCAGTTGATTCACTGATACCCCATTCAACATTTCTTATGTGGTAGGCACTAGTAACTTAGAGGTAAAAAAAAAAAAAAGTAATACTCCTTACTTTTCTTATTAAGCACAATAAGGGGTTTTGCAAGGAGATTTTCATATACATATATAATGTATTTTCATCATGTTTACCTACTGTTATGCTTTCGTGTCTCTGTCCTACTCATTCTTTTCCTTTACCCAATTGCTGTGGGATGTTCTGTATGTCCTTTGGGAGCCCTTCTTGGGTTCCTCGTGGCTTTACCCAGCAGGTCCGCATAGAGGATGATTAGGACCATGGGCCTGAGTGCAGGTGTCTGAGATGGTCTGCACTTGGCTGTGCTGGGGGATGGTCTGTATGTCAATTTGCTCTGATTGGTCAATAAATAAAACCTGATTGGTCGTAGCTAGGCAGGATGTATAGGCGGGACTAACAGAGAGGAGAAATAAAAGAACAGGAAAGCAGAAGGCTGGGGCGGAGAGACACTGCAGCCGCCGCCATGACCAGCAGCATGTGAAGATGCTGGTAAGCCACCAGTCATGTGGCAAGGCATAGATTTATGGAAATGGATTAATTTAAGATAAAAGAACAGTTAGCAAGAAGCCTGCCACGGCCATACAGTTTGTAAGGAATATAAGTCTCTGTGTTTACTTGGTTGGGTCTGAGCGGCTGTGGGACTGGCGGGTAACAAAGATTTGTCCTGACTGTGGGCAAGGCAGGAAAACTCTAGCTACAAATGGCGCCCAACGTGGGGCAAGATTTTCCACCTAAAACCTGAGAAAAGATTCTAAAATGGAGCTAAAAACAGCTTCCTAATTGTCTCTCTCAAATGAGCAGCAGCTGCCGGTTTGAGTTACTGGCAGGATCCTGGCGTGTGAGCTCAATCTGCAGTATGGCGAGAATGAGGCCTCTGCAAGTGGCACATTAAGCTGTGAGGTGGATTTAGCCTTTGCTAGTACAAAACAAAAAAAGAGGTTTCTGGGCTACACGCTGCTTGGATGAAAGCATAGACCCACGATGGCTCCCAGAGCTGGCGGAAAACGTACCACCGCCATGTTGGGAAGCTGAAGGGGGCGGAGCCAGCAGCCACAGAGCTGTTTCAGGCTTAGAAGGCTGCAGTTTAAAGCAATAAGTTTGCAATAAGACTGATTCAGCTGAAACAGTTTATAATGCATGTAAAAATGTACGTAGGCTTAAAAGAAAAAAATATACCATTATATAAACAATAGTATCTAAAAATAAAGTGTTTAAAAAACAGTACAGGTAATAAGCCACATAAAGATGGCTACCACACAGAGAATCTGGATTATGTTCTCTTTGATATTCGTAACTGAAGAAAAATATTTGATTGCAAAAGCTGTTGAGTTATGCCAAAATGTATATTTTAAAGGTACCTTCACTTCAAAATTTGGATTTAAGGATATGTTGCTTTGGAAAAGAGATTCTGCTTTTGTTTCCACAGAAAGCCAGAGGCTGTGGATTTGTTCCAGATTAAGATACATCAGGTTTGACCAGCCAAGACCCCCTGAAAGGACTCCGATGACACCATGGCCCAGATGATCCAACATCCAGAGCAGTTTCGAGGCAACTGGTTCACGCAATACAGCCTCACGGACTACCCCATAGGACTAAAATTTTCTTTGCATCCCTGTTGCTAGAGTTTTCCGCCTTGCCCACAGTCAGGACAAATCTTTGTCACCCGCCAGTCCCACAGCCACTCAGACCCAACCAAGTAAACACAGAGACTTATATTGCATACAAACTGTATGGCCGTGGCAGGCCTCTTGCTAACTGTTCCCTTATCTTAAATTAATCCATTTCCACAAATCTACACCCCGCCACGTGGCTGGTGGCTCACCGGCATCTTCACATGCTGCTGGTCATGGCGGTGGCTGCAGTGTCTCTCCTCCCCAGCCTTCTGCTTTCCTGTTTTTATTTCTCCTCTCTGTCAGTCCCGCCCATACATCCTGCCTAGCCACGACCAATCAGGTTTTATTCATTGACCAATCAGAGCAACTCGACATACAGACCATCCCCCATTACAGCCAAGTGCAGACCATCTCAGACACCTGCACTCAGGCCCGTGGTCCTAATCATCCTCTATGCGGACCTGCTGGGTAAAGCCACGAGGAACCCAAGAAGGGCTCCCATAGGACATACATTAACATCCCACAGCACATCCCCATAAGATACAGCGCCCCCCTCCAGCAGGAAGTAGTAAGAGAAGCTACGCCCAAATTCCCAAATATACCAAGCTGGCTTTGGAGATGTATAAAAGTTAAAACCTTCCTTTTTAAAAAAAAAAAGAAAAGGGGAAGTGCTGTGGGATGTTCTGTATGTCCTGTGGGAGCCCTTCTTGGGTTCCTCGTGGCTTTACCCAGCAGGTCCGCATAGAGGATGATTAGGACCACGGGCCTGAGTGCAGGTGTCTGAGATGGTCTGCACTTGGCTGTGCTGGGGGATGGTCTGTATGTCAAGTTGCTCTGATTGGTCAATAAATAAAACCTGATTGGTCGTAGCTAGGCAGGATGTATAGGTGGGACTAACAGAGAGGAGAAATAAAAGAACAGGAAAGCAGAAGGCTGGGGCGGAGAGACACTGCAGCCGCCGCCATGACCAGCAGCATGTGAAGATGCCGGTAAGCCACCAGTAACGTGGAAAGGCATAGATTTATGGAAATGGATTAATTTAAGATAAAAGAACAGTTAGCAAGAAGCCTGCCACGGCCATACAGTTTGTAAGCAATATAAGTCTCTGTGTTTACTTGGTTGGGTCTGAGCGGCTGTGGGACTGGCAGGTAACAAAGATTTGTCCTGACTGTGGGCAAGGCAGGAAAACTCTAGCTACACCCAATCATTTCTCTGTCAATTTGTATGTGTGTGTGGCTCAGTGAGCTTAGTTAAGGTTGCTTATATGAGCATGGGTTGGGGGTTATTTTACAAGAACAAAGGAATTTACCAGTGACTATATCACTGAGAAAGTGTTTTCCCTTCTCAGCAGCAGCTATTATTAACTGTCAATAGCATCTTCGGTCTCACGAATCACCACCCCATCCATGGGGAATGTAGACAGGCAGGCTCCATATTGTGCAAGTCTTATGCAAATAATTGCATCTATTGTGAGTTCACGAGTATGACAGCCATGTTGTATCCAGAAGACAGCATTTTTTATAACACCCCACCACTTCCTCTGGCTCTTACATTCTTTCTGTACTCCCTCCCAAGATGTTCTCTGAGCCTAAAGCAAGGGAGATACAATGTAGACACAACTGGGAAAGCCTGCTTCAGGTGAACGTATTTTTTATTTGTTTGAAAGCTGTGGGTATTTACAAACCAACAAAGAAGTAGAAACATTTCTATAACTCTAGTAAGTATAGTTAAATATGTATTGGCATTACTACATTAAATGAAAAAAATCACAGTGTAAGATATATGAGGTGACACATTGTAATAATCCCATTGCATGTAGGTGCAGAAGGATCATGAGTTTTAGGCCAGCCTCGGCTCCACAATGAGACCCAAAATTTGGGCTTTCTTCAGAGGTTTGTCCCTGCCTTTGGGTGTGTACAATTATCCTTTTCTTTTTAAAAAAAAACATTTTATTTACTATTATTTTATTTCACATGTACCGGTGTTTTGCCCACATCATATGTCTACATACAACATGAATTCAGTGCTCACAGAGGTCAGAAGATGGCATCAGATCCTCTGGCACTAGAGTTATAGATGGCAGTGAGTTGCCACGTAGGTGCTGGGAATAAAACCTGCGTCCTCTAGAATAAGTGTTCTTTACTGTCGAGTCATCTTTATTTTCAAGTATCTTTTTCTTAGAATTTATATTCTTTCTCTGTAGCAGGAATCTTAAAAGTTCTTATTAATAAAATCAAACCCGAGGCGAGTTATTGGGGTCCATGCTGGTAGATCAGAGAGACAGAACAAGCCACAACTATCTCACCTCGCCGGATCCTCAGCTGTTCTTGTCTCCTCAGACTGGATGCCTCTGAGTCCTCATCCGGAATGGGTCTCAGCTGAATTACTGCTCAAAAGCCTGAATGCTTAACCAGTCCAAATCATCTAGTTTCTGGTCCTCACACCTTATATATCTTTCTGTTTTCTACCACCACTCCCTGGGATTAAAGGCTGGCTTTCTGGGATTAAAGGTGTGTGTCACCATGCTTGGCTATTTCCAATGTGGCCTTGAACTCACAGAGATCCAGAGAGATTTCTATCTCTGGAATGCTAGGATTAAAGGTGTGAGTGCCACCATTTTGTAGCCTTTGTGTCTAGTGGCTGTCTGTTCTCTGACCCCAAATAAATTTATTAGAGTACACAATATTTTGGGGAACACAATACCACCACATTTCCTCTCTTTTTGTCTAAAATTAAAAAAGCTTATAACTAATACAAGAAAAACTATCTTCAAAGAGTATATGCAATATACAGTCAAGATTACATTAACAATGTCTAGTCCATTAACATTTGACAGATCCAGACAAAAAACTCCATTATATATATTAACAATGTCCAGTCCAGTAACATCTGATAAACTCAGACCAAAAAATTTTCATTACTTATTTAAAACAAGTAGTTCCTTTTTAAAAGTAGATTCCATAATCTCCCTTTTTATCTTATCATATCCATATTCTCTTTTTTCTTTTCATAATACATTCAGTAGTCTACCTTTTGTCATTTTTATATCTTCCCCTTTTTCTTCAGTGTAGATTCAATGATCTACCTATTTATCCTATTATTTATCTTCTTTCTCAGAGTAGATTCAATGATCTATCTCATATCTTATTCTCTTTTTCTTTTTGCTTTCTAGGGGTGAAGATATCTTTAGGGAATTTTGAAAAGAAAATTTTTGGGTTAATCATCAAGTCCTGTATCATTTGTCCAGTCTCTGCATAATAGGAAAGTTCAGGGCTTGTTTCAAGTCCTTGTTCAAATAGTCTGTCAGGCTGGATCATCTCAGCTAGTCCTCTCGAAATTGTCCTGACCAGTTTGTAGTCCAGTCGATTTTTCCATGGTGTTAATCGGCTTAATGGCTTTATCATAGTCCATGTGGAATAATCGTTGTAGGATCCTGTCATCTTTTTGAAGATTTCAAAGTCACTGTTAGGCGTGGTCATGGTTTCCCACAGACTTTTTTTTTTTTTTTGCCTCCTCTGTGGTTTGAAGCAATCACAGTGTGATAGATGTCTGTCTCTCGGAACCATGAACATTCTTCCCTAGAACAGAAAATCTTCACAACAGTTTCTCCCCACCATTTGTCTTGCCAAACTTTTCCAAACTGACCTTTGCCGATGCTTTCTTGTAACACGATGGTCCTGGCAATTCTTCTCTGAAACAGCATCGGTAAACCCTTCGTCCCAGGTAGCAGCATCACCGCAGTTACCAACATGATGAGAAGGAGCTCGCAATGTGGAGCAGTAGCCACTGCTTCCATGGTCCCACCACTGTTTGTGGTTCAGACTGGGCCAAAGCTTCTCCCAAGCCTCCTAGGCCGGCTCAAACTCGGGATCCTACTGCCTCTGTCTCCTTCAGCAAATCCTACTGGTGTGCGCCACCACAACCGCCTGAGTGTAACTTGGGCCTGAGCTGGGGCACACAAGGCCACAGGCAAACAGCTTTTTCATGAATTCGTAACACGAACGTTGGGCGCCAGATGTAGCAGGAATCTTAAAAGTTCTTATTAATAAAATCAAACCCGAGGCGAGTTATTGGGGTCCATGCTGGTAGATCAGAGAGACAGAACAAGCCACAACTATCTCACCTCGCCGGATCCTCAGCAGTTCTTGTCTCCTCAGACTGGATGCCTCTGAGTCCTCATCCGGAATGGGTCTCAGCTGAATTACTGCTCAAAAGCCTGAATGCTTAACCAGCCCAAATCATCTAGTTTCTGGTCCTCACACCTTATATATCTTTCTGTTTTCTACCACCACTCCCTGGGATTAAAGGCTGGCTTTCTGGGATTAAAGGTGTGTGTCACTATGCTTGGCTATTTCCAATGTGGCCTTGAACTCACAGAGATCCAGAGAGATTTCTATCTCTGGAATGCTAGGATTAAAGGTGTGAGTGCCACCATTTTGTAGCCTTTGTGTCTAGTGGCTGTCTGTTCTCTGACCCCAGATAAATTTATTAGAGTACACAATATTTTGGGGAACACAATACCACCACATTTCTCTGTCTCTGTCTCTGTCTCTCCTTTGCCCTCTTTCCCTTCCTTCCTTTTCTATTTATTGGTTAGATTTGATTTTTAAAATTAACTTACTGTTTGACAATTTTATACATACACACACACACACACACACACACACACACACACACACACGTATGCACTCTCTTTCTCTTCCTTCCATCAAGTCTTTCTCCTACTATCATGGCTATATTTTCCATTGTGATATATTGAGTTTAACCAGGGCCACCAACCAAGGCATGGGTGTGATGTTATCCACTGGGGCATGGATAACTCAGTCATCTATGGTTATCTCATTGAAGACAATGACTCCATCTTTCCCAGAAGGCTAATAGCTTTCTGAGGAGGAAGTAGGCCCCATGAGCTACACTCCTAACCCATGAATGAATGTCGATGGGTCTAGTCTTGTGAAGATAACTCTATTTGCTGTGAGTTTATGAGTACAGTGGCCTTCCTTTTCATTGTCTTGTCCTTATATTATTTTCATTACTTTTCTGAAATGTTCCCTAAGCCTCTGGAGGGGAACTATCAGTTTTCCATTGAAAGTTAAGCAAGCAAAAGTCATTTGTTCTAGGCACCTTGACCATCCATGAGTCTTTCTGTGTTAACTACCATTTGCTTCCCCAATAAGCTTCTTTGACAAAGGATGAGGGCAGCACTAGTATATCTGTTTATTAAAACAAATGATCATTTCAGCCCTAGGACCTTTGATCTCCCAGTCACGGGCCTTTGACTAAGTTCATAGTACTAGCCATCAATTCCTTCTTGTGGAAAGGACCTCAGATCCAACCAGAATACAGTTGGTTAACTCTACATCACTCATGTCACCATCTCTCTAGTGGGCATTTCTTGCTTGGTAGAGTGTTATTGTAGATGCCTGTTCATAACTGGGTAAGACCATTCATAACCTTTCTTCCCCAGCTACGAAACAACTTCTGCCAATGTTATTCTGGAAGATGATTGCAGCTCAGTTACAGCATGGCTTCTCTATGTCCTTCCAGCAAGTGTGTGGTGTCTTCAGCCATAGAGCCTTAACATCTTGTTCTGGTAGGTAATCAAGAACAATGATATTAGTGTGCACTATTTGGGGTGGTTTCTGGGCTTCTTTGGAGCTGTAACTCACAGGGAAATATCTCACACTTGGCATTAAGATTTTTGTTAAATAACTCACACCTTCTGAGATTGGAATTATCCGCCCCCACAGGCTACTTCCATTCAAAATCTTTTAAAAAAAAGTATGTTTAAAATTTGCCTGTAACTTTCCACATGGCTTCCTCACATATCCTTAATTTTAGTTAATAATCTTTCCACATTCTATTCCATTTTAACACTTAACTACCTCAAGTATTTTCTCTATCTACTTTCATATTCCAAGAAAGTTAAATGCTACATGTCTTCTTATATGCTAATTATAATTTTGAATTTTTAAGTTTGTGTGTATAACTTGGAATGTCTGTAGCGATCTGGAAGCTAGAAAGGGCTTAGGTGTGGAGAAGGGGAAGAGGGGGCCTTAAGGGGATGAGTTACAGTAGAACACATGTGAGTTTCTTTATTTTTGAGCCAGGTTATCCCTGTACAGACTAAGCTGACTTCAAATTTGCTATCCTCCTGTCTCCACATCCCAATAACTGTGATTATAAACATGTTACACCATGCCCAACACAATTTTTATATTTTTTTTAAGACAGGGATGATTTAAATAACAAAGAAAAGTTAAATCCACTTTCACTATCATATTGATTCATGTCCTTGATCATTTTGTTTTATTTTTATTTCTACATTTTTTATTTTCTTCTTCCATCTCACATATATTATTTTGCTAGATGTTTCTTTATTTGCAAAGTCTGCTTTAATATTGCATAGCAAAGATTTTTAGATCTTGGCAGTAAACTTCAAAACTTTTAGTTCTAGCATTTAAGTCACACTTGAATCTTGTTAAGAATCCTTGTTAAAATACTAGAATTTGCTCAGGACTACAGGATGTCATAGGGTATTTTTTCCCTTCATTCCAGTGCTGAACTTCACAACTTGAAAATCTTTCCAAGATGAAATATACATATATAATTTTACTATAAAAGGGATGTTATAATGCATTTTTCTAATGTTTGCTGTTTTCCTGGTTTGCACCATAGTTAGATCAACCTTTTTTTTTTTAATGATTTAGTTACTAACCTTCTTGAGGTGTAATTTACTAACAGTTTCTGATGGTCTTTGTTGCTTAGAATCTACAGTGTCTCTGAGATCAATTCCTTTACCTTAGGTAAACACACATTTGTCTTCATTTGAAAATGTCTGGATTTCACTTTAATTCGTAGAAGATATTTTCATATTTTGTAAAAATTATGGTTGATAAGTTTGTTCTTTGGGTGCTTTAAGGAGAGGTATCCTGCCTTTGAGCTTCAGACTTCCCTAACAATGAAGCTTGTGGCATGCAAGTCTTTGTTTTGTTTGTGCTATTCTTACTGTTTCTTGCTTGGTAGCTTTCCCTTTATGTTTAATTTTGAACAGTCTGATTTTGATTTGTCCAGTCATGGTTTTATTCATATTTATGGCGTTTGAGGACTTAAAAATCTTGAATTTGTATATTTATACCTTTGCCTAGTTTGAGAAGATGTTAGATATTATTTCATCAAATATTTTGTTTACATTTATCTCTCTTTTCTTCTTTGGAGGGGAGGGAGGAAAAGAAGAAGGGAAGAGGAGAGAAGAGGAGGAAGAACCCTGACCCCCCTTTAGTTTAATGTTTAAAGTTATTTTTTATGGTTTAACATTATAAGAACTACTACTATAATTATGTGTGAGTGTGTTTTGCTGGAAGTGTGCATGTGGAAGCATATACCAAGGTCAGTGAACAACTTTGTGGAGTCAGTTCTGTTTTTCCTTATTTAAGTGGGCTTCAGGGTTCAAACTCAGGTTGCCAGACTTGTAAGCACCATGGTAGCTCTCCAGCCTTTTTCTTTTCTTTTCTCTTTTTCTTTACAATCTTTTATTCACCTTGTTTTAGAGAAAGGATAGTTTTTTTTGGTCTTTTTTTTTTGTGCACAAATTATTTCCTCTGTCATCTCATTCTGCCCTAGAGCTCTTCAGTGGATTTAATTTTTGAAAATCCTTTTTAGCCCAAAATTTTCATTTACTTTAATTATTTCCCATTTCTCTATTGCTCCTATCTCTTCACATCTGAATATCTTCCTTTGCCTCATTGAACATGATTATGACAATTGCTTTACATCTTTTTGTCCTAATTCCAGCATGTGGGTTATGTTTCTTGAATGCTGAGTAATTTTGGATCCTATCTTTGGTGTTGTAAGTGTGATATCATAAAGTCCCTACAATTTGCTACAAATTGTTGTTGTTGTTTTAAATAAAACTGTATATTTACAGACCAGAGTGTGTATGTAAAGAACCAGGCCAAGACAGGGAAAGAATTCCCAGAAAGGGTGAGTATGCACAGTGCTTGATGGCCACTCAGGGTGTGGAACTATGCTTTTTCCTGTCATAGCAAGTAACTTAATGAAGAGTGTACTCAAAGAGGACTTGCCTCGATGTTTTAGATAACTTTAAATCAAATGTTGTTCTGATTTCATTTATGAAATTTAAAAACAAGATATATAATTATCAAACCATTCCAAATTACTTAAGTGGATATTTACAGAAATACAACATGCTGAGTTTGGAAAGGTGATATTACAGTATTTTAAACACAACCAAATATTCTCAGGCATAGAAAATAGCAGAAACAAATACTTAATAAAATGAAAAACCAGTCAAACCACTTTAGAGTTAGATAAGTGTTAAAGTCAGCAAACTATTTAAAATTATTTTGTATAGATGTATTCTGTAAATTCAAAAATTTAAATAGCCATAATATACCAAAGGATTGAGATCCAGCTCTATAAGAGAAAACTATAATGCTTCAGATATGTATTCAGTAATCAACAAAACAATTCCATTTGTTATACACAGACCACATACATACACACTTAGGAATAAGCCTACCAAAAAGATGAAAGATTTATACTCTAAAAAATATGCTCTGTGGGTATTCTATAGTGAGGATACATGCATGATTACTATGTAACACTGATGAAAGGACTTTAAAAAGACACAAATAGAAAGAAATGATCTGTCCATATATTGGAAGACTTAATATGTATTAGAGACTTTAAGTGTGAGAGCCGGAACTTTTTTCCTGGAAGAAAACAACAAGAAGTCCGCATGGTGTTGTAAAATAAAAAATAAATAAATAAATAAATAAATAAATAAATAAATAAAGAAAGAAAGAAAGAAAGAAAGAAAGAAAGAAAGAAAGAAGTCCGCATGGCATTGGTGTAAGCAATGTTCTCAGATTTGACTGGAAAAACATAGGAACAAAGGTAAAGTAGAAAACAGAGTGTGTAAACTGAGAAATTCTTCCACAGCAAGGACGAAATAATCAATAGAAGTAAAGATACAGTCCATCAAATAGAAAATATTTGCATATTATATCTATGGTAAGGGCTTCATATCTCAAATGCACATAGGAATAGGGTCTGAAAAAGTTGCAAGAAAGTACTTCAGAAATCTTCATCATAAAAAATGGTATCTGAAAAGACAGTTATGTCTACTCTGCTTTCTACATTACAGTTAAAACATCATATGGTACTTTGTAAGTATATAAAAATTTTATGAATTGTTAAACATTATATGAAGAAGTATCTAAGAAACTTAATTTTGTAGAAAAAACCCCACCTAATTTGAAGGAGAGCCCAAAGACCTGAGCACATATTTCTCAAAAGAATCATAAAATCATAATGTGATCAACTGGTACATCAGCATTCAAATTACTAATAATAAGGGAAATGTAAACAAAATTAAAAATGTTCAATCTCCTGCCATCTGTTAGAATGGCTATTGTCTGAAGTTGTAGTATTGGAGAAGAGGTAGAAAAAAGAAATCCTTGTACACTATTGATGAGGATGTACATTAGTGTAGTCACCATAGAAACAATGTGCAATCTTAATTAAAGAACATAATTGACATGGGACTTGCAAGTCCTCCCGTTACGTACATTTCTTTGAGAAATGAAGGCAGCATGATGAAGAAACAGCTATAGTCCCAAGTATATAATACAGTCCTGGTCACCACAGCCAAGGTGTGGAATCATCCTCAGTGTACTGACCTGTGTGTAAGGGCAGCATAGACCAATATACCACAGAACACTGTTCATTCATAGAAAAGACAAAGGCTGCCATTGGCAGTAACATGGGTGAGCCTGAAAAACATGTTAAAGCCAGACACATAAAATCAAGCTGTATAAACTGATTACATGTAGAAATGTAAAATTTGATTTTTATGAAAATAGGCAGCAGTATGGTGTTAACCAGAGCCATGGGTAGTACAGGGTAAAATAGAATGGGAAAGAGCTGGTCAGGGTGTATATAATAACAGTTAGGTCAAACAAATACAGAAGTAGAGGTGTAAGTCAGTGATAGAGTGCTTGCCTGACACGTAACGCTCTGCAGTTTCAGGGGAAAGAGTGAGCATTGGAGAATGGCCATGATGGATATTGAGTATCTTTATTGGAGTGATGAAAATCTTATAAAATTGCTTGTTGTGATGGATTTACAACTCTGGGAACAAGCAAAGATCTTGTATTGCACATTTTTTCTTTTAAATATTAACTTTCATGTTTTTGAGACATGTCTTTTATAATCCCAGGCTGGCCATGAGTTCTCCATCATTCTGCCTCCACTTCCTGAAGCTGGGATAACAGGCCTGTGCCACCATACCCAGCCAAATCATACAGTTTAAAAGGATCGATTGTATAAAATATGACTTACATCTCAATGAAGTTGATTGAAAAGACAATAAAAACAGATACATATTCTATCAGAAGATTACTCCCAAATAAGAGATTACTAAATTGAGGATATGACAACACAATCAATAAAAATATGGAACAGAAGTTTATGGAGCTTTCTCTAAGGTCTGTCCTCAGGCACTCTGTCTTGCATATTCTAGATGCCTTCCTCTTCCCAGATTCTCATCTTTATTTCTTTGAGTGTTCCAGGCCCATTCTAGACATGTGACCTCTCTATGCCAAGGTTGGGATGCTCTTTCATCAAAGAGGAGTCTGCAGCAATAATTGTGACCACATTGTTCCCACCTCTCAGAGATCACTGCTCTTCACATAGTTTGCACAATTTTATGCTTGCTTCAGGTAACAATTACTGCTTTCATATCTTGGATAGAATTGAAAGTAAACATTCTGTTATTCTAAATCTGTTATTGCATAAATTCTTGCAACACTGCAGTCAGCAAGTCAAGTTGGATGTTTCTTAAACACTGCAATGGGCACATCATCAAAGAGCAGAACTTTGGTTAGGTAAACTCCAGCTAAGAACCAAGATCGTCTCTTAGATAAAACTGCAGTTACCTCTGGAGTTGTGTTTTGTAAAGAATCACTTGTGTAACCCTTTAAAATAAAAAAAAATGTTTATTAATGTACTGATAAACAAATTGGAGGGCGTTTCATGATTCAAGCTCTTAATGTAATGGATTCTTCTATAGTTGTTGAGTGATGTGGGCAAATGAAATAGGTTGGCATTCTTGGAAAGTTGACTGTTGCTTAGGCAGAAATCTATGTTACAAATGCTGATACAACAGTGAGAAGGTCATGGGATGTGTCTACCTTTGAAAAGCAATATAGCACTAAAAGCAAAAAATGATGCAAATCTTAGGACATACTTGTGGTTAGATCTTATTCCTTACTATGTGTTTCCCTGATCTCTAAACAGATATGAAGACTGAATTAATAATCTCTTAAATGAGATAGCATTTGCTTTCTATTGTTCTTTTGGAAAATGAATGTGAGGATTCCTGTGAGGTTGTACTATATCTGCATTACTTATATGTAATATAAGATCATGTATTTTGTGAAATTTTGTAGATCCACTGAAGGGATGAACCTAAGTATAAAATAGTATATCTCCTTAGGAAAAAATGTCACTCATATTTGATTGTACTAATCATTTGGGTTTGTGCTAATTGGCCTGCTTCAGAGCGCAAAGATCAGAGGCTATGGTTTCAGAGTGTATGACGAAGTAAAACATCAATGGCAGGCTTTGAACAGATTTCCAGCAGAGTATTTGCTCTCAGGCATGAGGAAACTGAACCGTCCTTTGTTGCTCTGTTGACCACATTGCTGTAATGTGTCTAATTTAAGCACCATTGACATTATCCAGTATTGAGTATGCTATGTCTCAAAAAATTCTTGCTTTTCCTTACTGTTGGACAGTTGTTATTATTGACTTATACATTGATTAGGGATCATTTGGCCAAAATCATAGGTTGGAGTTTGGAATCTCAGTTGGTAAATATAATCACCCAAAGAAAAAGAGTAAAGAGTGAACAGTTTTTTTTAGATGCAGGTTGGAACTTGGCACATATTCAGTCTTTTCTAAATGCAAAATCACAGCTGTCTACCTTCATTGCTCATTTAGTAAGAGAGGGAAACTATTAACACTTGAAGTTCATGGATATTTGGGACTAATAGTTCATAAGGATGCTTGGTCTATGAGACCATTTTTCCGTTTGGTCTTGAATCCTGATTCTGTGTTTTAAGTGCTGTGATCTTAGTCATATCATTTTATTTCCCTATAAAATAGGTTGGATGCAATCATTGGTTGGTGTAAGCATCAAATGAATTAATGGATGAGGGCATTTAGAGGAGTGTTTGGTTCACAGTTAGCACTTATTAGTTATTGTTAATGCTGTTATTATTGTCATCAGGTAAGTTTACAAAGTGTATTTTTAACTTTTCCTACACACAACCTCATAGTTGGTGATTTTTCACAATTTGTAAAGTTTATGAAAATAATCTGTGTTTAATAAGTGTTAATAGTACTTCATAAATGATTCTATCTATCTATCTATCTATCTATCTATCTATCTATCTATCTATCATCTGTCTACCATCTACCAATATATTCATACATGTATATCATTACCAAAAAATTTCTCTTCCTAGGAAGATTTCGAAAGTCTGAAAAGAGACAGTTTTATTAATATATTCCAATTCACATGATATAGTATTTATCATGTAGTAGGTACTCAATTCAGTCCCTAAACAGAAGTAAATTTAATCAAAATTAAATTACTTTCATTAATTTCCCCTGATATACAGACAATTGTCCTATGATGTATAAAACAGGAAACTGAAAACACAAATTGTGGTTCTAAGCCTTTTGTGTACCAGCTCTGTCACTGAGCCTACCTGTCAATCACTCTGAGATCTAGTTTCCTCATCTCTACAGTGTACAGCGAATACTCTACAACGTCATGATAATAGTTAAATTTAGATTATTGTGTGTGGGACTAACCATAATTTAGAATATGATTTTTATCTTTTACCAGTTGTTATTATTTCTTTGAATTCCAACTTTGAGAAAATATAGGAAACTGTTAGAAAAGTTGAAGTAGTCTTCAGATATTTCCAGGGCCAAGTGACTCTATAGCTAAAATGCTTCTGCATGCTTGATCTATAGCTCATTACTTCCTTAACTTAATCCTTCAGATAACTCAGTGCAAAGCAGATCCATAGTTTCTTAATTGTATGTTCCTTCTCTTACCTAATTTAGTCTCTTCTTTGAAAATAACACAGAGACCTAAAAGGAAATGCTTAATAATCCAGCCTCATTACTTTACAGTGTTTTCCACAAACAACAAGACAAATGTGTATCTTAATTCACAGTGATTGTGAAAACATGTACAAGGCCTGCATAGGCTCCAGTCAGACAGAAAACCCAGCATAGAAGGGGAAAGACATGGTTTCCCACCATTAGCTAAGTAAGAAGTAGTTGGCACCTGATAGCTGATGGAAGAAGGAGAGACAGTTTCCTTTAAACATGTGAGCCCCTGATAGGTAGACCACACACCAACACAATCAGACTTGACAGAAAAGGAGAAAATAAAAGTAATCTCCAAGTTGGGTGGAGGGTGGAGAGGGTGGTAAGGAGAGGAATTGGGGGGATGTGTTCAAATGTATGAAATTCTTAAAAAAACTGATAAAATGTTGCAAAATGCTATTACTAGAATTTAAGGGGAAAAAATCCTCAGAAATACTAGACTTATACATTGAAATTTGGAACAACAACATTTTTGCTCTTCTTATATCTTCTATTTTTTTTTGTTTTTGGAACACAGTCCCTCCTCATAAATTCATTCTGAAACTGATTCACTTAATTGCTGCTATCTCGACATTACCTGATAAATTTTATGTTCATATATTTAAAAATACTGTCAGCCTGGCTGCAGACAGGTCTGGAAGTTAGGAGGGCAGACAGAGGAGCTGGCCAAGAATAGTCACTTAGGCAACAGACATAATGAATTTCTAACAGCAGCAGTCTTGACAAAGAATGAATGCCTACTCTTTCTTGAATAACTCAAGAGAATATTTGCAACTCCTAGACGTTTGCAACTTCTAGACTGAATTCATGGACATCAGGAAGCTTGTGCTGCAGTCAAGTAACCTTCCTGGAAGATCAGAGGACTTGTTCTTCTGAATCTTCCTTTGATTAACAAGCAGTTCAGCTAATAGCTCTCCAGTAAGACTCATGCCAATAGGATGGAGGGATGGAAACCTATTCTAAATATAAGCAATGTAAATGTCATATCCTGATCAATCTTTAGAAGTTAAATAATTTACTTGGCATTATACAAATGAAGCAATAAATTATGTTTCTATATGTTGGGCATCAACATTAAGTACATCTTTTCACTCTTAAAGTTTTAGTGAATGATTTTTTAAGTTGATAAAAAAATTTAAATTAAAATAGTTTAGTTTTTTGTGTGTTTGTGTGTGTGTGTGTGTGTTTGTGTGTGACACATATATGCCATTCTAAGTATGCAGAGGTCAATGGACAGCCCTCATAAGTCAGTTCTCTTCTACCATTTGGGTGCTGGGATGGAACTCAGGTTGGCAAGCTTGAAGGCAAGAGCCTGTACCCAATGAGCCATCTAGCCAGACCTCAGGTGATAATATTTATTTCCTTTTTTTGTTCTGCTTAAATTTGTTTTAAAGCAAACTTGCAGATGACACATATTTTTATATTGTACAACATGATATTTTAAAATATACACAATTGAATGATAAATTTAGCTAAATAAATGCATTACTTCACATAGTTGCATACATAATACACATTCATCTCAGGTTTCAAGAACACAGTTGTAGCTAGAGTTTTCCTGCCTGGCCCACATTCAGGACAAATCTCTGTCACCCGCAAGTCCCACAGCCGCTCAGACCCAACCAAGTAAACACAGAGACTTATTTTGCTTACAAACTGTATGGCTGTGGCAGGCTTCTTGCTAACTGTTCTTATAGCTTAACTTACTCCATTTCTATAAATCTATACCTTGCCACATGGCTCGTGGCTTACCAGCATCTTCACATGTTTCTTGTCCTGGCGGTGGCTGGCAGTGTCTCCCTCTGTCTTCCTGTTCTCTCCTTTTTCCTCTCTGTTAGTCCTGCCTATACTTCCTGCCTGGCTACTGGACAATCAGTGTTTTATTTATTGACCAATCAGAGCAATTTGACATACAGACTATCCCACAGCACACAGTATTATTCCTTAGAATGGCATCTCTGTATATGAATCTTTTGAAATTCATTGTTCTTACTGTGATTATTTACCCTCTGACCAGCATTTCTCCAGCTTCCCTCCATGCTTCTGGGAACCACATTTATATTCTATTTAACTTGTAGGAAAACCTAAAACTGGGGCTGGAGAGATGACTCAGAAGTTAATAGCACATGTTCCTCCAGAGACCAGAGCTCAGTTCCCAGTACCTACACTGGACAGCTCACAACTGCTCCAAGTTTTCTTGGAGATCTGATGCCTGCTTCTGGCCTCTGGGGCTGCCTACACACACACACACACACACACACACACACACACACACACACACACACACACACACGAAGGGAAGTTGATAGATTCTTAATGACTTTGTAGACTTCATATTAAGTGAGTTGCTATGCTGTGATGTCATCTGAAGTTTCAGTGGATTTTCCCCAGATTTCACCAACATTCATCCTGAGGCTCTAAGGTTTACTCTGTGTGATCCTCAATACTGAAATTAGATCTTTAGGACGGGATGTGCTCTGTAAAGAAAGAATTAGCCAATTGTATTCTTTCAAGTGATAAGTTAGAGAAAATATTATTGAATAAATTCTATAATTATTCTTAGGATATTCACACATGGTATTTTTATATGGCTTTTGGGAAACGATCAGACACATTTTTTTTCACAATAACAACTCATTTGAGAATTTTGGTTTAGTTATCAGGAACTTAGCTTTTCAATGACCTAGCCAGGCAAAAGGAGAGCTAAATGTATCATTCAGTGATTAATTGAAAGGAGGAGGACACTTAACTTTGTATGCCTCTGGGTTCAGCCTAAACTATCTGATTTTCTACCTCTCAAATATCCACCTGCTGCCATTACTATCATTAGGCATCTATATCAGAATTCCCCATCCCTTACCATCTCGTAAGGGCAAGTCAAGATCCTGGATATTTTCTTCTGAACTATATGTTATTTTGCAAATAAAAATATGAACTTTAAATGGTATCTGGATAAAATGAATTGAAAAATTTTAATGCATTATAAGACAACCTTAGAAGTTCTAGAGAATGATGTAATTGTATTATGGTATATAATGATTTGAAAATCATTAGTCTAGGGTGAATTATTCTTCTAACAATTCTGTTATCAGAGCTGAGCATCAGTTTGATTCTAAAGCTACAACTGAGCTGAAACAACTTCTAGAACCCAGGGGACTGTCAATTATCTTTTAGTCATGCAGTCTTGGATAATTGCAAAGTAGGTAGATCACCTGGTACCCCATATGTTCAGGGTCCCCCAGAAAAGAGCTGGTGCCATTCTTTCTAATGAAGCTTGGGCTTTTTGCCCAATTGTCTAGGAATTAATTGTCTAGAAAACCTTTTATGATACTGAAGATATGGAAGTCTTTTGAAATCTTATCTGTGGGAGAGTTATTTTATAAAGGGATCGTGGCATTTATATCACACAGTTTCTCTTGTTACTAAAAAGAACATTGGGAAGATGGATATAGTAACTTTGGCTAAATATAAAGGAACTAAGGAGACAAGGATCTATTGTTGTAATTTGATAGAACTGTAGTTAATATTTAATTCCATTCACTTATGGAAGCATGGAAGGTACCTGCCTGATCTGGAGCCCAGCAGCTATTATCTGCCTGGCTCTGTCCATAGGCTTGACCTGCAGAACATGATGTGTAGAAACTAGAAGCTTTTAAAAAAGAATAGTAGCAGCAAAACTTCCATCTGCAGCCCTAAGTAGGAATACACTTCCACAGAACAGGCTTACAAGCATTATTTCCTTCCTGTATTTTCTAGTTGGTGTATTTGTCAGTGAATGGCTCCTTTTAAAAGTTAAGCAAAAATTCTTGACATTTTCCCTGTCTCAGCCAAGATTTCCAATTTTGACATCCTTTCCTATAAATTCTTTAACATGTTTATAACAGCTGAGTTAAAGCTCTTGTCTGCTAATAAAAACAGCTAGAATGTTTAGAGGGTGTGTCTATTGATGGTCCCCTTTCCTCAGTTATGGATCAGATTTTCCAGTGTCTCTCATTGTTCCTTTGTATTTTGGACATGGTGATTGGCAAACTATACAGAATCCTCTGTGTTTTATTTCTTTCCTAGAAGTTTTGAGTTTCCTTTTGTTAGACAGTTCATAGGTGGCACGTGGATGGCTAAAGTCTTAAGGTATAACCTTTCTGGGCTTTTCCTGGGAAGTCTGAGGTCCTTTCAAGTTCCTCTTACATGCCCGAGTCACTGATGGAATTTCCACCATCTATCTGTTGCTTTCATTCTGCGTTGTCTTATATATGCAGCCATTTAAAAGACAGTGGTTGAAAGCAAGAAAGGATGTTGATTTTTGTTCTTCCTTTCTGTAGGTTTTTCCTTTTCAGAATTTTGCTGGCAGCTTGACCTATTTTTCATTAGTTTATTGGGGCTACTGCTTTTTATCTGATCTCTATGCCACTGGACTCCATGAAAAAGTAGGGAATATGCTCAGGGGGCAGTGAATAAATCTGTTGCTCTTCTCTTTTGCTCCCCTTCACCAAGCTCTGTGTCAACTCCAGTATATACTTTCTTTTATTCCATGTGTTAAAATTGCTTTGAAATATTTTGCTCAAAGCTTATATTACTGGTGGGAGAGTTAATTTGATATAAGTAAGCTATTCTGCAAGCACTAGCAGAAAAATGTAAACTTTTAAAATTAAAGCATATTATCCATACATAAGCACAAAGAACCTAGATATACTTAATGCCACCCACATAATGCTTCTTTCTTCCTTTGAAGCTAGATTAGTTAACATTTATTAATTATGTTGTGCTAGGTAGAGTCCTGGAATTTTATATTAACTGAATTATGTTTTTAAAATTATCAAACATTTATGATAGAAAGTATAAATCATCCCAATATGTCAGCTAAGCAACTCCAATAACTACTAATACACAGCGGATCTTGTCCCCTCTTCCTCTGTTCAGGTTTTCTTCAGTTGCCTATAATACACACAATTCTGTGTATAAATATACACACATAGTTTAGATAAAAATTTCTCATCTGGGCTGACAATGCTTTCTCCAAAAGCCAAAGACCTTCCAACATTAACAACAACAATACAATGACAGGCATAGAAGCCTTCTTTTTAGTTGTTGTCAGAATTTTCCAAGAGATTCCTAAAACATAAAGCCTATTTCTATTGCCCTTAGTTGAGCCCAAGAGGTGGAAGATAAGTTCCTGTTGCTGAAGACACCATGCGCTTCATACACAGGGCCCAGAGGCCTCTGAGATAGAACTGACTTGCATGCCTCCTCATGAAGACTAGTACCAGAAGGTGTTGTGCAATCTTCTAAAGGAGGAAAGCAGCCAAAAATCCTACCCAGTTGTGATGCATATGAAGCACCACACCAACCACCATGACATAATAATCCTGAGTGTGTAGTAGTGGTGTGCATATGTTGGTGGAAACCTACAGCTCTCTAATTGGACTTAGGATCCACTCACTGTTCAGAACCAGGGAAGTCATGGATCTTGGAGGACAACGTACAACTACTACTTTATTAAACTAGCATAATCTTTAAGTACATTCTAAACATTTGCTCTTGCATCCACAGATAACTGTAGTCTTTACTGCTCATCAAAAAAACTTCTCAATGAAACAGAAAACCACAACCACTCAAAATGCAGAGTCATGGTGCTGTGGAATGGTCTTTATGTCAAATTACTCTGACTGGTCAATAAATAAAACACTGATTGGCCAGTGGCTAGGTAGGAAGTATAGGCGGGATTAACAGAGAGGAGAAAAGAAAGAACAGGAAGGCGGAAGGAGTCACTGCCAGCTGCCACCATGACAAGCCGCATGTGAAGATGCCGGTAAGCCACAAGCCACATGGCAAGGTATAGATTTATAGAAATGGATTAATTTAAGCTATAAGAACAGTTAGCAAGAAGCCTGCCATGGCCATACAGTTTATAAGCAATATAAGTCTCTGTGCTTACTTGGTTGGGTCTGAACGGCTGTGGGACTGGTGGTAGACAAAGAGTTGTCCTGACTGTGGGCAAGGCAGGAAAACTAGCTACAAATGGCGCCTAGTCCCAGTGGATGTATCTACAAAACACTCCCACACCTCAGGCTCAGAGAACATTGCAGAAGAGGGGTGGAAAAATTCTAAGAGCCACTGGGAGTTTGCTGTGAGACTATGTCTCCTAATAACAGCAGAAACTACACCCACAGAGTCTCACCAGCATGACTGCCTAAACATGAATTAACAAAGATGACACCAAATAGACACACCAAAGTGGACCAGGAAACACAAGACCTCAAGCCTACACAGAGAGCCACAGGAAACTAAAGAATGAAAGCTGGAGAATTAGTCCTTTTCAGGTAACAGCACCTCAACTGGTTATTCAATATCAGAAAGACGACCCTGAAAACATACCTATAAGTATGCATGCAGACTGAACAGGTTATATTTAGGAATTTATATGTATTTGCATATATGTGTGTGACAATAAT
This sequence comes from Peromyscus leucopus, assembly GCF_004664715.2. Lineage (NCBI taxonomy): Eukaryota > Metazoa > Chordata > Mammalia > Rodentia > Cricetidae > Peromyscus > Peromyscus leucopus. The sequence continues at coordinate 57,201,086 of NC_051085.1, forward strand.
TAATAAAGAGAGGCCATTCATTTGAAAGAGACAAGGAGACAAAGGAGGGTTATATAGGAGGGCTTGAAGGAGAAATGCTATAATCATATTATAACCCCCAACATTAAAGAGGAAAAGGGAGTGATTCCTTAATGTTATCTCATGTTTCTCTCTCTTTGTATTGCAATGCTTTTCTTCCATATCTAAAAAAACTTGTAGATCATTTCCTTTTCCTTATAAATTATTTGTTAAAATAATTATTTGTTTATACTGTGTTTCTCTACACCATGGATCATTCTGATGACACCTTAAGGCTCTATTTATTACATTTCTCTGTTTTGTTGTTTTTGTTTATTTTCCATAAACCTAGAGAAATTGGGTACTCAGTGTAAATTTTTGTAGCATATTAATCCGAGTTGTGTATTTTTTCATTTGCATCACACCAGGAAACACATGATGCCTAATTGTTGTTCTCTTTGGGATATCAAGGTTGGTAAGTGGGGTCAGCTGGTGTCAGCCTTGTCATATATTGTAGAATTTCTCAAGAGCTCCTGATCTAAGTGCTCAGAATTCATTAGGAATCTTTGTCTATGGGTTTCCTAATTCATTATTGCCTCATTCATTATTCATTCATTTATTAAACATTTGTGCATTTCAAACACAGTGCTAAGCAAGTAATACAACAACAACAACAAAAATAAAACTAAAATGGTCCTTGAAGAACATCTTACACGTGTCTATTGGCCCAGACTGTGGAACTAAATTCCTTTTATAAAAGGATGCCTCTGATTTAGAAGGCTAAGAAGTAATACACATGATTTAGAGCTTTAAGGCTGAGGAAATATGGTTGGTGTTTTTTGAGAATGTCATTATTGTTAGATGAACTGAATTTGAATCTGGACAAGAAGACCCTAAGTCATCATGTATGGGAGTAGAATTAGAGTCATTATTTTGTCTGAATCATTTTGCAATAAGATAATGCAATCTAAAAAAATCTATTTGTCATATCATATTACACTTTTTATTACCACGAATCTGTTTATAATTTGTCATGTTTGTTTCACAGAGAAATTTTCCTTTTAGTTGTTTTTATATAAATTAAACATTCATCAGACCCTCAAAATTTCTAATTCTAAAGTAATTTCTAAATTCACTACATACAGTTTATGAGTCTTAAGTGTGAACATTAGTTTAGTTAATGAGGCTTGTAAGAAGCCTACAAATTATGTTCTTAAAGTTCACTTAAGCTTTCTGAGATATCATTTTGTTTTGAGACAGCACTTCCCAAACTGGCTTCAAACTTATTATGTAGCTTAGCTGAGAATGACTTTGAACTCCTGATCTTCCCGCTGCTACCTCTCTCCCTTGTGTTAGGATGAGAGACGTGTTCAGAAATTTGCTTTGTGTGATAGGGATCAAACCCATGGCTCCCTGCATGCTAGGCAAACATGCCACCAACTGAGCTACATCCTCTACCTTGAAATTTGAGTTTCTGTGTGATGAACAACCAATCAGGGTCACCAGAGGAACATGGACATAACATCTCCAAAAGACAAGTTACGGTAATTTCATGCACCCCTTTCAATAGAAGTCCAGAGCACCTACTACTTACCTGACAATATTCTGGGTTCATCAGTGAATCAGGGACACAAACTTCTGCCTTTTCATGAGATTTGTATTCCAATGCCTAGGTATGTAGGCTTAAAAACTGAAGTTCAATAGATTAATACTCTTATCCTTGTTAAAGTTCCAAATGTTATCTGATATCATAATGTACTGAGGAAAATGATTTTTGCTATATACTTTCTAACATACAAAGAAATAGTTGAAATGACTATTTCAGAGTTAAGGAAACATGAGCCAGGCTTATGGCGTGATGTATTTGGAATCCATTAGATTCTTTTCTACATCTAGATTGCACAGTAGCATTCACTAGGTGTGCAAAAGAGTTTGGAAGTGATGTAATGTAAGACTGCTCTGAAAAGACCTCAAGGACAGGAAGAATTTGAGTCTTTTTGTAGTATAAACTGATATATATATATTAATATTCATAAGGAGCTTGGTTAATAGAAAATATAAGATGGCAATTGATATTACCTTTAGAATAAAGATAAAGTTTATAGGTCTCTAAGTTTATAGGTCTGTGTTAAAACGGACATTTGAGTATAACTGAGCCTCATTATCAACATTCATTAATCCTTTGTTTAAAAAAGATTTTACTGGGCCTGGGGAAATGGGTTGGTGGTGAAGAGCCCATGTTGCTCTTTCAGAGGATCGGGATTGGGTTTCTAGCACCCACATAGCCACATGGTGGCTAACAAATGTTTATAACTTGTGCACCAGAAGATCTGACAGACTCTTCTGGTCTCTATGGGCATGGTACACAGTGATGCACAGTCATGCATGCAGACAAAATACAGATACACATAATAAATACATCTTTAAAAAGATTTTATTTTAAATTACATGTGTATGCATGTATGTCTATGTGTAGGTGTGTGCATGTGAGATCAGGTGTTGGTAGAGGCTTAAAGAGTGTATTAGATCTCTTAATGTGGCACTGGAGTTGTGACCACCTGGCATGGGTGATGGGAACCAAACTTGGATCCTCTGCTTGAACAGTTTATGCTCTTAACTACTGGGGGCTCTCTCCATCTTCATACCATTCTTTTAGATGTTTTAAACCTGTGTGCTCCTGGCCCAATGTACAGAGGAATAGTGAGATATTATTTTATTGGGTATAATTGGAAAGATTGATGCTCTATAGTCTATTATATATTACTGACCTTGAATAATCTACTCCTAAATCTTAGACACTATCCCAGATACTTAAATTTTAACTCAGTTCCAATATCCAATATGCTTTTTTTCACATCTCTTTAACCTTATTGGTATATTGGTATTCCTTTCACAATGGTACCCTCACTCCATCATTTCTAAACATGACACATAGTTTTCAGGAGATGGGTAGGGCTAGGGCCATATGAGAGACCATTTAGTGCAAATTGGGAACAACTGGATTCTTTCACATTGTGATTGTGTTAGCCTTACACCAGGGGTTTACATGAATCTGTCTTATTTTAGAATAAAAGTGGACTAAAATTGCCCTCTTTATTGAGTTGTGAGGATCAGAGATGGAGGATGTAATCTACTCATCTTGTTGTGTACTGGTCTCCCTTCTACAGCCCTGAGTCCTTACAGTAAAAAACAAACAAACAAACAAACAAACAAGGATCTAAAAATGTGAAAGCAAAATACTTCTATTTGTAATATGAGGGCTCAGAGAAGGCCCAGTAATTACTATTAATATTTCTGGTATTTTTAAATTAAATATTTAGCTTTAATCAAAGTAATGGGCCACACTGTGACATTTTTATATGTATTTGTCAATGTGTCTTCCTTGTTCTTAATTATCCTTCCACTGACTTCTACATCTTGCTGATCTTCTTCCCCTCAATGGAATTTTAATCAGCTGTAAGGAAAAATGATATCATGACATTTACAGGAAAATGGGTGGAACTGAAGATCATTATGTGAAATGAAATAAAGTAGACTGGGAATGACAAACACCTCATGTTTTCTCTCTTTCTCATGGAACCAAGAATTACTGCTTTTCATTGTCTAGAGCAGACTTCCAGAAATGCCATCATGTGATCTGCCATTCACCTTTCATCCATAGCCAAATAAAATGAACTGTGAATATGCTCATCATGTTATTTATTAAGATTGTTTATGCATCATCAGATTTCCATTGCTATGAAAAATAGTTGAGACAAACATCTTAAAATGATGAAAGATTTATTTTAGCTTAACTTGTTTGGCTCAGTTGACTTAAGACCTGAGAGGAGGAAGTATCTCAGGCTGAAGCAGGTAACAACAACAACAAAAAGCAGCTTACCTATGGATACCAGAAAATGGGAAAAAGAGAGAGAGAAATAGTGTGGATATCCAAGAGTATAAGTACAATCTTAAATAGAGCTATCACTCCAGCCAGAGGAAAAAAAACCTTGAACATGAGCTTATTGGAAATATTTAAGATAAAAAGTATAACAGTTGATGTTTTCACTTTTAGATATTAAAAAGCAACTGCAAATATTTTCCAATTATATATTCATTTATATATTCATTTAAGACAACTGTAAGACTATTCATAGCTATGAAAGTCAGTGTGCCTGCTGAAAATACTTTTTAGATGAATGAAATCCAGTTTGGCTACATACTTGACTCAAAAATATATCATCAGACAACATAGTATAATGGATTTTAGCATGTCATTCAAGAGTGTGCTGCTTAATCCTCATGAAACTGTGTATTTTCTATAGTTGTTCTTACTGTTGATTTGTAGCATGTGATCTACTCCAGAGAAAGTTTCATGGGATGATGAGATCAGTGATTTTTTTAGAGTTTGTGTAGAATGTTCTTTACATGACTGTTAGGTCCATTTGATTTATGATGACATTTAACTTCAACGGTTTGCTAATTTTTTTCTTGTAATCAGTCTACTGGTGAGAGTGGGGTATTAAAGTGAGTGACTCACTATTATTGTTTTGGGGTTTATCTTGACTCTATATATATTTGTTTCAGAAAGTTAGGTGTTTCTATGTTTGGTGCATGTATGTTCAGAATTATATTCTTGATGGATTGTTCACTTATCAGTAGGACATAAACCTTCTTTGTCTCTTCTGACTAGTGATGGTTTGAAGATTATTTTATCTTCTATTAGAATAGACAGACTTGCTTGTCTTCTGAGTCCATTTTCTTAGAGCAGTGGTTCTCAATCTGTGGATTGTGACCCCTTTGGGGGTGTTGAATGATTCTTTCACAGGGTTCACCTAAGACCATTGAAAAACACATATTTTCATTACAATTCATAACAGTAGCAAAATTACAGTTATGAAGTAGCAATGAAAATATTTTATAGTTGGGGGTCACCACAACATGAGAAACTAAAGGGTTGCAGCATTAGGAAGATTGAGAACCACTGGCTTAGAGTACTATTTTATAATCTTTTATCCTAAGATGTTATCTATATTGGTGGTGATGGGTGTTTCTGGCAGGCAGAAAAAAAAAGATAGATTCTGTTTCTAATCCAATATGCTAGTCTGTTTCTTTTTATTCAGCAATTGAGATAATTACTATTCAGTTATAGAAAGATTTGTTTGAGCTCATCCCAGCTTGTTGGTTTTGTGGTGTTTTCTTTTACTGTATTTTCTGTGTAACTGGCTTATTGGTTATGAATTCCTTTACTGTACTTTTATAGTAGAGTATTTTAATTTATCATTCAGTTGTGACAGGTATTTTTGTTGAGTATAATAGTCTTGATAATAGTTGTGATCTTTCAGAATTTGGAATACATCACTTCATCCCTCTTGCTTTAAATTTTTATATTGAGTAATCAGTTGTTATTCCAATCCCTCTATCTTTATCTGTGGTTTGGCCCTTCTCTCTTGCAGTTTAAATATACTTACTTTAGCTTGTGATTTTAGTGTCTTAATTATAATACAATGGTGAGATTTTTTTTTGTCCTCTCTACTCTGTGTTCTGTATGTCCTTTGTATCTGGATGGATATCTCTTTCCCTAGACTTGGGATTTTTTCTTTGATTTTATTGAAAATATACTTGTTTCTTTTGCATGGATTTGTTCTCCTTTTATGCCTATATTTGATGGATTTAGACTTTTCACAGTTTCCAAAAATTCTTGCATGTTCTGTTCATATTTTTTTCTTAATTTATCACTGGCTTTTATTAAGTGATCCTCTTCCTCCACTTCCTCTTCAAATCCTGATGTTCTGTCCTCTGCATGCTCCATTCTATTGATGAGGCTTTGCACTGAGAATTTTATTTGACTTGTTGAAATTTTCATTTCCAGCATAATTTCAGTTTGGTTTTTTCAGCACTTTTATGTCTTTATTAAATTCTATTTTCATATCCTGAAATCACTTCCTTATTTCATTTAGATGTTTGCTTTTGTTCCTTGGAACACTTTCATGTCCTCTTTGAATTCTCTGAACATATTTATATTCATTCTTTTGAATTCTTCCAATAAAATTTATTCTAAGTCAGTCCCATTAAGGACCCTTACTGTGATGTCTTTAACTTTTGGAAGCAACACATCGTTTAAAACTTTTTTTGTCAGTTTTTCTGCATTGAAACTTGTGCATTTGAAATTAATTTGTTTTTTGAGTTTCATTTGTTTATTTATTCATTTTTATTCAAGTTCCCCTTCTTTTTTCAATAAATTGTTAACTATTCATTTTCTTAATTTGCAATAATAAGTTACCTACTAGTTATTGTTCTGGATCACCACATGGAATTAAACCATGAATGTGTGACATTTCTGCAGATGGCATTTTCCAATGATTCACTTTAAGGAGATATAGGTATTGTTTCTCATAATAATGTAGAAGGAAGATTCACCATGAAACTTTAGAAGCTTAATGGGAAGAGAGTCAGTCAACAAAGGGGAGAAAGGGCCTTCAAGGTCAGAGGCAGCTTCTTGAAGGGGGTGGAAAATTATTCAAGTAGGCAGAGCAATGCCCCTGGAATTCAGTGTTTTCCTGAGGATGAATGAGAACAAAGTGGCAAACAAATGTTTAAATAGACATTCATTTTTAGATTTGTATGCTCTCTAAAAACTTTTCTATCAGTATCTAATATTTGGCAGGGGTGGGAGTGTACCTATATTCCCACCTTGTAGAGTTTAAGAGTCCACTACTCTTTTGACTTCAAGAATTAACATGTGGCCCAGGCTTGTTCAGGAGAAATACAGCATGTATCCAAGAAGTGATTCAAATGCAGCCTCATGGTTCTGGTTAGGTTAATTGAGAGAATAACTGGGTCTTTGTAAAAACAGTTTTTTTTCCCGCTTTTATAATTTGGTGCTTGCCTTTACAGAGCCGAATGGAAGAAAAGAAAAGAGCAATAGAGAAAGACAGGGGGAGGGGTGGGGTCCAGACATAATCTTTAGACTATTGTAAGGGTACTAGATAGTAAAAGGCAAATTTATTCTTTAAAATTAACCAGTATTCTTTTTAATCAAACCAAATACAAGTAAGAGTTCTTATTCACCAGTTTTTCAAGCAAGTGCATGGCAGAAATTTGCAAGAAAACAATATTTGGATGCCTGGGCCAGCAGAATTGGGGATAATGGTTATCTGCTAACAAAGGTCAATATGACCCATAAGCAAGAGATGAAGTTTGTTAATACAGAGAGAGTGGAACTGCAGAATGGGTTCTAGTCTGAAAATATTGGGTAGATAATTCTTTACAAAAGAATCACCCATTAATCAAAAAACTGTTATAACTGGGCCTGAGATTAGAGGTTTTTCTAATGAATTAAGGAGCTCTACATACCAGAAAACAAACTGGCATTGAAATGAATAAAGCAAAGAGCAGGCACACCTAATTTTTTTTTTCAGTGTTAAACTGGGTGTGGTGGCACATGCTTTTTTTAAATTATTTTTTTAAATTTTATAATTTAATTTAATTTTACATATCATCCACAAATTCCCCTGTCATTCCCTCTTCCCACTGTCCCCCCACCCCCAACCCACTCCCTATTCCCATCTCCTCCAGGGCAAGGACTCCCCTGGGGATTCAGCTCAGCCCTGTAGATTCAGTCAAGGCAGGTCCAGTCCCCTCCTCCCAGGCTGAGCAAAGTGTCCCTGCATAGGCCCCAGGCTCCAAACAGCCAGCTCATGCACTAAGGACAACTGGTCCCCCTGCCTGGGGGCCTACCAAACAGTTCAAGCTAATTGACTGTCTCACTTATCCAGAGGGCCTAATCCAGTTGGGGGCTCCTCAGCTATTAGTTCATAGTTCATGTGTTTCCACTAGTTTGACTATTTGTCCCTGTGCTTTTTCTAATCATGGTCTCCATATCTTTCGCTCATACAATCCCTCCTCTTTCTCGCTGATTGGACTCCAAGAATTCCACCTGGGTCCTGGCCGTGGATCTCTGCATCTGCTACCAGCAGTCATTGGATGAGAGTTCTATCACAACAATTAGGGTGTTTGGCCATCTGATCACCAGAGTAGGTCAGTTCAGGCTTTCTCTTGACCATTGCCAGTAGTCAATTGTGGAGGTATCTTTGTGGATTTCTGGGGACCTCTCTAGCACTTTGCTTCTTCCTATTCCCATGGGGTCTTTATCATGGTATCTCTTGCCTTGTTCTCCTTTTCTGTTCTTGATCCAGCTGGGATCTCCCATTCCCCTAAGCTCTCTTTCCCTCAACCCTTGCCCTTCATTACTCCACCCCCTCACATCCAATTTGTTCATGTAGATCTCATCCATTTCTCTGTCATTGGGCAATCCCTGTGTCTTTCTTAGGGTCCTATTTTCAAGGTAGCCTTCCTGGAGTTGTGAGTAGCAGTCTAGTCATTCTTTGTTTTATATCTAGTATCCTCCTATGAATGAGTACATACCATGTTTGTCTTTCTGAGTCTGGGTTACCTCACTCAGGATGATTTTTTTTTTCTAGATCCATCCATTTGCCTGCAAACTTCATGATGTCATTGTTTTTCTCTGCTGAGTAGTATTTCATTGTGTATATGTACCACATTTTATTCATTTATTCTTCAGTTGAAGGGCATCTAGGTTGTTTCTAAGTTCTGGCTGTTATAAACAATGCTGCTATGAACATAGCTGAGCATGCGTCCTTGTGGTATGATTGAGCATTCCTTTGGAATATGTCCAAGAGTGGTATAGCTGGGTCTTAGGGGAGATTGATTCCCAATTTTCTAAGAAAGTGCCATATTGATTTCCAAAGTGGCTGTACAAGCTTGCATTCCCACCTACAGTGGAGGAGAGTTCCCCTTTTCTACATCCTTTCCAGCATACGCTGTCTTCAGTATTTTTTATCTTAGCCATTCTGAGAGGTGTCGTTTTGATTTGCATTTCCCTGATGATTAGGGATGTTGAGCAATTCCTTAAATGTCTTTCAGCCATTTGAGCTTCCTCTGTTGAGAATCCTCTGTTTAGCTCTATAGACCATTTCTTAATTGAACTGTTGGGCATTTAGATGTCTAATTTCTTGAGTTCTTTATATATTCTGGATATCAGCCCTCTGTCAGATGTGGGGTTGGTGAAGACCTTTTCCCATTATGTAGGCTGTTGCTTTGCCTTGTTGACCGTATCCTTTGCTCTACAAAAGCTTCTCAGTTTCAAGAGGTCCCATTGATTGATTGTTTCTCTCAGTGTCTGTGCTAATGGTGTTATACTTAGGAAGTGATCTCCTATGCCAATGCGTTCAAGATTACTTCCTACTTTCTCTTCTATCATGTTCAGAGTAACTGGATTTATATTGAGGTCTTTGATCCATTTGGACTTAAGTTTTGTGCATAGTGACAGATATGGAGCTATTTGCAGCCTTCTACATGTTTACATCCAGTTATGCCAGCACCATTTGTTGAAGATGCTTTCTTTTTTCCATTGTACAGTTTTGGCTTCTTTGTCAAAAATTATATGTTCATAGGTGAAGCACACCTAATTGTTGAGCTCTCATTCTTTTTAGAAAGAGGTAGATTATTCTCAGAGCATAGGGCAAAAGAATTACATGGTTGTTAAGTACAAAACAGAAACAAAAATCTTTCCCACTCTTGAGAAATGTGTATTTGAAGTCAGAGAACAGGTAAGCAACTGATAGACAAGAGGACAGAATCCATTGGAGAGTGGGGACAAATATAGTTATTCCTGAAAGTCTAATGAGGTAGCAAATGTAGCATTAGGTTCAATAGCCTATAACCCTTTATGGTCTTATAGAGATTTTAGGTTCTTTCAAAAGGAGAAGAAAGAGTAAACCTTTTAATTGAAAATGATTTTATTATGTTTATTTTAATATGTTTATCTGTACAATCTATTACTATAAAATATGACATCACTATATACAGTCTATTTCTACATACATTATACACACACACTATATATATATTTCATTTTAGAGAAGAGACCCACAAACTCAAAAGTTCTCAAGGCCCATAAAAGTCATACTACTACCCTACCTTGGTGTGGTGATATTTTATTTCTGCACCCCAATAAAGCTTATCTGGGGATCAGAGGAAAAAGCCAGCCACTATATTAAACATAGAGGTCAGGCAGTGGTAGCACACGCCTTTAATCCGACACTGGGGAAGCAGAGATTCATCCGGATCTCTGTGAGTTCAAGGCCACACTGGGAACTGAGCCAGATGTGGTGGCACATGCCTTTAATCCCAGTGCTAGTTAACTATAGAGTCTGGAGGTCTAGACAGACAGACAGGAAGTGACAGAGCTGGGCAGAAAGAGGAAGTGATGACGCTGGGCAGAGAGAGGTAGTAAGATGGCAGGGCACAGAAAGATATGTAGGTGTAAGTATATAGGCAATAGCTCTCTCTGGAGGCTGAGGAGTTGGTAAGATTGGCTGTGGCTTGTTCTATTCTTCTGATCTCTCAGTTTTCACTCTAATATCTCGCTCTGGGTTTTTTGTTAATAAGACCATTTAGTAATTCTTCTTACACCTTGGCACTGTGACAGATAGATTTTTAGCAGAGGAGACATTTCTCTATTTTCTCCACTAAAAGGCTTCAAGAGTGGAGGGCTTAATTTATCCAGACTCTCTTACAGTTAAGAGTGGCACATGTTCAGTTCTAGCTACTGGAATACAAGACACTCACTAAATAGTACATTCAAAAATCACTTTAAAGAGAAAATCAAGAGGACCTTCTAAGTTAAAAATGAAAGTTTTTAAGCTCTCTGCCATGTAACTGGCTCAATGCTTTAGATGGGGTGGAGACAAATGTTCTTAGAGGGAATGTTCAAAAAATCGCTTTGCAGGGCTCGGAGTGTAGATCATAGGATTATGAGGCCCTAGTTATCCACACACACACACACACACACACACACACACACACACACACACACACACACACACACTGAGAGAGAGAGAGAGAGAGAGAGAGAGAGAGAGAGAGAGAGAGAGAGAATCTATTTGCTTAGGGGAAACTTATATCCTACCTATAATCCCCTCCCCCTCTCTCATGTGAGTATGTGAAAATGTAGATATGGACAGTTTAGCATATAGAGAGGAGAACAAGAAAGGGTAAATAAATATTAACAGATGAAAAAGGATGAAATCCAGGTAGTGGACACATGATTCTTGAAAGAGGAAATGATGCTAATTATTTTTATAGTTTTAACTCTGTTATTGTTTTGTCTGGTAGTGAATACATGCATAAAAATAAAAATTTAATTAATAATGAAAATGTAAAATCAATTGTGAAGCTCCACAGTTCTAGACTGGCTATTCTAATTGTATGAAAGTTAATTGAGATGTATAGCCCTTGAGTCTGGCTAAATTTGCTAAATGTTTTTTGTTTGAAAGTTATTTTTCAATGAAGTTTCAATTATAAAATACCACATAATACTACTAATGATTTTGTTATTAAAATTGCAATTAAGAACAGAATAGTGTGTTGAATGTTAATATTAATTTTCCATTTCTAGATTAGTTCTTGGATTCAGAAAGTATTGGCTGCTGTAGTCTTCAAAATGGTCAGATAAGTCTTTCTAAATGATAGCATCCTTAGAAACAGCAGTAGCCAATCACAATGGGAGTCCTACAGACACTGGTAGGTTTCTTTAGAGGCAGGCAAGGTCTAAAATAATACCATTAATCGCCATAGAACTTTTAGAGAGGAATGAAGCCTTTGAGTATGAAGTTACAGGTACCTCTTTAGCAGTGGTTCTCAACTTTCTCAATGCTGCGACCCTTTAATACAGTTCCTCATGTTGCGGTGACCCTCAGTCATAAATTATTATTTGTTGTTGTTACTTCATAATTAAAATTTGTTAGTTATGAATTATAATGTAAATATAAGACATGTAGGATATCTAATATTAGACCCCAAAGAGGTCATGACCTACAGGTTAAGAACCACTGTTCTATAATTTGTGAACTGGTACTTTTCAGAACATATGTGGATATATATAATCTATGCTCTCAAATATTTATCAATTTTGTGTGCTGAGGGAGCTTGGTTAATGATGCTAGTGGGATGAACTGGTAATTGTTACATGAATCTTAAAAAGTCTTAATAATAAAAACAAATCCAGGAGCCAGATATTAGGATGAATGCTGGAAGATCAGAGAAGCAGAACAAGCCACAGCTTCCTCACCTGGCCAGTTCCTCAGATGATCCTGTTTCCTCAGACTGGAAGTCTCTGAGTCCTCATCCAAATGAATCTCAGCTGAACTGTTGCTCAAAAGCCTAAAAGCTTACCCAGCTCTAGTTCCTGGTTTTCATGCCTTATATACCTTTCTGCTTTCTGACATCACTTCCTGGGATTAAAGGCGTGTGTCACCATGCCTGGCTGTTTCCAGTGTGGCTTTGTACTCACAGAGATCTGGATGAATCTCTGCCTCCCAAGTGATAGGATTAAAGGCGTGTGTGCTACCATTTTCTGGTCTCTATGTCTATCTCGTGGCTGTTCTGTCCTCTGACCCCAGATAAGTTTATTAGGATGCACAATATATTGGGGGACACAATATAACACCACAGGTAATGACTAGACCATCTACTTTTATTCCCTGAAACCTAAAATCCTTGAAAACATCCCTAGATGGCTATGTTGTATCTGTATTATCACATCGCCTTCCAATTGAATCTCGACTATCCAATCTCACTTTAATCTCATTCTATGCCAAACATGTTTTATGTTACTTCAGTTCTTAAAAGCAATTTTCCTTTCTATTATTGTAAAATTCATTTCCCCCCATTAATCCCAGTGTAATTTTGTCTTTATGTATGTTTTCCTCTCCAGCCATTTTGATTTTTTTTCAAAGTACTATAAACCACAATTTGTTTATATAGCTTAGAACCCCCTTCACAGTATTTAACTTCTATTTATGTTATATTGATTATCCTGGACTCAGTTCAAATCCCTTCTCTATTCTTGAAATCTTTTAGGTTACTGTGATGTCTTTTCTCCCTTGAGCTAGTAAAACTTTCTTCTTAGTTTTATGTCTGCAAGCTTATCTAAGAATATTCTTTGTATAAACTGCTTAGCATAGAATGATAAAGCTAATAAGAAAAGAATTGTCTTATGCTATTATTTGCTAGTGAAGATATGGTTTTTGAAGGAGAATCTATAACCACAATTTTACTAAACCAGCATAATCTCTAACAACAATCTATATCTTATACCCACAGATAAATGTAGTCCTCACCTGTCATCAAGAACACTTCTCTTTATAATAGTTAGAGGACTGTTTAGGAACATTATTTTAAGGTGTGTTACTTTTGTTTATGTTGCATTTGTTTAACTCTGTGAAGCTGTGGTACTGTGCCTGTCTAAAACACCTGATGGTCTAATAAAGAGCTGAATGGCTAATAGTGAGGCAGAAGAAAGGATAGGTGGGGCTGGCAGGCAGAGAGAATAAACAGAAGGAGAAATCTGGGAGCAAGAGAAGGAGGGGGCATCAGGGGCCAGCCACCCAGCTGCACAACCAGCAATGGAGTAAGAAAGAAAGGTATACAAAGATAGAGAAAGATAAACGCCCAGAGGCAAAAGATAGATGGGATAATTTAAGAAAAACTGATTAGAAACAAGCCAAGCTAAGGCTGAGCATTTATAATTAAGAATAAGCTTCTGCGTGTGATTTATTTGGAAGCTGGTTGGTGGGTCCCATAAAAAGAGCAAAAACAAACAACAACAGAGAACACTATGGAAAACCACAAGTACTAAAAATGCAGAGTGTGGAACTCAGTCCTAATAGATAGATATCCAAAGCATTCCCACACCTAAGGCCCAGGAAACACTGTGGAAAAGGAGGCAGAAAGACTGAGAGCCAGCCAATCAGTGAGTTTGCTGTCAGATTGTGTCTTCTAGGAACATCACAAGTTACACCCATAAATTCTCACTAACATGACCAGCCAAATGTGAGCTAAACAAGATTGACACCAACGCACATGCTGAACTGGATGGGGCAAAGCCCACAAGGCTTCAAATCTACACAAGGAACTATTGGCAACTGAGGAATGCTGAGAGCAAGAGAAGTGGCCCTTCCCAGGGAAAAGCACACCGACTGGTTGTCCAGTGCCAGGTGGTCAGCCCTGAACACATACATTCAAGCAACATTGTACAGACTCAACAGGTTCTATTTAGGAATATATGTATGTGCAAATACATATATGGATGTAATAATAGTGAAGAAAGAAGCCATGAATTTGAAGCATTTTGGGAAAAAGGGTTTGGAGAGCTGAAGTGAAAGGGAAGGGAGAAATGTTGTAATAATATTTTAATCTCAATAAAATGTTATTTGACTTCAAATGTGTGTACTTTGAATCTCCATAGCAGTGCAAACAACTTTCTGACTAGATTTTGTCTATCTCACGTTTCTTGGACATGCGTTTTACTGTGAATCATAACCCTGTGTTGTAAACCTTTGGTAAATAACAGATGGAATCTGAGAATACTGTAAATCCTCAGGTCCTCCCTGGGATCTGAGAGTTTAAGAGGATTTTAATTGTAATAAAACATGTTATTTGTCATTTTCATATTTATTTGAAATGGACCATGGAGTTTTCCAGGGATTAAATGGACAAACTGAGATGAGCATCTGAACGGTTTACTTCTATTAGCTAAATAATTAAGAAATGAGTAAAAATGTAAACCATACTTTTCTTACTAAGTTTTTATTCATTTTGAGACCAGTGATTTTTCATAAAATGTACTGCTAAAAGTAACATAGTTTACTCTGGTAACTTAAAAATGAATGAATATATATTTTCCTTTGTTTTAATTTAAATTATAGTTAACATTTACAGATGCATTATGTATCAACTAAAGATCTATTGAGTGTTTGGTAATTTCTAAGCATATGGAATCCTGAATGTAAACATGAGAGACCTCCTGGTTTTCAGGCAGAGCCTATGATTTGCTATGGACATTGATACAGAATGGCAACAATGGAGAAACCACCGCCTCCTATGGTTGAAAAGAAGTAGCGTTGCTCCAGACAGGATCCTCAAGAGTTTTCTTTTGAATGAGAAAGCAATATAGATGTAAAAATGTCTTATGTGCATGAAAATTAAGTTTAAATTTTGCAACATGCTTTTTCCCCCCGCTAAAGCCTGCATTCTAGTTGTTAAATGTCATACTGTGTATTTTAGTTATTTCTAAGAATTGAGTTTATATGAGAATTTGTTTAAAGTTGAAGTTCTTCATTACCATTTTTTGCTTCTCCTTAGGCTTCATGTCCTTTCTTTTATGTGCTTCTGACTTACACTAATTTGCTATTTCACAAGGTGAAGCACAGCATTGTTTATTCCCAAATACAGACACAAATAATACCATTTGTTGAGCATATGGTATTAGTTTAGGATATTTTTAAATTCTCTATACAAATTAGCTTATTTAATACCTCAGAAACACTGTCATCTTATTGTTCCTGTTTCACAGATAAGAAAACCAAAGGATGTAGAGGTTGAATAGAGAGCTAAAGCTACTTAGTAAATAAATGAAAAGCCTCATTCATCATCATACACAGCAATCCAGCTGTAGAGCAGCCTAGCAGACAATGACATCCATCAGCTTTTATAGTCATTTCTCTTCTTTCTTCAAAGAATAAAACAAGCCAGGTGCTATGGCATATACTTTTAATTCTAGCATTTAAAATGCACTTTCAAATAAAAAAGTAAACTAACTCACAGACCTTAGAAATTGGTTTGTGGTAAACAAAATCAATCAATTAATAATAAAATCTAGCACATATATCAAATTGTTCAAATGCTTTCACAGGTCACGATTTTCTTTCCCTTTTAAAAGGTCTTAAGAATATATTAGGGTTTCACTGAAGTCAGTTTATTTGGATATGTTATTGGGAAGTTATATTTTAAAAAATAATTATCGTGTATTTATCTCTTTTTATCTCTATAACTTATCATTTGGGACAAACTACTTATCATTAGGACATCAAGGTCTAATTTGTACCCAGCAGGATACTGATTCTGTGGTAGATCCTAAGTTTATTGATACAAACACATGCCCCTAGAGTATTATTTCGGGTAAATGACTGTTAGACATTTTGTTCATATGTGTATATATGGCAACACCCAAGATTCCTCTTGGCCTTGATTTTTTTCTTTCAGCTCCCTGATTAACTTCTGTAGGTTGACATCCATGTTGCATGGCTACCAACATGAAAGAAAATACTTTTAACAGGTTAGGTAGAGATGATTAGAAGTTTTGTTATTTTATGTTATATTGTTTTATCCCTCAAGTATTAAATGCTCATAAGGTGGGTCAAAATACTGCATGATACATAAAGAAAAATAACGATGCAAATCTGTTATTATTAATCAAAGATAACAACTGGCTATCATTTGAACTATGTGGCACCAATTTTCAAGAACGATTTTGTGAATATGTGTCTAAAATAGGTAGATGACAGATGATAGCTATGTTTGTACATTTCAAACTTGTTTCATTTGACATACTGGAATGCTTTATTATTCAACTTTCTATCTTAAATATATATCTTAACAAATAAATATACAATTATGTTACTTATATTGGAGAGGTTGCACTGCATAGGATTTGATCATAAACTCTGAAATTAGAAAGAATGTGTGTTGTGTGTGTGTGTGTGTGTGTGTGTGTGTGTGTGTGTGTGTGTAGGCAGGGGGCTGATATCCGATATCTTTGACTACTCTTCTCTTTATTTATTAAGGTAGATTCTGTCTCAGCCTGGAGCTTGCTGAATTGACAGCTTGCTAATGGGTAGTCAGGCTAGCCAACCTGCCCTGGGGAATTCCCTTTCTCTGTTTCCTGAACTCTGGGATTGCAGAGGGCTGCCATGCCTGCTTGGCTTTTTTGTGGATTCCAGAGATCCCAGTTTCAATACTCACGCTTGCTTAGCAAGTGCTTCATTTCACCATGCAGCTCAGGCTCACAGTGTACTCCCTAGGCAGCCCAGGCTTGCTTTCAACTTGAAATCCTCTTGCCTCAGCCTCCTGAGGGTTGGAATTACAAGTGGCATATTTCTGGGTAAAGATACATGCTGGTAACTATTTTACAAATTTTGTTTTTCTATTTTTGGAAATGTGGAAAGGATTTTTCATCTAGTTCTGTTTTATAAATGCTGTGGGCAACAGGAAAATATTATAGGAACTCAGCTGGTTATGGTAAAGTCACTACCTGGAGGGATCAAGGAATTCTTTCAGAGGAAGCCAAATTCCAAGGAGCTTTTGGTGTTACTTGGCTTGTTATATATCGGCTGTTTTTTGTTATGACAATTGAGTGTGCCTTTATAGTTTTTTAAAATTGATTTTTCCCTAAGAAGGGCTAACAGTGTGGACTGATCGCTCTTTGGATATACACATTTGAGGTATTTGGAGAACAGCCTCAGGAAAGGCTTCTTTCCCCTCAGCCCATCTGTTTCTCCCCTTTCAGCACTGGAATCAGATATCTCCCTTAGCCACTTTCAAGGACTAACAGAAATTATAGTCCACATGCTAGTCTCCTGATTTAAGGAAATTTTATAAGGAGACACTGCCTAGGTCAGGTGGATGTTAAGTAATAGCTTTACACAATTTAGCTTGGACTCTTCTTTCTTACAGCCTTACTAACTTTATAAACCCCTAACTTCTTACCTAACCATTTCTCGGAAGGTAGACTGAGCACATAGATCCCCTTTTTCATATACTAACTGGTCGTTAGCACTCAGTTGGCCTCCTCTTTTACCATTCCCATTTTGGATTGTAAAAGAAAGCCTAGTGGTCACTGCCTGAGGAAAATTCTTACCTACCTTTATGACCCCATAGAATTCAAGCCTGGTGATCTTGATCAACCAGGGATTTCTATCGTTTGGGTTTATAACTGGACTCCTGTAAGACTTGGGGTGAGTTAGGAGGTACATAGACAACTGAGAGAACTGAGAGATGGAGAACGGAGAGGGAGAAAGAGGATTTGACCAGAGAGAATGTGTGGATGAGATTCAGATGCGGAAGTACTAGCTGGGTAAGAATGAGATAAAAAGGACGTACATGAGGCAGATTTAAGATAAGAGAATTAAGATAGAACTTAGAGGGTACAATAGATGAATATAGAGAAAAATCAGGCAAGAAAGGAGCTAAAAGAGAATAAAGGCTTGTAGAGAGAGAACTGACACAGAATAATAAAGTATATGGACTAAGAAGTTTCGTGTACATAGATTCATTTCTTATCTTCAAAGATTAATTATCAACTGGTTATAGATTCTTCCCGGACCCTGGGAGGGGACTATTGAGGACCTGGACCCCCATAGTCCCTGATATATAAACATTATCTTAAGATAATTGGGAAAATTTAGTCAGTAGCCACATTGGGTTTTTCTCTGCGTTCTGACAACATTGCTCTTTCATCATGGTCTAGGCCTGAGAAAATAATACAATTTTACTTACAAATGTGAATGTGAACATTTGATGTTTCCATATTAAGAATCATCAGTCCTAATGAAAGGTTTTATTTATAACATCATCAGGCTTTTCAGAAACACCCCCAGTAGTTCCACATGAGACTGATAATTATAAATGAGGTTATAGGGTCACCATGGAATATTTTCCTAATTTCAAATTTTCTACTCCATTAAATTAAAATTTTTTAAAAACTTAAAAAATTCAGAAATTTCTACCTAGTCATTACTTAAACTTTTTGTTATTTTTATTTTCAAGGTAAATAAAATAAAAATTATAATTGCATAACTCCCCAGTGAACATTTTTCTAAATTTATCCATCAATTTGAATTATCATGTGACATGTAAATTTTTATTCATCTACAAGTGTTACTATATCTGCATATATTTATTACAATCTTTAGATTATTACCCCTGAAATGTACTATTATACTTTTAAACCTCTTTACAGCACAAAGATAACACTAAAACATCTTTAAAAGAGGAATTGAAACAGACCTGGGAAAAGTATAAATCAAGCATTTCTTAACAAAATTTTACTGTTTTTCAAATCCTGAATTAGTAATATTTT
This sequence comes from Peromyscus leucopus, assembly GCF_004664715.2. NCBI lineage: Eukaryota > Metazoa > Chordata > Mammalia > Rodentia > Cricetidae > Peromyscus > Peromyscus leucopus. The sequence goes on from NC_051085.1 coordinate 57,220,065, forward strand.
ATGTGCCTATAAGTTGCTATTATCAACATCTTTTTTGACATCCTAATGTAGTTGTAGAAAGCTTCCTAAAATGTTCTATGTAAGGCAGATACCCTGAGTAATCAAGGCTGCCAATGTCTGCTCTGAAAATGAGCTGAAGCCTGGAAGTTTAGAAACAAGGGAGAGGCATGAAACAGAGTAGGAGAGTGCTGTTTTAAAAGACCTGTGATAGCTTTGCCTTGTGAATGAGCACAACCCAGACATCATTTCCTGTGTGGGACAGACTCCAACCCTAACTTACAGCAGATTTAATATTATATAGCAATGCTACATGGACCAAGCTGTTCCGAAACCTGTATATGGTCCACAGCAGATGGTACTGCTCCATACTTCAGCCACAGTGTGAGGATTGTATCAAGTATGTACTGTACCTTTAATGTTTTCACATCCTGATCAGTTACAGAGTCACTTTATTATATTCTTTTTGGCTTAGTTAAATCTTGATTTTCAGGTTATTTTACTCAAAGTGTTCAATGAACAGATTTCTGCTATGCTTCCCTGCTGGATTTTTTTTCTCTTTTTTTTTAACCTCCTATTGTACAAATATTGTAATTCTATCTTTTTCTATTGAGATCTTTTAAGATAGGCTCTTTTTTGGTTACTATAGTGCACTCCATGCCTACTATAGTGATGGGCACATATAACAATTTTCAGCAGGACTGTATTTGTTTAATAAATGAGTGTTAAGTGAGCAAATTTTCAATGTTAATAAATAACCAGCAAAGCAAATAGAATGCGAGTACACTGGTCCAGAGGAGATGCTAGGGTTTGTGATAGCTCCCTTAGAAAGGACAAATGAGGTGAAGGTGCCTTCCAAATCAAAGCAGAAGTCATAGTTGATTGACACACAATTTCATTTCTCCCTTAAGCAATAAGTAAAGCTGGAACTCACTGTTGTTTGTTTTTGCTCTTTTGGGGGCGCTGACTACCCAGCTCCCAAATAAGTCACACACTGAGGCTTATTATTGCATATAAATGCCTGGCTTTAGCTTGGCTTGCTTCTTGCCAGCTTTCTTAACTTTAAATTAGCCCATCTACATTTTGCCTTTGGGCTTTTACCTTTCTCTATTTTTGTATACCAATGGTGAAATTATTAAGGCCACTCCACGTAGTTAAAAGGGAGGTTTATTTAGTGGTGTAACTTACAAATGAAGGGATAGGTAGGTTGCAGGGTCTGGGAAAGATGTAGCCAGTCCGGCGGTGTTCTCTGGAGAACTCTGCTTGGTCTACCTCCAGTGTCCAGGGTCTAGGAACCAAGAGAAGGCGGCGCATCCGGATCTCGGGTCTTCAGGGCTCTCTCTTAACCCCACCTTGTAGGCGTGACAGTTACTGAAGCCTCAGTGGGGGGTGGAATTTCCAGACCAAAGCTGGAATGGCTACCCACTACAATATACCTTTTATTATTTCTTACTCCATGGCTTATTGTGTAGCTGGGTGGCTGGACCCTGATATCTTCTTCCCTCTCTGGCTACTTCTTCTTCCTTCCCAGATTTCTCCTTCTATATATTCTCTCTGCCTGCCAGCTCCACTTATCCTTTCTCCTGCCTTGCTATTGACCATTCAGTTTTTTATTAGACCATCAGGTGTTTTAGACAGCACAATAACACTGCTTCACAGAGTTAAACAAATGCAGCATAAACAAAAGTAACACACCTTAAAATAATGTTCTACAACAGCTCACAGAACAGACTGCAGTGCAGGTCAGGCCAGAGGATCTCTTCTTGCTTTAAGATGAGTAAATAGATAGAAGAGACTGGAAATCTATGAGTTGGATAAATGCCTTGAATTGGAGCCAGACTGGAATGACTCAACAACTGAATACCAATGTCTAAAATGAAGGGAGAAGAGGGAGGAGAGCTTGCCATGTCCCATTCCCTTTCTCATGAGACACAGGCCCACACCATTAGCATTTTGAAGGTTTATTATAACATCTAAGTTACTTGTTGCTTATTTTTATTTTCTGGGGGGAAAATCACTATTATGGCTTGCTTTTCAAAGAAGGCCAGGGTAAAGATAGAGAAATAATAGTATTTTACCTGACAGAGGATCTTAGTGATTTCTGTGGATTTTCAGCCCATAGGCAGAGTGAGAAGCCTTGCTGTCAGGCTCTGTGTAAACTAGCAAAGGTAATGGGTACCTCCTGTGTTCCCAGGAAAGAACTCTCACAGTTCAACCCTGGAACACATTCTTGTGAGAGACTAATTTACCACAACACATTATATTTCCAGTTGATTAAATGGTTAAGAAAGCATCTGCCATATGGTGATGTGGGTGGGGGATGCCTGTGGCAGGTGGGGACACTGGCCCTGAGGTCATAAGACTGGGAGAATTGTCTCTACCCCTCACCAGCTGCGGCACTCAGGGGAGTGGTTCTTACCTAGTCTGAGCAGCACAGTAGAGCTGACCTGGATAGTGACGGTGTAGGAGAGTTGACCCTGAAGGCCCAAATGCAGGAAAACTAGCACCAGCCCTTGCTTGTGGCTATGAAAGGTGAACTAGCCAGGCAATGCTAAAGAGCTCACCCTGGTGGTGAGGACAAGGGAGAGCTGATAGGATGACCAACATCGCCAGGCCCAGAACCAGGGTTATGAGTTGGCTCACTCTAACATCCACCCCATCTATGACCTGCAGCAGCATGTGAAGGGTCCAGTCCTGCAGACCCAAAGATGCAGGATATTTATAACATAGGTCAACAACAGGATATCCAAGAGGAGTCCTAGTGAGGGCCCAGCATCCATAGTATAGCAGAAATCAGAGGCTTTGAACCAGACCAGTGACTCTGCAATGAACACTTGCAAGTAAAGATATATGGATAAAAGGGTTCACTCAGTGTCACACTACAGATTCCATGACAAGACTGATTTTTCTTCTTTTTCTCTTAAATTTTATTTTATTTTGGGGGAGGAAGTTTCAAGGGCAGATACGAAAGGACAGAGAAATGAATGGGATTAAGATGCATGATGTGAAAGACACAATGAATCCAGAAAAAAATGGTTGAGAAAAAGAAGTACCAAAAACAATATTCTGTGGCATCATTATTTGATTGTATGTGTGATATATTTTTATTCATTCTAAATTTATGTTGCTCAGAGTTCAATGCTGAGATAGTAAAAAACAATTTCCTGATAGCTATATTAAACTCAGTAATCTTATTTCCTTTAACTATATGATTTATTTCCAACTCATTTTTGATAGCTTAAAACAGTCTTAAATTTGATGACAAATATTTAAGGTTATAGTAGAAAAGTTTTATATTTTCCCCAACACTATTTTGGCGTTTAATATATCTAACTCACCTTCTCTCAAAATCCACTCCATGCCTCCTCTTATCTCAGGTAATCTGCAGAAGCCCATCAGATACTGAAGATCCTTTTTCTCTCGACATACCCATCCATTGCTGATAAAAAAAAAAGCTAAGTGTTTCTGATCATAGGCAGGCTTCTAAACGATTGCTCTCATGCTTCCTTTATTTTATTTTATTATTTTTGCAGGCTCTTAAGGTTACATTTATGGTGGTGCCACTACTGAATTATTATCTTTTTTTAAACCTCTTTTTTAATTGCAGTCTGTTCACTTTCTCCCTTGCTGTTTTTCATCTCTTTTTACCCTCTTGGGTAGGGCCAAGAGTACTCAGAATTTCATTAAGGATGGAAGGGGTCCTAATGGTACACTGACAGACAAATGTAGGGCAAGCAGGTGACAACCCTTCCCAGCATTCTGACTTCAAACAGTTCCACACATCTTTGTACTGTCTTTGAGACTCAGTATTTAAAGTCAGTTCATGACACATTTTGAGACATTAATAGCGATTGTTCCCTGGATATGCAACAGCCCTCTTGTAATTTAATGAGAAACGTTCTCCCTAAGCTGAGGTATTTGACACTTGGTTCCTAGTTGGTAGCACTGTTGGGGAAGCTTGAAGTGATACAGACTCACTGGACTCACTGGAGGAGTTATGCCACCAAGGAATGGCTTTCAGAATTCATAGCCTTACCCTAGTTCCAGTTTTCTCTCTGCTCTCAGTTTCCTGTGTGGCCACCATGCATGTTGCTTGCAGCCATGCCTCCCCACCATGACGGACTCTTCTTACCCAGTGGAACCATAAGCCAAAAATAAACTCCTTTTTCCTTGAGTTGCTTTTGGACATGGTGCTTTTTAACAGCAACAGGAAAGGCAACTAATATACCTTCTCCTTATTCTTGAGGTATCAAGATAGGAACACAATCATTCAAGAATTTCAAATATAATTTATAATTATTTGCTAATGTACCATTCTTGGGTACTGAACATTCTAGCCAGTGCTGTCTCAAAAGGAGCAAGTTATATTTTTTTGCTGAGCTTTAATGTGAATCACGGTCAGTTTTGAGCAACTAATACCCTAGACAATTAGAACTCCATGTTTCAAATTGATCTTCAGAAAGACATAAAGAAAAGGAAATGGCTCTAGGTGGGGCTGCCAGAATTTAAAGTCTTTTGCTGTGTTTTGAGACAGTCACACTACATGGCTTACATTGCACTGGCTGACTTCAAACTTGAGATTCCACTGCCTCAGCTATTTACACAGCTGATGTGATGGACATTCACAACCAACCCCAGCAGAAATTTAAAGTCTTGATGAAAAGGCTCAACCTATATATCCTGGGTTGCTGAGCAAAGCAAATACTTTGAATTGTGTTGTAATGGGAGATTTTGGAGAAGCAGAAATAGAGATACAATCAGTAGCTCCATCCTACATACAATTGGATCCACATTAGATGAACACGTCTCACTTAGATGTTACTTTAACAAGCCACGCTTGGAGAACGTGCATTGTTTCCTTCATCCCCATAACTTGGTGAGATAAAATGTTAGAATCTTGGCATGCTATAGCTAAAGAGACTTCAGTTGTTTAATTCAACTCTCACATTTTTTAACAGAGAAAAGCTCCCGTTCAGGCTGCATAACTAGCTTAGAGTCCCTTAGCTAGTTTAGGGAAGACCAAGCAAAGCCCCACAAGTCATTGTCCAGTATTCTTCTGAATTAAAATCAATGTTTTTTATTCTTTTCCGGTAGCAAAAGGAAGGCATACAGCAAAGCACTCCTGATTTCCCACCTGTCTCCTGGTTATAAGGTAAAGTTTGGGAAGGTTGTCACCTCATGGAAGTCCTGGGGGTGTTAGTTTGAGGAAGAAATTCTAGAAATGATAGGATAGCAGCATTTATTTTGTCTTGTTTACTTCTTTGTAGTTCTAAGGATCAAACCCATAACCTCACAAGTTCTTTACCACTGAGCTACATGAATCTGTTAACATGTATTTTTATCACTAGAATTATTTGGAAAAAAAAAAAACCCTGCATGCCAAGAAGAATCTTTATGGCTCATATTTAAAGCTCTGAATATGATGAAGTTAGAGGTTCTAGTCTCCATATGTAGCTTCTATATATGCAACTGATTGATATGACTCCTATGTGCAATTTGTGTTTGGGATTTGCTTTTGATATTGTGTTGGTGAAATTCATTCTGATAGATAACAGCAAACATTCATCTTAATACACGTCTTTATACTTAGAGATCAGCACAGCTCATTTATCTTGTAGGAAAACCTTTTAATTGTAATAGATGGCACCTAACACAGAGACTGTAGTTAGATTGCTAAGAATAAGTCACTGTAGAGTGCTCAACTCCAAATAGGACACCTGTATCACACAACACATCTACTTTAGGGTTCAGGGAACATTGTATAGGACAGATGGGGTAGAAAGATTGCTGAGAGCCAGAGTTACAGGAAGAGTGCTGTGAAGTAGTATCCTCTGGACATAACAGGGATGTGGCACTGTAAACAGATGAAGGCTTAATATTATTTACAAACTGTTTCATCTATGGCTCAGGCTTATTGTTAGCTAGCTCTGACATCTTAAATTCACCCAATTCTATTAATCTATATTTTACCATGTAGCCGTGGTATTTCCAGTCTGCTGTCGTCTTGTTCCTTGGGCAGCTAGATGGCATCTGTCCTGACTCTACCATTCTTCTCCCTGTTTCTCTGCTTAGATGTTCTGCCTGGCTATAACCTGTTCTACCATAGGCCATAGCAACTTATTTATTAACCAATAGTAGAAACACATATTCACAGCATACATAAAGACCATCCCACAGCATTTCCCATCTTCTGTCTAATAAAAAAGGAAGGTTTTCATTTTAACATAGTAAAATTACATAAAACAGTTATCAAGCAAGAATTACAGGTACAATATCTAGTCTATCTGTATTTGGAAAAATTAAAGAAAATATTCTATCATCTATCCTATTTTTGTGAGTCCAAAGTTTTATATCTAATTTATATTTTATCATTATAAGGAAAACTATAATTATATCTATCTAGTCTTCAACTCCATCAAAGACCCCAGAAGGATGTAATGTTACCTGAGTAAACAGGAAGTGCATTGTAAGCAATTTTCAAAATTCCAGAAATGACAGAGACATCTGGCTGCCTGACAGTCATCCAAAGTTCTTCTGTAATGTTGGGGCATCCATTTTTCAGCCTAATAGGCCTAGAGTATCTGGCAGACTTTTCAGTGAAGCGGGAAATTTGAAGAACTGTCCTATCTGTTTTGTCACTAGTTGCTTTCCTCTGTGTCCTGCAGAATGTCTGGCAGTTTCCTCTGTGAAACAGGATCCAGAAGGACCATCTCGCCTTGTTTTGGCGAAATTCAGTGGTCATTTTCCTATGAGTCCTGTATGTCCAGTTTATACAATATATTGTCATGTAGTTCAGGCAAGAGCAGTTTCTTGACCACATGGCTAGCCTTTCCACATTGTAAGCAAACTCCATAATGAGTTCCTTTGATGCCCATCATCCTCTTTGAAGTAATTGGTGCTGCCAGGAGCAGACATGTCTCATTGTCCAGAAAAGTGTTGAGTTCTTAAACAATTTCAAATGCCATATCCTGTAGGTCTTAGAAGTGTTTGAACATTGCCTTTCTATTTGAAATATATCTTTGTATATCTAGAAAACCTAACTAATATGACTATAAGTTGATTATTATAGATGACTATTAACCTGTATTTCTTAATTATACATTACAATTTCAAATGAGCTGTATAAACAAAATACCCCAAATAAGATCAGAAATATACACATAGTATAACAAAATTGACCATAAACCTGTATTAATAAACTAAAATTCATACCAATGTAAAGTATTTTGAGACCAACAGTTGTTTTTTAGATTAAAGTAGACCAAATAATCTACTTTTTCCCCATCATTTCTATACCATACCCTTCTTTTTTCTGTAGATAGAGATTGACTATGACCATTAACCATTTATAACCAGCCCCCTTTAAATGAAAACAAACATTCATAAACAATGCTTTGGAAATTTGGGTGTGGTTATCGAAACAACTTCTAATTGGACTCAGTGGTTTCCAAAGGAAAAATAAGAAGCTGGGATGAAGACATGGTAAGGTACCTGGAAGAAATTGGAGAAGGGTGGTTAGACAAAAGTATTTTTGTACATGTATACAATTCTCAAAGAATAGAAAAACAAAATAGAAGTTTAGAAATTAAATGCTTGTTTTAATTCAATAAAACCACAAATCTCACAAGCACTAGCATACTCTGTATTATTTTGGGATTCTAATCATCTTTCTCCAAAAATATTTTCCCTATATAGTACAGAGTACAGTGTTATCTCTGCCATTTTAAAGTTTTCCACCAAATACTGACTGATTGTTTCAAATTCTTAGTCCCATATGGAGGGTTTCATATGTAAGGATAGTCCAGAGAATCATTGTTTATGGAAAACAACAGTCTATGGAGCTGAAGTATCTTAGGTGACTGACTTACTGAAAGAAATGGTGAGGGTGTGTGTGATACAATTCTGACTTTTTCATACCTCCTTTCCTTTCCATTTCCAAGCTAGATCCTTCGTTCTTTGGCTTATGGGTTTGGAAGGCAGTGCTGGAACTATTTTGTATCCTGCTCCTACTCCATTTGAAAAATTGTGCTTGTTTTCTTCCCAAGTATAAGGGGTTTGTTAGAAAAGCTAGTCTGCGTAAATATGAGAATTCAAAATATATTTAATTAATTCATTAATTTTGTTCATGTGTGTTAAAAGTATTCTTCCTTTATGCTATAATACTAGGCTTATTTTATTTTTAAAATAAGTTGAAAAAGTTATTGTCTAGAAGCAAGGGATTTCACTTAAAAATGATTTTTATTGACTTTTATATGTATGAGTGTTTTGCTTGCAGTGCCAACAGAGGCCAGAAGAGAACATCATTTTACAACTGGGGTTATTGTCATCCTCCTCCCTGTGGGTGCTGAAAACTGAAGTCATCTCTCCAGAATTGAATATCACTTTTTAATAGAATAGTTCAACAATTTTAGGCAGCTTTCCATAGTTCTGCAATATATATCATAACTGAATGGAAAACTTGTTCAACAATACGATTCCTAACGTTTATTTGCAGCCAGTGCCCTCTAAACTCCACACAAACCCCTGTTTACTATTCCTAAGACCACAGTTTTAAGAAAATGTCAAACTTTAGCAGTCTTCTATAGATACTGAGTGTTTTCATCAACTTTGTTGCTGTGATAAAACACTATGAACAATAGCAACTTGAAGAGGAATTTTATTTTATTTTTTTATGGTTTATACTTCATTATAAAGGGAAGTCAGAACAGGACCTTGAGGCAGAAACTAGAACAGAGACAACAGAAGAACACTTGCTTACTGGTTTACTCTCCATGGCTTGTGCAGATATATATACCCAGCCCAGAACCACCTGCCTAGAGATGACACCACCAAGAGTGGGTTGGTCTTTGCCACATCAGTCTTAATCAACAAAATGCTCCCCTAGACTTGCCTATAGTCAAATTTTATGGAAGCAGCTTCTCAATTGAGGTTCCTTCTTCCAAGATGACCCTAGGTTGTGTCAAGCTGACAAAAAAACTAACCAGTTTATAGAAATATGATTATATGGTTACATATCCCCTGTGACAGCTAAGATGAAAAAAATGACCCAGAAAAAGTAGTGACAGGATTGTGGCACAACTTGAACTCTCATACATTGCTAGTGGAAATACAAAGTACGATATGTTAGTACTCCTTACCCTGTGTGCAAGTATGTAGGTCTTTTCAATAACAGGCATGTATGCATACACACATCTACTTGTAAAATTCTTGAGTGTGTCTGAGAAATTCTTGATGACCAAGAGGTGCATTGTGAGATATCATAATCTAGGTCATTCTTTAACTTTTCAATGGTGATGAACACAAATCAGTCCCTGTGTGCCAAAGCAAATATTACTAGATAGGAAACATGTCTTTCATTCTGCAAACAGAAGATTATATGTTTGGGATATGGTTATGGGCATGTTGAGGAAACTGAGTTAATTTACTTCATGCTCATTCATTGTGATATGAATTAATGATTAGATGACTCAGTAACAGTTCATAAAGAGATTACTATTTGGTTTTCAGAACAACTAACTAGAATATTGACAAATTCATTCTCATGTCTATTCTCATTTTACCTCCTGTTTTCTTCCTGCGGAAAGACCAGTAAAGATACTGTTTTAGCTACTTTTTTGTTGCTATGACCAAACACCTGACAATAGTCAGCTTAAGGAAGGAAACATTTGCTTTGATTCATGGTATCAGGGAGTACAGTTGATTATGGCAGGGAAAGCATGGAAACAGGAGCATGGAAGCAGGTCACACTCATCCACAGTCATGGAGCAGAAAGCAAATCAGTTGGGACAGCCTATCAGATCTCAAGGTCCCTATTCACACACTTTACCCAGCACAGCTCCATCTCCTAATGGTTCTACAACCTTCCAAAATAGCACACTCTTCTCCTAGAATGGGAGTTATGAATGGTTGTGAACTATCAAGTGGGTGCTGGGAACAACCACTGGCAGGTTGTATTCACACACACACACACACACACACACATACACACACACACACAGGAAGAGGACATAAATTTGAGAATGAGTAAGGGAGGGGAATGGGGGGAAAGTTGAAGGGAGAGGTCAGGAGAGAGAGAGCTTGGAAGGGAGAAAAGGAGAATTTAGAAATGGATTCCACGTTTATGGTGATAGTGACACATTGAATTGGGGTGAGTGCTTTTTTCTTGCAAACACAAGTACTTGAGTTTAACCCTGAGGACCATGTACAAAAAGTCAAATATGGTGGCATTAGCTTTTAGTACAGATGCTAGCAAGATGGAGGAAAGTGTATCCCTAGGGCTCACTTGGCAGCCAGTCTAGTCTGCTTGGTGAGTTCTAGGTCAGTAAGTGGGAGACTCCACTTCAAACAAACAAATTACAATAGCACAAACAATGGTGTGTAGATCTCAGGTGTCATTTGGCTTCTACATTCACACATAACACATACATGGGCATCCACACACATATATGCACACATATGTACTGGTCATGTTACATGTACTATATTACTGTAGATAAAAAAATGAGGAAACTCAAATCAGGCTATACTGGAAAAACTTTTTATCTTTACAATAACTATATAAATATGAAACTATTCTTAATGTTAAAATGAAAGATAAGGTGGTAAAAATTTTACTTTTTGATTATAATTGCCTATAAAGGACTATATATGGGCAAGTATGAAGTGGTAGAGATAGATTAAGAATAAAGTACTCTACAGAGAAATGATTATGAGAAAAGAGGCAACAATGAATAGGAGCAATTTTTATATCTATTTTCTTTTTGTTTTGCTGTCCATCCACATCCAATAAGAGCTTGATGCTTCATGGGTTAAATGATGCCAAGCATAGTTTATAGATACAACAATATAATTTCATTTACATTTTTCAGTTTTCCTTTTTATTTTATGCATATGAGTGCTTTGTGTGCATGTATGTCAGTGTATTACTTATGTGCCTGGTGCCAGCAGAGGTCAAAGGAGAGCATTGTGTCCCATGGGACTGAAGTTATGAATGGTTATGAGCTATTATGTAGGTGCTAGGAACTGAACCAGGATCTTCTGCAAGAGCAATAAGTGCTGTTAACCACTGAATTATCGCCCCACCTCCAAGGGGCAGGATTTTAAAGGAAAGGTTGCTGTTTCATTTTCCACCATTCTAGACCCTTGGAATCTAAGCAATCTGGCTTGCTTGATTAGGTTTACCCTTGAAACTCAAAACAAAGACAATAGTCTCACCCAAAATATTTGCATTTCACCCCACAAAAACCCCAACCAACCAAAGGAAATTCTTAGATTCATAACCTTTAGTTGGGTTACAACTCTTAATTTCACAGATAATATAAACTTTCTCAGAAGCATGCAAAAATCACAAATTCCTTTACTGAACTTTACTTAAAACATATGTAGTTTTTCTTAGAGGAGAGATTGGAATTTGACAGCAGACAGTAACATTTCCTTTCCTTTTATGGAAGATATTTTGTCTTTTAGTGCCAGGGCTTGAACCTGGGACCTCACACATGCTAGACAAGCACTCGATCATTCAGTAACAGTCCCAACCCAGAGAAAAACTTTTATGAGTTTCAGTCTTCTCTGGAGATTTCCAGTAATTAGTGTTCTGAGGGGAGCAAGTGTAAAATGAAGCTCCATTGTCCCCAAAATCTCCATTGTCTTGTTTCCCTAAAGTAACATAACAACTCTTGTCAGTCTTAGGTCATGAGACACTGATTGTTTACTGCGAACATCCTGGAAGTGAATCTTTAATACATCTTCTGGGACTTTTAAGACCTCAAGTAAAATCGAAGTCTTTTGGGGAGCAATGATTCATGACATTGTTCTTTGGGAATCCTGGGAACAGATGTTCTCAATACCACCCACAACGGTTGTGTCGACTCCAAAATGAAGTGGTGAACTGAGGCAGCTTTCCAGACAGAGCTGATCACAAAGAAATTTTGGACTCAATTATTTTGATGTCACATGGGGCCTGCAACCTTCTAAATACTCCCCTGGGCATGTAAAGTACTCACTTTTAGGGAATTTTCATAGAGAAAAAACTGGAACACAAATATATGATCCTAGACACAACTGACATATTTTAATCTATTTAAACAGCTTAGTAGTTAATATAGGTGGGACTGTGTGATACAAGTACATTATATATGTGCACTAAAATATAATGAAACCAATCATTTTGTAAAATTAATTATATGCTAATGGAAGAGTTAATTAAGAGCTTTGTTAACAGAGTTTCTCATTTAAATTAGTCAACTGTGTTAGAATTTCATCAGGAACAAAGGAGGAAAAAGACAAAGAGTTGAGAAATCATATATTTTCAGGTTGGAAAGTCTCATTTAATAAGTACAATAAAATAGGGCCTTTTTCCTGAAACATCCCTAGGTCTTATTTGTCCTAGCATCATTACTAACTGTTTCCATTGCCCAGCATAACTCCAAATGTTTTCTGGTTCAAATTAAATGGCCATTCCACTTAAAAGCCACTAAGTCCTAGAGCTACTCAAATGATTCTTCCAGTATCTGAATTCCAGAGAAGCAGAGCAGCTCTTGAGGATTAATGTATGTGAATATACATAAAAGATACCGTTAACCAAAACCTCCAAATTCATGGTGTGTGTGTGTGTGTGTGTGTGTGTGTGTGTGTGTGTGTGTGTGTTATGTGGTTTTGGTGTTTGGAATTTTACAAACATACAACTTGAAAAATGGCAATCTTACCAAACTCAATCTACAGATTCAATGCAATTCCCATCAAAATACCAACACAATTCTTCACAGACCTGGAAAGAACAATACTCAACTTCATATGGAAAAACAAAAAACCCAGGATAGCCAAAAGAATCCTGTACAATAAAACACCCACTGGAGGCATCATGATCCCTTACTTCAAGCTCTACTATAGAGCTACGGTAATAAAAACAGCTTGATACTGGCATAAAAACTGACATGTGGACCAATGGAATCGAACTGAAGACCCTGACATTAATTCGCACACCTATGTGCGAACATACAATTTTTGACAAAGAAGCCCAAACTGTACAATGAAAAAAAGAAAGCATCTTCAATAAATGGTGCTGGCATAAATGGATGTCAATATGTAGAAGGCTGCAAATAGATCCATATCTGTCACCGTGCACAGAAATTTTTGAGTTTTAATGGAAAATATTAGTTTTGACAGGACAATGAATTGGGTAATATGATTAGAAATAGGGTCTAAATATTACTTATATTATCTATAATGTTAAGTTGTATGATGTAGCTTAGTGTGATAATCAAAAGAACTCCTTTCTCTATTATGTTCTTTGAATGTTCCATACATTTATGCAATGTATATTGCCCATATCCATTTATTTCTACTTTTCTCCAACTTCCCCTAGTACCTCCACCCCTAGTCCCCTAGCTCCATGTCTTCTTTTTATTTATTTTTGTTGTTAATAACCCCTGAGTCTATTTAGTTCTGCCTGTATGCATATTGGTATATGGTCATCCATTGAGGAATAAGCAACTTACCATCACCCATATCTCCAAAATAAAGTGACTTTTCCTCCCTTCAGTGGTCTTCAACTGCTAATAACTCCTCTGGTGGGTTTGAGCTCTTGGATGCTCCTCCCTCATCAATGCTGGAATTTTGATTGGCTTTTGTTCATGCAGGTCGTGGGCAGGTGACCACAGCCTCTGTGAGCTGATGTCATGTCCTCTCCCATGACCTTCTTTCTGTCTGTCAGCTCTTACATTCTTCCCATCCCTTTTCTGGGAACTGTGATATTTTTTGAGCCATGGATTATGGCAGGTTAATAAAGATGATGCCTCCACAGCTAAACTCCCATTTATACTCAGCATTTTGTCCAGTAATGAGTTTCTGAATTATTATCCACAATAAAAATGTTTCTCTGATCAAAGTTAAGAGCAGCACAAATCTATGGGCATAGACATAATTTTTTAGAATGCATTGTGGCATTTTACATTTGATGAGCCAGATGATCCAGGCACTGCAGAGAATTCCTGCTGCATGAGGGTGAACTAGTGAGGTGGGAAGTATAGGATACATATAGATAAAGATACATGTAGAGATGATACAGGGAGAGAGAAATATTCCTGCAGTAATATACTACATTATTCTGTCCAGGGGTAGCTTCTTGACCTTTGAGCATCTGGGTCAGATAAGAATCACATGAGAGTCAAAAAAAGTGATGTTTCTCTAAGTTGTTCAGTCCTAGGAGAAAGGTGGAGCTGAGCCTTCAATTATGCTAATCAGCAAGTCCTGAACAGATGGAAGAGTCAGGCTTGTGATACCATTGCATCTCCATGGAAGGGAGCATCAAGACTGGGAAATAGCTTTTTTCCTCTTCCAAAGAAAATGTTAATTATTATGGTGAGGATTGAAAATATAGAAGAGTTTTAGGGACTTGATTCTCATAACATGCTGCTAAAGTGACAGTTTAGATATGAAGCCTCTAGAAAACATATATTTCCTAGTATTGTTATAGAGCAAGGTCTCATAACAGTTGTTGGAAATGCAAATCCCCTCCCCCACCTATCCACCCTCAAAATGTGTTCTTTTCCTTGACCCTGTGATGTTATCAAGAGACAGTTGTTAGAGCTGGGACCTGTGGTAAGAGTGTCTCGTGTCTGAGCCATGCAACGGGTGTCTGATGGGTAGTACTGTACCCAAAGAAATTTTACTTTACAGATTGATGGCTCACATCACCCATGATCTCACATCTCCCTGTTGGAATCAATTGCATTATCTGCCACAAATCATTGTGTCTGCAGGGTGTTCATTCTTAGACAAAATTACAGACTTATCTATTTGTGGGGAAGTGAATGCCTGGGTGTGCTGATGAGTTTCAGAGCTGAATACACTGACTCATTTTCAGGGAGGAGAAAGGTAAGAAGATGACATGTTTCCCATCAGTGGACTGAACTCTGGAAGGCCAAGAGTACTTTCTGTTTTACATTTAGATTAAATGCTCTTTCTCCCAGCAGTTTCCTGGTGATTACCACAGAGGGGATTTCATATGATGAGGGAAGTGATTACATTTCCCTCACATATACTTGGTCTTGCTTTTGACTTCTGAGGTATTCAGGGGACAGAAAGCTAATGCTGATAGGTTCCCTGACTCAGCCCTTTGAGTATCACTTTGCTGTGGATGGAAATAGGCTTTCAGAATGAGATGCTTCTCACTGGGGATTTCAGAATCAGCCATCATCTTGAGAGCAAGGTTACCTATAAAGGCATTAACAAAGCAGGTCTATGGAAAATGCAAACCTTGCTCTGGGTTAGGGGTGCTCATTTTCCACTTTACCTCAAAATTCAAATTCATTTGTGGTTCTGCTTTCAATGCTGGTCCACATCCCCTTAAATAGACTTTTTTTTTGTGTGTGTGTATGTGTGTATGACATGGATTATCTCTTAAATTCTTACTTATTATGGATTGTTCATACTTTTTTGTATATTATTTATTTACTTACTGAACTGAGAGAGATCTTTGAATTTCCTGTCACAGTCACAAATTGCTTCTGTGGTCACCTAGCAACTTGGATATAACACATTCTGAAATGTATTGAGTAGTTTTACTTGTGTACTATATTGTATTATGCAGCATGTTTGAGAAAACAAGGGGCAGGGAAAATCAATAGAAAGAGCAGAGAAGCATTCCATTGTTTCTTCCCCACAACTCCTGGGAACATCTGGTCTCATTAATCTCTAGTGCCTTACTCTATGTGATAGACATATTCTGCATTTTCATTCATCTCAAGCATGGTCTATTGAGAACTGCTGTTGCATAGCAATATGGGCAGATGCTTTTAAAATGTGTGTTTTTCAATGGATTCCAACGGAACAGCATTGTCCAGCAGAATGAAAACAGAACACAGCATGTTTTACCTTATGGGTGTTGGTGTGTG
This sequence comes from Peromyscus leucopus, assembly GCF_004664715.2. Lineage (NCBI taxonomy): Eukaryota > Metazoa > Chordata > Mammalia > Rodentia > Cricetidae > Peromyscus > Peromyscus leucopus. The sequence goes on from NC_051085.1 coordinate 57,235,955, forward strand.
GTTCAGGTCAGAAACAATTTTAGGCTTAGTTTAACAAATTGGGTGGTCTTAGCTTAATTTCTTACAGAGTACCAGTGTGGGGTTAATGTTGACAACTGTGTAGTGAATTATGTTTGAGCTTCCCTAATGTGGTCTCTGAAAGACTGTAGCTGAGTACCACCATATGGTATTGAAACATTAGAAAAATTAGCTACTTTAAGATCCAAAATGAAGATCACCTGATAAAAATTCTGGAATAAAACTGGGATCCTGTATAGCCTGACTTTTTTGGAACTTTTATAGTTAAAAAGGTGGTGAATTTTAGAGTTGGACACATACAGATTAAAAATATACCTAGTATAAGAATTTAGCCAATTTTACCTTGGAAAAAGTAGTTTAATCTCACTAAACCTAAATATTACCATATATAAAGTTGGGATAAAACTGTCTACCATGCCTGGGAGTGGTGATGCATGTCTTTAATCTCAGCACTCAGGAGGCAAAGGCTGGTAGCTCTCTGAGTTTAAGGCCAGCCTGGTCTACTGAGCGAGTTTCAGGACAGCTAGGACTACACAGAGAAACCCTGTCTTGAAAAAAACCCAAACAAAGAAATAAACAACAAACAAAACTATCTGCCCTAAGGGATGGCAAGAACCAAGCAGGTATGGATTTTCATACTCCTTCCACAACAGAAGAGGTAGATAAAGCTGTACTATCTATTCTGAGCTGATTCTATTAAAAGCCCATGGATCAAATTGCCCATTTTGGGGAGGGGATGCTAGGGAAGTAGGAAAGATCACCTCAATGCCAGAAATTATGCAGCTAGTGAACTCAGACAGCACAGGGAGGTGTTCCACCCACTGGCAAAGGTATGCAGTGTAGCTGGGAATAGAAGGCATGTGATTCTGCAGGCAATTTCATCACAGTATGTTTTCTATGGTCACATTTTTAGTTCACTGACTTTGCTATTCAACAAATTCTTCTTCAGTTTATGACTGTGTATTTTATCATGTATGAAGGCAAAACCAAGCCCCTTTGGTGGAGGCCCACAGAGGTTTCCTAGTGAGATCTGAGCTTGCTTAGAAGCGGCATTAAAGGATTGCTTGACCACAGGAGTGGTTACCAGGTGGTTGGAAGGGTCTGTACTTGGCTGTGCTAGGGGGAGGTTCTTTGCTCTACCCCTTGGCATTCCTCTAAAAAGTCCTTTTGAAGAGACAGAAAGATCATTATCCATCGGCCCTCCTGAGGCTATCCTGTGTTTCTATCTATTTCTCTCCTATCTAAATATTTCTTACTCTTCCCTCATCAAGAGTACCCTGGGGAAAAAGTGGAAGCAGGCCTCCCACAGAGAAATGGGTAGGTCCTCCCACACCATTTAAATCAGAAAATCATTCCTATACTAGCCAATGCACTCCTGTGATAGTGAAATCCATCCATTCATGGAGGTAGAGCTCTCATGACCTCCTTGCCCTTTAAAGATCTCACTTCTCAGGACCATTGCAGCTTAACTTGAGCAGGAGTTTTGGAGCAGACATTCAAGACATGGCAGATCATGACACAGATCTCATTTTGTAGTGGGAATTTGCTCCACCCATGACCTTGGCTATCTGGCCTGATAGAGGTGGTGCTTTTTTGCCTGTGTCTACATGACCTCTTAAAAGGGAAGGGGAAGGGGGTCAAGAGCTCTCTTTTGGATGTGGAAGGCTTCCTGGCACACAGTTTGGCAAACTGGTCTGGAGCTTTCCACATCTTTCCTTAGGAGATGAATAGGCAACAGTGTTACTTCATTTTGTCAGTCAGTCTGTTTTCCCCATAGAACCCCTTTATATATATATATATATATATATATATATATATATATATATATATATATATATATATGTACTTTTGTGTGTATGTAGTTGTGTGTGTTTCCGTGTGTTTGTGTGTGTAGGTGTATGTATGTGTTTGTGTATCTGTGTGTGTATGTATGTTTTTTGTGTGTTTGTGTTAGTGTGTGTGTGTGTGTGTGTGTGTGTATGCACATGTGAGTGTGTATGTGTGGAGTTACAGGCATTTGCAGGATACCTAGTTTTTTATGTGTGTTCTGGGATCTGACTCTGCTTCTCATGATGTGGAGCAAACGACCTTAGCCATTGAGCAATCTCTCTACTTCCCCACCCCATCTAGGTATTTTAATATTCTTCTCTTCTTTACACTAATTATCAAAAACTTTAATGTGGTACTATTATATAAAATGTGACTAGTGCTTATTGATTGACTGGCTGGGGAGCTTATGTTTTAGTGTAGTTTATCCTAGTAGCTGAACAGATTATGTAAATATACTGTCTGGCTCTCCTTTCCAAACACATGGAAACATACTTCCCAATGTTCTTGCAGAGCCACATGATTAATTCAGGCCAACAACTGGTGAGTAGGTTATATGTCATCTTCAGACTCAATCAGTAAAAAGTTCTTGAGGGAAAATGGATAAAGGAGATGCAGTAGCATGGATAACTGAGTTGCCCTCTAGAGAGCTGCCTATGTGAGAAATTTGATTTCACTATATATGTTCTATGAACAACAGATAAACCTCTGTTGTGCACTCACTGGCATTTTGAGTTTAACTTGTTATCCGAGTATTGCTTTTCTTCTCTGACTGGTTTTATCACAGACTTTGATACACCATCTAGACTTCTACAGTTGGAGTGTTCACTCTGACTAATGGCTTCTGACTGTCTACCACTGATTACTTTTTTGAGAGTTGCATTACCTAATGGAACTTTACTGGCCCAACATTGTGCTGTCACTACAGAGCACCCCGCATTCAATGACTGACAACTGAATGGCATAAAGACAATGTCCTTGCATGAACAGGGAACACATATGAAGAGAGAGTTTGAAGTCACTCGTAGGTGGAGTTTTCCTGTCCTAACCGCCTCCTCCTAAATAGCTGGCAGCTGCTTCCCAAATAACTGATTCAGAGACTTAATATAAATTACAAATGCTTGGTCAACATCTCAGGCTTATTACTAACTAGCTCTTACAACTTAATTTTACCCATTTCTGTTAATCTATGTATTGCCATGTGGCCTGTGGCTTTACCTGTCCTCCAGCATGTCTTGCTCCCTCTGTGTCTCCTGGCGACTACTCTGACTCTGCTCTTTCTCATCCCATCATTCTCAGCTTGACTTTCCTGCCTAACTTTATCCTGTTCAGCTATTGACCAGTCAGCTTGTTCATTAAACCAATCACAGCAACAAATATTCACAGTGTACAAAGGGATTATTCCACAGCAAATTGTGGCAACTACATGTAAATCACTTCACCACAAACATTGTTCCTAAGGGTTCTACCCACCAAACTTGTACTTTTATATATCTCCACCAAAGATTTATGCCCAGAAAACTAGAAAACAGGTTAATATAGAGTTGTTTCAAATTCCAAAGATTAAAACTCAATGAGAAAATATGAAAAGGGTGCAGCTTGAGTCTTAGGAAGATCATTTATCTATCTTTATTTTTTGTTAGAGGATCTTTTATTAAGTATTTTCTCTCACTGAATTTTAACTAGGTGGAAATTCTACTACACCCCTCAAAACAAAGGTTGGGGTAGGGTTCTGTTTTTGTCTTTCCAGGATAATGGAAATACCCATCTTCCAGAAATCATAAGGCCTTGGATATCCAGATGTTTACAGCAGAAAGAAAGAATCTATTGGTACCAATCTACACACAGTAAAATCTCACTGTCTAACATCTATATCTCTATCAATCTTGAAAAGTTGTGGTTCCAATTCAATTATAAGCCAAGCTGGCTTTGGAGATGGAATTGGCTCACACCTTCTCTAAACCCAAGCATATTGCTAAAAGAAAAGGTTGAGAGATTCTTCAATCCTGTATCAGAAGAGCCCTCTCTGTGGGACAGAAGGAAACCAATAAAAAAGGGACCATTGTCTTCAAGATTCTAATTCTCTCCATGCTTACCCCTGATTTCTCAGAATCCTTTCTTACATGTTATGTCCTCTTTAAAACCAAACTTTACATTTTGATAAAAAAAATAAGTTTTTCCAATAGCAATCTCTGAAGTCTCCAGAAGGAAAATGGGGCCCCAACAACAACAACTCTACCCAATCCATAATGATGCCATGGTAATCATCATCATACTACACTTCTTGCCAGAATTTCAGCCAATCTTACCCATTACTCTAAAACTTGCTGAGGAACCTACAGTTAGTCTAACTGAGTTCTAACTATCTGAGCTTTCTCACAGTACCCAACAGAGACACCATCATCCCCTAAACAGTAGGAAACAATTCTAAGAAAATGACGCCCCTTCTCCCTAAGGTTTCATATTTCTCAGGGTTATGGATGATGTTTATAGGGTTGGGGTTGGAAGAAAATATTAGACTCAGTATTCTCATAAAAAAAGAAAAAAAAAGGGAAAAGAAGAAATAGAATGAATAGGTATAAGATATTATGGTTGATTATTGTATATACTAGTAAACAAATTTAGTAAAATAGCAGCCTTAGATAATTTGCACTGTAATATGCACTATTATAGATTCTTATACAAATGTAAATTATTTTTATATTCCTGTTTAAGATAATTTGTATATTGATACAAATACAGAACTATATTTGTTATAATATACATATATTTCTACTTTTATTTGAAATATTTGTATATTGATGCAAATGTAAATTTATATCTGTCATACTTTATGTATGTTCTACTTCTGTTTAGGATATTCGGTATATTGATATATATTTAAAATTATTGTCATATTACATATTGCACTATATATTCCTACCTCTGTTATAAATATCTTGTGTATTGTCACAATTTTGAAGTCATCGTTCTTTACCATACATTTTTTTATAGACTGTGTACCTTGTTTACATGAAACCTTAGTCCTTAGGTTATTTCGGTAGATAAGACTTATAGATTTATAGTCACCTATGCTTGTCATCTCTATAGTTACATTAGTTAGGTTATCCAGATTTACAGATACATAGGTCAGATGGACAGGTAATCTTCAAACACTTCATAGACCTAGAGAATATGGCATTTAAATAACTTAGAATTCTGTTGACATGAGACACAATTGCTCCTGGCAGCACCAATTTGATCCCGAGAGAATGTTGGGCTTCTAAGACATTTCCATTTGGAGGTTTGTCTTCTTGGCACAAAATGGCCTACTGGGCAAAGAACTGCCCTTGCCTCGACTGCTGACAGTATGAATGCAATGCTGTCCTTTCTGGACAAGTGGGACACAAGGAAAGCGACCACTGTACTCTGCCAAGACAGGGTAAGATGGTCTTTCAGAATTCCTGCTTCTGAAAATGGTCCATCAGATACTCTGGGCCTGTAGCCAATTTGAGTGCACCAACAATGCTGAGAAACATCAGGTGACTGTCCAGGCTGCCAGCTGTCTCAGTCTACTCTTGCAAGACTCCCAAAAGTTGCTTGCATCCATCTACCATTTCTCAGGTACCATTATATTCCTTCTCAGGTCTTTGATGGGATTGAAGACTAGCAGTTATAGTTACAACTTTATATATATATAAAATATCTATAATTTTAGATAGAACATATTAAGTATTAGTTTCAGGTTCTTTAGGATAGGACACCCGTTGGAATGATCTTTGTAACATACCATTTACCTACACTCTAGACTTCTCTGGATTTTAGTATGTGTTTCTTGCTTGATATTGTTTGCATTGATTGTAGTTCCATCTTATCTAGGTCATTATCCCTCATTACTCCTGGACAATATTTGATAACCATTCCTTTGTATATAGTCTTGTATTAAGTTACAACCTTCTTATTTAGACAAAAAGGGGGGAGATGTAGTGGGTAGCCATTCCAGCTTTGGTCTGGAACTTCCAACCCCCATTGAGGCTTCGGTAACTATCATGCCTACAAGGCAGGGCCAAGGGAGGGCCCTGAAGACCTGAGATCGGGACACACCACTCTCTCTCTTGCTGCTGGGAGCCCAGACGCTAGAGGTAGATGGAGGAGAGTTCTCCAGAGAACACAGCCGGACTGTGCTGCATCTTTCCAGAACCCGTCACCTACCTATCCCTTCATTTGTAAGTTACCCACTAAATGAATCTTCTTTTAACTACCTGGAGTGGCCTTAATAATTTTACCAATAACTGGGTCTTGGGGGAGATTGATTCCCAATTTTCTAAGAAAGTGCCATATTGATTTCCAAAGTGGAAATGGATGAGATCTACATGAGCAAACTGAACATTAAGGGGACAGGATGAAGGGCAAGGGTTGAGGGAAAGAGAGCTTAGGGGAGTGGGAGATCCCAACTGGATCAAGAACAGAGAGGGAGAACAAGGTAAGAGAGACCATGATAAATGAAGACCCCATGGGAATAGGAAGAAGCAAAGTGCTAGACAGGTCCCCAGAAATCCACAAAGATACCTCCACAATAGATTACTGGCAATGGTTGAGAGAAAGCCCAAACTGACCTACTCTGGTGATCAGATGGCCAAACACCCTAACTGTCGTGCTAAAACTCTCATCCAATGACTGATGGTAGCAGATGCAGAGATCTATGGCCAGGCCCCAGGTGGAGCTCTGGGAGTCCAATCGGTGAGAAAGAGGAGGGATTGTATGATCGAAAATTGTTGAGACCATGATTGGAAAAAGCACAGGGACAAATAGCCAAACTAGTGGAAACACATGAACTATGAACCAATAGCTGAGGAGCCCCCAACTGGATCAGGCCCTCTGGATAAGTGAGTCAGTCAATCAGCTTGAACTGTTTGGGAGGCCCCCAGGCAGTGGGAGCAGGACCTGTCCTTAGTGCTTGAGCTGGCTCTTTGGAATCTGGGGTTTATGCAGGGACACTTTGCTCAGCCTTGGTGTAGGGAGGAGGGGACTGGACCTGCCTGGACTGAATCTACCAGGCTAAGCTGAATCCCCAGGGGAGTCCTTGCCCTGGAGGAGATGGGAATGGAGGGTGGGCTGGAGGGAGGGTCGGGGGGCAGGAGGAGGGAGGACAGGGGAATCTGTGGCTGATATGTAAACTTAAATTAAAAAAGAAAAAAAAAAAAAAAGAAAACGCCCCCCGTCAGAGGCCTGCGCCACCACTGCCCAACTTAAAAACATTTTTTTGAACTTCGGTTTCCAACTATAGCCTCGTTTGAAATCATTATTGGGCAGGTGTTTTTTTTTTTTTTAATGCAAAATAGAATTATACTCCCGTATTTGGTGACTTGTTTTGCCATTTTCTGGCTACATCTGCTCAAAGAGGTTGAAAGAGGTCATCATGCTCCCAAGTGTGCCATGAAAACCCAGCAGCCTGAAAGGCAAACAAAAGCAATAATCGTGTTCCAACTTCCCCAATCGAGAAGCCCTGCATCATCTCAGTGCCATCAGCGTTGTTCAAATTCAGAAGTGCAACATCACTGAATCCTATTAGAGCAGCCTACACCGATGGGAAGAAAGAGAATTTGGTAATATTTCAGTCAACAAGAAACAGTATGTATTTGTTAGCAAGAAAGGGAAACCAGTGGCCATATTTCTATAGCTCATTTCAAATAAATTGCTTCAAAATGACTTCTACAATAGCAGAAATTATCTCACCAGATTCACTGCAATAAGCCATCTCACCAAGACAAGAGATAAAGTGACACTATAAGATGTTTTTGCAAAGCTCATCATCTCAGACAGCAAGGACTGAAGGGGTGCAATTTGCTTTTCTGAAACAATGTACCCCTCTTAAATCTTTCGTGAACATCCAATAAGTATAAGCCACTTTAGCCATAATTTTATTTTGCGCATATTATTTGACTGACTTGGAACAAGTAATAAAATTAAGAAGTTGTTTGCTGTATAAGATTTTAGTTCTCCTCAGTGTTATCCTTTATTTTAAAGTAAGTATAGTAAGGTGTTTTGTTTTTGACACGTTATGATTTTGGACATAAACACACAGTGATATTTGTGGTGTTAATAAAGGCTAAGCATAGCTATAGAATTATGTGAAGTAGTCAGTGGGTTTTTAACCAGTGGCTAAATAATTAGAAATGAAATAGTAATTTTGACTGGATGTTTCTGGTGACCTAGGGTGGTAATGTGTAAAATCAAATTTAGCAGCAAAGATCAGCTGTCATGATCCTTCATCGTCAGCTTCCCCTGTGGGCATGTTCTTCATTGTATCTCCTTATGTGTGTGTGTGTACTTGCCATGATGTCAGGGGGTCCCTTTTATAGTTATTTATACAGCAAAACCTATTATAATGATGATATCTGTGTAGGAAATGTGGACCTTGGCAGGTGACTAGTAATTTAGTGTCAACTAGAATAAATCTCAGGCCTTAGGTTTTCTCAGTTAACCTTGAGATCATTCTTGAACCCCCTTTAGCATGTGTCTTTCATTTTGGATCTATCATCAGTGTCTTCAAAATACATCTAGAATAGTCTAATCCCTTCTCACAACCTCTATTACCACCCCTGTTTAAGTAAGTTAATCCTCACTACCTCATTGTACCCACTGAAATACTATCCATTTCTTCATATTTTTCCTTTTTAGTAGATGCATATGTAGTAGTTCTGTGAAAATATAACCCAAAATTTGTTATTCCTTCATTCAAAAGTCTCCAGTGCTTCTTCCCTCTTCTATATTATGTAAAAGTTGGTTTTGCATTTCTGGCATCAACATAAACACACACACATATGTCACTACACACACACACACACACACACACACACAAAGGTACAATTTTTTTTTAGAATTTCATGTAGAACAAAAATCTTCCCCTTCAAACCTGATGGAAGTTATATACAGTTGAGTATCACATTTTATAACAACAGCCATACACCATCAGAAAAAATATGTAGAGGGGTAATGCATTACACATTGTAGATTGCAAGAATGTCTAAACTATACTTGTCATTTTAAAGTTTGTTTTTCTTTAAAAATAAAGTATTTATCATTGTGCTGCAAATTAGGATGATTGGTTTCTTATCCCAGTTTGGCATTTTACAATTGCAAACATTTAGTTTCTTCATACGCTTGAAAAGTTTTCTTATTGAATGGATACTAAGATCTAGCTAGTTACAGTAACCTGTAATGATTATCTAGTTTTGCCCTTCTGGACTCTAGGGCCGAAAGTTTTGTGTGTGGTATCAACATACCTCCTTGACCTCAGAACAGGAAAGGGAGGAGGGGAGAGTTGAAGAGTGAATGTGGCTGAAGAGGGAGCTTGCATGTTTCCTCCAGGCATCACTGCAGGTGAAGATTGGAGCTCCGGTCAGACAGTTCTTTCCTCACCACCAGGTTACAGAAAGGACTCTCCTGGCCACTGGCTACCCATGCCCCAGGCCGTTAGCTAATTGCTAGGACACCTCTCCAAGATTTCATCACAGAGGTTGAATCTTTGCAAATTTTCTTCCCTTTCTTAAATTCATTATTTCAGGCTGAGCATAGCAATGTTTTTTGCTGGGATTTTAATTTGTTGAGAAACTATGGGTTACTACCCCATAAAGAATAGAAATCATGTTATGTGGGATATATACTGCAGTGGCTGCTTCTGCCTCAGTCGTTATTCTGAAACTTCTGCTCTTTTGGAGACGCAGGAGGCAACATTTTTCTCATTGTCAGGGATGGCAGATGATGCATCCAACTGGGAAACAGGTGAAAAAGGATGTATACTCTCACAGAGAGAGAGGAAGGCCAGATAGATGAGGACTCTATATTATTTTGGTGTGTACATATGACAACAGATCACCTCAGAAGGAATGCTGTCCAGGGAAAAGAACATTGTATTCACAGAAGCCAAGGCTGTGGATTTTTTCATAGTCATTATTAAGTCCTTCGTGACAGAGAATAAACAGCCCAATTTAACTAGGCTGTGTTTTTTTCTTGCAGCAAGATGCAAAGTCCCACAGCAAAGCTGAATGACCCAGGAGAAATGGAAACTTGGTACATAAGAAAAATCACCTAAGTAAGTGTTCTTATCAATTTTAGTGAGAAAAAAAAAGAAAGTCAACTTCCACAAAACTTTGACTAAATGCCATATACCTAATGAAGGTTATTTTGGTTTGTTTGAAATATGTTTGCTTTAAATAATATGGAAAAAAACTTAGTGATAGGTTAGCAAATATAGATGTATGTGGAATTCCATACAATGCACAAAACTCAAGTTTAGACATTTTCAAAACTCACTTTTACAAGTAGAAGACACATTTAGAATAAGGGTTTGCTTCTGTTTCTCTTTGTTTCTTTGTCTCTTTATTTTCTTTCTTCCTTGTTGTGCTGGGTTGTACCCAGAGATCTGTATATATTAGGCAAGAATTCCACCCAACTCTAGCCCTGGAATAGATATTTTTTTAAAAATGTCTGCCTGTGATGACCATTGAGCATACCTCAAGTGCTGTATCAACAGCAAGGTTGTCTCTTGTCATGTCCTAGTACTTGAGGAAGATGTGGAGGAACATAAGGATGCCTTCCAGGACAGTTGCTGTCCTCCAGTCTGACATGACTTTCCATCAGCTCCACTACCTACCCATCCCCTCCTCTTCATGCCTTTTCTCAGAAAGTATCTGCTCTGTGAGTCCTTGAGGGTTGGTTTTTCTTAGACTGTACGATTATTGTTACTATCTTTTAAGATTGTCTTTCTCCCCTCCCTTTCTTGTAGAATATAAACTGCATGAGGGAGATTTGATTTGTAATCATAGTCTTTAGTACTTCATTCTTGAATGTGGAGGTACACTGAGCATGGTAGTTTGTGAAATATATTTTAGTAATTGACTAGGAAGAAGTAGAGCTGAAGAGACAAGCTCATCACTTAAATGTGTTTCTTGATCTCACACATGACTTGAGTTCAGTTCTTAGAACCCCGGTTCAGTGGATAACAACAGCCTGTAACTGCAGCTCCAGGAATCTACTATCTTCTACTGGCCTTTTCAGACACCCTAAAACACATTCACACAGAAAATCTTTAAGAAAATGAATGAATGAATGAATGAATGAATGAAGGCAGGCAGGAAGGAAGGAAGGAAAGGATGTAGGAAAGGAGGGAAAGAAGAGAAAAAGACTTGGGAGAGGAGTCATTCATACCTTTGAGGAGAAGTAAAAAAACAATTTGGGAATCTCTTGCCTTTGAACTGAGTATCATAGATTAATGGTTTGTTTTTTAGGTGGAAGTAGAGGGTATTGAATAATAAGGGGCAGCGATCCAATTGTCATGAAAATCATCTTGATGTAAGTGCAGCTCAGGTTATAAATGTTTAATTGGAACCTTTATTTAATAGCAATTTCCCTATACCTCAGTCCATTCAAATAGATTCTAGGTGCAGGGGGCATTCCTGGGGACAGTTTAGTGCAGAAGTTCACAACACAAACACAAAGTGATGTTGCCTCTCAAAGGGACATGCTAAGTGTCGTGGAAGAATTTTAGTTGTTAGAGCAAAGTGGTAATGCATCTAGTAGATAGAATCAAGGAATACTTCATGCATCTTAAAATGCACAGGGCAGTATCTAATGCCATAGAGTTTTCTTGCTCAAACAATGAATAGTGCTTTCGATGGAACACTGGTTTCCAGGGAGCTGGTAAGATTTAGAATAATCACTAAAATCTATACTAGCACTGAGTAGAATTTAAAAAATATAATTCCATTGATATTATATACATAACTAAATGCATGTGGGTTATAAATGAAAAATTTCAGAGTGTCCTTTAAAGTCCATGTTGATATTTTAGTGTGTGATTGCCAAGAATATATCTTAAAAATTTTCTGTAGTACTGGTTCATCTTTCTTTGTTTTGTGCTGCTGTGACAGGAGAGCTGAGATTGGGTAACCTGTAATAAACAGAAATTTATTGGCTCTCAGTTCTGGTGGCTAGGATATCTGCTAAGGTGTTGGTATGTGGCAAAGACCTTCCTGTGTCATCTCATGGTGGAAAGCAGAAGGGAAAATAGGACAAGAGAGGAAATTGTCTGAGAGTCATTATTATCCATAATATTAATTTGTTCACAAAGTACTCCACTTCCACAGTACAAACACCATTAGTCCTACCTCCCCACACTGTAATGTTGGAGATCAAGTTTCTACTCTTGAATTCTGGGAGTCACATCCAAACCATAGCACTATTTTCATAGTGATTCCAAAATGCCAGTCAAGTGGAGATTTCTCAGGTCAATAAATAGCAGGTAAGGAATAATTGCTGTTGTAACCAGGAAGGCATCGACTCCTCTTGACTGTTGGCAGTGTGGACAGTCCCATTGCTCTCATGTGTCTGAGACACATGTCCAGTTGCTGAAGTTACACAATTCTAATGTATTTCTATTTTCACCTACATTTGCTAATCTTACTGTGGTTTTCATTGTTAATTAAAAATGCTTTTTTCCCCATCTTGTTCACACCAGCTAGGAAACTGGTATTAGGTGATAAAGGTGGTTCTGTAAAAAACAGCCTTTGAAATATGGAACATTATCTTATAGAAAGGATAAATGGGAAGATGTGTTTTTAAGTTTCCTTTATAGTTCTTGTACTTGCAGGAAACTATGAAAAGGGTATTCTAAGGGTTTATAGCAGGGAGCATCTTCCCAAATATACATCTTAGCACTGGACTGACCCAATCTCCATCTCAACAGCTCATTTAAATCGAAATGCAACCAGTGCTACCCTTCATCCCCCACTTTCCTCTGGCTTCCATCTCTTCTGATGTTTATTTATGTAACAGTGTAGGTAAGGATCTGGCTGTGTCTTCCAACACCAGTTTGGGCATGCCTGGACCAGTCATTGCAATGCTAGTTTCAGCACTAACCCTTGAGCAGCAAAGACCTTAACACTGCACTCTGCCTGAAGTGTCTTATTTTCCCCTTGTTTTTCTCTTCCTTGCAACTAGCAGACTTTGAACTGGACAGTCTGGCTTAATGTCTATATAGTAAGTAGGTCAGGCTGATGCCAAGTTCTAAAGACCTGGAATGAGAAATCATCCTGACTTGAGTCATCTCTATTTAGGCAGAGTTACTATTTGTTCTTCTTTCATAGCATTACAAACTTTGACAGTTTTGTGGATTGGTTTATATTGTCTTCTATTCTTTCTTTTAAAAGATAGCCTAGATTGGAATTGTTTAATGAACTATTGTTGTGGGACTGAGATGTAGCACACGTTTAACCTGAATGAAGACTTTCATTTACTCCCCAGTACACTCTCAATAAATTAATATAGAAAACTTGATAGTAAACATATTAATAGTTTACCTGGAGAGAATTATACATATGTGTGGATGTATTATCATAAATCATAGTAAGCCATATGCTGGCATAGTTCATTATTTCACCTTGAAGTTCATTTTCCTTCATTTTAAAATTAGTATACTCTCTTTTCTAGAACAGCTTTAGATTTACAAATACTGGCACAGGCAAGTAATATGGGTAGTTTAAGGCCTCCCTGAGCTACAGAGTATTTTGAAGGTCAGAATTAGTAACATATTGAGATCCTGTCTCAAAACTTAAAAAAGGGGTGTGTAGTTTTTGTCTAGCATGTACAAAACCTTTAGTTCAATACTCAGCTGTACACAGATAGTCACACACACAGACAGTTACACATACACACTCGGGGAGGGGATAAGGAGAAGGAGAAAAGACAAGATAGTAAATAAAAACCACTGGTTAATTCTCTGTCAAAATCTTTCATATTATCATTGCCTGGCACTATTTGTGTGGTACAGTTATTCAACTGAAAACCAATATAGACAGGTTGTTCCCAATTAGAACACACCTCTTTATGTTATATCCAATAGGTTTTGTTGAATGAACAATGTCCTAAATCTAGCATCATAGCACCATGCAGAATTATTTCATGGCTTCTAAAATACCCTGTTACTGCACTTAATATACCCTTCCTCTGTTCTTCTAAACTTTTGCTAGCCAAATTATTTTTAAGTGCGTCTATATTTTAGACATTTCCAGAATGACACATGGTTGGGCTCATACAGCCTGTGGCCTTTTTAAGCTTTCCCCTTTTATTGTTCAGCAGTTTGAATCTGCTTGTCTTGCCAACATGTTTTTCTTTTGGTCCCTGAGTAGTATCCAATTGTATAACAGATTAGTTTGCTTGTTTACTTTTGAAAAATTCAGGAAAATCAATGTAAGATTTTTTTCCTAAACACATGATCTTTTTCCCAAGGTTTTGAGAAAAAAATGTGAGGTGCCATTGAACACAGCAATCTGGTAGGGACCTTTCAATTACCTGACAAGGTATGCTAAAGATGATGCATAACAAAATACATGTTCCTTCCTAGAATGCTGTCGAAGCATACTATTCATGAGAATACTTGTTTAAATTATACTAAGTGGCAAAGCCTATTCTGCATGGGGATGGATTAGGACAGGAGGTTTTTCTATGAACCCAGCTAGCAAGGCCTTTAAGGCATAACTGTGTTCTGGTTGCCTCTTGACTGCTTTGCCTTCATGTCTGTTGTCAAATCTCTTTTCTCAAATTCCAGAAATAGAAAGCTAAGTGTCCAGAACCCTGTAATAAGTATTAGGAATTCAAATCTTGATGAATATCATTGTTGAAGAATAGTTTAAAACACTTGTCTCTATCAGGATGTTTATTAAATATTTATTAAATATTTTAAAGTGGATAAAGTGAGTATTGCTATATTTTAATGTGTGTATATATATGCACATATACAAGCACATATCATACAGAGATACATCACTCATCATAGAAGGAAAGTCAAGAATCAAAAGTTAGCATGGAAGCTGGGTGGTGGTACATACCTTTATTTTTTATTTTTTTTCAAATTTTAAATTTTAATATTTTCCCCAGATTTGCAACATGCTGTCAGATATTCTTTCACCATTCTGGTCAATGACAGAAAATAACTTTGCATCATCCTCATGATCATCAGGGTAAGCAGTCTTTCTTTGTAGTAGATTGGGTGACTGGATGGATTATATGCCTGCAATATTTACTTAGATTATTTCCAATTTTGGCAGCTTTATCAGTATATAACTTCACTGTTGAGTCACCAAATGGTAGGCATGGTGAGTTCATATTTCTGGTATCAGGTTATTAAAGACTCTGGTGTCCAAAATTGCTGTGGGATGTTCTGTATGTCAAATTGCTCTGATTGGTCAATAAATAAAACACTGATTGGCCAGTGGCTAGGCAGGAAGTATAGGCGGGACTAACAGAGAGGAGAAAAGAAAGAACAGGAAGGCAGAAGGAGTCACTGCCAGCCGCTGCCAGGACAAGCAGCATGTGAAGATGCCGGTAAGCCACGAGCCATGTGGCAAGGTATAGATTTATGGAAATGGATTAATTTAAGCTATAAGAACAGTTAGCAAGAAGCCTGCCATGGCCATACAGTTTGTAAGCAATAAAAGTTTCTGTGTTTACTTGGTTGGGTCTGAGCGGCTGTGGGACTGGCGGGTGACAAAGATTTGTCTTGACTGTGGGTAAGGCAGGAAAACTCTAGCAACACAAAATTACTGTTATTCTGTGTCTTCTCTAAGATATCTCTAGAAAAACCTGATCACAAGTGTGAATAAGCCTTGTGGAGAACACCCTATGAGTGAGCTTCAGATTGGATCTTTTTGGACCTGTCAATGTTATATTAATAAGCTTAGATGTGAATCCTTAAACTTGAGCCTTGACTCAATTGCAGCCCCAGTTAGCACTAAAATTGATTTACCATTGTATGATTTTTGATCTACTAGTCAAATTGCTCTCAGACATCAAAATCATACAATGGTAAATTTTTGCTGTCTCAAGCTACAATTTTAAGTTTAATTTGTTATTCAGCAGCAGGTAAATGGAGAGTATTTCAGAATATGAAGAGGCATTCCTAAGGATTGGAAGGCAGGAGTTATCTAGAAACACAAGGGATGTGTCAGAGCTTTGTATGTCTAGAGTAGAGAGTCTTGGGACTTAATGAAAAACTGAGGCCACAGGAATCCCCTTGGTAGCAGTTTGTGTTCAAGCCTGTAAGCCTCTTGGTCAAATAGTGTAATCTTACATCTAACACATTTAACGATAGAAAATAAAACAAAGAAAACCAAGGAACATCTCATAATGCTGAGTTCAGACTCGTAGCACACCACTGTTGTCTCAAGAGGTTTTCTTCCCCTGGCTAAGCCTTGTATGTTTGACACAATACAACATTGTCAAATATAAGCTTGAATCCTGCTGGAAAATTAAGATACTCTCGTTCTGGTTATTTAGCACAACTGTGCCAAACTTTAATCTTGCTTACCTGACAGTATACATAAATGATACCCTTAGGTCTTCCAAAAAATTATTTGGTGATCATATCAATTGATAAACATCAATTCTTTCTTTTTTTAAAGAGACAATTGAAAAATGCAGGCTATTCCTTTGATTAGGTTTCTTCTTTATATTTTTGGTTAATCTAAGCCCTAAAATATTCAGTTAATTTTATGCTCCTTGAGGGAAAAAGTAATTTGCAATTCTTCTTTCTGTCTTCAATGTATTGATAGTACTTAAGGTCTACTCTTAAATACAATCAAGCAATATTTAGTTAATTGATCTGGACACTGTCTTAGGTACATGCCTTTAATTCCAGCACTTAGGAGACAGAGGCATGTGGATCTCTATGGGTTTGAGGCCAGCCTGGTCTACAGAGCTAGTTCCAGAACAGCTCGGGCTACATAAAGAACCTTGACTTGAAAAACTGAAAAAAAAAGGCGGGGAATGGTTAGCAATGAATTATAACCTTTCAGACTGGATGGATGTAGGGACTAGGCTTTCCTTTCTGTGATGTGTGTGTGTGTGTGTGTGTGTGTGTGTGTGTGTGTGTGTGTGTTTGTGTGCATGTTGTGCATGTGCGTATGTGCATGTGTGTATGCATGTGTGTGTGCATGTGTATGTGTGTGTGTGTGTGTGTGTGTGTGTGTGTGCATGTGTGTGTGCATTATATAGAGCCCAAGCTGGCTTTGCACTTTCAATTATCCTGCCTTAGCTTCTCAAGTGCTGGCTTATAGGTGTGTGCTACATTTTAGTAGTATTTTTTTAAAGATGGGTTATGTAAAAAATTCTTTCTTTTTTCTGCATTATCAAAATGCTAAAATATGTATCTAAATCATAAGAACTAAAATAGAGCATAGACCAATAGTATAATTTGGGAAACATCCTGATATTCACATTTGAAAATGGAGGAAAAATGCAGGTGTACAGCACTATTTTATCTTAGTGTTCAAATCTTGTTTCCAGATATAAATAGCTTTCCTTAAAAATGTTCCTTCTGGGGAATTTGCTGATTACATGTGAGAATATAAAACAGTTGAGGAATCAGTGAATGTAAAAGAATACTGTTTTCAAGGTGATGGTCTCAAAGTGGTCCAGATGCTTGTCTTAACATTTCTTCTTTCTTTCTGAATAGCACAAAATGTTTCCTGCTTACCCTAGAATAAGACGAATAATAATCAAGTATAAAGTTGTCTTTCTATTTTGTCATTTAAAGAGAACAGGGTGAATACTGAGAACTGCTGAGAATGTGCAGCAACAGCCTTGGCCTGACCACTTGTGAAAGTCTGGTCTCCATTCTGTCTGATACAAAGAAGGTCTGTGGAAGCGCTCAGTCGAGCAAACAGGAATGTGTTGTGTCTCTGGGATTTCCTGTCCACCCCCCTCCTTTTCTTTTCTCCACAGAGATGGATCCTTTGGTGAAAAGACATCTGTGCTTTCGTCTTTCTCTTCAAGACTGAATGTCATGATTTAGGACACACAAATGTAATTTCAAGTTTGACTGCCTGCTGGTTTATTTCATGCACCTGCTTTTAGAGGAAGGAAAGACATGATTTTAAGAGGCCATTCTGAGGCCAGAGATGACATTTGACCTGAGATATCCCACAGGAACATAGGAAACAGAAGTACTTATTCATAATGGGTAACTTAAACAAGGAAGAACACATGTGCAATTATATTTACATAATCAACACATAGGCTTTTTGCTACCTTATTATTTTGTAAATTTTCTGGGTCACAAAAACCAATTTCTACTTATATCTACATTCCTGTATTAATTCCTGTATTGTTTTATAAGTTAATTCTTGTTTTGTGGACTTCAATCTTAAGGGTTTTTAAAATAATATTTCATTTTTAAAATTAGGTATAAGCTGAAAATCTGTAAATGTGATTTTCTAGTATTTATTATTTGTTTCTAACCAAAATATAATCTAATTAAAATATTTTGCATAGCTCAATATTAAGGAATTTCCCAAACAGAATTGTTAACAAAATTTTCTAAAAGTCTAAGAAATGAATGGAGGATCTAACATGCAACTAGCTAACCCTTAAATCATTTTCTGAGATGAATGGGCATTCATCCCAAGTTAGTTACCAAATATGGGAAAATAAACATCAGAAAAGAGACAAAAAAAAGATAAAAAATAAAAATAAGCTCAGCGTAAATGTTAATAGGATAGCCCATGATTGCTTTTCATGTTACTAAGAGCATGGATTTCTCCATCTTTGACGCCATGAATCAGGGAAGTTCACTTCCACTACTGTGGACCTGATTTCCCTAGAATAATTAATTTCTTGTCCATTGTAAGTTGCTAAAACAGAGCAGGGGGAAGTGGGCACTGCCAGGTTGTAAACATAAGACGGTGCACCGGCTTTATGGTGATGCCCACACTTGTTAGGACTGATGTACAGCAGGTGTCCCCAAAGCCTTGAAAACATCTGCACCAACATAAGGTGGGAAAAGAATCCAATTAGTGGTTTGCTTTGTGCTTTCCTTTTAAATTATTTTCAGCAAAGAAGTAGCCCTTCCTTCCTTCTTTCTTTCCTTTCTTCCTTTCTTTCTTCCCTTCCTCCTTTCTTTCTTACTTCCTTCCATTCCATTTTTTCTTTCTTTTTTATGGAACATAGCACAAATAAGAAGTGTTATTATGTTGTTGGTGGGTGAGACATTTTTATTTATTTGTTTTAAAATCAGTGTTCTTTGCTACCATTACAGTGAACTTATCTTTTTAACTGAAGTATTTGTGTGTGTGTGTGTGTGTGTGTGTGTGTGTGTGTGTGTGTGTATGTGTGTGTGTGTGTGTGTGTGTGCATGTGTATGTGTGGTGTATGCATGAATGACTGTATAGATGCATATAGCCATTCATATGTGTAGTGAATTCAGAGGAGATATCAGGTGTTTTGCTTCTGTATTCTTTGCCTAATTCTTGATGAACCTAGAGTTAGGCTGGTAGCCATCAAGCTTCATTGCTCCTTCTGCATCTGCCTTCTACGGTGCTGGGTATTAGGTCTACATGTGGGAATGCCCGACTTTTTACCTGCTGGGAATCTGAACTCATGTGCCTGCCCAGCAGGTGCTCTTACCCATTGTACCTTCTCCCCGTCCCCCATACCTATCCTTTTGTCTATAGCTATTCTTATGCTTGCTTGATGAATTAGTAGGACTTGAGGAAATGAAAGTAAAGGTAAGTTATCGACAGAATAATTTTTTTGTAATTCCCACCTTATTGGGATGTGATCATGTTTGGTGGTGAGTAGGTCATGAAGGAAAGGCAGTGCCTATTTCTAGCAAGTTCCTCAGTTGACTTTTACTGTCAAGCAGCCAACTTCATTCTTTTGAGAGTGAATTCTATCGTAATCCTAGAAGGTTGCAGTTACTTTTCTTTTTTGTAAAGCTCAGGAATTTTTGCCTTTTCAGAAAAGTTAGTATGATGTTGAGTTTTCATTCTCTGTAAAACAGTGGTGATTTCTTTTAGAGGAGTGGGCTGTATTTTGGTATTCAGAGTTTCAGCTGAAGGAAGTAAAGATAAAGGAACTCTTTAAAGAAAAGTATTGTTTTGTCTCATGCTGAGATGGAAGAGTAAGCTAAGATTCCACAGAACTGTACAGAATTAAATCCTGTCTACTTTTTGTTCCACTTTTTCTGGGTAGGAATTTTGCACCTGTCTTTGGCTACAATAATAATTGCCCTTAAGCTAGTAACTTTTTATCCTTAGGACAAACAACTTGTGTGTGTGTGTGTGTGTGTGTGTGTGTGTGTGTGTAGACAAGATGCAGCTTTATTACGTCTATACTAGGTCAGTGGAATATCCTGAGACCAAGCCCAGAGTGCAGTGGGGTTTTGCTTTATTTACAGTTTTAATCCCATTGTCCTTCAAATATAGTAACATATATTTTCTCTTTAAAAAAACTTATTTTATTTTTAATTAAAATATAAGGACATCATATCACCTTTTATGGATGCCAACCCAGTCCTCTGGAACTTCTTTTTCATAAAGAGCATTCTTACACCTTTATTTAATTCTCTTCCTCTTCAAGCCACAAAGGCATTCAAGTATATGTGATTCCTGGGGAAAATTGGCTAGCATGGTACCTATGTTTATTTTCTCCCTAAAGTTTTATTTCCCACTTCTCCTTTTCTGACTTATCCTCATATTTTTTCAACATCAATGACTAAACTTGGCATAAAGGGGAAATTATAGGAACCAGTTCTGTAAGATGTAAACACATGGGTAAAACGAACCACCTGCTCAGTGATTGCTTCTTTGAGGGTATTCTTCTGATGTCCTCAGGGGCTTAGTTAGCTGGAACCTCCAGATCTCTACCACCTTGAAACAGATGGAGTTATATTTCCATCTCTTGAATGTATGTCTGAGTGACAGCTGGTTTATCTATTGAACTGAAATCTGATCATCTAAATTCCTCACAAGAAGAGGAATAAAAGAGAAATATTCCCATCAAATCAAAAGGAAAAGCAGACTCAGAGCAGACTCCTTTAGGCGGGTCAAGTTTCTCAAGGCCTCCCTATAAAAGTTTACAGTGGAGAAAAGTACAAAAGTAAGTAATTTGTAGACAAAAATCCCACCTGTATCCAAAGAAGAATATTTCTTCAAAAGAGTGAAAGACAGACTAAGGCTTCTTCAGAGCCAGAGGCTGTAACTGAAAGCTTCCTCCAACTTAAGGTGATACTAAATCTGATTTGTTCAATACTGAAGAATTGCTCCATCCATTCAAAGTCTGGGAGAAATTTTCTCTTGGAGAAATTTTCACTCATATGCCCAATTCTATTTATCCTGAAATGGTATCAGAACAAAGGTATGAAGAAGATGATGAAGAAAAAAAAGAAACAAAGCATAGGAACTTTGAAAAGAGGCCAGTTATGCAAGACAATATTATGAAGCATTAGCAAAGTCTAATCAGTCCAATAGGATAGTTGCTACATGCCTATTATTGGTAAGTCACTTGGTAAGGGGTTTATTGAAGCCAAGGTGAATGTGATGTTGACTTGGAAAGCTGACTGTCCAGTGAAGGAGGAAGAGGTGAACATGTGCAGAGGAGGAACTCTTCTGTGGAGAACTGAGATCAGAATGCAAAAGAAGTTAAAGCACACATCTCACAGTCTTCAAGTTCCACATAATGAAAATGTCCTTTTTCCTCTCCCCAGGGAGCAAGGCTTCTTGTGATACTTGCACTGAGAATTAGATCCCTCTTCACTAACTAGTCACTTATTAAACCAACTGTTGTCCTGCCATTCACTTCTTCCTTCCTATAAAATAACCTGTATCAGGATACTTTTCTCTTTCTTGCCCTGGTCCCATGGTCCCACAGCCACTTTTAAAATAATCATTCAGAAGCTAAATATTAATTACAAAATGTTTGGTGTATGGCTCAGGCTTATTACTAGCTAGCTCTTACATCTTAAATCAACCCATGTCTATTAATCTATGTATTACCACAAGGCCAGTGACTCACTGGTACTTTCACATCTTTCATCTTGGGCGGCTTGCTGGTGTCTTTCTGACTCCACCTTCTTCTCCCTGTATCTCTGCTTGGATTTCCCACCTGGCTCTATCCTGCATTGCTATAGGCCAAAGAAGCGTCTTTATTAACCAATGATAATAAAACATATTCGTCTTGTACAGAAAAATACCCCATAGCAATAACTTTTTCACACTTCTTCATTTGAGTCAATCATAACATATATTTGAGAATCCTGATGTGCTTAAAACCTTATTGGTTTTGATGCCTCAGTCAAAAGAAATCATAGTTTTTGAAGTGGGTTTTTGCTGTGGTATGTTGTTCTCTATGCTGTGAATTTGTGTTGCTCTGATTGGTTGATAAATAAAATGCTGATTGGCCAGTAGCCAGGCAGGAAGTATAGGCAGGGTGAGAAGAGGAAAATTCTGGGAGGAGGAAGGCTGAGTCAGGAGTCACCAGCCAGGTACACAGGAAGCAAGATGTCAAGGCATAACTAAGAAAAGGTATCAAGCCATGTAGCTAAATATAAATAAGAATTATGGGTTAAATTAAGTGCAAGAACTAGTCAGTAATAAGCTTGAGCTAATGGCCAAGCAGTTATAATTAATATAAGCCTCTGTGTGTTTATTTGGATCTGAGCCGCTGCAGACCAGGTGGGACACAGAAAAACTTCCAACTACAGGTTTTAAATTTTATTTATTTAATGTTTTAGAAGCATGCACTTGCTTAATTTACCCAGGCTGATCTTGAATTTCTGCTTTCAACTCCTGAGTCAATCTTCTGAGCTGTTGGGGCTATAGCCATGCATACATCTTATTCTAAAGATAATACTACGGATTCTACTAGAAGCCATCAAAAATAACTCAAATTTTTACCTTGCAGAATTTTCAGGGTTTATGTCTTCTGAGAGCTGTTGTACATATTTTTGGAACTTGTGCCAAATATTGGGACTCCAATATTGCATGGTCTATACTCAGTACAATAATTGACATGCATGTGTACAAAGGAATTGATACAATGGTATCCTAACTTCCCTACTCCAAAGACTTAAGCAGGTGTTCCTTCATCATTTTGGAGGCTCTCATAGGTGTAACACAATGAGAAATTGCCTAAGTCATGTAATAATAGCAAAATAATATTTAACTACTCAAAGGAAATAATTAAAGTATCCAGGATATAATGATTAAATTCCATGAATGAAAGATGGAAACTTCCTCTTACTGATCTTTAGATCATAATCTCTGTTTTTATTTTATTTTTTATTGACATATATTCAGTGTACCTAGTAATGTATGCCACAGACATTTTTATTCAACTATATCATATACTGTAGCATACTTGATCCTCATTCTCTCCATTCTCTTTGTTTCTTTCCACTAGTCTTCTTCCTTCTCCCAGAGAACCCCACTTCTGAGTTCATGTCATACACCTAAATTACTCTAATGTATCGATATATAATCTAGGCTCCACACATGATAGAAAACACATAATACATCTGAGTTGTCCTATTTTGTTTGGTATGATGAGCTCCAGTTCCATTAATTTTCCATTCTTTTTACTAGCAGAATAAGACAAAATTGAAAGACTTTTATTTATACAAATATATTCTTTACTATGACAACAGCATTTTTCAAGATTTAATGTGTATCCTTATCAACCCGGGGAGCTTGTAGGATGCTGTCCGGGCCTCTGGACTGGGACCTGAGAGTCTGAATGTCTGTGTGATGCTGATGGTACAAGTCTCTGGATTTTGCTTTGAGAAGAATTTATTGATCATTTATTTGGGATGCACAGGCTTCTCAGATAATAGTTTTATTCATAATTTTACCTCATTATTCTGGTCCCAAATACTACAGATTAATTTTCTGCTTATCCCTTTTCTCTGATACAAATTACTGATACCAATTTCTATTTCCTTCACAATTTCTCTCTTGAGGTCTTATTTAGAAATTTCAAAGGTGCTCCTTTGGTCTTCAGTCCATCCATTGAAATCTTTATTCCACTCATCATTTTGTCTTTGTTTGCCTCTTCTGAACTCTTAAATTTATGTAGCTCTTTTGAGTACTAAATAAACACAAAGCTGGACATTATATTCCAGGTGCAGCCCTATTACACATATTTGGAAACACTATCACATCACATCTGTCTATTCTATGACACAGGTGATACAATCTCAATATTGAGTCTGAAACATCCTGCATGGTTTTGCAACTAACAGCTATATTGAAGATTTCTATCTAATTTGACATTATAATTTACAACCTCAAATATCACTGATTCTTCAAAAGAAGTAATTTATATCTTTGAAGCTGGAGGGCATGTTTTTTTCCTATACCCGTCTGTGTGTTTCACCCATTTTCCACTCTTTTCTTGCTACTGATGTTAGCTTAAAGCTATCTCCATTTTCCAGTTTCGGTTGGTTTTTGGCAGGAAAGACTTTTTCATATTCTTTATAGCTTGTGGACTGCTATCAAGGCTAAAATATTGGTTATATCACAAATGCCTTCAAATTGAAATAACAGATCTCTAGGCTACAATTTTAAATAGGGTGAGACTAAGATAAGGTATCCTGTACTTTTATTTTAGGAAACATTGTGAGGCAAACTCAAGAAGAGTTAATTGTGGAACAATCAGGTAAAGCATTTGAATGTCACTGCCTTGCAAAACTTTCATTTTTAAAATAATATTTTCCACTGCCACTGTGCTTGTGGTGTTGTTAGCCACATAAAAATTCTGTTAGTGGAATAAATTTAATCAGATCCAGGGGGGAATCTATGAAGAGAAAGATAGAGTCATGTCTACATCATGAGAGATAAGTGGGCAGCAATTACTGAGCATCAAATATTTTTTCACTTAGTCTTATATATGTCTAATGAATACTAGGGTCAAATGTAATTACCTTCTTTTGAGTATTAATGTTAAGACTTGGGAAATTATGCTTTACTTCAGCAGAGGTATAATAAAGTCACTTTAAATAAATAGCTACAAGAACCTACCCAAGAAAATCTAGTTGAATGTGTGAGTGGTGAGAGGAAAGGTGGAGAACAGTAGAGAGATAAACCTTAAGCATTTTTCAACTCAGAACTATCTACTGATGCAAGACATTAAAATGGAGAAAGGTGAGAAAGATAATTCATATCTCTAGCAGTTCATAATTACCAACTTACCAAGTGAGACAATTTTTTGCAGTTCAAGAAGTTATTATCTATCTTATTATCTTCATTTCATTTTGTTGTTTTATGCCAGAAAAATCTTATTAAGGAGGAGAAGTCCTTGCTTTTAAGAGTGGTAGAAGTACTAGAAAGACTCACTATGGGAAGCTTTCAGATAGGACTATAAAGGATCTTTTATTGGCAGTCTATGTAAAAGTAGATGCCCAAGACTAACTTTGAAAGTCCCCAGGAGCCAAATCCAATGGGATTTAGTGATGTGTAAAATAGCAATAATTAAAACTTGTAATCTGATTGATAACAAAGGTGTGTGTCTCCCTGGAGAAATAGATTTAGGGTACAGATATATGCCCATGTGCTGTTGCTTGGAAGTAAATGCTTGCAGAAATTTGAAAGTGACATCTCTACTTCTTTGCTGCCTGAGTTGTATTTAATTACAATTTTATATAAAATTCATAGAAAGGGATATTTACTCATTAATATAGAACTTCAGAGAGATGAGCGAGAATGTTTGTCAATGGCATAGTTACAACATTGTAAGACCTGCTGTGGATTTCTATCAGCATACATTGAAAAAAAATTGTCACATTACACTCATATAGTATTTCCATGTTCTGTCAAATATTTGGATATTGGTGCTTTCTTTTTACATTTTGTTTACATAGTGATTTATTTTAAATAGTAATCACATTAAAATAATCATAATTATAATAGCAACTGATATTTATTAGTTGTTAATTGTGCCAGGCACTTAAAGGTATGCCCAAACTTTTGATACTGCAACATGCTCTTTTGCAAAGTTAATCTTAAGAACTGAAGATCAAGTTACAAAAAACTATCAACTAAAAATCTCACAATAACTTAAGAGCATGTATTATTTAGTGTTGGGCTGTATGGCCTGTGAGCCCTAAGTTGAATATGTCTAAGCCTACATACCATTATAAAATTTAACCCCCATAAACATCTTCTGAATTGGGTGTACTCATAAATGTATTTTACCTGTATGGAAACAAGCTCTAAAAGATTGAAGAAGTTGTAGAGGCTAGAGTCTAGTTATACTGTAGCTAATGATGAATTCCATCCTTTATTGTCTATAATGTCAGCATGTATACATACACATACACAACACACATGTGTATATGTTGTGTGTGTGTGTGTGTGTGTGTAATGACACATTGTGCTTTTTGCTCAAAAATTCTAGGTTATAAGAACAATTAATAAACTCTCTGTCAAGATAAACTAATACTCAACCTATGCACTACAAGCTCATGGGAGAAATAAAAGGTAGTGTTTATGTACTTACAACCAAGAGCACATATATTAGTGGGGTTAGTATTTTCACATATATAACTAAAATATAATGCTCTGATAGGGAAAACAGCATTAGTGGAGGATGCAGAAGAGGGATTTATTTGTGGTAGATGACTCAGTTGATTTTCATATACATATAGTATGAGAGAATGTATTATTGTGTCATTATCCAAAGGGTTCCATAGATGACCCCCATACATTATAGGCTATTGCCAATGTGATCAGTTACCCTCAATAATATGATGGAAAGGCTCTATTGCTGAAGATACCACTTACTTATGTCATTGAATATGGAGAAATTGTGTGGGTACCCAACTAAAAGCTTCACCCCTATTGACTAGCATTCATAGTGCTGGAAAGTACTATGAACACTATCATAAGAGAAAAGAAATAATCAGTGTCAACAAGCTATGAACCCTGAAAGCTAAAGCAGAAGTCTTCCTATGAGATATACGGTAGCAGTAGTGGCATAAATATGATGGGAGTAACTAACCACTTTCTGGATGGATTTAAGACCTATTCCATGAGATGGCAACCATACCCAACATTACTAATGAAGCAGAGACTGAGACTAGATAGTTCATAGGTCTTTGCAGGGAAGTTACTACTATTATTCTACTAAATTAACACAGTGATAAAATAGACTTCTAATGGCATATTGCTATATCCACAGATTAAGTACACAGCTCAACCTTAAACAGAGAAGCTTATTTTTGCAGCAGATAATAACTAACACAGAGACTCATAACTGGACAGTGTGCTGACAGTGAGAAATCTTTGAGCATTCATCCCTAAATGGAATGTCTTTATCAGATCCCTCCCTTCAATGTTGAGGGAACTATGTGGAGGTAGAAAGATTGTAAGATTCAGAGGTGGTGAATGACTCCAAGGAGACTGTCTCTCAGGCACAGCAGGGCTAATGCATATATGAAGTCACAGATAATATGATAGCATGTTTAAGACCTGCACAAATTCAAGGCACAAAATCTCAGCATGGAGAAGGGGAAATGGGCACAAAGTCATGCTCAATTACCAAGAAGTCATGTGCAATTGATTCCTACTGGGAAAGCAAAACCAATTTTCTCTGATGGACCAACACTGGGTTTATCAATAAAACTCCAGGTCAGGCTTCATGCTCAGGAGTAGTTGAACAATACAAATCAGACTCCATGTTTTTTTTTTTTTTTTTTTTTTTTTTGTGTGTGTTTTGTTGTTATTGTTTGGTATGTTTTATATCTTTCTTTTTTGTTTTATTTTATGTTTGAGAGAGAGAACAAACATGTAGTTGAGTATGCAGGGAGGTGGGAGTGATCTTGGAGGACTTGGGGGAGGGAAAAGAATGTGATAAAATATATTGTATGAAAAAATTAAAAATGATTTTAAAATGTAATAAAAATAATAAAAAGAAGAAAAGATTTAGAGAGTACTTAAATCTTCAGTAAGTGACTATGCTATTATGGGTGGGTAGAAATTGGAAAACATTGCAAGAAAAATTGTTCAGACAACAGAGAACACACTAAATAGTAGCAGGTGTGTTAGATAACCAAAAATAAAGAAGAAAGGAAAAAGACCACCAATGCATGGGAAATTAACTGGAAAATTATACTGAAGATAAATTATAAGTAGATTATTTAAATTTAGGGTTAACTGCCTGAGAATCATGGCTATTAAAAAGTTTCTACTGGCATGTGTTTTAAGAAGATTGTAGTCACTAAAGTTGGATAGTAGTTGTAAAAACATAAAGAATGAAAGTTCATCTTGTAATAGAAGATGAATGGCTGCACTGGCAGACATTGACCTAGAAAGACTGCAGACATGTTCACTCTCATGTGGTTCCTCTGATTTTAAGCAGTATATTTACTTCCTAATCTCAATACACATTTGCAGTCAACCAGGACTGGATGGTTGATTTGCTATCTAAACTTCCTCTGTTTACATTTGCTAATTCAGGATTTGGGATAATTTATACTATCATATAATATAAAGTTTCTGAATTTCATACAATGGAAGATTTTTCTTGATTTACATTTCCTTTTTAACATTTTAATAGGACATTGCCATTCTAACTTGTGGCATTTTGAATGATTTTTATAAAATGGAAATTATAATTTGCCTATATTAGTTCAAAAAAGGGAAAGGTACATGTGAAGGGCCTTCACAAATGAATAAAACAAGAAACAAGACCCTTTTCTTTAGATTCTTGAAGATTTTTTTTACAGGATGGATTAAACAACATTGAGTATTTTCAAAAATTTGGCTTCTATGGATCTTGGATTCATGTACTAGAAAAGTTGTTTTATCTTTAAATAGATTTTTAAAAATCATTGTCCTCCATGCTACCCAAAGTAAGATTCCTCCAAATATAAAAATATTTCAAGCACTATTAGTGATAACTACCACCCAACACTGCATCACTGCAGTTTGAGAAGGTACATCATTCAAAGTTAAATTTGTATAATTCTAGAGCTCCATTTTGTTCAGTATCTAACCATGTTACTTACAAATACTGAGATCTGTGAATTCTATTAGAAGCACAGTTCAAAATGCTAAAAATAATTATTGAACAATCCCTTTGAGCAAATCCTAATAGGCTCCAATGATTATAAATTATGTTATATTCATTAATAGTGTCCTTAGCTACCATTAATTATCTGGGTATTGTGTAAAGAGAGTGCTCAGTCTTGGCAATACATCCCTGTCAGTATAGTTGACCAGATTTGAAAGGAATTAGTTAGGGTTTCTACTTCTGGAATATAAACCATGACATAGACTGTTGGTGAGGAAAGGGCTTATTTTGTCTTATACTTTCAGGTTACAGTTCATCATTGAGGGAAGTTAGGGCAGGAACTTAAATGGGGTGGGAATCGTAGGCAGGAACTGATATGCAGGCCGTGGAGGAGTGCTGTTTACTGGCTTGCTCACCATGGATTGCTCAGTGTGCTTTCTTAAAGCACCTAGGACCATTAGTCCAGGGATGGCAATGCCACCATTGAGCTGTGCCTTCCCACATCAATTATCAATCAAGAAAATGCACTACTAGCTTGCCTCCAGGCCAATCCAGTAGTGACATTTTCTCGGTTGAGGTTCTCTTTTCCAAAATGACTCTTCTTATGTCAAGTTGACATAAAAACAACCAGCACACTCACCAAAACTAATTAAATGTCTTATAAAGTGTATATATAAAGGGAATAAATAAGTCCTTGTGTGGCTGAAACTATATGATCCAAAAGCACATAAGTATGATTATCTGAAGTTGTGTAATAGTCCAAATTTAGGTCTTGAATCCATAACATGGAGTAGAGGTTGATAAAGATGAGACTTCAAGACAACCTGCCAATAAGAGTTGAAAGGTGACCCAGCACACTAGCAATATGCAGGCACCAGAAGAAATAAATACACAGTGCTGTCAAGAAAAATATTCCCTCAATTTGGGTCATCACATAAGTCATATAGTAAAATTTATCAAATACAATCTTGAAATTGTAGACCACTAGACACAATGAGCTAAATAACCATGGAAGACAGTTATCCAACATCAGATAACAGATATAGATTTTTTAGAATTCAAAAATTACATGTAGATTTAAACTTTTAACGTATTTTATTGTAAATGTTTATTTAAGAAAAATTCTAAAATAACCACACTAATAATTAAATAAGTTAGGATTTTCCAGAGAAAGAACCAATATAATCTCTCCTGCTCCCTCTTCTCCCTTCTCTTCTCCACTATGTTCTCTCTCTCTCTCTCTCTCTCTCTCTCTCTCTCTCTCTCTCTCTCTCTCTCTCTCTCACACACACACACACACACTCTCTCTCTCTTTCTCTTTCTCTCTGTCTCTCTCTCTCTGTCTCTGTCTGTCTCTCTCTCTCTCTCTGTCGTGTGTGTGTGTGTGTGTGTGTGTGTGTGTGTGTGTGTGTGTTTCACTCTTTTTAGCTTTTTTTCTAGTATTATTTTAGGGTATATGATCACATGACAAGAAGTTGCACATTTGAAAATTGTAGGTCAGCCTAAGAACTCAGGCATGATGTTACATGACCAACCCATGTGAAATCCTTAGACTATGATGACTGACTGGAAATTCAGGCAGGATTTTCATGTTACAGTTGTTGCATGACATTTCTCTGGGGAAAGTAAACAAACACGTATTTACCACAGATAGAGCACCTACAATAGAGTAAAGAAACAGCTCCACTGAAGTCTGGATTAGTGAACCAGTGAGATTTTGAGGGTTACTTACAGGGGTATGGGTAACAGGTTGCCTCCAGGAGCATGGATAACTCAAATGAAGTTACAGCACCAAAAAGTCCATGAGAGTACTGTTGATGAATTAGACCTAGGAAAATTGCAGAAGCTCCCTGCATGACATGCAGACAGTAAAGCTGGCTAGTCTTTCCCCAGCAATCATTAATGTTTACAGAATCTTGGGGAGGACCCTAGTGAATCTTATGTTTCATAAACCTCTTGAGAGGTATGACTTGTTTACTTCCAAGGTTTAAAGGAACCTCTTTCCAAGATAAACTGTTTCAACTCTGAGGACAAGGCTATACAGCAGTTGAGTGGGAAATTCTTCACATAAACAGTTTTTGCTCTTAAGATGTTTATCAAACTGTAAGCATCTCAGCCACATCACCAAGGGAAAATAATTTCCTTTATATACAGTCAACTGGCTGTAAACCTTAATCATGTCTACAAACAAACTCAGCACAATTAGGTTAGTGTTTAACCAAATAAGTGAGCATCATAGTATATCAGTTTAACATAAAATTATCTACCAGAGTGAATATAATAAATTCTTTAAAATGAAAATATACTTATTGGTGATTATTGCTTATAAATAAAAATAAATTAAAAAGGGAATGATTTATAAGCACAGTTTAGTTGTACAACAAAATCCCTGTGCTACCCATGCACATGGAATATACTTATTGTGAATCAGAAACTGAGGAAGGGCTTGATTTCTTGTGGCATCTTCTTGCTAATTTCCTCTTTGGGTTTTTCTTTATAATCATTCATACCACAAGACCTATTTAATTTCTTCAGCTGTAACAATACTTTGATACGTGGAATACATGGAATCATTTTTGTCTGCATAAACTGATAATTTAATTATTTGTTTACTGATATATCTTTGTGATAATTTTCTTATTGACATAGCTGTTGAACATCTACTAATAAGGTATTATATGCCCTATAAATTCATTCATTGTTGTAATCCTTAGCACCTTAGCACATAACTGTTAGGAAAAAAAGTACATTTAAAGAAGTAATTAGTAGTTTTTTCCAGTGGTCCTTCAAGCCTTCCTTTCTATTACATCTCCATTCTCTTGTGACCCACCAAGCCTCATTAACACTTTCCAGCAGGAGCCCTGAGTATTCACACACTAGTCTGAGAAACAGGTAGGTAATTTTCTCTGTATTTCCGATCATCCTCCATTCAGATCTCTTCAGACTTACTCTTAGTTTTGCTTCAGTCTGCCTGTGGGGACCATTTAGCTGCCCACCTCCTCTCTCTGAAGACTCCATTTCTTAACATGGACACAAGATTCCCCTAGGCTTTCATAATACCTGTCTCATACTTTCTGCCTCGCCCGCTGCCATTCAATTGTGTCACTAGCCAACCTGCAGAAACGCTCTCCAACAGGGACCCCATGGCCCACACACATGTCTGGGATCTAGAGTGGGCAAAAGCAACCAAAGAATGAATGTCCACACAGCAAAGACAAGAAGAGATATCTACACCAAAAAAAATATGTCAAAAACCTAACTCTAGAAGCCTATATCCCAATGCAGAAACACAAACATGAACAACGAAGACAATATGCCCTCTCCAGAGGCTGGCAACTCTGTAGCAATAGGTCCAAAAAAAAATACCCAATTTAGGTGAAATACAAGAAAGTTCAAAATAGCAACTATGAATATATTTAAGAGCCTTAAGGAGGATATGAAAAATATCTTAATGATGCCTGTGAAAACACAATTGAATGAAATAATGAAAACATTTCAAGATAGGAAATAGAGTTTAACAAAGAAATGGAATCACTAAAGAAAACCCAAACTGAAATAAAACTGGAAATGAAAACCTAGGATGTCAAATAAAAAACCTCAGAGGTCATCCTGATCAAAAGACTACAAGACAGGAAGAGTGAATTTCAAGTACTGAAGACAAGGTAGAATAAATGGATAGCTCAGTCAAAGAAAATATTAAATCTAAAAAAATCCAGGTACAAAACATCCAGAAAATCTGGAACACTATGAAAGGACCAAATCTAAAAATAATTGGAATAGAGAAGAAACTTAGCTCAAAGGCTCAGGGAATGTTTTCAACAAAACCAGAGAAGAAAATTGTCTTATCCTAAAGGAGGAGATGCCTATAAAGGTACAAGAAGCATACAGAACGCCAAATAGATTAGAGCAGATATAAAGTCCCCTCAGCACATAATGTATGATTTGAAGAGAAATACATTAAAATTTAATCTTTACCTATATTAAGTGATCTGAGCAGAAAGAACAAATATGTGCCTCATTACAGAGCAAAACACATAGCATAGTTACTCATACTTGGCAGAGTAGAAGGCTCATAATGGGGAATAGTCAAAATCTTTAAATACCTTTTCCTTTTGCCTCACATGACATTAATATTGATAAATGTTTAGCACATTCATGCTGAAGTGTATTATACGGTGTTAAGTTAGGGAAAGTCAGTGGATGCTCTACCAGCTTGCGTTCTTGTCTCTTCCCACTATCAAAGAATATTTCTGAGGCTTTGTATCACAGATTACACTTTCTGGCCTTAGACAAATAGCAACATAATTTTTCAAAGTGGCCAAATAAGCTGTTGTCAAGAGTGTATACTATAGGAAAAGCTTGCTCTGTCAGGGAGACCATCAATCTAGAAGGGAAATAAATAAAACTAAAGTGGCTCTTAGGACCTTGTCGTGTCCCGCTTAGAAGAGCATTTCTCATGTTCTGACTCAAGCTCCCACTTGCATTTCACTGGGAGAAATTTTTAAGTTGGCAATTGGTAGAAAACAGTTTAGCTCCAATATCTAGTATATTGATTTAAATATTTGCCTTGTTTAGATACAGTTATATGGTTTGCTTTTCTTATTTAAAGGCATTTTTAAATCTAAGAAATTCAGTTGCATGTAAACATGTTTATTTTATAATTTTAAGAGTGAAAAAATTCCACAAAGATTTAATTTAATTTAAAGAAAAGCCCCAAAATATTTTTAAAATGATCATACTCAGAAGATTAATTTGAAAGATATTTTTTCAAGAAAACAACAAAACAAAACCCTTCCTCATTGCTGGTGGTGTATATTTTAAATGTAAAAGGTAATGTTCAACTTTTATAGCAAGTACATTTTCCAACCTAGATTCTGAGATACTAAATACTTCTTGTCCTTTCAAAAACTGACTCAAGGAGAGAAATAATGGAGGTCAGGACCATTCCTACAATTACATATAGGATCTGCGCTAGAAGGCAATGAACAATTCTAGCACAACTATCATGAGTTGGGAGTACAGTACTGTCTTTCCAGCCATCCCTATTTTCTCTATATATTTTCCTCTATATGTTTTCTAAATTTATTTTTTGAGAATTTCATGTATGGGTGCCATATATTAGCATGATCCTGACAGATATGGTGGCCATCCCCCATCCACTTGTGAAACTGTTTTTCTTCTTATTTTTCAGTGACACCAAAGTAAACAATCTGACTTTTAGAAGTGTCAGATACTCACCTGGAGATTCCTTAGAGAACAGCAGTTTATTTGAGGACTTATGACTCCTTCAAAGATAATAATCAAGGGCAATAAGCTTGCTCCCCACATCCAACCCCATTTTGTCACTTTCTACTTCTTGCTCAGAATTAACATTTGCTATGATCCCCATTTATCACAAGGAGGTCATAACTTTAAATTTAAAAAGCAAGTGTCTAAAATCAACAGTGCTAGGTCAATCATTATTGATATATTACAATATATGACTCTGAAGAATGAAGATATGTCTTTGTTTTGACAGTCTGAATTTTTTATTTTATGTAAGAAAGATAAGTGCAACATTTTGGATGTCTTCAGTTCATTAACACATTAAAGGAAAAAGGTAAAAAAGGTTTTGAACAAGTTGTTAAAATGAAAGTCAATACTTTTTTCTTCAAGGACTTTTTTCTGAGAGTAAGATATTTGGAGCTTTACCTTCACTGAATAGTCATCCTCCAAGTATGAGGTCTAGTTAGGATGGCAGCTACACCCAATAGAGCTACTTCTTACATAGTTTCTCTAGAGCTGCATCATTGGATGTGAGAATTAAATACACATAGCTTTAACTTATTCTCACAGCAATAGAGCATCATATAGTATAGATAAAATGATTTACCTTATTGGTGGAATGCAAAAAATTTAATAATCACGAAAATAACTAGTACTGTTCATTTTACATTTACTGTTTTGTGAAATGTTTCTAAAGTGTGCTAACAAGCATTTTGTGTAAAATAACATTTATAGATGATACAAATAATTTTAATTGCTGCAGTGACATCTTTACTATCCCAAATATGTTAATCTTGTGTGTTCTCTGCCAGTAAGATTACTGTCTTTACTTAGAATATAAGTGTCAGTATCAAGAAATAAATATTCACTTATGCCATTTTTTAATACTTCTATCAAATCAAGTCTTTTTTTTTTTTTTTTTTTTTTTTTTTTGGGTTTTTCGAGACAGGGTTTCTCTGTGTAGCTTTGCGCCTTTCCTGGAGCTCACTTGGTAGCCCAGGCTGGCCTTGAACTGACAGAGATCCGCCTGCCTCTGCCTCCCAAGTGCTGGGATTAAAGGCGTGCGCCACCACCGCCCGGCCTCAAATCAAGTCTTACCAAGTATCAAAGCAATATCTTTTATATTGAAAAGACCTAGTTTAGAATCATACATGAGATTCAGTTATTGTGTATTGTGGTTTTCTATTTTTTTTTTCATTTTTCAAACACTGCTTCACTTTTGAACAGCTCCTAAATCTTTTTGGTACTCACAAAGACTTCAGTTCTATCAACTTGCCAACATTTCATTTATTTATTTACTTAATCTATTTTTATATGTATGACTTCTTTGTCTGCATGTAAATATGGGCACCACATGTGTGCCTAATGCCAGAAAATGCCACTGAGTCTGTTGGAAGTGTAGTTACTGATAGTTGTAAGCTACCATGTGAGTATTAAAAACTGAAACTGGTGTCTCTGGGAGAGCAATAAGTTCTCTTAGCCACTGAGCCATCTCTCTACCCTCCTAGGCAACATATCTACTGAAAGTCAGTGATATACACTGTCAGCATGTGAGGGGTTCTTCCAGTAATGAATATAAACAAACAATAGTCTGTTGTTTTACTTGCCTTTTGTGGACTATTAGTGTGATTCAGTGTCCTTTCTCAGTTTTGGGGGAATTGTATTTCCTTACATATATTTTACCATTATACTACTTTTGCTTTTATATTTTAGGCACTTAGAAATATTTTTAATGACAACACTAGTTCTATTTTTCAGTGTCTAAGGAAAATATTTAAACATGGCATGAATATGTTAATGACAATGAAATTTATGCTTAAGTTTTATTTGCCCTGCCCCCCCATCATCACACAATGTCAAGAGGCTGGGTTATTTTGAATAAAAAGAAATATAATTTTGGAGCTCAGTGATCTAATTTTAATTTACAGTTGAACAACAGCTAATGGTGTTGGATTGTTAGATAATCTACTAGCAAGGTCAAATACATTCTAAGTGACCTCATGAAATTTTGGCTAGGATCCAAAAGAATTTTTTTCTCTTTATTAAGAAATTTTTATTCATTTTACATACCAACCACAGATCCCCTTCTTTTCCCTCCTCCCTCTCCCCACCACCCTCCCCTACCCACTCTCTATTCCCTCCTCCAAAAAATGTAAGGCCTCCCATGGGGAGTCAGCTAGGCTTGGTACATTCAGTTGAGGCAGGTCTAAGCCCTTCGCCCTGCATCAAGGCTGTGCAAGCTGTCCTATCATAGGTAATAGGCTTCAAAAAGCCAGCACATGCACCAGGGATGGATCCTACTCCTACTTCCAGGGGGCCCCTTAAGCAGACCAAGCTACATAACTGTCTTACTTATGCAGAGGGCCTCGTCCAGTCTTATGGAGGCTCCAATAGCTGTTGGTCTAAAGTTCACGAGTAACCACTAGCTTGGTTCGATTGTCTCTGTAGGTTTCTCTATCACAACCTTGATGCCCCTTGTTCATAGAATCCCTCTTTTCTCTCTTCAACTGGACTTTTGGAGTTTGGCCAGATGCTTGGCTGTAGATCTCTGCATCTGTTTTAATCAGTTACTGGATGAAGGCTCTATGATGACAATTAGGGTATTCACCAGTCTGATTACTGGGGTAAACCAGCTCAGGCACCCTCTCCACTATTGCCAGTAGTCTAAGCTGTGGTCATCCTTGTGGATTCCTGGGAATTTTCCTAGCATCTGGTTTCTCCCTATCCCCATGATGTCTCCCTATATCAAGATATCGCTTTCATTGCTCCCCCACTCCATCACTGTTCCAGGTCGACCATCCCATTCTGTTATGTTCTCATCCCCTATCCCCTACCCTCTGTTGCACCCCCTCACCCCAAGTTTACTGAGGAGATCTCATCTATTTCCCCTCTGTGGGCGATTTTATTATTATATTCTAAATATATTTATATATTTTATATTTTTAAAATTTTATATTTTATAAAATTTACATATTTTATAAAAAATATTTTATTTTCATATATATCAGTTTTTCCTCCTCGACTTAATATCATACTAAAGGAATCAAAAGATTTTTAAATCTTTCTTTTATACATAATTTTATATATGCCTTTACATTTTTAAATTTGCTTACTTTATAAATTGTTAAGTATGCCACTGCTCTTGATTACAGAAATAATCTATTTACTTCTAAATTAAGATTTTTTTACTTTTATGTTTTCCATAATTATCTTTTTCTGAACTATTTTTATATTTTATTGATCTGTTTCTGAACTCTGATCTTATTTTATTGATATATTTGCTAATTTCTGTTTACA
Source organism: Peromyscus leucopus (assembly GCF_004664715.2). Classification (NCBI taxonomy): domain Eukaryota; kingdom Metazoa; phylum Chordata; class Mammalia; order Rodentia; family Cricetidae; genus Peromyscus; species Peromyscus leucopus. Next base: position 57,273,182 of record NC_051085.1, read on the forward strand.
ACACAATTATGATGACTTTATAATAGATTTCAATTATGGCAAATCATCCTTTAATTTTCTCTTATTCCCAATTTTGTAAACAATTTATTCATTCATTTATTTACATTATTTTTTTTCGTTTCTAATTCTATTCATTTTTATTTGATTTAAAAAATAGAAAGTTAAGAGCTTAAATTTTAGAAATGTCAGCTCTTAACAGTGGGGATGTCTCCATGGTTAATAGGGTTCACCACTCTTACAGAAATATTGAGTTCAGTACCCAGAACAATCTAGGAATTCTATCTCAAAGTGACTCCACATACTTGTAGTCTTCCTTGACATACACAACCACACAGTGGGAATGGGGGATGGGCTGGGGGGAAGGAGAGGGCGGCGGGAGGGGGGAGAACAAGGGAATCCATGGCTGATATGTAGAACTGAATTGTATTGTAAAAAAAAAATATTCTCCTTTGGTAATAAGTTTGTTTTAGAATTTTAATTATGTGAAATTGATAAACATTTGGAATATCTTTATATTATCCTCGGTAGTTGGGATACTTTTAAATTTTCTATTTTAGTAGGATCTAATGTTGTTTTATTAAGACATAATTTGTTATCTATCTGCTTATTTAATTATATTTTTTACATTAATTTAAACCTTGTTTATAGTGGCAATAGTAGCTCTACAAATATTAGGTTTTTAATTAGAGTGTCATTAGTTTATATACCATTTTAGAAGATGTTATCTTAGCAGTATTGGATGTTCAGTTTTCATATTTGCCACTGAATGTCATTTTATTACATTGACATAATTTTCAGTAGATATACAACATGCATATGAAAAATTCTTGCTGTCATTAATCACCTAGGAAATTCAAATCAAAATGTTATGGATGTGGCCTTATTCCTCTCAGAATGGCTGTTGTAAAATAGACAAAAGATAACAAGTATTAGTGAGGATGATGGGAAATGGGAACCTTTGTGCACTTGTTGGTGGTAATGTAAAATCAGTACAGTAGAACATTTTTTTTTTTTTTTTTGCAAAATAGGGTAGTTCAATACTCTATCATTTAGCAATTCCATTATTGCATATATTCAAAGGGAAAGGGTAGAGGAAGAGGTATCTGTATTTTTTATGTCTGCTTCTGCACCCAAGAAACTGAAGTAGCATGCATCTGTCAGTTGAGGAAATGATAAATAAGGACAACAACAAATGCTGAATGGATACACAGAAATTACTATCCCTTCACAAGAAAAGATAAACATAAACAAACAACCCCCCCAAATAACTCCTCATTTGTGACATGAATTGAATCTAAAGTTATTATGTTTGAAGAAATAAGTTAGGCAGAGAAAGAAAAGAAGCATCTAATTAACTCACCTGGGATCTGAAAAGACTGACCTGTAGGAAGTTGATAGTGAATGAATAGTGGACCCGCTGGGGTTTGCAGAAATGGGAGGAATGGAGAAAGTAGATCACGGTATACTGAATTAGAGTAGAGAAATTACATTTTGTTGTTTGTGTTTTGAGATGGCATCTCCCTGGGAGCCCAGGCTGGCCTTGAATTTGTGATTTTCCTGTCTCAGTCTCTGAACCACTGGGATCATAGGTTTGTGTCACTGTACTCAGGCCCAAGTTCTGATATTCTTTTTTTTTTCCTTTACTTGTTTTTTTATTTTTTATTTTTTTAATGTATTTTACAATACTATTCAGTTCTACATAACAACCACAGATTCCCTTGTTCTCCCCCTTCCTGCCCCCTTCCCCTTCCCCCCAGCCCACCCCTCATTCCTACCACCTCCAGATCAAGGCCTTCCCCGAGGACTGAGGTCGACCCGATAGACTCAGTCCAGGCAGGTCCAGTCCCCTCCACCCAGACTGAGCCAAGTGTCCCTGTCTAAGTCCCAGGTTTCAAACAGCTATCTCATGCAGCGAGCCCAGGACCTGGTACCACTGCCTAGATGCCTCCCAAATAGATCAAGCCAATCAACCGTCTCACCTATTCAGAGGGCCTGATCCAGTTGGGGGCCCCTCAGCCTTTGGTTCATAGTTCATGTGTTTCCATTCGTTTGGCTGTTTGTCCCTGTGCTTTATCCAACCTTGGTTTCAACAATTCTCGCTCATATAAACCCTCCTCTTTCTCGCTAATTAGACTCCCAGCGCACCACCCGGGGGCCTAGCTGTGGATGTCTGCATCCAAGGACTGATATTTTTTTGTACAGGCAAGTGACTGCTTTTTAGAGTAGGTATAGTAATGTACTTTTAGTCTTTTAAAAGCTTATAAAAAAGTTATATTTTCATCATAAATAAATGACACACAGTTTAAGAGATAGATATATTTACCATGATTCAAGTATTACACAATGTATATATGTATCAGTTAAAAATCAACTCAATTTTCTTTTCTTGTTATGTATGTATTTTCACAATAATTTATTTTCTGCTTTTAGCTTAATTTAAGTGTGCATTTCCACATATCTAGAAGCTGAATTTTGTATACAATATACCCTATAATGATAGAATTGCAATTGGGGATATTAAACAGTACTTTCTGTTATAATAAAAATGATAAGTTTTTTCCAATTTGTGCATCCAAGTTATGGAAAAATAAAGTATCATCATTATAATTGTGTAATAGTAATGCTTTTGTTCCCCCTGTTAATGGTGAAATTAGAAATCAGTAATTAATTAATAATTTGGAAATTACCTTTTAAAAAGTCAACAGAATGTCTTTAGGAGGCAGCTAATATCCTTCTGATGTGCTTGTGGGCTCTGATTATAGAATACTTTCTACTCATACTTTTGAATGCACTTGGGAGGCAGAGGCAGGCAAATCTCTGTGAATTCAAGGCCAGCCTGGTCTCCAAAGCGAGTTCTAGGAAAGGCCCAAAGCTACACAGAGAAACCCTGTCTTGAAAAACCAAAAAAAAAAAAAAAAAAAAAAAAAGAAAGAAAGAAATATGCAATTATCAAGGGTGTTTTTGGAGTTCATTTATGGGGATCCACATGGTATAGCCTTCTCTGTCTTTTGTACTCAAATGTACATTCCACATTCAAAACTAGAGTCAATATTTAGATTTCACTAAATAAAAATAAAGATTGAATTACTTTTCCAAAAGAGTAACAAGCAGACTTTAGAATGACATAGTGACAAATTATGAGATTAATGCTATGATTATTCAGTTTAGTTGATGACAGACCTCATTCAGTACAAATTATTTATTTAAGCTTCCATATCTAGATTATATACATATTTAAGAAATAAAATAGCATTTTTTTTTTTGGTGAGCAGCTACATAATCACTTCTGATTTCACCACAGAATACCCTTAGGTAATTTGAAGTGTTCACGAGTGACATGAAGTTTGGAATCTATTTTTTAAAGTGATGATTGTTTAGAATAATAATTTAAAAATATTTGTACAAACTAAACATGATTTTACTGTTTGTATTCACAAAATCTTGAGGAAGAGTCTGTGAAGTATAGTTGTTATGGTGCTTGAAAGCTATGATAAACAATTGACATGCATTTCTACTTGTTTGTTTTGTACAGTATTCCTTTCTTAAAGATGTCACCTAACCAGCGAGAATGTCTCCAGTTAATCAAATGTGTCATGACACTTTTGCCCTCAGCCTGGAAAATGCCAAACTCTGTAGACTTGTCCCAAGCAGACTATAAGAACACTTACTACTTTTGGGAGAAGTGTTCTCAGGAAGAAAGGTTTCATTTATGTAGTCTCAGGACTTGGTTCTGAATTCAATTGACCTGTGGACTTTCTTAGTTTTCACACAATTATTTAGGGCTTTCTAATTCTCTCAGTTCTTTAGCCTTGGATCTATGAACTATAATATTTCATCAGATTAAATGCTCTTTCTAATTTTCAGGATGATTTAATCTTTAACTTTTTAATTCTCCTTAAGATTTCCTTAAGCCAGAGTTGTAGGTTTTTTGGTTGTAAATGTATCACAGCTTATTATGAAAGTGCTGGTAAGGAAAAGCATAGAAGTGTCACAACTCTTAATGATCTTCCCATCTTTCCAGGGTCCATGTTGCTTCTCAAATCTTGACACTCCTAGCCCTTGTGATGCTTATAAATGTTAAAATTTTTTTTCTTCATAACATGTTTTTTAAATGGTCTTTTGCCTAGACACTTAGCTATAGAAAGATGTGTGAGTTTTGATAAAACTGGTGTTGTCCAGCAAACTTAGAAGCAATAATGAGTAATTACTGTTTAAGTTAGGGAATTGACTCATAGCCATCGCTACCAACACTAGCTTGGCCATAGAACACAGGATGATGACTCTGGAACACCATCCAGGACATGAACAATGCTCAGTAAATGTGAGTAACTGTTGTCAATTAAACAGTACAATATTTTCTCTTTTGTTTACTTTCTTCAAAGTTTCTTTCACTAAAATTTAAAGCATATGTGAGAACAGATAGCTATATTTGAAATATTAGGGTGACATCACTGAAGAAAATATAAATTACTCAGGGAAAATAATAAATACTCAATGTATCATAGAGGTTTGAAGCCTATTGTTTGGCGGGGGCAGAGTCTGAAATGACTGAGTGCATTTCTTATTGAAAATAATGATGCTAAATCAATAACCCAAAGTTTAATTTAAATAACAAAAGCCTTAGAATATTAGGACACTAAAAGAAAACACATAATAAATGTATTCAAAGACTACTCATAAAGGGAAATATTATGAAACCTCTTTATGATAAAACAATATGTTTTAAATGTCTGAAATATGTATGGAGAAATACATTTTGACACTACATGGTGACATTTTTAAATAATACAACTTTTTTTTGCTTAAGTTGCTAATAAAAGCAAAACTTATATGTAGTCATTGAAATGGGAATTCTATTTCGATTATTCTCTAGCAATTTACACTCACAAAAAGTTGCAAAGGTTTGTAGGAATGTTCACTTTCTCATCATTTATTAGGGCAAGAAAACCTTATAGGATGCAGTTGCCCATTTGTAGTGGTCTTCCACGGCTGAATAGATTGTGATTCCTCCCAATGTATATAGAAGAATGCTGGACAGTGCACAAGTAAATGAGTGGCTGAATTTAGATTTAAATTCATTTAGTTTGTCTTCAGAGTCCACCAATTAACTATAACTTTGTCTTTCAGCAAGCAATGATTGCTAGACTGTGCAGATAATAAACCATGGGATAGACTCTCCCCTCAACAATTTAGTAGAGATTGGCAAGATCTTCACAAAGTCCCTCTGTAGTTGCTACTGTTGCCATCTTGCAGAGGAAGATAAGGCAGAAGAGCGAAACCCATGGAGGTCTGAGTATGTTAAGTTGGAAGTTTCAGAACTGCTTTCTTCAGATGTGTCATGGGAAACATTGGGAGGTAGGATTTGGGCATCGTTTGCCAAATGTACATAGAAGTAGTGATATGGTGCACAGAGAAGGAGGCAATAGAGCTACCCAGGAAAAGGAATCATATTCCTTTAAGCATTACAGAATACAGAGATAGGACTGGGAAACGCCAGCCACAATTATAGCAGTTTGGAGTTGAGATGTAGGAGGCAAATTGTGTAGGTAATGAACTCCTTGTGATTCAAAAGAATGGTCTTAAAGAATGTAGTTCCATACACTCTGGAAAATAGCACACATTCATTTGCATATCCCTCCACTCCCCCCATCCACAGGCACACTTTTCCTGGGCCTCAGCCTCCTTCCCCATTTGAATTACTAAAAGAAACACAACCATCGTCAGGTTTTCTGTTGCTTGATTCAGAAAGCAGCCTTCTTCCCCATCTCCAGTTTTTGCTCATTTTCCAAATGCTGGTTCACATCATATTTTCTTTTTCCTGTGACATTTTCAGTTTGCCACATCTTCTCTGTGCTGTTATTATTCATTTGTTTTAAATAGGTTTTCTTTTTTTGAGTGTGCTTGTCTCTCTACTCCATTTTCCATGTGCTCCTCAGAAAGAAAAAACATGCATTATTCATCTTTCCTGTAGCATAGCCATGAGTGTTTGGCACCTAGAGACAAAACAATGATGAATCAATAAATGAATGCTGAAGTGAAAGAGAACTATATTAGCTGAATGTATAGTTGTGGAGCTCAGAAAGGCTCCTTTCTGATCCACCAGCAAATCCTGTTGATGCTGGATTAAAAATGTATCCAGAATTCAACCACTTCTCAGTACCTACCTCCCATTTGATTATGATACTCTGTTGATTGGTTCCCAATTCTTTACCTTTCTTAATTTTCACCTTCATTTGACCTAAGTGAAAGCACACCTTGTACACACACACACACACACACACACACACACACACACACACACACACACACTATGCACATGGTTATGGTGGACCAGCCCCCACATTTTTTTGCCCCAGGGACTCTTGAGGAATGAGGGATAAGAGGCTTAGTTATACATGGAGGGAAGAGAAACAGAAAACACAGGATAGTCTCGAGTGGGCCTGGATCCTTATCCAAATGGGCTTAGAACTTTATTCCAAAGGTCTGTTTATAACAATGTCAAGGGACTTGACTGTTATCTCAATTTTCTTAGGATCTTCATGGGATTACCAGCACCCCCAATCAGTAGGAAGTTGTTTAGAAAACCACACCCAAATTTCCAAAGCATTGTTTATGAATGTTTGTTTTCATTTAAAGGGGGCTGATTATAAATGGTTAATGGTCATAGTCAATCTTGATCTAAAGAAAAAAAAAGGGTATGGTATAGAAATGATGGGGAAAAAGTAGATTATTGGATCTACTTTAATTTAAAAAACAACTGTTGTTCTCAAAATACTTTACATTGGTATGAATCTTAGTTTATTAATATAGGTTTATGGTCAATTTTGTTATACTATATGTATATTTCTGCTCTTGTTTGGGGTATTATGTTTATACAGATCATTTGAAATTATAATGTATAATTAAGAAATATAGATTAATAGTCATCTATAATAATCAACTTATAGTCATATTAGTTAGGTTTTCTAGATACACAAAGATATATTTCAAATAGAAAGGCAATGTTCAAACACTTCTAAGACCTACAGGATATGGCATTTGAAATTGTTTAAGAACTTAACACTTTTCTGGACAATGAGACATATCTGCTCCTGGCAGCACCAATTACTTCAAAGAATACTATAGGCACTGAAGAAGCTCATCATGGACTTTGCTTACAATACAGAAAAGGCTAGGCATTTGGACAAGAAACTGCTCTTACCTGGAGTGCTTGACAGTATGTTGTATAAACTGGACATGCAGGACCCATTAGAAAATGACCACTGAACTTTGCCAAAATAAGGCAGGATGGTCCTTCAAGTTCCTGCTTCACAGAAGAAACTGCTAGACAATCTGCAGGACACAGAGAAAAGTGACTAATGAACATTGCCAACAGACAGAGTAGTCCTTCAAATTTTCTGCTTCACTGAAAAGTATGCCAGAGACTTTACACCTGTAGGCTGAAGATAGATGCCCCAATGTTACAGAATAACTGTCCAGGCAGCCAGATGTCTCTGTCATTTCTAAAATCTTAGAAGTTGCTTACAATGCACTTACTGTTTACCCAGGTAATATTATTTTTCTTCTCAGGTCTTTGATTGGGTTGAAGACTAGTTACAATTACAATCCTCTAGTATCTTAGTTAAGAGCATATCAGGTACTAGATTTAGATTCTTCAGGATAGGACAGCTATTGGAGTAATCTCTGTAATTTACCATTTACCTATGGTCTGGACATTTAGTATGTATTTCTTGCTTGATGTTCTTGTTGGTTGTAGTTCCATTTTTGTTTATGTTATTACCTTTTCCTTCTCTTGGACCATACTCGATAATCATTCTTACTGTATATAGTTTTATATTAGTTTTAGAACCTTCTTATTTAGATAAAAAGGGGAGGTATAATGGGAATTCACTCCACCCATGCCTTAGGGCTATGATAGAGGCAGTGCTTCGTATTTGCCTACATGACTGCTAGAAAGGGAGGAGAAAGATGGTCACACTCTCTTGGGTTTAGAAGATGGGATCAGGTCCCGTGAAGCAACATGTGATCAGTCTCCAGCTTTCCAGGGACTCTGCAACTGGATTTACCTTATCCTATGTATCAGTGAGTCTGTTTTCCCCATAGAATCCCTTAATAAATTGATATATATGGATCATTGAGGCTCTCATTACATAGCTACTTCTTATTCACCTGTCTGTAAACTGATCTTTTTCAGTAGTTTCTCAGTGTGTACCCATGCTTATGTGCAGCGATATTTATAAGGTTTTGGAAATTGCTTACTGGGTGTTTGGTAGCCGCTGTGAAACAACCCTTTTCTAAATTATGAATGTGTATTACTTTCATTTACTAATAAAATTCTGATTGGCCAATAGCTGAGCAGGAAGTGATTTAGTGCAAGAGCCAGACTAGGAGAATTGTGGGAGGAGGAAGGGTGGAGTCAGAGAGTTGCTGGCAAATGCAAAGAGGCAAGATGAGAATGCTGTGCTGAGAAAAGGCACCAAGCCATGTACCTAAATATAGGTAAGAATTATAGGTTAGTTAAGTGTAAGAGTTAACTAGTAACAAGCCTGAGCTATTGGCTGATCATTTATAAGTAATATTAAGCCTCTGAATGGTTATTTGGGAACTGGTGGGTGGGACAGAAACATACATTTACAGGTAGTTGGGGGCTGAAGTCCAGCTTGTACTCTTGTTTGGTTTGTGAATGGAAGGTACAAGGTATTATTTTTCCTATAAGTTTTCACAAAAGCACTGAAAAGCTACTAGTCAGTAGATGTGTGTGAAATGACATGCATAAAGAAATGCTAGTGATGAATAATAACTGAATAAACCACTGTAGGAGACAGATTTTTCTCTCATCCTGTCTATATATGTCCACAGACCCTGGATAAACTTTTGCAGACAAGTGATGGTGGCACCTGCTTTCGTCACTGTAGAGGATCTGCTGAGCAGATGGCATGAGGGATCAAGAGCAGTGAAGAACACAGGGTGCCTGCTTGGCCTGGATGCAATTTCCAGATGTCTTCCCTGAAAGTAATAAATGGTGCTGAAACTTTAGACAGAGAACATTGTCAGACTTGAGAAACTCTATGAGAATTACAAAGCTGCTCCTGAGATGGACAGGATGAGGACTCTGTACAATTAAATTTGAATATTAAATGAAATGACTTCATTTTATACTTGGAGCTGTTAAATGAGGCATATTGGGGATGGACACAGTAAAGGCAATAAAAATGGAAGGAAGTAAATTAGTGGAAAACAAAGCAGAAATGATTGAATCAGACAACAAACACACCAGTGAATAGAAAGGCTAATTACATTGATATGTAAATACCACTTCCTTGGGAGAAAACAAAACTAGCTTTACTGATTATAAATCCACAAAGTTAAACATCAAAAAGGGAAATATTATTACAGAAGGCAATTAAAGTTATATCATATAAATAAACACCATTATAGTAGATCCTAGATCTAAAAAGCACGCAGGATTAACTTCTCTAATAATTACTCATGTTACCTGAACATATCTTTTTCTGGAAATATTCTTGGTGTTTTACATATATCAAGTTAATGTATATGAATAATAAATTGAATACTATAATTATTCTTCATCACAAAGAGGGGAAAATTAAGAAAATAGGGCACATAAGGGTACTCAGTTACTTTTGGTTGAAACATAATTTGAACTGATGAACTTAAATGGTGATATCTGGGTTGGGTTATTAAGCCATAATACTGTCCTAATAGATGGTTTGTCTAAGGCCAAAGCAAATAATCAGCAAACAAAATCCAAAAGTACACAGAAGAAAAAATACGGTACTTCTAAATGATGTGGCTCAGTAAGAAAGGTTGATTTTATAATACTTAAGTTGCAGCAAAAATTATTATGTGAGGGATCCAAACAGAAAAAAAATCTTTATTTTGATTAATGTCAAAAGCAAATTTGATAAAATTCAACTTTTATTCTGGGTGATGTTTACTTAGCACTAGTTCCATGACATCCAAGATATAGGCGATTATTTTTTAAATATATATATAAATATAAATATATTAAAAATATATATAAATATATTAAATATATATATTCACATTACATACACACATATACACCTTCTGATAAAATATTGGTATAATTAATTCATGGAAACATAAGAGCTTGTAATATCATTTATTTAACCTATTTTTTTCTGGAAATGCTGGTTATTGCCACTAGAAAAATCATTTAAAAAGATATAAATATTGGAAATAAAGAGTTGGTCATGTTCTTCCCTCATAACGGGGTATTTAGAATAACAGAAGATATGTAAAACATACAAGAGTCTTCAAGGGGTTAGGGAGATGGCTCAGTGGTTAAGAGCATATACTGCTCTTGCAGAGGATTTTTGACCTCTGTGAGAATCTGCGTACACATACGTATCCATCTACATCCATAATTAAAGATAAAATAAATCTTAGAAACATAAATAAAACATTGTAAAGGAGAGTTAAGGATAGAGCTGCACTTTTCATAGCTACCTCTGGATTTGATCATCCCTACACATACAAACAACCAAAATATATATCTAAAAATTTATATTTTAGTAGAGAATTAAGTTTTCTATCACAAAAGAGGGGTGGAAATAAAATGAATTATATTAAGTTTATAAGGCATCACTAGATCCTGCAAGAACCTTTGTAATCTCCCAGTCAAAAATGCTACTTCAGCTGTTTACTTCTCTTAAAACAGAATCAAGTTATCTTTACGTTTTCTTTTATTTGATCAAATATAACCTGTAGATTTATTATTTTTTGAGTTTACTTTTTCACAATGATAGAAATGTGTATAAGGCTAACGACTTTGCAGGTGTCAATCACTGAGGATCACCGCTGGTTTAGCAATTTATTCTATAGATTCCAGTTTGTGCTATGGACCAACCTGGCAAGGCACTTGCGTTTAAATCCCACTCATGGTTGGAAATGCAAATGCTAACTTTTAACATACTAAGTTTTCTTATCAATATATCTAAAAGCTTCCAGGACTAAAAATTATGCTTCTCCGTGTTAGAGGAGACTCAGCAGTTAAGAACAATGGATGTTCTTCCAGAGGACCCAAGTTTTATACCAACACCTACATGAAGGCTTACAACCAACCATCTTTAACTACAGTTCTAGGGGGTCTGATGTCCTCTTCTGCCATCTGCAGGCACCAGGCATGCATGTGAGATCTAGGATAAACACTCATATACATAAAAAAATCTTCTCATTCCCCAGAGAACAATGAGGTGTTCTAGATCCACTGAAAACATTTTTTGCTTGTTATAATTATCTGCTTTTATACTAAATTCATTTTCTCTGTATTTTAATTGCCTTTTATATGAATATACTTGTGAGCATTTAAAAGTTAAAAATAGCATGGATTGTTTGTGTTTTATGAAATATTCAATATAATAAAATATGTCACTTAGGGAAATAATATAGGGAAAACTCTTGTTAGAGATACAAATAGAAGAATAGTTTTCTTCTGCGTTGCATATTGGTTTTTTGGGGGAAGCAAAAATTGTTTTTATTCTAGAAAATACTTTTGTAGAAAGTATGTTTGATTCAGTGAATATTTTTAATTCATAACTTGAAAGATAAAGTAGCCAGGAATTGCAATAAATTGAAAATATTTCTGAAAGAATGACAAAGTCAGTTCTACGCGGAAGGCCTTCCTTCTTCCCCCAACAAGATAATTTCGAAATATGTTCCCCCCCCATATTAGAATTTAAGTGAAATTTCCCAGTTTAGGGGGAAAAAAGCTAGCCTTTGGTACTGAGTGTCTTCTGCTTTTGAGCAGAAATAAAATGTAGCCTTTTCAGTGTGATATTGTTTAGGACTGCCTCACCTATCTTCTGAGGTGCCTGGGACTGTCATCCTTCAGAATACACCATAGCTACTAAGTCATTTTTATGTGTAGAGGAGATACTGTTGTCTTCAAATTGACAAGTCTCTACAGTTAGACTGAAGTGTGAAGTGTAGTAATTTGTTGGGGCATTTCAGAGAGAAAACTTGTTAGCCAAGTGGTTTAGGGACTTGTGGTATGGAGGTTCACAACTCAATAATTACTTTTAGTTTCAGTTCTGGCTATAAAACTCTGCCAATGCATATCAAATTTGTGTCACTTTTGCCTAAAGAATGTTCCCAGAAGTGTTGTCATAGTGAAAATTTTGGGAATGTGCCCTCACGTTTTGTGTGAGGATAGGGGATTTTAATTACTTTTATTTATTATTTATTTTATTTAATTAATTTATTTATTTTACATCCTGACTGCAGCCTCTCCTCCCTCCTGCCCTCCACTCCCTTCCCCCACTGCCTCCTCCCACCTCTCCTCTGCATCCCCTCAATCCACTCCTCCTCAGTATTCACTCAGAAAAGGGCAGGCCTCCCATGGGCATCAGCAAAGCATCGCATATCAAGATGCCTAAAGACCAAGCACCTCCCCCGGTATTCAGGCTGGACAAAGCAATTCGGTAAGAGGAATAGGCTCCCAAGAGCCAACCAAAAGCACCAAAAACAGTCCTTGTTCCCATTGCCAGGAGTCCCACAAATAGACCAAGCTACACAACTGTAACATATATGCAGAATATTTTATTGATGACTTTGGCAAAGGAAATATACAATTATTCTTAAAATATAGGAAAAAACTTTAGAATAATTATAGTTTTTCTGTAAGACTATGTCAAGAAAAAGTGTGCGAGGTTTATAATCTGCTTCATTGACAAAAAAACTGTTAGGAATAAATTTATTAGAAATAAATATTCTTTTTTTTTTTTTTTGCTTTTTGTTTTTGTTTTTCGAGACAGGGTTTCTCTGTGTAGCTTTGCACCTTTCCTGAAGCTCACTTGGTAGCCCAGGCTGGCCTTGAACTCACAGAGATCCGCCTGGCTCTGCCTCTCGAGTGCTGGGATTAAAGGCGTGCGCCACCAACGCCCGGCTAGAAATAAATATTCTTAAATGATCCATTGCAGTCTAACCCCAAATAAATGCCTTGAATGTAGAAGAGGCTTAATTTTGAGAACTTTTAAGTTATTTCAACTTTCATATGCTATTAAGATCAATCCATGTGAGTCTATTTAATGGGCAATAAGGATTTATTAAGATATAAATCTCAATATATATAAATGAGAGCTGAAGTTGTCCTCTGATCTGACCTGGAGCAAATCCACCTTGCAGGCAGCGGGGAGAAGGGGCATGGGACCCTTCTTCCTTTCCTTTTAAGAGGTCATGTGTAAGGGCAAGAAGCAATGCCTCCTTCAGACCCTATAGCCCAAGGTCATGGGCAGAGCAAATACCACTACAAATTAATCATTTGATACTCAGAAAAATTTAAAATTATATTCTTTTTATTATAATTGACAACATTGTCTTTGTTTAGAGAAAAAAAAAAAAAACAAAAACCCAAGCCAGTGTAAGGTATTCATTGAAATAGCTATGGATATAGGCATTTCCCCTAAATTGTATTTGTTTATATTTTAATTGTTATGATGAAAACCATTTATTATCTCATGCTTCGTAAAAAGAATCCATCAGACTTATTATTGAGCTCTGCTAGAAATATGGAATTATTTTAATTTTTATCCAAAAACCAAAATCATTTATAAAGCATTTTAAAGTAAAAAATTGCCATAGTTACGTTGTAAATTTCTCACTTCTTTTCATCACTTTGTTAGTTGATTATATGAGAGAAAGAAATTATAGTTTAGTATAAAGCTAGAGTACATAACTAAAATAATTTTAGTTTTCCAAACAATGCTGTAAGAGCATCCACTACCAGTCTTCATCCAACTTCCCCAAATATCAGCATCTTATATATAAGTGTGGCACAATTACTAAAACCAAGAAAGTAACGTTGATTCATACTGCTAAAATTGTCTTAACAATATGTTGTTTGTCTAGAACCCCATAAAGTCCCCCCCCCATTTTTTCTTATTATCCCTTAAGCTCCTTCGATATGGGGTAGTTAATAAGCTCCCTCCATTCTCTAGGGTATTGATTTAGTCCTGTACTGGAAAATTAATGTGTTCCTTATTTATTGTATTATGAACAGGATCTTGCTGTGCAATTGAGGCTGACTCTGAACTCCTGGTTTTCCTGCCTTATCCTCTCAGTGCTGGAATTATGGGCTTGCCCTACCATGCACGGCTGGGCAGTTATTGTTCAGAAAGTCCTCCCATTTCAGTGTGTCTGAAAACTATTCTTGGTCAAATTCAGGAAAATATATTCTTGACAAGACTGCCATGTGGTAGTATTGTGTTCCCCAAAATATTGTGTACCCTAATAAACTTATCTGAGGTCAGAAAACAGAAAAGCCACTAGATACTTAGGATAGGCAGTGGTAGCACACACCTTTAATCCTAGCATTCCAGAGGCAGAAATCCATGTGTTCAAGGATACAACCAAGCATGGTGACTCACGCCTTTAATCCCAGAAAGCGAGCCTTTAATCCCAGGGAGTGATAGTAGAAAGCAGAAAGGTATATAAGGCGTGAGGACCAGAAACTAGAAGCTTTTAGCTGGTTAAGCTTCAGGTTTTTGAACAGCACAGTTCAGCTGAGAGCCATTGGGATGAGGACACAGAAGCTTCCAGTATGAGGAAACAAGACCAGCTGAGAAATTGGCCAGGTGAGGTTAGCTGTGGCTTGTCCTATCTCTCTGATCTTCCAGTGTTTACCCCAATACCTGGCTCAGGTTTGATTTTATTAATTAGAACTTTTAAGATTACTGCTACACTGCCATAGACTGTCATATCAGAAGATGTGTAATGCTGCCTTATCAGCCTAGTGATGCCAGCATTGGTCACTTGATTTACATGGTGTCTACAAACTTTATGCATTAATGTTGCCTTTTTTCCGTCTGTAATTCTCATCTTTTGGATAGGTATTTTGAGACTATACAAATAAATTTCTTAAAAAAAAATAAGTTTCTTACCATAGTTGCCCACTAGTTTAGCATCTGTTGATGATTATTGCCTACAACTGTTACTATGGTGTCTGCCAGATGGTAAACTATTTCTATCATTATTTTTACATTGTTAATTGGAATCCTACTGAAAGCAAAGCTTCCCCTTCTGTTCTATTTGTTTGCTGTCTTGTTATTCATATCAGCATAGGCTCATGAATATTTACTGTATTCTGTAGGTCATAAGCCTTTACTTCTCATGATTACCTTTTATTCTTCCAAATTTTGGTTACCGAGTCTCTTCAAATTGGTTCATTCGTCTTTTGATCCTGTTTCCATCACATTTTCTTTTTAGCATTTCTTATTTTTGGTGACCACAAGTTATTCTAGGAACATTTTCCTCTTTTTTTCATTCTTTTTTTTTTCCGTTTAAGATAGAGTCCCAGAGTCTTATTTAGTATACTTTAATATCTTGGAGATTTTCCTTCACTGTTAGTTATAAGAGGTGTCCTTGAGTTTATGACTAATGACGATAACAATTACCCCCTTTAAAATTATAGACAATTCTCTGTGTGTTTTTCTCTCTCTTCCTTCTCTTATTATTTCCCTTCTTCTCTCCTTTCCCTCCCTTTGTCTTCTTGTGTGGGTACTAGAAAAAATGGTAGAAAACTTTAATTATTAAATTATATTGTTTAAGCTTAGGATAAAGTTTGTAAGTTCTAAATACTTGTTTAAAATAAAGTATTTTCTCTTAATTGCAAGTTTCATGCTATGTGGTAATTGACAATGTCTATTATAAGTGAATTAATCTTAATAATCTGTGCTATTATATCTGTGTGACTATGGTACAATTTTTGGTCATGTACTTAATAAATTAAATATGATTATAGGCTATGGTTTTAAAAATTATTGCCAAAAGCAGCAAAATTGCACAATAGGGTAAAGGTGGCTTCCTTACTAATTCTTTCTTAATATTTAGTTAGTATTTCCAAAATAAATATCAATTTTCAAAATTTAGAATATTGGCTTGTTTTAAAAATCACATCAGATTAAATTGAATTTGATCCATTGGGTCATTTGAGACTTTACCTCCCAAATTTACAATTACAGACTGGTTTTAGGGGCCTCAGTCCAATTGCAATAGAAAAAAGAAATCCTATAAAGAAATTTGAAAGGTAAGAAAAAGCTTTGTAATTTTAGAGGCCAACATATTTAGGTAACAAACATTTTATAATCCTTTACAAAGGGAAACAATTCATTGCTGTAACCTTATAATTCAAAATTATTTGATGTGAATTTTAAAGATAGTGTCTCAGCATATTTCTTTTGTTAGCATTTTAGAAAGGAATACCTGCTCTAATGACAGCTGTACTTGATGACTGACAGAAATAGCTCATCAACGTTTAATCAGAAATAACTGGTCTGAGTCAATTACAGAGGGCGTTGCTATGTTGTTGCCACAATTCTCACACTTTTGGGTCATCAGGGAGGCAAGGCTATAAAATGAAAAACAAAACCATGAGGAAGTTTCATGTTCATTCTAAATTATTTGTGAGATATGTGGGCTTTAAAGAGTTTAAAGAAATATAGCTTTATTTCCCCTAATTATAAGAATGAGTTGCTTATTTTAGGCAATTAGAACAGTTTGTTGTAGTAAAAGGACCTAAAACTCATTGGCAGCTCTTCCAAGAATGACAAACACCAATATGCTGTGTGTACACTATCAATTCAGCTTGATACAAATTGATTTTTCTTTATGGATTTAAGGAATGTTTGGGTTATATGTAAAACAAGAGTTTAGTGACTTATGACTATCCAAGTCTGTGTGGTGGTTGTATAATATGCAGAAACACCAGTAAGCCATGCCCTTGTCTTGTCTTTCCAAATCACTGATAATAGAGCACACCCCATGAGGGTATAGGTGCATGCGTATATAGGTACAACCCTTCGGACAGGTTTGTAAGAGGAATAGAAAACAGAGGCAAGCTGGGCGGTGGTGGCACATGCCTTTAATCCCAGCACTCGGGAGGCAGAGGCAGGCAGATCTTTGTGAGTTCGAGGCCAGCCTGGTCTACAGGAATGGCGCAAAGCTACACAGAGAAACCTTGTCTTGAAAAAAAAAAAGAAAGAAAGAAAGAAAGAAAGAAAGAAAGAAAGAAAGAAAGAAAGAAAGAAAGAAAGAAAGAAAGGAAAACAGAGGCATTTAGGTACCTTCATGTAACTTGCTTGTGCATTCAGAACTTGCTTGTGCCTAATCACATATATACCACCTCCATTTGATAATGGATTGCTGCTGAGAATGTGCTACTGTAAGATTAGGTGGATAAGATAAAACCCAGCTCAGGTCATATGGTAACTTGGTGGCCCATTGTGAAACATTCAGTTGCTAATAAAGATGAACATTGAGCCAAGAAATGCCTCTCAAGGGAAGAATAATTGTCTTCAGATGATCATAGATCCTTGCTCCAGAATCTTAAAGGTCTTCTCTGTGATTCATCTGTAGGGGCTTGTCAAAGGCTCCAAACAGCATTCCTATCTGCTGCTGACACAAGTACCATTGGGTTTGCTGGATCATATGGTCCAAGTGGTAAAGCAGTGTTCACTACAACCTGAACCTATTGAAGAACCTTCTTTTCTTCCAGTCCATACTTAAAGCTAGCAGCTTTCTGAGTCACCTTGGTACATGGGCCAGAGTAATACATCTAAGTGAGGAATGTGCTGTCCCCAGAATCCACATAGGTTACTAAATATTCTGCTTCTTTCTTGGTGGTGTGAGGGGCACAATGCAATAGTTTATCCTTCACCTTAGAAGGAGTATCTCTGCGTGCCCCACACTATTGGACTTCTGAGAATTTCCCTGAGATAGAAGGTCCTTGAATTTTGCTTGCAATTATTTCCCATCCTCTGGTATGCATATGTGTTACAAACATTGATCCGAAATATCAATCATATGATCAACATAATGTCATCATTATAGTGGACCAGTGTGATATTTTGTGGAGAGACATGTGATCAAGATCACTTCAAACTAAATGATGACATAGGACTGAAGAGTTAATATATACTTGAGGTAAAAATGTGAGCGTATACTGCTAGCCTTGCCAACTGAAATAAAATTGCTTCTTATGGTCCTTATGGACAGGTAACAAGAAAAAGGTATTGGCTAGATCAGTAGCTGCATACCATGTATCAGGAGATGTTACTCTGCTCAAGTAAGGACACCACATCTGCTACAGCAAGTGCAATTGGAGTCAGTGCTTGATTAAAGTTATAAGATCTCATTCTTTACCAATTAATGCCATTATTTTAACTACTGACAACTTGAGCTACTGATACCCTTTGAGGCTGGGACTTGAATTTTTGTTGTAATCCAGCCAATCTTATATGGTTTAATTTTCTGCAACTTGATTTTTGTGGCTGCTGGAGAGGAGATTCTCTTCCAGGGCACACTTAGAGTCCTTTAGAGTATGTATGCTCATCTCAAACTGGTTAGTTTGATCACTGAGTTCGTTGTCCTTCTTCACAATATCCTGAGATGCTAGAGGTTGGTTAATTTTTTTTTTATCACAGAACTCATTCCTTTACTGTATCAATTTATCCAGAGATGCTAAGAGCAACCAACCACATCATTATTTTCCAAAAATCGTCAAAAGTTTTATATAGTCACTAAATTTCTTGCTTCCCATAATAGGTGCCTCAGAATAATTAAACACATTTGTCTTGATGAATGTTTTAATGTTTTCCCCACTTATAGGAGAGGCTTCAATAACTATAGGGGTTGGTAAATTGAAAGCCTGCTCCAGATACTGAAAAAATTCATACTTATACTTCTTTTGCTCTAGAGCCACTCTGGATAATAAAATTTGTATTAGCCAGGGTTCTCTAGAGAAACAGAACTGATAGAATGAATACACACACACACACACACACACACACACACACGCACACGCACACGCACACGCACATGCACACGCACATGCATATGCATATGCATACATGTGGTTTATTTGAATGGTTTACAGGCTATTCTAACAGTGAATGTCTCCCAGCTGGAAGTCCAAGAATCCAATGTGTTCTTCTCATAGTTTTCATGTGCTAGATATTGCAGTTTATAAAGTTGTTTCTTCAGAGACTTGTGATATTATTTTTCAGTGACATCTAGCATACATAACAAAAAATTGTGCCTTAAAAGTGGAGGTCTTAGAATTTTATTCAATCCTCTTTTTAGTGCATGGGCAAACCAGAGGAAAGTGCATTTCTTAGAATACTAAGGATTGTTTCTTTCATTAGAAACCTTCACACCTTTCATGTTGTATAGTCACAAAGCAATAAGTTCATTTTTAAATGGTGATAGGATTCTATTGAGCAAGTTTTCCTGGCCCTATCAGAGTTTATGCTACCTCATCTTTACTACACAAGAAAAAAAGACCAATGAGAACAATGTGAACATAAAGATAATCCAAATGCAATGAATGAGAATATAACATTTCAGCTTTAACCTAATTCTGTAAGAATTTCAGAACCTCAATATTGACCATGTATTGTAACCCTATACCTTATTTCATTACTTGTGTTAAACAGAGGATGGTAACTTACAGTCACATATTTCTACAACGTTGCAAACAAAACATAGTCTTTCTTCCTCTAAACTTAGATTTTTTAAAAAGATTTAAACATTTTGAAAAGTCTTAGGATGTTTAAAATTGAGAGGAAAATATTCATGTACATAGTCTTCCATATTTTTAGTATCCTCTCTGCCAAAGTGACATTTTCTTTTACAAATGATAAGTCTACACTTACATGTCATTACAATCTAATATTCATTATGTTCAATATCAGTGTTAAATAGTAGATGGCTTTGTACAAATGTACTTTTTTTTGTAATATCATGCTGTTTTGTTGCTATCCTAAAACCCAAGTGTTATGCCTATTATTTCTGTCTGTCTCTGCATAACTTGCAATGTCCTTTGCATGCTGTCTTACTGGATTTTCCCTTTACTCTGGGATTGGTTAGGTTCAGTCATTTTAGTCACATAGTATAAGGTAAAATTTGGGGTTTGCTTTCTTAAGCACTGTTCCTACAAATAGATTTAATTTTGTAAGAAAGTGAAAGCGGATGGGCAGAATAGGAAGGAGGGAGGGGAGGAGGAAGCAAGGGGGTGCTGGACCATGTCCAATTCATCTGCAACTAAGACTCATGTATAAAAATGTTTTGTATAATATTTATCTACAGACACATACACAGATTATATATTTTAAGGCAGAAGTGTAGTTTAAGCTCTCCTCCAGTCCAAAATGTGCATATACATATATAAACATAAAACACATAGAGCTTTCTGTGGGCGCTGGTCAGGGTATTGCAACTTTGGAATGTATGCTCACCAGAACTAAGGCTGAGCTGGACCACCCACTAAACAGGGGCCACCCAAGGGAAAATTCAAGACCTGGGCAAGCAGTGCTGCCAGATTTGCTTCATAAGAACAGCTGGCCACCCCAGCACCTGCTGCCTGGCCCCAGACAGCTGGGGATAAGGCAGTGTGGACCCAGCTGCTTTTAGGAAAGGCATTGACAAAGACTACCGACGTTTTGGCATCTGTCAACCCTTGCTATATTTGGTTGAGGAAGTTTGGCAGGGAGTTATGTGGTGTACCAACTAAAATTTAGGCTGATTAGTCATAAGCCAGAATCATAAAATCATAGGACTGGGAGGGACCTCCAGTAAAGTGGGTTTCAAGCTTTGGTATGAATTAGAATAACATTGGGAATTTCAAACAAGAGTTGCCTCCAGACCTAACACCTTACAGAATCTAATTCAGTGGGTCTTGAGTGAATTTATTTATAATTTGCATTTTTAGTCAGCACATGAGGTAAATTGAATCTAGATGAACCATGAGTTTTAGAGTTCTAAAGAACTTCACAGTTTGGGATGTTTGTTAAAAATAGATAATCATAATGACTTCTTAATTCAAAAATAAGGTTGTATGTAAATCTACTTGAAGTTAGGAATTTGCCCTTTCCTAAACACAAATATGTAAGAATCATTCAAGTGACCCTTTTTATTACCTTAAAGGTTCAGTGTAGGCCAGCATTCTCCCATTTCCTTCACCAAAGCTCCACCTCCAACAAAGTTCCCACAACTTTCTCAAAAAGCACCACCACATGGAGATCAAGTTTTCAAATAGTAAGGCTAAGGGGGATGTTTCACATTCAAACCATAGTGGTTAGGCAGGAAATAAAAAGGGTTAGCAGGATCAAGTCAGAGTTTTGTGGCAAGATGATTGCCTAGGAATAAAACCAAGGAGAACCTTGGGGTTCTGTGAAGTTAGAGAATGACTTCATGCAATCAATAATTAGTTTAAAGCACTCTATAGAATTTATCAGAAGGGCTGAATGATATTATAATATGTGTGTTTTGGGGGAAATAAACTTAATAGATGTTTTCCACATAACATAGGAAGTTAGACACAGCATTTGTTTGAGCCATTGGAAGTACATGCTGACCAAGAAAATAATTTACTTTTTATTATGGGGCAGGGGATAGATAGATAGATAGATAGATAGATAGATAGATAGATAAATAACCTTTAAAAGGATTTTAAAAAAAAGAAGAGAATACAATGGGAAGTAAGCAGAGTGCAATCTCAGCTTAGCTTAGCAGTTCTCCTCTGGGAAAGAGGAAAGAGAAGCCACTTCCCAAAGGTAAACCAGATAAAGCTGGGTAGTCCTATTTTCAAGAAATATCCATAGCCCTCACAAGTTCAGATCAGGTTTCAGATTTTGGTGAGACCAGGACTACTCGGATGTATAAGGTCAGCACTGGAGAGACATCCCCGTTTGTCATTCTCTATGATCTGAGGACAGCAGATAAGCATCACATGAAAGAGAATCTATTGTTAAGAACTGAATACTTTAGGGATCTGAGAGAAGGGAAGAAAGCTTTGATTTGGTCTGCTAAATCTCCTGGGTGAAGGAAGGACTGGAGAGGTAGTTCTGGGGCACAGGAGAGCCAGACAATTGACAGATGGAAGAAGGGTGGGATCAGGCTGGCAAGTGTAGAGAGAAGGATTGTGCAATGGAGAATAACTCTGGTGTGCAGTAGATTTGAGCATAAGGGCAGTGAGTGATCAAATTCTATAGCCACTTATCTGTCCTTCACTGCTGTAGGGCTATAGATAATACCTATAGCTACATCCATCTGTCACGGTTAGTAATTGTCATAGTCATAGTAATAATCAGGAAGAGTTAAAATATGAAAACAGGTCATCTGGTAATATAGCTCTCAGTGCTATGGATGCTTCCTATATTCTCATCACTCTTGGGAGACATCACCTAGATAATGTAAGATTATGCAAAAGATAAGATCTGAATAGTTTTAGGAAGGTGAAAGTATTCTCCATCCACAGACTGTGAAGTTAAGTGTGGCCAGCAGAAAAGGAAAACCACTAAAGTTATGACAGCTCTGGTGGATATAAAACAGCTGTTCAACTCAGACTCAGTAGCGTAATAAGCCATTGGACACAGATTCCACCGTGACTTCCTTCCATGCAGAAAACTAGTCTTAATTTTTGAGAACTGAGAAAGAAGCTAATCTGACCCTTCATATTTTCCCTGTGATTCCTTTTTTTTTTAGCATTTAGCAGAATTTTTACTTCTTAATGTTTAAATTTTTATGTTCTCTTCACAAATTCATCAAAAAAATTTATGAATTTTTTTTTCATTTTTAGGCAATGCATTTTCTTTTCCTTAGAGTATTTATTCTTTTTTTCCCCCTTTGTGTTTTTTCCTACTTATATATTTAGTGTGTTTTGAATAAATTGTCTTATTTCCAGTGTTCTTTAATAAATTTATCCACTTTTATTTTATTTTTTATTTTTTTCGAGACAGGGTTTCTCTGTGTAGTTTTGGTGCCTGTCCTGGATCTTGCTCTGTAGCCCAGGCTGGCCTCGAACTCACCGAGATCTGCCTGGCTTTGCCTCCTGAGTGCTGGGATTAAAGCTGTGCTCCAACACTGCCTGGTCTCCAATTTTATTTTTTTAAAGACTTTATATTATGAAGTTTTTTTTTCTCTGTTTTTTTTTTCTAATTTTTGTTAGTTTCTCATTATATTGTTCTCCACTCCCCTTCTTTTTGCTCTTTTAATTTATTTAACCTTGCCTTTTCTCTGTTTCTTCTCTTTCTGCTTCCTTCCTCTATATCATTCATTTATTGTCTCCACATTTACCTTAAATACTTTAAAACTTAGCTTTTTTAGCTTTGACATTTTCAGAGGTCATTGGTAGTAAACTAGTTTTGATTATTCATTTTAAGTACATTTCCGTATCATGTATGGTTTGATATTATTGCAGCTACAGAAGTCTGGTTACTGTTTATGAAATGATGCTGAGGATTAAACCCTTAAAAATAAACTGCTCGATAAAAGGATCCATCCCTAAAATCCAAACCAACAGGTGTGGAAATCACAACACAAAAATACAGCAAGTATGGAGAAGTAGATAATATGAGTCTTCCCAAAGACCACAAGTCCTCTACTACTGAAGCCAGAGATACAGGACTTGTTAAAGTATCAGATGCATATTTCAAACATTTTCTGGAGAAAGTAATCAAGAACTCAGAGGATATAAAGAAACAGATGAATTTTTTCCAGAGTTAGAAAGGACAGTCAGCCAGATAAAGTTAAAAATCATCAAAAAAGATGAGAAAAACAGCATTAAAGATGAAAAACTCACCAACATAGAATAAAAATGAACAAGAAAATTGTGATTTTTTTCTTTTTTTATTTTATAATTTAATTTAATTGTACATATTAGCCACGGATTCCCTTATTCTCCCCCCTCCCGCCCCTCCACCTTCCCCCCAGCCCACTCCCCATTCCCATCTCCTCCAAGGCAAAGACTCCCCTGAGGATTGAGTTCAACCTGGTAGATTCAGTCCAGGCAGGTCCAGTCCCCTCCTCCCAGGCTGAGCCAAGTGTCCCTGTATAAGCCCCAGGTTTCAAACAGCCAGCTCATGCACTGAGTACAGGACCCGGTCCCACTGCCTGGATGCCTCCCAAACAGATCAAGCTAATCAACTGTCTCACTTATCCAGAGGGCCTGATCCAGTTGGGAGCTCCTCATATTGGTTCATAGTTCATAGTTCATGTGTTTCCATTTGTTTGGCTATTTGTCCCTGTGCTTTATCCAACCTTGTTCTCAACAATTCTCGCTCAAACAAACCCTCCTCTTTCTCGCCAATTGGACTCCTGGAGCCCCAAGTGATTTTTCTTTTTAAGAAACAGAGAAACATTAGAAATGAAAAGCTGATGAATATTAAAAAACCACTACTAATAGACTAAATGATGGGAGACAAAATTTTCAAATATCAACAATAAAATTCTTCAAAATGAAAATGAGTACAATGTTCAAGAATCCTAGGATATATCTAAGGATCCAATCCTATAAGATTCTAGGAGAGAAGAAGCTGAGACAAATCATACTAAGATAAAGGCATAATGAGTCTATTTAATACAATAATAGTAACAAGTTTTATGAATCTAAAGAAAAAATAGACATTCAAACATAAAAGCTGCTTAGCACCCTGTTTAGACATGACTGGAGAAGCATCTCTCCATGGCACATAATAATCAAGATGTCAAAATTACAAAGCAATGAACCATATTAAAAACTGTAAGGAAAGCCGGGCAATATGGCACACACCTTTAATTCAGCATTTGGGAGGCAGAGGCAGGTGGCTTTTTGAGTTTAAGGCTAGCCTGGTTTATAGAGTGAATTCTAGGACAGCCAGAGCTACATGGAGAAACTCTGACTTAAAAAAAAAAAACTGTAAGGGAAAAATACCAACTCGCATACAAAGGCAGTGACATCAGGCCTCTCAACAGCAACCCTGGGAGTCAGTGAGGCACAGATTGATATATCTCAAGCCCTAAGAAAACTAGCTACCAACTAGGGATCTGTTATCTAACAAACTGTCTTTTAAAGCTGATGGTATAATATAGCTCAACACAAGCATAAACTAAAGGCACTTAATAAGAAAACATGTCCTGAAGGTCTCATTTAGACATGTTAAGTCTAAATCAGAAGCATTCTGAAACACTGAGATCCATACGGCCAACGCCCCTGCCGTCTTCTCATACTATGTGTTGTTGCTCAATGATTCATTTAGAGTAGTGCAGATGTGCTGCAGTGCAAGGGCTAGATGCCTCCCCCCTCAGTTTTTTTTTGTGGTGGTAAGAGACTGCTAATTAGTCCTCTCCCTCTTAGAACAGAGAACAGAGTTTTATTGATAATACAAGTTAAACGGAAGCAGGCTCTGTTCTTCTTTAGTCACCCACTATTCTAACTGCCTCCAATTGTTCAAACAATAAAATGACTGGCACTTGACAAATGCTATTTTTAAAAGGTACCAGGTTATGTAATTTATATCTAACCCCAACAATTATTCTTTTTAAGATTACTACTGTTGTTAGTTTCATTTGTATTAGTAGGAAACCAGAAATTACAGAGTTCAAATGTATTTTCAAGGAATCACACAGCTAAAAATGATGGAGCTGGAATTCAGTCTCAGGTTTGAGTGCCAGGAAAATTAAATTGAGGCAAGAATGACATAATGGGTCAAAGGAAGCCACTAATAACTAAAATAGCAAACAAAAAGAGACTTATGGACTGACTGTTCTGGAAAACAAACACACACACACACACACATAAACTTTAGTATTCAACATGGTGCAGGCATTTCATTTTCATAATGTCTCTTGTTTTCTATAATAGACAGAAATAAAATGAACAATGAAAGGTTACTAGGGAAACACAGTTGAGTTGTGTGTTTGGAAATAGCATAAAACATACAGCCTACACAGGGGCACTGTAGGATATCCATCTGTGAAGAGTTTCAAAGGGATAGAAGACAACACCCTAGTGGTGTGTGTGTATGTGTTCGTATGCATGTACGTGTATGTGTATATTTGCGTGCATATGTCTGTGAGTGGTGTGTGTGTGTGTGTGTGTGTGTGTGTGTGTGTGTGCGCTCAGGGCCAGATCCGAGGTATCGCACATTCTGCACATATGCTCTGTCTCTGAACTACATTTCTACTTCCAACATCCTGGTTCTGAAATTGAGGATGTTCACATAAACACCAGGTCTCTTGTTGTTTTGTGGTTCTCTCACAGAAACGCAATCACAGCCAGGAACAAATAAGCCTTACGAAAGGAGTCACACAATCACTACAGTAGTTTATGTTCAATATGTAGCTGTGGATGTGGACATATTTGTCAAGAAGATTTAGCATCACCCAAAAGTATCGCACCTGGGGGCAAAAGGAAGCACCGGTAAGTAAAAACAGACCCTAGAGACCGACCATGGAGTCCAAATAATGACAACTTGAGAAAGCTCCAAAACACAAACAAGAATAGCACCACACAGGTTGTGTGAGCTGTGCCACAGGAGAGAACTACGCTTCCTAACTTGTTCTGTAAGTGAAAATTGGGCTCAACTAGCAGTCTTCCTCACTTCCCACTAGCTAGGAGGAATGTTGAAACCCTCACACCAAATCAGGGCATACCTAGGAAATATCATAAGAAACGAACATTAATAAGTCCAGTCAATTACAAAGGAATGTGTTTGATTAATAAAACTATTTCTGGATAAATTTAATGCAGGCTTTTGAGCAACATAAATGTGAGCCATTTTCTTTTAGTAGTTAACTTCAATTGATCCAAATTTCATCTATAAGAAATCTCCAAGCTCTAAGAAATCAATTTATTATTTCATAAAGTTTTAAGTGGCCTTTACATTTATGATAAAATTTTATTCTAGTAACTAACCGTGTTACTGTACTGTTAACAAAACAGTAACTTGTACTGCTTTGTAATCCCTAAGCAAGGGTGTTCTGTTGTAGAATGAACATGGGACTGAATGACTGTGATGGGGAGAAAGTGTGTGTTTTACTATAGGCCTTGCCTCACAGTTTGAATATGTGTTAATAGATATGACCTATTACCTCTCTGGGCTGGTGTCCTCTAAGAAAAAGTGACAGCTTATTAGCTGGTAACCTCTGGGCATACATTATATATACCTGGGATTTTGTAATAGTCTCAACTATATTCATGAATTGAAGGTTAATGATTTTCCTGAGTAAGTTTTCTGGTGAATATATGACGCTACCATAAAGAGAATTAAACCAATTAAAATATTACATAGTAAACTCAAGTACCAGATCCCTGTATTAAATGTTCCTGGTGCGACAATTGTACATCTCAAAGCAGAGAAGTGGAAATCAAAGAAATAGATTGAGCTGGCACATTTAACTAGCAGCTATGTAAATATTTGTCTTCACAAATTCACCTTAATGGAGATACCTGTTTAGAATATTGGATACCACTGTGCAAGTCTGTAGGAAGAAATAGCAGAAAAAAATCATTACTTACATTTAATCGGAAGGAGTGCTGCTAGTTGCATAAACACTCTGTGGTCAGTAATTGCAGTCCCCACTGGAAAATAAATGGAAAAGTAATGCATTAAGGAGGTGATTTTGCTGCAACAGCTCTTGTACTCAAGTGCATGAGCACCAGCATGATCTGTTTGTTTCATTTTGTTTCTCCTACTCCTTTTTATACATTATACTATTACACACACACATAGCTATACATTGCTGCTATCTGGGAGTTTCATTTGTTATTAAATACATTTAATGAGCATACACAGTTTTAAGTTTCATTTTGGCCTTTTCAAACAAAAGTTGTTTTGTTAATTTACTGCTCCTTTGATCCCCAAATAACTCCTACACGCTTGTACTATAGCCTTCTACCCACCCCTAATAATTTCCCTTCTACTTCAATACTACTTGTGTCTTGTCCTCCCTGCTCCTCAACATCTCTTTTTCCTTCTCATGGTCTCCTTTTTGGTTTGATATCCTATATCAAGTCTCACTGTCACACACACACCACACACACACACACACACACACACACACACACACACACACACACCTGATAAACTAGGATCCATGTATTAGAGAGTACATGCAATTTTTATTTTTCCAAGTTTGAGTTACCTCACATAATACAATACTTTCCACACCCATCTACGTTCCTGCTAATTTCATTTTTTCTTTACAGCTGAATAAAATTTCATCATGCATATCTACTACATTTTCTTTACTTTTTCATTAGTTGATGGACATCTAAACTGATTCCATTTTTGGTGATAGGCAAACTGACTGAGCTAACGTGGACTCTCAAAATAGTTAAAAATTGTTCTTTATTATTATTATTATTATTATTATTATTATTATTATCATCATTATTTATTGTTTGTGCTGGGTGTATGTCTGTGGGTGCACACACTCTAGGCAGGGGGCAACTTTGTAGAATTGGTTCTCTCCTGCTACCTTTAAGTTAGTTCTGGGGAAAAAATTTAGGTTGGGAGTTTTGTCTGGCAAACACTTTGATGTGCTGAACTACCTCACCAGCTAAAAGCCATTTTAATTCATATTCCTCTAATGACTACATATGAACACTTTTAAAATGTACTTGTTGGTCATTTTTCATTTCTTCTCTTCAGAATTGTCTGTTCGTTTCATTATCCCATTTGGCAACTAGAATTTTTTTTTTTTAACTTTTTGGTGCTTAATTTCTATAGTTCCTTTTATACTCTAGATATTAATTCATGTTTGAAGTATGGTTGGCAAATATTTTCTCCCATTATGTAGGTTGCATATTCACTCTACTGATGGGTTTTCTTTTGCTCTGTGGGAGCTTTTTAATGTCACTTAACCTCATTGTTAATTCTTAGGGCTATTTCCTGTGCTATTAGACTTGAGTTCAAAAAGTTCTTGTCTACACATGTATCTTGAAGTGTTTCACCCTTATAATTTCACAGTTTCAGTTCTTACATTAAGGTCTTTGCTCCTTTTGAGTTGATTTTTGTGTAGGGTCAGATATATAGCTCTATATTCAGTCTTCTTCAGGTGGCGATCTAATCTGCCTGTGCCATTTGTTGACTAGGTTTATTTCAGTGTATGATTTTGATCAATGTATCAAAAATTATGTGACAGCCATACTTTTCTAGGTTGATTTCCAAATCCTCTATTCTGTTCCATTGGTCATTATGTGTGTTTTTGTGCCCATAGTTCTCTTTGTCACAATAACTGTATAAGTTGAGTTCAGGTAATGTGATACCATGATTAGTGTTCTTTCTGCTCAGGCCTGCTTTGGTTATTCATGGTCTTTGTTGTTTCCATATTATTGTTTCATTGTTCCTATTTTTGTGATGAATGTCATTGGTCTTTTGATAGGGATTGTATTGGATAGGTAGATTACTTTAAATAGGACAGCCATTTTCAAATACTAATTACGCTAAACTAGAATCATTGAAAGTCTTTCTATCATCCTGTATCTTCTTTGATTTGTATATATAGAGGTTAACGAACCAATTCCCAAGGTTATCATGTTTTGAATTAAAAATAACCCAATAATATACAGATTGTATGCCTAGAAATCCACCTTTAATTTCTACAGAATACATTCTGGAATGTGGAAAATTCAGTGTTTCCTATGTGCCTGCTGTCAGCCACCCCGTGAGTTCAGAGTGCTCACCATGACTTTGGCCCTACTTCTGGGTTACCATGTAAAATCATGGTGCACAGTACATGCAGAGACCTTTTTTCCATAACAAGAAAGAGTGATCATAATACACCTGGCTCGAGGCTTTGGCCCTTACTTCAAGAATACAGAATGACTGACCAATTTGCAAAGATATTTGAGGTAAAAAGTGTTTTATATAATTGAATTAGGTTTTTATTTGAAGATTTCAAAACAGACTTTCTTTAAGGAAAGCAAAGTTTTAATGGAATAGAATAGATGACTCAGAAATAAGACCATGCATCTGGAGTCACTTTATTCTAAAGAGAGGTACCAAAGAAAACACTGAGAAGAGAATCTTTTCAACAAATTATTTTAGGGAAACTGAATATATGAATGTAAAATGGAAAGAAACTCAAAATGGATAGAGACCTTAGTGTAAGATATAAAACTACTTGAAGAAAATAAATAAAATACCTGTAGATATAGACTTAGGGAATGACTCTGAATACAATACCAGAGGCTTAAGAAGTAATAACAAAAGCTGACAAATGAGATCACAAGAAATCAAAAAGCTTCTCCACAGCAAAGGAAATAATCAGCAGAGACCACCAATATAATAGGAGAAAACCCCTGCCAACTGTACATATGATTGGATTATGGCTAGGATATTTAAAGGCCACAAAAATTAAACACCAAAGCCCAAAATAATTCAAAACTATAAACGTTCTTCAAAAATATATCTAAAATTAAAGTCAACATACTATAAAGATTCACTCACATTCATGTTTATAGCAGCACTATTCATAATGGAAAATAGTGGTATTACTCTAGGCATCCATCAATGGACGTAGGGAAAAAATAGGTAAAGAATGTACACACACCCACACAATGGAGTTTTATTCAGCATGAAGAATGAATTTTGTCATTTGTAGGAAAAGTGGGTACAATTGGAGACTATATTGTAGGTGAAATAAGCCAAACTCAGAAAGTCAAGCATTGCATATTTTTTCCTTTTTCATGGAGTGAGATTCAAAGAAAAAAAGAAGGATGTGAAGGTATAGTGAGACTATTTGGGTAGAAATGTTAGGGTGGAGAAATATAAGATAAAGTGATAGAATATGATAGAAGGATACAAAATGCCATGATAAAACCACATTACTTTGTTAAATCAATATTTAAAAGTAAAAGAAAGACAGAAAACATGATGTAAATTCGCTTTGAGAATCATTTCATTGATGACTTTTTCTAGTGAGGCCAGACATTTGAAATATTGGATTTCACACCACTGTGGGAAAATATCAAGTTTCTTGGGATATAATTCTTTCATAGAACTTAATAAAAACAATCCTAAATTACCAATTAAATATTTTCTCTAATAGAGTTAGAGAACATTCTTAGTTGAAGCAGTGGGACTCCCTCCTCAAAATAGCACGCTTCTCACAGAGCTCTGACTTTTCTCTTCTAGGGAGAGCTGAAGCTGAAAAGGACAAATTAATTTGTGCGTACGCATCCTGTATTTGCCTTCCCTTTGCCATGTTCATTGTGAAGTGTTCCCTCAGGTAAGTGAGAACAGAAGGGAATTATCTTCCCTTCCTGACATTGCTCCATTTGGAATTTCATACATAGATAACAGTTACCCAGAGTGGAAAACTAAATCACTATGTAGACTCAAGAGGTCTAGGAGTTGAGATCTTTCACTACAGGTAGCCAGGATTTTGTAAAATCCTGGAATTATCAGTATTATCAGAAGTATTGCTGATTTCCAAACTATGTTTAGCCTTTCACACCAGCTTTCAAATTATCTTCCTTGATTCATATGTTACTCTTTTGAGACATGTCATATTATATGTCCATTTTATAGATGTGAAGCTGGTGCTTAGGAAGCTTAAGAAAACTATTCCCAGGTTTAAAGCAGTCATGGCAAAATGGACCTCATTCCAGTTTTGAACATGTGTTCTTATATTCTTTTACTAGCTAACATGTTCTGTGTTTACCACCAGAATAACCAGTAGGTTAAGCTGTTTTTTTAATCAAATTTTAAAACTATAGTAACTAAAGGCATGTTTCACCATTTGATTATGGAATTTCATAAAGCAAGTACTAGAAAAAAATTCTAAATATGTTCTGGGGAGCAGATCTTCCTGTGGTAGCACTGCATTCCAAATGTGTGCAAAAAGACAAGGGGAAACATGAACTGCAATAAATTATGGCTAAAGCGAGTTCATTTATTAACTTCCTTTCTGTTTCATGGAGACTGACTGCCAGCAACTCTCAGAAGCTTTCAAAACCTAGGAATGATTGGCATCCTGAAGTTCAAAGACTTCCTTGAACCTTTTGGACTTAGAACCACAGCTAGAAGTCCTGTGGAAACAGGCTTCCCTGGGTAACTTCCAATACATTTGTATACATAGCATGGTTAGAACTCTCTCTCTCAAGGTTGCTTATCACTGCTGCTCTGGTCATAAGTAGGTTTGGAAGAACAGAGATTGTCTGTGAGACTGGCCTGGGACATATGTATACACCTGATCTCTCTAACCTGGTGCATCTAACCCTGTTCACTCAGACATCACTCAAAGTACCTCCACTCTGACACAGGTGTCAGGTAATGCCTAGAGTGCTGTATTCACAGACAACTTATGGGTGTTTTCCATCCTTAATCTGTAATTTCTTGCTTTCTTAAAAATAAAATAAGAAAAGGCTTTACATATACTTGTGTCAATTTCTTTGGTACAGAATTCCACCATTGATATGAAGTCATGTATATTGAAGATCCCTATATTCACAGTCTGGTTAAGCAGTTTTATCTTCAGAGAAAAGGAAAACTTAGCTCAGAAATAAGAGGTCTTACTTATTTTTTGATTGGTCCTACTGAGTGAAATAGGGAGAGGCAGCATGACTCCTATGGACATTATTCCTCTAGATTTTAGAAAAGATGGTGGATCTTCTATATCCTAGACAAGAATGAGCATGCCAGAAACATGATACACATAAGGACCACTGGTATCTGGTTCTTAAAAAAAGAAAAGCAAATTATTCCGTAAGCCACTTAGTGACAAAATTGATGACCTAATGACTTTCTGTCAAAACCTGTTCAGGCCCAGTCAACCCATTTTTAGAAGCCAGTTGTTAAACACTTCATTACAAACCAAACGCAGCCCTCTCCTTGCCAGAAGTATTAATAGTTAAGACCAGAATTTGAAATGAGTTATAAAACTGACTCCTGCAATCAGGTCCAAATGTAGAATTCAAGAGGGAGTAGTTTCTGATATGTGGGGTCCTTTTTCCTGTGGACTTCAGGGGAACAACTCAAAAACTGTGCTAAAGAAGGGACCGACTGTTCCAAAGTCTTGATTCTTCATTCATCATCCAGGTCAAGGACTTCCCTCACATCATTAGATAATTCTGTCTGATGGTAACACTGTTTGTTTTTATGGGGAGACTTTTCTAGTTGATACTAAAAGAAAGCAAGTATTTTAAGGAGAGTGAGGGGAGGAAAATTTGAGTGTAGATTTATAAATTCTTTCGCTGTGAAAATGGTAGAAGCCCATAGAGTGTCCCAATCAACTGAAGCTACCTCATCTTTCTAAATAACTGGATGATCTACCATATGATGCTGATGCATGTTCAAAGACAGGAATACATATTTCTGGTGTCTCTATATGAGAAGTGTTCTCTATTTCTAAAATTTGCATTATTATAATAATAGTTTTCTTTTGGTCAAAGTTATTAAAAATTTATTTTACAACAAGTCAAGGTATTTCTTGGAACTACAGAATGTGCAATATTATTTTAGAGTTCCTATATTAAGATGCTTAGATTTAGTTTGCCAACTAGTCTGAAAGATCTCTTGTTCTTGTGTGTTTTATAATCCAGTCTAACACATGTGGGACTTAAGTTTGGAGCCAAAATATTTTTTCTCTCCCTTGCTATTAGTTCATTTGCAATTCTGGACCTCTACCAGGAAGGAAACAATTTGTGTGTTGTTTCTCAGATTCTCCTAGTTTTGTAGGAGATAAAGGAGAGGACAGATCACACCAACCTGTATTACCAGCCAATGTTATAATAAAGTTGTATTATTACACCAGATTCAAATATACTTTTTGAGCAGTGTGTTCATTACATTTTCATAAGATTTTACTAAAAGAAAAACAACTCATTTTGATCCTAGAGTGACAGAGTGTAAGTATTTTTGTTAGGGTGTGAACTGAGTTAGTTATACTTATTGCTTGAATTATAGTAATTTTTTCCTGGCCAACAAAAATACACACACACACACACACACACACACACACACACACACACACACTCACCTGGCCCTATTCTTGTGTTTTTGTTCCTTCTCAGAAAAGATAGTCTGTGATATTTTTTTTCTTTTCATTAAGTGATTATAGGCCCCAAATGCAAAATCTATGAGACAGAGATTTTGTTTACTTTCTTTCTTGTTGAATAGTATGTGAAAGGTACTCTACTTCTGTAACTTCTTGACAAACATGTATTTTCCCAGGCATCAACATACAGACTTTCTTAATTGTTAAATTTATGTATCTGGATGGAGTAATTGTAGAATGATTGGTCTATTAAATTAAGAGGCTATTTGCAATTGATACCCACTGGCAAAGGGAAATACATTTTCTCCTATGGAGTTGGCCAGGAGTATTAGGCCAATATAAAATGAACTCAATGACATTGTGTGTGTGTGTGTGTGTGTGTGTGTGTGTGTGTGTGTGTGTGTACTTTGCTTGGGAAATTTTGTCTTGTTGGCCTTTTGCTTGCTTGGTTTGATTTTCTTTTTTCTTTTTCTTTCTTTTTTTTTTTTGAGAGAGGGAAAGAACTTAAAGTTGGGTGGTTATGGAGGTGGGAAGGAAGGAAATTAGCAAAACAACCTGGTTTGACATGGTAGAGACCATCTGTAGTCCAGCTACTCTGTAGACACAGGCAGGATTGTAGTGAGTCTGAGACCAGCGTCATTTATATAATGAATTCCAGGACAGCCAGCACTACATAAAAATCCTATCTCAGCACAAACAAAATAACAACAAATAAGCAAGCAAACAAAGAAATTAATGAAAATCAATGAACTGTAGTGGGAAACATTTAAAGGAAAACAACTGGGCATATTAGATGTGTATATAGATTTAAAATGAGAATCTATTATGAGCATTTTCTTTTTTGAGTATAATTAAAATATAAATTACATCATTTACCCCCATCATCCCTCCTACTCTTCTCATGTACATCTTCCCTGCTCTCAGGGTCTCTTTTTCTTTAACCACTGTTACTGCATATACCTGTAAATAAATGCAGCATGCAGAGTCTGATCATTGTGACTGCATATATATGTATGTGTGTGTGTGTGTGTGTGTGTGTGTGTGTGTGTGTGTGTGTGTGTTTCTGGTAACTGTTACTGGATATGAATCTGGGGACTCATCCCTTGGGAATACTAATTTTCTCTCTATAATTGTTAATTGAACGTAGTTCTTCATTTAGACATGGGCCCTCTGAGATTTCCCCTATCCATGTTAGGCAGCCATGTTGAAATTTCACAGGTGTAGCTTCCTTGTTATACATAGAAGGCATAATCTCCCGCAGACTGCTGGGCCTCTATCATTCGCAGTCTTTCTGCCCACTGTTCTTTGATATTCGCTGTGCCTGAGGTGCAGACGTTGTGTTGCAAATATATCAGTTTGGGCTGGCCCACCACAGTCAGTTGTCTGCATTTGGAAGTTGAGCCATTTTCTTTTTTAATTGAGACTTTGAACCGGTATAAACTTGAACATTAAAAGCCACAATAGAACATTTCCTGGGGACCTGCTGACTGGTCTTTACCTCTTCCCCCTTCCCTCCAAACCCAATCCTCTAGTCTCATCACAGCTTTATAGCAGACAACCTGCTGTAGCCTCCTCTCTCCACTCTGCCCCCATCCCCAGTGGATCACACAGACCTTCCCATCCAAACCTTTCCCCCTTCACTCATTGCTTTGTCCATGACTCCAGCTCCAGCAGTCATTCTATGGGAACCCATACATCACTCCATTCCAGGGAAGCAGTAGCCTAACTACAGATCTTCACCTGCCCCCATCTCTAAATACAACCCCCCCAGTCTCATCCCCAACTCTTTAGTAAACTAACTGCTTTGGCCTTCCCTTTTCTATCTGCCCCCATCTCCAGCAGACAAAGTTTTTACAGTGCAGAGGTAGAGGGTTTCCATATGGGGGCTTTGGTGGGCAAAATAGGCAGGGTTACAGAACATAAGCATAACAAGCTAGTCATAATGAACCCCTGAAACAAAGACATGATTGCAAGGTGGTTGTAACAACAGATAGTCATAACAAGGTAGCCATAACAATGCTTTTGAAACAAAGAAAAGGTTTCTACTTTTTGAAACAAAGACATGATTGCCATTTCTGGAACAGGCAGTACAGAGCAATTTGTAGTTAAAGTTACAGTTGGGGCATAGCCCAATTCTTGACAAACAGAGGTTTAATCATAAACAGCAATGAACCTACTTTGTCTTCACTATAAGATGGCTTTTAAGCCTAAGAGGGAGGCAGGCTGGTCATTTACTTCTTCTCCACTTATCCCTTTGTCTCAGCACCCAACTCTAGCAGGAATTCCTTGGGAATTTGCTGACCAAGTCTAAAAGAGAAGCAAGTAGGTCAGCAAAGCAGGTAGGTGAGCTCCAGATCTTCACTCTCCCTCCTTTCCTTGAAATCCAATCCTCTGGTCTTATTGTCAGCTCTGTATCAGACTATCTGCTGTGGTCTTTCCTCCCTCTACAGCCACTCAAAGGATATAAGCAGATGTTCACAGTAGAACACCCTATTTTTATCCTTCCCGTGGAATCCTTTAGTATCTGCTGTGGGATGGTCTTTCTGTACACTGTGAATATGTGTTGCTAACATTGGTTATTAAAGAAGCTGCTATGGCCTATGGCAAGGCAGAATAGAGCCAGGCAGGGAATCCAAGCAGAGAGACAAGGAGAAGAAAGGCAGAGTCACAGGAGATGCTGAGAGCTGCCAGGGGAGCAAGATGTAAGGGAACACAGGTAGCACCACAAAGCCACATGACAAAACATAGATTAATAGAAAGGGGTTGAATTAAGTTGTAAGAGCTAGTTAATGATAAGCCTGAGTTGTAGGCTCAGTTTGTTATTACAGTTTGTAATTAATATAGGTCTCTGTGTGTTTGTTTACTTGGGACTGAGTGGTGGTGGGACATAGGGATAGAGGAATGAGAATAAACCCAGGACAAAGGCACAGAAAATGTTTTCAACAAAATCCTACAAGAAATTTTCCCTAGCCTGGAGAAGGAGGTGCCTATCAAAGTACAAGAAGCATACAGAACTCAAATAGACTGGACCAGAAAGAACTTCCCATCACCACATAATAATCAAACATTAAATGTACACAACAAAGAAGGAATTTTAAAAGCTGCAAAGGAAAAAGACCAAGTAACAGGTAAAGACAGGACTATTAGAGTGACATCTGACTTCTCAATGAGACTCTAAAAGCCGGAAGGGTCTGGATAGATATTTTACAGATTCTATGACAGTGGTTTCGACTTGAGGATCTTAACCTCCTTGGGGGTGAATGACCCTTTCACAAGGGTTGCATATTAGATATCCTGAATATCAGATATTTATACTATGCTTCATAACAGTAGCAAAATGACAGTTATGAAGTAGCAACCAAAATAATTGTATGGTCAGCAAAATAATTTTTGGGGTCAGCACACCATGAACTGTATTAAAGGGCTATAGTGTTAGGGTGCTTGAAAAGCACTGCTCTAAGAGAACACAGATGCCAGCTCAGATTTCTATGCAGCAGAACTTTCTATCTCAATAGATGGAAAAAGAAAGACATTTCAAGATACAACTAAGCAGTATCTAGCTACAATCCCAGCTCTACAGAGGCGCTGGAAGGAAAACTTCAACATGAAAAAGCTGACCACATACAAGGACATACAAGGAATAAATAATATCAAACCAGGAAATCAAAAAGGGGGGTCACATAACCACAAGAAAATAACAAGAATCAATAAATACAGCTCACTGATCACTCTCAACATCAATGTTCACAATTCCCCCAATAAAAAACATAGACTGCTTGGTGGTGGCAAATGCCTTAATCCCAGCACTCAGGGAGGCAGAGGCAGGTGGATTTCTGTGAGGTCAAGCCCAGCCTGGTCCACAGTGTGAGCTCCAGAAAAGTCAGGGATATACACAGAGAAACCCTGTCTTGAAAAAACAGCCAACTAACTGACTGACCAACTGACCAACTAATAAACAACAACAACTACAAACCCTAGGTGAGAGGAGAGAAGAGGGGGATTTGTGATTGGTATGTAAAATGAATAAAAAAAATTCTTAAAAAACAAAACAAAGATACCCCCCCCCCAAAGACTAACAGAATGGATGTGAAAAATGATACATCCTTCTGCTGCATCCAAGACATACCTTGACAGCAAGGATAGACATCACCTCAGGGTAAAAGGATAGAAAAAGATATTCCAAGCAAATGGTCCTAAGAGGCAAGTTGGTGTAGTCATTTTAATGTCTGATAAAACAGACTTCAAACTAAAACAAATCAGAAGTGATAGAGAAGGACACTACACACTGATCAAAGGAAAAATCCACGAAGAGGACATTGTAATTCTTAAAATTTATGCACCAAATACCAGGGACCCAAGTTCATGAAAGAAACACAACTTACTTTTTCTTCATTAAGATACAATCAAATTATATCTAGATAAAAATTTCAAAATAGTGTTAATTGTTTCAAGGAGTACAATAATTCTATTGAAAGTAAACAAACATTCAGTTATAAAAGAATTAAATCTTTAGGTATGTACTCATACAAATGTACTACACAGGAAAGGCTGAAATGAAGGAGGGCTATGATCCCAAATTTTGCAGGTTTGCATTCTACTTTATTGTGATGCAAGATCCTGATAAGAAAATCAAAACCACGGTGTATGGAAAGCATCGTTTGTCTGAATTAAATCCTTAGTAAGATGGTGGGAAAAGAAGAAAAGTAAAAACACAATAGATGTTTATAATGAATTTGCTTTTCATTTGCACACTCATTTAGACTTAATGTAGCTTTGTATAAACAGGAAATTTTAGGATGACAAGATAGCTCAGAAGGGGAATTTGCTTCTCCCAGGGCTGGTGCCCTGAGATTAATCTCTGGGAGCCACATAATGGGAGCAAAGAACTGACTTCCTTAAATTTTCCTTTTACCTCCGTGAGCACATGGTGACTTGTGTGCACATGCACACATAGGTAAGTAGGTAAGTAAGTAAATAAATAAATAAGCAGACAAATAAATAAATATGTAAAATGTGGAATATCTCAAATGGATGCAGAGAATCCTCTTAGAGAAATTTGATTTCGCGATGGCTGCAAGTTTGTAGTGACTTCCATCATAAAGATTTTGCAATTACTAATTTTTATGACACACACAAAAAAACTTGTCACTAAAATGAAGAGCTGACTGGGTTTAGCCGTTCAAAGCGGGAGCCATTTCCGATTCTCTGGTGGATGCACACTGCAGATAAGGCATTACAGTGCTGTGACAACTCGTAGAGACAGCTGTGCATATACTACATCCAAACAAGGATTAGACAAGGATGTTTCTTCCAGAGGGTACAATTCTATTCATCTCAAAAGACTACAGTCACATGGACAAAACAGAAGTAAAGTTAAGTGATTTTAAAACAACTCAGAAACAGACAAGTCCCTCTATCTTCTAACAGAGTTCCTGACACAAAATAATCATATGAATAGGAACAAAGTATTGGTTCAATGGGATTTTTTTTGTTTTTGTTTTTTGTTTTTTGTTTTTTTCAAGGCAGGGTTTCTCTGTGTAGCTTTGCACCTTTCCTGGTACTCACTTTGGAGACCAGGCTGGCCTCGAACTCATAGAGATCTGCCTGCCTCTGCCTCCCAAGTGTTGGGATTAAAGGCGTGCGCCACCACCGCCCAGCAATGTGATTTTTATATATGCAAATATTACTTCCTAAGTGCTATTGTCTAAAACACTATTAAGTAATACTAAGTTATAAAATAACATTTACTTTTATCAGCTCAGTCCCTATCTAAGCTTTCTTTTATTTTGATACTGTTTGAAGTAATATTTCTCAATTTAAGAATAGGTTGAGTAGAAATGACTATCTGGTTGCAGTTAGTATTATAGACATAAGTTAATGCTTTAAAAAAATTTTTGTCTCTGTATGGAATGTCAGCAAACTATTCTGAGAAACAAATTCTTTGTGTTCTAAGAATAATTTTTTTCTGCATGTCTTTTGCTCTCTGCAGCACATCATTGTTCTGGCTGTTTCCTCCTCAGTTTTCCTACATCTTTAATGTCAGTTATATTTATTAGCACTCCAAAATTCATACTGGATCAATTCCCATGAACTGATGTCACATGCAGGTGGCCCATACTTCCTTGAACTTTAATATTTCAAAGTCCCAGAACATTAAAAAGATTAATGTGTGGCAAATTATTTGTGGCAAAATGTTAGTTCCTGAAACGAGCACTTTTGGCCCCTTGCAGCTCTCCACGGCATGCACTTATTCTCAGCACGGGGACCACATCAGGCTTTTGTGTGTATAGGACTGTAGACCCGTCAGTCATACAGAACAAACAGCTTTTATTTTTTAATGTGCAAGCAATGTGTGTCTTATGTGGATTTTGTAGGATAATTGACAGGTTTTCAAATTTATTATTGTGTTTCTACTGGCATTAAACATATCTAATTATATTCTTCTTTGATTGAAAGGAAAGCGGCATGGGTTTTATTCTCAAGACAATATTTCTAAGCTATAGCTCAGAGAAATAGAATGAATATGTAGTTGTTCTCATCTGCTATTTTTAGATTTTGCTGCTGAGATATTTATTAGATTTTTATTTTGCTGCTGAGATTTGCAGGGGCTACTTGGTTCATCTCTCTCTTTCTCTCTCTCTCTCATCTAACTATCATCTATCTATCTATCTATCATCTATCTATCTGTCTTTCTATCTTCTATCTATCTATAGTTATATATATATTTTACATTTATATTTATTATATTTATATTATATGGTTTATAGTTTTGTATTCATGACTACAATGACTTATTCATATATAATTGGCCAAGAAGAGAAGGATTTAGGAAGTGGGCTTCTACAGTAAAATCAATCTTTGTGAGACTGTCTTTCCTACTTCTCTTCCTGGAATCCTAGCATATAGCAAAGAATTATGCACAAGCTAAATCATCAACACATCACAATTGGGAGATTAATGAAGAGATAACACTTCCCGACCTCAAGTTTCCTAAATTGTCAGGGGAAATGTAAACCTCAACAAACAAAATTTTATAGTGTTTATTTATAATATCTCAGCATAGACAAAGAAATGAAATAATTAATTTTGAGGTGAGAAAAAATATATCATTCTTAATTTCCTACATTTTTCTTTGGTTAGAACTTTTAATATAATGGGGATATTTATTTTCTCAAATATTCTTGTGAATCCATGCTTCTCTTTGTCTTTGGCAAAGTATTTTCAAATCATTATGTTCTAGCTTCAGAGGAAAATGGTTTTAATAGTATTCAACTCCTTATGCTTTCCAGGGAGATAGTCAAGGGGAGTTCATACACCCATATATCAGGGATCTGATTTGAAGACCGAGGGGGAGAGATATAGGAAAGAAAAGGGTACTACTCATACATTATTTAAAAACCTTTATTAGCCCTTTGAATGCCAGTACAGAGAAAGGGAGAAAGGAAGGAAGGAAGGGAGAGAGGGAGAGAGGGAGGGAGAGAGGGAGGGAGGGAGGGAGGGAGGGAGAGAGAGAGAGAGAGAGAGAGAGAGAGAGAGAGAGAGCTTTGACTTTAGTCCTATCCCTTAATAGACTAGACATATATAATCAAAGTTTACTTACATAAGTCAGCTGATATTACCCAAAGCAGATTTGTGTATAGGGATGAGATGGATGCTTGAGAATTAGAGATGTGCTCATTATTTAGAGAGCTTACAGATTGTCCCAACAGCAATAGGAATTTATTTAGTACATGTTGGATTCTAATAAAAGTATTCCCAATGGGCCTAATTCTACACTGCTTCCTGCCATAAAAGATCTGCATGTGTTACAGGGAAATTCTAGGGCAGAAGCCTCTGGAGGGAGAAGAGTCAATTTAATAATGCATCTGCTTCTGATCGTCAAGAAGACATACACCTGCACTTCCACAGTGGCTACAGCAGAGATACACCAAATTATAAAAACTATGCACCCTGGATACACAGACACTGGGGCACATACTGAAAAATGATTTCTGTTGCTCTGCACACCTCACCATTATTGTTTTTAATATGTAGGCAAGGCCAGTATTAAAGAAATAGAGCCATGACACATTTATATGGTATGGTTATTATTTTTAATCATCTTATTTGTATTTTATAATTACATAATTTACCACTTCCCTCTCCTCCTTTTATAGCATCCCATATACCCTTCCTCGTTCTCTTCCAAATTTGTGGCTTCTTTTTTCATTAATTGTCTGACATATACACATGTAAATGTATTTTTATATACTATATATTCCTAAATACATAAATATATCCTTTTTAGTCTGTATAATGTTACTTTTATGAATATTTTCAGAGTTGACCATTGTCATCTCATGTGAGAAAATGTTATTTATACTATATATGTATATTTATATACAGATTAATGTGTATTATAGTGTCTTTTAAAGCAAATAGTTAAGAGTATGATTTCTTAAGTTTTTTTTCAGATGTCTTTACTGCTGTATTACCCTCTTTTCTCCTTCCTCTGTATTTATTTACTCCCTACTCTAATTGGAGCTCTCTCTCTATTTTTCCCACTTACTCCATGTCTTAGGGTTACTATTGCTGTGATGAAACACCATGACCAAAAGAAAATTGGAGAGGAAAGGGTTGATTTGTCTTACATATCCTGAATCACAGTCCATTGAGGGAAACCAAGGTGGGAACTCCAACCCAGAAGGAACCTAGAAGCAGGAGCTGATGGAAGAGTGTTGCTTACTGGCTTGTTCCTTATGGCTTCCCTAGTCTGCTTTCTTATGGAACTCAGGACCACCAACCTAAGGATGTCCCAAGCCACAATGGGCTGAGCCTTCTCCCATCAGTCACTAACCCTATACAGGCTTGCTAGCTACAGCTCAGTCCTCTGAATGCATTCATCAATCAAAGTTCCCTCCTCTCATATGACTATAGCTTGTGCCAAGTTGACATGAAACTGGCCAGCACATGCCCTCAGATCGCCTGTGCCCTGTTATTCCTCTTTATTTTTATTTTAATTGTTTTATTCATTTTACATAACAACCACAGATCCCCCTCTCATCCCTCGTCTTGCTTCCCTGCCACTTCTTCCCCCAACTCCCTCCTCCAACAGTTTAAGATCTCCCAAGGGAGGACAGCTAAGCCTGGTACATTCAGTTGAGGCAGGCCCAAGCCCCTCCCCGCTTTATCAGGGGTAAGCAAGGTATCCAACGTTAGGTAATGGAATCCAGAAAGCTGGCTCATACATCAGGAATAGATCCTGATC
The DNA here is from genome assembly GCF_004664715.2 of Peromyscus leucopus. Classification (NCBI taxonomy): domain Eukaryota; kingdom Metazoa; phylum Chordata; class Mammalia; order Rodentia; family Cricetidae; genus Peromyscus; species Peromyscus leucopus. Next base: position 57,316,230 of record NC_051085.1, read on the forward strand.
ACACTGCCAAGGGCCCCTCAAACAGACCCAGCAAAACAGCTGTCTCCCATATGCAGAGGCTTTAGTCCAGTCCTAGGCAGGTTCCACAGCTGTTGGTCTAAAGTCTGTGAGTTCCTTTGAGGTTGGTTCAGTTGTCTCTGTAGATTTCCCTTTCATGACCTTGACCCTCCTTGCTCATGTAATCCCTCTTCCCTCTCTTCAACTGGATTCCCAGGGCTCAGCCTGGTGCGTGGTTGTGGATCTCTGCATCTGCTTCCATCAGTTACTGGATGGAGGCTCTATGATGACAATTAGGGTATTCACCAATCTGATTACCAGGGTAGGCCAGTTCAGACACCCTCACCACTGCTGCTAGTAGTCTAACCTGGGGTTGTCCTTGTGGATTCCTGGGAATTTCCCTAGCACCAGGTTTCTCCCTAACCCTGTAATGTTTCCTTCTATCAAGATATCTCTTTCATTGTTCTCCCACTCCATCCCTCTCCCAGCTCGACCATCCTGTTCCCTCATGTTCTCATCCCCCATGCTCTACCCTCTATTGCCCACCCCCCCACCTCATCCCCAGTTTACTCATGGGAATCTCCTCTATTTCCTCTTCCCAAGGTGATCTGTACATCCTTTTTAGGGCCCTCCTTATTTCCTACTTTCTCTGGAGTTGTGGGTTGTAGTCTGTTTATCCTTTGCTTTACATCTAGTATCCACTTATAAGTGAGTGCATACCATGTTTGTCTTTCTGAGTCTGGGTTACCTCAGTCAGGATGATATTTTCTAGTTCCATCCATTGCTTGCAAATTTCTTGGTGTCATTGTTTTTTTACAGCTGAGTAGTACTCCATTGTGTAAATGTACCACGTTTTCTTAATCCATTCTTCAGTTGAGGAGCTTCTAGGTTGATTCTAGGTTATGGCTATTATGAATAATGCTGCTATGAACATAGCTGAGCAAGTGTCCTTGTGGTATGATTGAGCATCCCTTGGGTATATGCCCAAGAGTAGTATCATTGGGTCTTGAGGTAGATTGATTCCCAATTTTCTGAGAAGTTTCCATACTGATTTCCAGAGTGGGTGTACAAGTTTGCACTCCCACCAACAGTGGAGGAGTGTTCCCTTTTCTCCACATCCTCTCTAACATAAGCTGTCATCAGTGTTTTTGATCTTAGCCATTCTGACAGGTGTAAGATGGTATCTCGGAGTCATTTTGATTTGCATTTACCTGATGACTAAGGATGTTGAGCAATTCCTTAAATGTCTTTTGGCCATTTGGGATTCTTCTGTTGAGAATTCTCTTTTTAGATCTTTAGCCCAGTTTTTAATTGGATTGTTTGGTATTTTGCTGTCTAATTTATTGAGTTTTTTTTTATGTATTTTAGAGATCAGCCCTCTGTCAGATGTGAGGTTGGTGAAGCTCTTTTTCTATTCTGTAGGCTGTCAATTTGTCTTATCGACCATGTCCTTTGCCTTACAGAAGCTTTTCATTTTCAGTTGGTCCCATTTATTAATTGTTGCTCTCAGTGTCAGTGTTACTGGTGTTATATTTAGGAAGTGGTCTCCTGTGGCAATGTTTTCTAGGCTATTTCCTACTTTCTCCTCTATCAGATTCAGTGTAGCTAGATTTATGTTGAGGTCTTTGATCCACTTGGATTTGAGTTATGTTCATGGTGATAGATATGGATCTATTTGCAATCTTCTACATGTTGACATCCAGTTATGCCAGCAGCATTTATTGAAGATGCTTTCCTTTTTCCATCATACAGCTTTGGCTTCTTTGTGAAAAATCAGGTGTTTGTAGGTGTGTGGATTAATGTCAGGATCTTCAATTTGATTCCATTGGTCCCCATGTCAGTTTTTATGCCAATACCAAGCTGTTTTTATCACTATAACTCTATAGTAGAACTTGAAGTCAGGGATGGTGATGCCTCCAAAAGTTGCTTTATTGTAAAGGATTCTTTTGGCTATCCTGGGTCTTTTGTTTTTCCATATGAAGTTGAGTATTGTTCTTTCAAGGTCTGTGAAGAATTGTGTTGGGATTTTGATGTGGATTGCATTGAATCTGTAGATTGCTTTTGGTAACATTGCCATTTTTATTATGTTGGTTCTACCTATCCATGAGCATGGGAAATCTTTCCATTTTCTGATATACATTCAGATAAAGAAGAAAAGTAATCATTAGTATTATCTAGGTGTAAATCCTTTGTCTTAGGGTTTCTACTGCTGTGATAAACACCATGACCAAAAGTAACTTGGAGAGGAAAGGGTTTGTTTCACTTTATAGTGTGTAAGTCCATCACTGAAAGAACTCAAGGTAGAAAATTGGAGACAGGAACTGATGATGAAGTCATGGAAGAATACTGCTGACTGGCTTGGTTCTCTTGGCTTGCTCAGCCTGCCCTCTTATATTACTCAGGACCACTAGCTCATGGATGGTACCACTCACAATGGGCTGGACCCCCAATATCTGTCAAGAAAATGCCCTACAGAATCGCCTACAGGAATATCTTACAGAGGCATTTTCTCAATCTAGAGTTACTCTTCCTAAGTGACTCTAGCTTATGTCAATTTGACATAAAACTAGCCACCATACCCTGAAAGGTAAAATAACAACTGGTTTGGTAAGACATGCCAATTGGTGCAATGGTGCCATGGACATAGTGAACGTGACTATCACTTTCTGATTCCATTTTAGGTCTGCTTCACGAGTTGAAATTACATCTGGCACCACTATCAGGGCCAAGAACCTTTGGCTAGACAAGCAATAGGGAAGAACCTACTACTTCTCTGCTAAGTGGGCATAGCATTAAACTGACTTCTAATGACTTATCATTCTCCCCACAGATTAGTGAATCTTTGAATCCCATCAAAGAAGCTTCTTTTTGTAGTAGATGGCAATTAAGACAGAGATCCACAACTCATCAAGGTACAGAGAATACTCAGCCCTAAATGGGACATTTATATCACACCCCTTTTCCAAAGGCTCACTGTAGGGATGAAGCTTCTAGGTCAGTACAAACAATATCTTCATGTTCTGAATCAAATATGTAGTCCTGCCAATAAAAGAGTCTCATGCTCACGTTCTGGAGGGTAACCACAGCATTGACAATAGCCTGCAACATTTAAGGGTCTATGGGAACTCACTGGCTAACAACTCCAAAAGTGGCAACCAATTCCTGGCACTGGGCCTTCTATTTCTTAGCCTGTGGTGTGTACTTGTTTTTACCCATTGTAGGATAACTCCATCTAATCTCTTTATGTATATGCATATGTATATATTTTAGGAAGCTTCTATAGTAATAGGTTGTCATGTGACCTTTTGAATAGTCTTTAGTGTTAGCTCTCCTTTCCCATATTTCTTCTTCTATCTTGCCCTTCCACCATTCACACTCTTTAACTCTTCTTGTTTCACTTTTACTCTTTAAATTTTATACCAGTATGTTCATATCTCCTTGCTTGAAGTCATGCCTTACCTTTTAACTGTATGGGTATTCAGAAATATCTGACAGGTCAAAGTTAACATCCACTGGTAAATCCATGGAGTTGGAAACAATTATGAATGAGGTAATCCAGATCCCAAAATCAAATGTCCCATGTTTTATAAACATCTCTTAACATGCAAGCCAATAGCTTTAGAATATGTAAAGTTTTGTATGTGAGTAATAGGAAAAAAAAGGTCTATGATTCTTTGAAGGATTTAGGGCTAGCACCTGAAAAATTAACTGAAAGTCATTAGAAAGAAGAGCATATGTGTATGTGCACACATATAAACCACACATAGATATATGTAATGTACAGGCCAGACACTTTATTGGAAATATTTTTAAAATCTAGAATATTGAAGAAAAATCATGTAAACAATATTTGTAATTTTATTAGATTTTTCCCATTGATTTTGATTCTTACGTAGAGAAAAAAGAGGGAAGAATGTTTTTCTTCTAAATTATGAACTTGGAAACTAATCCTATGACTTAAAAGCCACAGAAAAATCCTTCCCTCTGTCTCTTTCTCTTTCCATGTGTAGGCGTGTGTTTTATCATAATGAGGCATCTCCAAGGGGATAATTGCTATTAATAACTGCAGGAATAATTAAACACGAGTGGAGAAAGGATGTTCAGAAACAGGATTTGGCTACTGGTGATTATGATAAAAGTAACAAAGTTCTGTCTTAAATTGAGCATTTACTGTGCCAGATACAACAATTTCTAAGTCAAAGTATATTATGTAATAATGTATCATATAGTATCACATAATATGTTATCATATATAGTGATATATAGCACTCTATATTATGATGAACTAATAATGTTATACAAATTTTATAACATATATAGTATATATTAGTGAATATTGACTACCTAGTTTAATTTAAAAATTAATTTAAAAATTAATTTGGAAACAATATTCACTATTTATAAATGAAGTCAGAGTGCACTAGACAAAGATTGACTTACACTATAAAACACAACAAAAATGGCAATCTGAATGCAGATTTTCAATAATGTGATACTAACAAGGCTTGGCAAGAGCTGATTAATGTTCAAAAATTGTAAACTCTGTAAATGAAGATTAAGTTTAGTCTGTATAAAAAGTGATTGGTTTTTTTAACCTCTCTGCCAAAGAACAATCATAACTGTTAGAACCTCAGGGTGAGAAAAAGTCTCAATTCAATAATATATTTTTAAAATTAATTCCCTATATACATATAAAATGTGTTTTGATCAAATTCATTAATTCTCCTGATTCCCCCAACCCACTCCCAATTCTCTCTCCACACTCTTTTGTGTATTGCTTGCTTGTTTATTTTTATACCTAAAAAGTCTTAATGTGTCCTGTCCAAAGATTCTGGATTGCTGTGTGGTCTTCCACTAGAGTGTGGTCAACTTACCATGGACTATACTCTTGAAGGAAACTGATACTCCCTCACTCAGCATCATTCACTGTCGGTAGTTCCTTGGCTAAGACTAGCACATAGTGCCCACCTTTCTTCTCCATCTTGGAAGTTGATCTGACTTGAACTTGCACAGACCTTGTATGCATTGTCACAACCACTGTGAGTCCATTGCATGCGTGTCCTGTTGTGTCCAGAAGATACTGTTTCTTGTAGCCATCCATTGCATCTGGCCCTTATGCCCTTTCTACTTCCTCTTTCACAATAATCCTTGAGCCTTGGGAGGAGGGAGTGTGATACAGATGTCACATTTGGGCAGAGCATTCTACTGTCTTATTCTCTGTACCTTGATGAGTTGTGGGTCTGCGTTAATCATCATCTACTGCAAATAGAACCTTCTTTGATTAGGGTTAGATGCACTAATATATGAGTATGGTAAGTCATAAGGAGTCAGTTTAATACCATGCACATTTAGCATAGTCAGAGTAGTAGGTTATCCCCTAGGACCTAGGACCTGTCTCTAGCCACATGTTCTTCACCCACTAATAGCACAAGGCATGGTTTTCAAATTGTGGAGAGGGCCTTGAATCCAATCAGAAAATGGTTAGCTACTCCTATGTTGTTTTGGCCACTATTGAACCAGTAGGTATGTCTTGCCAGACCAGTTGTTATTGTAGTTTGCAGGGTTAACAGCTGTGTAAGACTGATGATTATTTTTCTCTGGTAGCATTTGTAGAACCTTCCAGTACTACAAAAGCTAGCCAATAGGATGAAACTTCCAGAACAATAAAAGCTTGCTATATGCTTCTTCTATGACTCAAGTGTGTAGCATCTTCAGCACCAGGGTTTTATTGTCACGTTCTAAAGAATCACAAATAGTACTGGCAATGAAGGCTTACGAGACCTCATTGGCCAACTGCCCCAGAAGATGCAATCCACTTATGTCATTGTGGTTTCTATTTCTTAGACTGTGGTGTTTAACTAATAGATATATGGTCAACTGTTATAGGAGGGCTCTATTATATATATGTTGCTATGTTATTGCATAGGTTTCCAAATGATCTTTCCAAAAGATCTTTAGTGATATTTATTCTTCTCTGTATTCCTTCATCTGCCCTGTCCTTGAGTTCCCCACCATAATATAACTCTTTCTGTTCCATTATTTCCCTTCAAGCCTTTAAGCCACTGTATTCTATCTTCCAATCTTTGAAAGCCTCTCTACTATGGACCCTTACTAACTTCCTTGTCAGGGTCAAGGACAGAATCTCTAGTTAGTGGAAAAATATAGACCTCCCCCCCCCTCCCCGCCCCCATAAGACAGGGAACTAGATCAGCTTATAGTCAGGTTGCCTAGCAACAGGACATTGAGTCAGAGCCCTTGACCCTCTCACCCTGTAAACATCCTATACAAACATCCTGTTAGCTTGCCCCACCTTATGCAGATGACAGCTTCTTGCTCCCCCCACCCTTCAGGAACTATATAAACCCTTGTTTATATAAAACCTTGATCAGAATCTAGACTTGGTGTATTTTCCTTTGTATCTTTTTTCCCTACATTCCCTCCTTAGGGTGGTTGAGAACCCGTCGTAAACCTGCAGGTGGGGCACTTCCTGACTCATACAGATATTCAAAATGAAGCACAAATATCTGAATATTCAAAACTAGCATCTACAAATGAGAGAGAACATTTGAAATTATAAAATTCACAGATAAATGGATAACACTGGAAATAATTTTTTTGATTGAGATAATCCAGACCCAGAAAATCAATTATATTTTTTGTAGTGAAAGAGGATCTCTGTGGTGATATTTTGTTTGTGGTCTAACAAGTAAAGCTTACCTGTAGATCAGGGTGTGGAGCTAAGCCACTAGTTAGCTGTAGAGGCCAGGCAATGGTGGCATACACCTTTAATCCAAGCACTCAGGAGGCAGAGGCAGATGGATCTCTGGGAGTTCAAGGCCACCCTGGGCTATACAAGATCGTTTCAGCGTAAACGAGAAACAGAGCCAGGCAGTGGTGGCACACACCTTTGATCTAGCACTTGGGAGGTGGAGACAGGAGGTGATATGGCTGGATGGAGAAAGGAATATAAGGTGGGAGGAGGCAGGAGCTCGGTCCCTTTTGTACTGAGGAGTTGGAGAGGTAAGAGGTGGTGGCTGTTGCTTACTCTTTTGTCTCTCTGACCTTTCAGCATTTACCCCTATATCTGACTCCAGGTTTTTATTATTAAGACTAATTAGAATTTGTTATACAGATCTCTGTAAAGTATAAATACAATGCAACTCTGGAATAATAGCTATATTACAGAACCAGTCATCATTTAGTGTTCCTTTCTGCCTTGTGGCATTTAGAAGAGAATATCCAAGAAATGCAGGTTTGACACTTGATTTTGTGGGCAGCTCCATGCATTCATATTTTTTTCAAAAAATAAAAATCAGCTTCATGCAGATGTTTTAAAATAATAGCATGCATTATTGAATTTTAATACTTCAACTGATATATGCACATGCAAAGGGAATGCAAATAAAAGATCCATTTACTCATTCCTACAGCTTGTCATAATAATTGTCCCCCAAGGAGAGGAACACTTTGACTTCAAGTCAAAGAAATTTACCAAATTGGAGGCCAATGCCATTTTCATAGTTTTATAGATAATGAAATTGAGGGAAAGAAATGTTAAATCATGTCCCTAGGTTTGTGGATATGATAGACATTATATTCAAACATTTAGAAACATCAATATTTTAGTAAACTTTGAACACTTGGGGGAATCTCTAGGTTTCTTTGTTTTTTCCAGAGCTGAGGATTGAACCCAGGGCTTTACACTTGCTAGACAAGTGTTCTACCACTGAGCTAAATGCCCAACTCCTAGATTTTTTTTTATCATACTGTGAAATCTCAAAGAAAAGGTAATATTTATTTTTTAAATGAGTATAATTACAATAATTAAAATCCAAAATGAAGAGTTATTTATTTATTTATTTTGCATCCTGGCCACAGTTTCCCATCTCTCCTCTCCTCCCAGTCCATACCCCTACCCTGCTCTATTCCCGCCCCCCCCCAACCACTCTTCCTCTGCTTCTGTTCAGGAAAGGACAGGTATGCTGTGGATAACACTTTATATAAATAAAACACTGACGGCCAGTGACCAGACAGGAAGTATAGGCGGGACAAAGAGAGAGGAGAATTGGGGAAACAGGAAGAAGGGAGAGAGACACTGCAGCCACCGCCAGGACAAGCAGCATGTAAAGATGCTGGTAAGCCACCAGCCACGTGGCAAGGTATAGATTTATAAAAATGGGTTAATTTAAGATTAAAAAAACAGTTAGCAAGAAGCCTGCCATGGCCATACAGTTTACAAGTAATATAAGCGTCTGCGTGATTATTTTATACAGGGATTGTGGGACTGCGAGGCTTGGTGGAACCTGGGGAGAAGCCCTCCAGCAACACAGGTATCCCATTGATATCAACAAAATATGACATCAAGTCTGTTAAGAGTAAATGGATTGAAATAAAGTGGGAATATTGCACAAACCAATTGTTTTCTAAATGTTTATATGCAGTTCTTAAAAATTAATTTTACTTTCAGAATTTATTTTCACACTTACTGTATCTCTACTTTCACCCTGAGGGAACTGACATGTGATGTGTTATGTCTGCTTGTCTGTGCATCATGGCATGGTTGCACTCCAAGTAAGTGGCAATACAATGAAAAATCTATTGTAATGGACTTTGGTTAAGTTATCCAAACCTTGTAGGCCTCAGTTTTCTCACTTACGACATCAGGATAACAATGAAGCTGTGATTATAAATGGTGTCTGGCTTAATAAATGATTACACTATCTTTCTCCAAAGCCTAGACAAAAATGGGTTCAAGCTAAGGAAGAAAGACTATGTATAAAATCCTATAGGAAAGGAAGTGAAGCTCTGTCTTTGTTACTCTAGAAACCTCACACTCCCATTCCTCATTGTACATATTTAGACAGTTCACACTCTGTGTTACATACTGAAAATTCATTTCCCTTAAAAATTCATCAAGCCTTGGGGCTGAGGAGAGAGCGTGGTTGGTGAAGTACTTACAGGGCAAGCATGAGGAATATAATATATATATATATATATATATATATATATATATATATATATATATATAAATGTATATAAATATATAATGTTTTGGTTTTTGTAGTTTTTTCTTTTGTGGTGGTTTGAATAAGTATGGCTCCCATAGACTCATATGTTTAAATGCTGGGCCTACAACAAGTGGCACTATTAGGAGATGTGACCTTGTTAGAGTAGATGTGGACTTGTTAGAGGAAGTGTGTCACTGGGGAGGTGGGCTTTGAGGTCTCATATATGCTCAAGCCACACCCAGTGAGTTACAATTTACTTCCTGTTGCATGTGGATCAAGATCTAAAACCTTTAGCTACCTCTCCAACTCCATGTCTGCCTGCATGCTGCTTTGCTTCCTGCTGGGATGATGATGGACTAAACCTCTGAAACTATATGCCATCCCCAATTAAATGTTTTCCTTTATAAAAGTTTCAGTGGTCATGGTGTCTCTTCATAGCAATAGAAACCTGTAAATTGAGGCTTTTCTGTCCTGCCCGGCCCTGCAGCTGTTTCTGAATAACCAGTCAGAGGCTTAATATTAATTACAAATTGTTTGGCCTGTTGTTCAGGCTCATTATTAACTAGCTCTTACAACTTAAATTACTCATTCCTATTAATCTATGGTTTGCGACATGTCTCATGCCTTTACCTGTGTTCTAATACATCTTACTACTCCAGTGCTGGCTGGCTGGTGTCTGCTCATGGCTACACCCTTCTTTTCTCTGTCTCTATGCTTAGATTTCCTGCCTGGCTCTATTCTGCCTTGCTATAGGCCAAAGCATCTTCTTTATTAACCAATGATAATAAAACATATTCATAGCCTACATAAAGACCTTCCCACAGCAGAAACTCTAATTAAGACATTAAAAAAAACATTTATTTTATTATTACATTTTTGAGAATTTTATACATGAATATTGTTTTTATATAATTTCTACCCATAACTTTCTTCCCTATAAGTCCTCCATGTCCCCTCTGCTCCCTCTCTCTCAACTTAATGGTTGTTTCTTTAATTATAGCTTGTGTGTGTGTGTGTGTGTGTGTGTGTGTGTGTGTGTGTGTACATACAATCTACTGAGTACATTTAGTGCTATTCATCAGTAAGTGCATTTGCTGCACAGCCATGTCAAGGACCCCAATGCTTCAGCTCCACGGGAATGGCAAAGTCTTCCCTAGGTTATCCCAGAGAAATGGAAAAACCTTTCCCCTGTTCTGTGTATGGATGTTGATAGTGTAAGAATAAAGTAGACCTCCTGCCAAGATTAGCTGAATCTGCTTCCTTGTTTGCCTGTATACAATAAACTTGCCTATTCAATTCGGATGTATAAAGAATTGTGCTGAGTTTCCTGGCTGCTGCTGTTGAAACTCCATCAGAGCACATGGCCCACTTGATCTGTATGTGTGTCTTTCCCTTCTTGTTTTCCTTGTCATCCCACTCAGGTTAAATCCAAAGCTATTCATGTTGTGGTACAGGTATAAAGAAAATAAAACCATGCAGGTAAATTAGTGGAAGTTGAAAATACTATACAGAGTGAGGTAACACAGACCAAAAATACAATCACTCCATTCTTACTTGTGGACCATAGCTCCAAATCTCCAGACATAAGTATAGTACCTGGCGTAACCATAGAAACCAGGAAAATAAAATGGATACCATGGAGAGTAGAAGAGCTCAAGAGAGGAAAGAAGTGGGATAAGGTGCAATGAAAGGGGAAGTGGGGAAGTCAAGGGGAGAACTTTTCCTGGGGATAACGGGAGAGGAAAGGTGAAAGATAAAGACACCAAGGATGCTTTAAAAAGCCACGAGGAAACAGAATTATATGTTTACTTAAAAATACATAAAATATGTTTATGATTGTAAATATATATATATATATATATGCACATATATTAATACTTTAAATGAAGTTACACTACTTGGAGGTGATAATGTTACCTCAAGGAGCCTTAGTTTACCAAACAAAACCATAGGAACAGGCAAGGAAATCTGCCTGTTGAATCTTGGTCAAAGGAGTCCAAAAGACTCCCAAAACAATATAGAGTATCAATATTCCTGGTGGTTGCCTCCAGAATTTGGCCATAAGATCCTATTGTTTAAGATAACACACACCTTGGACACAGAACTTGAAAGAATTGAGATGGAAATTGTCTTAGGATTTCTATTGCTGTAATAACATATTGTGACCAAAAGCATCTTGGGGAGAAAAGGTTTATTTGGCTAACATATGCTGGGTCACAGTCCATTGAGGGAATCCAGGGCAGGAATTCAAGACAGAAAACCAGGAGTCTCTAAGAAGAAGATGTGGAGGAATGCTTGCTGGCTTGTTCCCCTTGGCTTGCTCAGTTTGCTTTCTTATACAGTCCAGGACCATTTGCTCAGAGGAGACACCACCCACAGTGGTCTAGGCCATGCCCCATCAATCATTAATCAAGAAAATCACAAACAGAGTTGTTTTCAGACAAATTTTATGGAGGCATTTTCTCAATTAAGATTCTCTTTTCCCAGATATATCAAAATTTGTGTTAATTTGACAAAAACTAACCAGCACAGTGATAGGTATGAGTCTAAGTTCATTCTTCAACCTGTGGACACCCAGTTTTCCAGTTTCTCCAGTGTCATTTGTTGAATATGCTATTTTTTTTCCTTCAGTGTATATTTTTGGTATCTTTGTCAAATGTGAAAAGGCTCTAATTAGTGTACTCATCCATGGGTCTTCTATTTTGTTCTATTCATCTATAGGGTTCTTTTTTTTGTCAATACAATGCTCTTTTTATTACTCTGTCTCTATAATATGGCTTGAAATCTGAAATGGTATTCCTTCAAGCATTGTGCTTTGTGCTCAGGATTCCTTTGAGTGTTTGGGGTCTTCAGAGCCTCTGTAAGAATTTTAGGTTCTTTTTTTCCTATGAAGAATGCTGTTGGGATTTTAATTGATTTTTCTTTGATGCTGTAGATTACTTTTAGTAGGATGATCATTTTCATAACATGACTATACAATTCCATGAGTATAGAAGATCTTTCTATTTTCTATTGTCTTCTTCAGAGATTTAAAGTTTTCATTGCAAAGGTCTTTCAGCTCTTTGGTTAGCATTACTCCCAGAGATTAATTAATTAATTAATTTAAGGAGAATTGTGAATTGGAGTATTTCAATGACCTCTTTCTTAGCAAGTGTATTATTGTTACATAGAAAGGCTACAGATTTTGTAAGTTAATTTTTTTCTTTTGTTATACATTTTTAAAATTTATTCTCTTATACTTTACATTCTGACCACAATTTCTCCTCCCTCCACCCATCCCAACCATCCCCCCATCTCCCATCTCCCCCAGATACACTCCTCATTTTCCCTTCAGAAAAGATCAGGTCTACTAGGGATATCAAACAATACCGCCTAATAAGTCACACTAAGACTAGGCACAAACCCTCATATCAAGGATAGACAAGGAAACCTAGCAGAAGGAAAAGGATTCCAAGAGCAGGCAAAAGAAAGAGCAACAGATCTCAGTCCCACTGTTATGAGTTTCACAAGAATACCAAGCTATTCAACTATAACATATACACAGTGGATCTAGTTCTGACCCATACAGTCTCTGTGAATCCCATTGAACCCTGCTTAGTTGATTCTGTGGGCCATTTTCTGTAGCTGGAGTTTTCTCCAGTCCCGCCCAAGCCTACAGCCACTCACACCCAAATGAACACACAGAGGCTCATATTAATTACAAACTGTATGGCCTAACGGCTCAGGCTTCTTGCTAGCTAGCTCTTATATCTTAAATTAACCCATTTCTATAAATCTATACCTTGCCACATGGCTCATGGGTTATTGGTATCTTTACATCTTGCCTCTCCTGGTGCTGGCTGGCAGTGTCTCCTCATTCAGCTTTCCTGTTCCCAGAATTCTCCTCTCTGCTTGTCCCACCTATACTATATTTCCTGTCTGGCTACTGGCCAATCAGCATTTTATTTATCAACCAAATCAGAGCAACATATTCACAGCCTACAGAGTGATATCCACAGCACTTCCCTTTTCTTTTTTTTCAAAAAGGAAGGTTTTAACTTTAACATAGTAAATTTACATATAACAAAACAATTATCAAGCAATAATTACAGTTAACATATCTAGTCTATTTATAATATCTAGTATATTTGTATTTGGCAAAAATTAAAGAAGACATCCTATTTATCCTATATTTGTGAGTCTAAGACTTCATATTTAACTTTTCTCTTATCATAACTAAGGAAATTATAACTATCTAGTCATTAACTACATCAAAGACCTCAGAAGGATATACTATTAACTGAGAAATGGGAGAAGGACCCAAGCAACTTTTGTCTTGCAAGAGTAGACAGAGACAGCTGGCAGCCTGAACAGTCATCCAAAGTTCCTCTGTAAAGTTGGGGCATCTGTCTCCAGCCCACAGGCTTAGAGTCTCTTAGTCACTTATCTCTGTGTCCTGTAGAATGTCTGGCAGTTTCTTCTGCAAAGCAGGAACCTGAAGAACCATTTTGCCAGTCAAGGTTCAGTGGTCACCTTTCTATGGGTCCTGGATGTCCAGTCGATATAGCATTTTGTCAAGCAGTCCAGGCAAGAACAGTTTCTTACCCAAATGGCTATTTTTGCCAAGAAGAAGATAAACTCCATATAGAGTGTCTTTGATGCCCATCCTCCTCTATGAAGTAAATCAGTGCTGCAAGGAGCAGACATGTCTCACTGTCCAGAAAGTCTAAATTTTTAAAATATTTTATATGCCATATTCTGTAGGTCTGTAAAATGTTTGTAGACTACCTACCTAATTGAATTATATCTATGTATACCTAGAAATCTTAACATGACTATAAGTTTGACTATCATAGAAGACTAATTATTAATCTGTAAACATAATACTTCAAATGAGAGTAGAAATTATATATACACACACATACAGTATAACAAAATTAAGTTTAAACTTGTATCAATAAACTAAAATCCATAGGAATGTAAAACATTTCTAAACAAGTTGTTGCTCTTTAAAAGTAGGTTCATTAATCTACCTTTTCATTCTATCATATCTATACTATTCCCTTTTCTTCTTTAGAAAGAGATTGCATTTATAATCAACCTGCTTTAAATAAAAATAATGGTTTTCTTCTGTCACACACCAGAGGGCTCTTCTGATATGGGACACAAGAATCTTTTCTTTTAGCAATATGCTTGGGTTTAGAGAAGAAGTGAGTCAATTCCATCTCCAAATCCAGCCTGGTATATTTGGGAATTTGGGTGTAGCTTCTCATACTACTTCCTCCTGAATGAGGGCACTGTATTCTTATGAGGACACAAAGAAAATTTTAGGATTATGGAGTAGTCCATGAGGGTGTATTGTCTGAGCCAGTTGCCTTAAAACTGTTCTGGATGTTGGAACACCTAGGCCATGGTGTCATTGGAGACCTTTCAGGGGGTCTTGGTTGGTCAAACCTGATGTATCTTAATCTGGAACAAATCCATTGCCTCTTTCTTTCTGTGGAAACAAAAGCAGAGCCTCCTTTCCAAAGCAACATATCCTTAGATCTAAATTTTAAAGTCAAGGTACCTTTAAAATATACAGATTGGCTTAATTCAACAGCTTTTACAATCAAATGTCTTTCTGCAGTTAAAAACCCTAAAGACAACACAATCCAGATTCTCTGTGTGATATCCATCTTTATGTGGCTTATTTTTTATATTACTTTTACTTTTTCTTTAAAGACTTTATTTTTTAAAACTATTTTTTATATAACTGCATATATTACCTTTTTTCTCTCTTCCAAGCCTATGTACATTTTTACACACATTGTAAACCATTTAGAGTTTTATCCCATCTGAATCTGTCTTATTGTGAATCTGTTGCTTTAAACTGCAGCATTTTCTGCCCATCTCAGCTTCCCAACATGGCAGTGGTATGTTTACTGCCAGCTCTGGGTCTATGAGCGTGTGTACCATCAACTCTCTGAAGCAGTGGGTCTATGTTTCTATCAAAGCAGTGTGTAGCCCAGAAAACCTTTTTTTTTTTTTTTCGTACTAGCAAAGGCTAAATCTACCACATAGCATAATATGTGGCTTGCAGATGCCTCATTCCTGCCTTGCTTCAGGTCAAGCCTGCACACCATGAACTGCCATAGAGTAGCTCAAGCATGCAGGCTGTGGCTAACTTGAGAGCGACAACTAGGAAGCTGTTTTTAGCTCCATTTTAGAATCTTTTTTTTTTTTTTTTTTTTTTTTTTTGCTTTTTCAGTTTTTAGGTAGAAACTCTTGCCATTGGGCGCCATTTGTAGCTGGAGTTTTTCTGTGTCTACTTGGCTCCTGCAGCAGCTCAGATCAAAGTAAACACACAAAGACTTATAATACTTTTAAACTGTATGGCCATGGCAGGCTTCTTGCTATCTAGTTCTTATATCTTAAATTAACCCATTTCTATTAATCTATACCTTGCCACATTGCTTGTGGCTTACCAGTATCTTTACATCTTGCTTCCTCTGTGTCTGGCTGGTGACTCCTGATTCCACCTTCCTGCTCCCAGAATTCTCCTCTCTGCTTATTCCGCCTATACTATACTTCCTGTCTGGCTACTAGCCAATCAGCATTTTATTTATCAACCAAATCAGAGCAACACACATTCACAGCATACAGAGCTATATCCACAGCAATGTTCTTGTGGTGTCCTTGATCCCTCTCACTCTTGCAATCCTTCCTCCCTCTCTTCTGCAGGATTCCCTGAGCTCTGCCTAATGTTTGACTGTGGTTCCCTGCTTCTGCTACCGTCAGTGCTGGATGATGCCTCTCTGATGATGATTGTGCTGGCACCAATCTATGAGTATAGCAGAACATCATTAGGAATCATTTCATTGACTTTTTTTTTTGTTCTGCCAGTAATATTTGGTTGTGCCCTTAGGTCTTTTGGATATCTAGCCTCTGTTCCTGGCTATCATGGCAGTGTCAGGTGTGGGCCTCAAGTTGGACCATTAATTGGTTGGCCACTCCCACAAGTTCTGCACCATTATTACATAGCATAACTTGCAGGCAGGACAAATTGTAGTTTGAAGGTTTTGTGGCTGGGTTGATGTCCCACTCCCACCGTGGAAACTTTTCCTAGTTACAGAAGATGGCTGGTTCAGGCTCTATATTCCCCATTATTAGGAGTCTTCATTAGTGTCACCCTTGTATATTCTTGGGAATTTTCACTGCACTAGGTTTCCACATTGACTGAATTTGGGTTTGGTTTGTTCTTGTTTGTCAAAATTTTGGTGTGGCTTTGTGCTCTTTCTCAGTTTTTGGTATGGGCATTTAGAGCTATACATTTTCTCTTAGGACTGTTTTTAGTACATAGCAAATATTTTTTGTTGTGTTGTGGCTCCATTTTTATTTAATTCCAGAAATTGTAAAATTTATTTTTTGATTTTTTTCTTTGACTCATTCATCAGTCAGTAATGTGTTAATCTCCACAAGTTAATTTCTAGAAATCTGTTTTCTGTTGAAATGAATTATTGTAATGGGATCAGATAGAATACATGGAGCTATTTCCATTTTTTTGAATTTGTTAGGATTTGTTTGTGCATCAGGATGTGGTCTATCTTAAAGCTTTAATAGGCTGCTGAGAAGAATGTATACCTTTGGTATTTGGGTGAAATAGTCTGTGGATATCTGTTAGTTTTACTTGATGTATAATGCCATTAGATTCTGATTTTTTTTGTTCAGATGAGCTGCTCCTTAGTGAAAATGGGTTGATAAAATCACCTACAATTACTAAACTGGAGGGAATATGTGTTGACTTTATCTTCAAGTTCTAATAGTTATATCTTCTACTTGACCCATTCTACTTTTTAGTTGGGTTATTGAGTTTTTCAATTCCATCTTTTTCTCAACTTGAGTTATCTTCAGTATTTCTCTTTCCTGAATTAAATTTTCAAATTCTGATTTATCATTTCATTTACCAGTAAAATTGTTTTCTTGGGCATCACTTGGGTATTTATTACTATTTTCTTTGTTTATTGAGGTTTTTTTTAAATTATGACTCCTTCAAACTCCTTGAATGGTTAAAGAAGTTTGTGATTGTTCTTTTAACTGTGTCCTAGGTAATCTAGATAATTCTTATTGGTATCATTTCTACATGACTGGTGAATTTTGCAGGTATACATAGTGTCTTGGGCTTTCCTGTTGTTTGTGTTTGTATGATGTGCTAGCTTGTCTAGACCTGGAGGGATAGTATGACATGGAGATACAGAATAGGGTGTGGAGGAGAGAGAAGATCAGATTGCACATTGATTTTTTCTTTTATTTATTTTACTTTACAATACTATTCAGTTCTACATAACAGCCACAGATTCCCTTGTTCTCCCCCTTCCTGCCCCCTCCCCTTCCCCCCAGCTCACCCCCCCCATTCCCACCACCTCCAGATCAAGGCCAACCCCGAGGACTGAGATCGACCTGATGGACTCAGTCCAGGCAGGTCCGGTCCCCTCCTCCCAGATTGAGCCAAGCGTCCCTGTATAAGTCCCAGGTTTCAAACAGCTATCTCATGCAGCATTTGATTTTTTTTAAGGGTGGTGGGTCTAGTTAATCTCTCTATGAAAATGATGCATTGAACTCATTCATTATTAATGGATTCAGGTATATCTGAGCTTCTATGTCCAATAGTGTTTGTTTTGTTAGACTTGGCTTACCAACATTTGGGTGTATATTTGTTCACAATTGTTATATACTCTTGCAGATTCTTTTCCTTTATTAGGATCAATTCTCTGAGCAAATACTAAGATTTTTACAAGGAATGTTATAACTTAAAAGTACCCAAAAATTCCATCAGAAAATGTATATCTAATAAATGTTGTCAGCTAAGATGGAGAGAATGAAAATCATAAAAACAAGTGTTGTGATTTGAATGATAATGGTCCCCACAAGCTCATATGTTTGAATGCATGCTTAGTCCCAGTTGGTAGAACTATTTGAGAAGGATTAGGAAATGTGGCCTTATTAGAGGAAGCATGTCACTGAGGGTGGGCTTTGAGAGTTTCTAAAGCTCAGCCCCAGTCTCTCTCTCTCTCTCTCTCTCTCTCTCTCTCTCTCTCTCTCTCTCTCTCTCTCTCTCTCTCTCTGCCTGCTGTCTTTGGGTAAAGATATAAAGCTCTCAGCTACTTTTCCTGAGCAATATTTGCCTGTTTTCTTCCATGTTAATCATGGACTAACCCTCTAAAACTGTAAATAAGCCCACAATTAAATGCTTTTTTTAAAAAAATGTGTTGCATTGGACATGGTGTTTCCTCATAGCAGTAGAGCAGTAACTAAGACAGAAGTTAGTACCAGAAGTGGGATATTGCTGTGACAGGCCTGCCCATTCTCTTGTTTGTGGGAATATGGATGACTTTGGGACTTTGGACTAAAAAAGAAGTTGAAAGCTTTAAGCAGGGCTTACTGGGCCATCTAATAGGAGCATGAAAGACAGTGGTGCTAAAAGCAATGTGGACTATTCAGGGTTGGCTGAAGGGGATTCAAAGTGGAAGAATATTACCCAGTGACCTAGAAACTATTCTCGTGATATTTTGGCAATAATGTGACTACTTTTTGTCTTTGTTCTAAACTCTGCTGGAGGCTAAATTGAAGAGTTATGGATTAATGACAGTGGCAGAGAAGATTTCAAGACAGCCTGGTACTGACTCTGCCATGTGGTTAATAGTGATCACACTTTTGCAGTTCTACAATGAAAAGGAAGAAGCAAGGAAAAGAGAAATATGAAATGGAAGTTTGAGCAGAAAGGAATCACCAGAAAATTTAATGTTGGAGCCAAGTCATATGCTCAAAGAGATGCAAAGTTTAAAGAAAGGCCTGATGCTAAATAGAATAAAGGTCTTGTGTCAGCTAACCTTCCGATTTGTGTTAAGGAGTTAAAGGAAAACTTAAGCAGCAAAGGAAGCCATCAACCATGGAAAGCTTATGCAAATGTAACTCAGAAAGGGAGCCACGTTACAGCACCAGCGAGCAGAAGAATTTGGCAGCTCCAGACATGTGGCTACTTCTGGATTTGGTATCAAGAAGAATACAGGAAAGGGGTTTTGGAATCATTATATATGGTTAAGGAAGGCATTGAGATCAGGCATGTGGCAGAGAGAGTCCCTACATGGTGGCCTGGAGAGTCTACTACATGAAGCTGTGAAGTTGAAGCCTGGATTGTTTTGGAGACCCCAAGATGTTTAGGATCCTAGAGCTGTGGGATATCCTGCCAAGGAGACCTGCAAACAGGGTGTGGAACCAGCCTAAGAGAGAGATTTGTCTTAGAGTCAGCAAATGTCAAAGGGAACAATCATCTAAGCCCTTGCACATTTGACATAGAGCTACAAAATTTGGAGTTTATCCTGATGGATTTCAGTCTTTCTTGGTCCAGTGTTTCCTCACTATATCCCTTTCCTCATTTTTGGAATGGTAATATAGATATATATGTATATTATCTCTCTGTCTCTCTCTCTCTGTCTCTCTGTTTCTCTCTGTCTCTCTCTGTCTCTCTCTGTCTCTCTCTCTCTCTCTCTCTCTCTCTCTCTCTCTCTCTCTCTCTCTCTCTGTTTGTGTGTGTGTGTTGCTGGAGGGCTTCTCTCCAGGTTTCACCAAGCCCCACAGTCTCACAATCCATGTATAAAATAATCACTCAGACGCTTATATTACTTACAAACTGTATGGCCATGGCAGGCTTCTTGCTAACTGTTCTTTTATCTTAAATTTTATAAATCTATACCTTGCCACGTGGCTAGTGGCTTACTGGCGTCTTTACATGTTGCTTGTCCTGGTGGTGGCTGCAGTGTCTCTCTCCCCTTCTTCCTGTTTTTCCAATTCTCCTCTCTCCTTGTACCGCCTATACTTCCTGTCTGGTCACTGGCCATCAGTGTTTTATTTATATAGAGCGATATCCACAGCACTTCCCTTTTTTTAAAAAGGAAGATTTTAACTTTAACATGGTAAAATTACATATAACAAAACAATTATCGAGCAAGAATTACAGTTACAATATTAAAGAAGATGTCCGGCCGGGCGTTGGTGGCGCACGCCTTTAATCCCAGCACTTGGGAGGCAGAGCCAGGCGGATCTCTGTGAGTTCGAGGCCAGCCTGGGCTACCAAGTGAGCTCCAGGAAAGGCGCAAAGCTACACAGAGAAACCCTGTCTCGAAAAAACAAAAAAACAAACAAACAAAAAAAAAAAAAATAAAGAAGATGTCCTATCTATCTTATATTTGTGAGTTTAAGGTTTTATATCTAACTTATCTTTTATCATAACTGAGGAAATTACAACTATCTAGTCTTTAACCACATCAAAGATCTGAGAAGGAACATAATGGTACCTGAGAAATGATAGATGGATGCAAGCAACTTTCGGGAATCTTGCAAGAATAGACCAAGACAGCTGGCAGCCTGGACAGTCACCTAATGTTTCTCAGCATTGTTGGTGCATTCAAATTGGCTACAGGCCTAGAGTATCTGACAGACCATTTTCAGAAGCAGGAATTCTGAAACACCATATTACCCTGTCTTGGCAGAGTACAGTGGTTGCTTTCCTTGTGTCCCGCTTGTCCAGAAAGGACAGCATTGCATTTGTACTGTCAGCCATCAAGGCAAGGGCAGTTCTTTGCCCAGTAGGCCATTTTGTGCCAAGAAGACAAACTTCCAAATGGAAATGTCTTAGAAACCCAACATTCTCTCGGGAACAAATTGGTGCAGCCAGGAGCAATTGTGTCTCACGTCAACAGAATTCTAAGTTATTTAAATGCCATATTCTCTAGGTCTATGAAGTGTTTGAAGATTACCTATCTATCTGAAATATATCTATGTATACCTAGAAGACTTAACTAACATGGCTACAAATATGATTATCATAGATGACTAATTATTAATCTATTTTTCAATTATCCATTACAATTTTAAATGAGTTACATAAACATAATACCTTAAACAAGAATATATATATATATATATATATATATATATATATATATATATATACAGTATAACAAAATTAACTTTAAGTTTGTATCAATAAATTAAAATTTATACCAATGTAAAACATTTTAAACATAAACTAAAATCTATACCAATGTAAAACATTTTAAACAAGTCATTCTTTAAAAGTAGGTTCATTAATCTACCCTTTTTATCTTATCATCTCTATATTCTCCTATATATCTATATCATATCCCCTTTTCTTTTTTAGAAAGAGATCACATTTATAATCAACCTGTTTTAAATAAAAATATTGGGTGTGTGTGTGTGTGTGTGTGTGTGTGTGTGTGTGTGTCCCACACCAGAGGGCTCTTCTGATTTGGGACAGAAGAATCTCTTAACCATTTTTTTAAAGCAATATGTCTGGCTTTAGAGGGGGAGTCGGTAGAGCGTGAGACTCTTAATCTCAGGGTCGTGGGTTTGTGCCCCACGTTGGGTGCCATTTGTTGCTGGAGGGCTTCTCTCCAGGTTCCACCAAACCCCACAGTCACACAATCCACGTATAAAATAATCACTCAGACACTTATATTACTTACAAATTGTATGGCCGTGGCAGGCTTCTTGCTAACTGTTCTTTTATCTTAAATTAACCCATTTTTATAAATCTATACCTTGCCACGTGGCTGGTGGCTTACTGGCGTCTTTACATGTTGCTTGTTCTGGCGGTGGCTGCAGTCTCTCTCCCCCTTCTTCCTGTTTTTCCAAATCTTCTCTCTCCTTGTACCGCCTATACTTCCTGTCTGGTCACTGGCCATAAGTGTTTTATTTATATAGAGTGATATCCACAACACTGTGTGTGTGTGTGTGTGTGTGTGTGTGTGTGTGTGTGTGTGACATTATATGTTGGAAATAAGTGATTTGCTTTTTTATTTCAATGTTACAAGAGTTTACAATTAAGGGACAGCCTTGTGGCTCAAGAGAGATTTGAACTTTGGTCTTTTAAACACTGTTGAGACCATGAAAGACTACAGGGTTTTTGAAGTTGGTCTGAAGGCATTTTCATTAAGATATGGCTACAGTTCTATGGGGGTCTGGAAGGAGAATGTGGTGGTTTGAATGAGAATGGTCCCCATAGATTCATATGTTTGAATGCTTGGTCCCAATAGTGAAACTATTTGAAAATGATTAGGAGGGGTGGCCTTGTTGGAGTAGGTATGGCCTTGTTGTATGTATTACTGAGCATGGGTTTTGAGGTTTCAAAAGCCTATGCCAAGTCCTTTCTCTAAATTTTCTGCTGCTTGTAGATTAGTATGTAAACGCTCTCAGCTACTGCTCTGCTCCAACACCATGCCTGTTTGCTTCTTGCCATGATTATCATGGACTAACACTTTGAAACTGTAAGCAAGCCTCAAGTTAAATATTTTTTCTTTTTCTTTTTGGTAGTTGCCTTGGTTATGCTGTCTCCTTATAGCAATAAAGGACAGACTAAGATAATAAACTAATACATTTTCTGACTGGGAAGATGGCTCCATTGGTAAAGTATTTCTTGTAGCAGGAATCTTAAAAGTTCTTATTAATAAAACAAACTTGAGGCCAGTTATTGGGGTGAATGCTGGAAGGTCAGAGAAGCAGAACAAGCCACAGCTAACCTCACCTGGCCAACTTCTCAGCTGGTCTTGTTTCCTCAGATTGGAAGCTTCTATGTCCTCATCCCAATGGCTCTCAGCTGTACTGCTGCTAGAAGCCTGAAAGCTTAACCAGCCAAATGCCTCTAGTTTCTGGTCCTCATGCCTTATATACCTTTCTGCTTTCTATCATCACTCCCTGGGATTAAAGGCTTGCTTTCTGAGATTAAAGGCATGAGTCGCCATGCTTGGCTTGAACACTTGGATTTCTGCCTCTGGAATGCTAGGATTAAAGGTGTGTGCTACCACTGCCTATCCTCTATGTTTAATATTGTGGCTGTTCTGTCTCTAACCCCAGATACGTTTATTAGGGTGCACAATATTTCAGGGAACACAATACCACCACAATTTCCTCCACATAAGCATAAACACCTAAGTTCTAGTCCCCAGTATCCACATAAAAGTCAGGCAAAGAAAACTGCTATCTCATCTTTGCACACATATACACACTACCATATATATATATATGTATATATATATGGTATATCTATATAGATATATGTATATATCTATATATATGGTATATATATAGATATATACATATATCTCAAATCTTTCTCTCTCTTTCATTTCTATACCAAAAATAAATAAATTAGATGAGAAACCAGGAAAATAATCTGATTCACAGTAGCTTTCCTGTCCAAAAATACATAGGATTAAATCTAACACAAATATGAAAGTACTCTGGCCACTGTACTAGAAGTTATAAACCACTGAAGAAATAAGCTGAAGATATTAGAATTTGGAAATAACTCTTTTGTTCACAGGTTGTGTAAATTAACATGGAAATGTCCATAATGCTGAACGCAGTCTACAATTTGATGCAATCACCATCAAAATTACAATTATAGTGGTAGAAATAGAAAAAAGAATCATAAACTTCATAAGCCATCAAAAAGGGCCACCTCAAAGAGTGAAACAGTCTTGTGCAAAAGTCTTGTGAAATTACGAAAGTGGCATGATACCTGGCCCTATGTATCAATTTTGGCACAAAATGAGATATAATAAAGGGTGTATAGGAGACTGAACTTGTAGGTTGAGATATCCAGTAGAATGAGTTGTTGATGATATAAAAGAGAAACAAGCAAGGCTAGTATTGTGCTATTGATGAAGCAATGGACATGAAGTTCACCATGAAGTTAGTGTGACTGGCTTCAGTTAAGACTATAGACTCTTCAAAAACAGGAAAGCTGACAAAGAGGACAGAGGCTAATAGGTGGGTATCTATGAGGATGGAATCTATAGACTCTCTCTTTTATTAATTTTCTAGATGATGTTAGATGTCAGAAGAGAAGCTATAGAAGACTTGAAGACAGCAGAATGTGAAATAGAAATCTAGGAATGTGGAATATTACATGGATTCATGAAGTACATTGGCATTGGTAGACATCATTATGAGTTGATGTCAAAACACATTGTACACAATTCTCAAAGAATTCTCAAAATTCTCTTCTTAGCCTCAAAGAAATAATTAAAAATTTTAAAAAATGAAGAAAAAAGAGTCAATTTCTCATTTGTTTCCATAAACTCAAAAATAGGTTATTCTTTAGGTTACTCTGTGGTGGTATTGTGGTCCCCAAAATATTGTGCACCTTAATAAATTTATCTGGGGCCAGAGAACAGACAGCCACTAGATACAGAGGCTAGGAAATGGTGGCACTCACGCCTTTAGTCCTAGCATTCCAGAGACAGAAATCCCTCTGGATCTCTGTGAGTTCAAGGCCACATTGGAAACAGCCGGGCATGGTGACACACGCCTTTAATTCCAGAAAGTGAGCATTTAATCCCAGAGAGTGATGGTAGAAAGCAGAAAGATATATAAGGCGTGAGGACCAGAAACTAGAAGCATTTGGCTTGGTTAAGCATTAGGCCTGGTTAAGCATTCAGGCTTTTGAGCAGCAATTCAGCTGAGACCCATTCTGGATGAGGACTCAGAAGCCTCCAGTCTGAGGAAACAAGACCAGCCGAGGATCCGGCGAGGTGAGGTAGCTGTGGCTTGTTCTGGCTCTGATCTTCCAGTGTTCACCCCAATAACTGGCCTCAGGTTTGACCTTATTAATAAGAACTTTTTAAGATTCATGCTACATTACTCAGTTGTATAGATGCAAGTATAGAATAGGCAGAAAGAATGATTTGACCAGGACTTTTGTTTTACCATGAACATTTCATCTCTCTGTAAAAAAAGATAGGTAAGAAGAGAGAATACATAAGGGAATGAAGATGTGCAAATAGTAATTTAGCTATGGAATGACAATGAAGAGAACTTGAGTGTGGGCTGTGTAGTTATGAGGGGTTGTCTGAGAGTAGGGTCTACAGAATGGAGTTTGTAAAAGACCTAGATATGGTAATAATAGTGACTGGCAGAAAAGGTCGCCACAGGAGCGCAAGTAATTAGGAGTGCAAAGTGATGGATACTACTTGCATTTCAAGTTCAAAAAGAATGATGGCAGTGTTTGTCCACAGAAATGTCTGCCTTAGGATGCAATAAAGTAGAGCATTAATCAGGGTTGGGGGGTTGGTTGTTTTTGGACATAAGGGACTTGATGAAATAAGTGGAGGTTATTAAAGTGGAAATGAGGAAATACCTTGCCCTAGGGTGGTATGGGAGAAAATAGATCTGTTGGGTGGTCTACAGAGGAAGTATATAAGGAAAGGCATCTCTCACATAAAGCAGGCATGGAGCAGGATGGACACAAAACAAAATAAAGCAAAACAAAAAGTGATGTTATTATAGTAATGAGAAAGAATAGAAAATTGTTTACTTATGATATAATTTCATCTTCGGATAATTTCCATTCCTCTTCTTAAGTTTTCATACACATGTCTTTTAATAATACTATAGGCATTTATCTATAAGTATAGAAGATGTCCTTTTTTGTAGTTGTTTTTTGAATAATAGTATGTAATTTTATCCTAGATTCCTGGGCTGTCTAGTCTCTGGTTCTTAGTCACTCAAGCAGTGTCAGGTGTGGGATCCATTTCATAGAGTAGGCCTTAAGTCAAATCAGATATTGGTTGATTATTGCCCAACTCCAACCTGATAATTTTTGTTTTATCTTACTATATTTTAACATGTTATATTTTTATTATCTTTTAGAAGCCTGTTTGTTTTCTGATGAGAGACATAAAGGGAGAGAGTCTGGAAGGGATGAGAGGTGAGGAGCAACTGGGTGGAGTGGAGGGAAGAGAAACCATGGTCAGGCTATATTATGTGAGCAAAAGAAATCCATTTTCAATAAGAGGGAAAGATAATACTATAGGCACAACTTTTTGCAACATCATTTATCTTTTTATACCTTATCCATTAGAACTGAGTTATTTGATCCTTAAAGGGAGAGGGGGATCTGTGACTAGTATGTAAAATTAACAAAAAATTCCACAATAAAAGAAAACCCAAAAAACAAAAAAAGGGACAACTTAAGGGACTGGACTTCTCTAGTTCATAATATTTTTACACTTCACAGAGAAAAGTTATAATGTTCCTTCTCAAAATTTCCCCAGTATGCTCTGTAATCTTTCTAATACTCAGATTAAAACTAGAAGTAAACTGGCAGAGTCCTGTCTTTCCCTACAAAAGTCAGAAAAATTGATAAGAAAACTCATAGATTTAATCTACTGACATTTTCGTAGTCTTTGAAGACCAAAAATGTTAGCCCTTTCCCTTCCCTGTGTTTAATTGTGGCTTAAGCAACAGGGAATGGTATTAAGCAGATGCAGTAATTAAGGACTGTTTTTCCATCTTTGGAAAAGTCTACAGATATAAGCTTTAAATTAAATTTGGTTAATGTTTGATGAGTTTTAGCCAATGAGATAACTCATTTTTTTAAAGCTTGATTTGTGTATAAGCTTTTATTTACTGTATTTGTTATTCATTTTGGGAGTGAGAGAATTTAGTAAATAACTTTAAATAAAATCAACTTAGGTTTGATTAAAACACACTTATTAAATCATTTGTAGTTATTCTTTTTCTCAAATGACAAAGTTCTGAAAAAGTTACTGGTACTCATATATTTTGTTTAGTGAAATTTAATCAAGCAAATAGGACTTTAAAGATCAATGCTATGTTTCTGAGACAGATAAAATTAAGGCTCATTTGAATAATTTTTGTCTTGTTTGTTTTACTTTGAAATAAGTTTTCTGAACATTTTCTATCCAACAGTTCAACTTTTGTGCATCTTGTCATGATCTCCATTAATTAATCTTACCTACTTTGTAGGCTTTTAATCATTTGTAACACAGCAGAGTTCTCAAAATTTTCTAACTTGTTCCAATAGTAATATTGAGGAGAAAGTGGGACATAAATCCTACAGGATTATTCTTGATCTTTCTGTCTTTCAGAGAACTTAGACTGATGAGAACACACACACACACACACACACACACACACACACACTGAAATCCTGAAAGATTTTCATATACTGCTTTTTATGAAAATGAGATGACTCCAAAATCCATCAAAATAAGATAAATCATTTTAAATCTTAGTGAGCAGTTGACTTAATGTTATCAACATACACAAGCCCCTATTAAGGAAAACAAACTGTCTTTGAAAACTGACCATGAACGGGATTTCATGGTCCAGTTACCAGAATGCAGATCTTAATGAAACTGAGTAGTATTGGTGAATATTATAACATATTCAGCCATGTTGTAAACTGCAGAGCTGTTGGAAGAGCCAAGTGTGATATAAACACAAGTCTTCACCTATTTTTCAGTCAACACCAATTCGCTATTTTCATTGCAGAAAAATGTGTTACTTGATTTTGCTTGAGAATTGCTTTTAAGTCATTGTGTTTTCTTTTGCCTGATTTTCTGAACCCAGATTTAAAGGAAATCTGCTAATTAGCCTTTACTTTTAAAACAGACTCAACAGGGGAGTCTGTGGCTGATATGTAAAATTAAATTAAATTATAAAATTAAAAAAAACTAAAAAAAATCAGACTCAACAGAAATAAATAGCTGTTAGGAGTGACTTAATTTTAGTAAAGTTACATGTAATTCTAGTAACATGCTAGTGGGCTCTTTTCTATGATGTTAGGTAATCTGTCAAAAAATCTATTTTAATATTTTTGGCAGGATTATTGTCAGATATCCAATTGTACATTACACAGAAAATTGTATCATGTTAGTCTTTTTCTGTCTTCTGACAGTTTTTCCATCTTACTGACATTCTTAAAGATTGATTTAACATTAAATAGAACTTCCTGTTCATTTTTCACACATCCAGGATATGATTTACCTATATATAGAAGCTCCCTTTGCTGGATTAATTCCCTCCTAAACCCTATTGCCTCAACCTTATCCAAGTCCTATCCACATGGTGTATGACATAAGTTCCACCTCTCCCCTACAGAGTAATTCAAGATTATGTTGATTTTAAAATGCTATCATTGTGGACCTCATCCTTCAGACAATGTTTCTAACAGTAATAAACCAGTAATTTACAGTTCTAGACACTTTAAGGAGTGATTGATGAAAATTCACTGAGTACATTGAAGGTAATGTTATTACTTTCATTATTCTCCCAGACAATGTGAAGTAAAATCTATAAGGTCTACCTGTTCATTTTTCTCTCATTTTAGGGTTTCTGCAGTATTTCTCTCTTAGAAACATTAATTTGGCTGCTACCTTTGTTTAATTTGTCTATTTCACATGTTATTTGAATACCTCAACTATTACTATGTATATAGTTAAAATATAACTTTTGAAAATGAAAAAGAAATAACATGTCTCTTATTATCACTTGACTAAAAAAATTAGAATGAAAATGAAAAGTTAATAATCTTTACATTCTGGAGTTTTATGAGTATTTGTGAATGATCTGAAACCACCAAACAAGAAAGGCCCAGTATCTCAAATCTTTAACATTATATTTTTCTTGTATTAATAAAATGAAGGTAAACAATAGCCCACTTTTGGGCTCAGGAATTCTCACTATCTCCTTTTTGTCTCTATACAGTTTTGCCAGTGTGTGTGTGTGTGTGTGTGTGTGTGTGTGTGTGTGTGTGTGTGTGTGTGTATGTAGGTGGTGGGACATAGTGTTCCATATTCATGTGAAGGTCAGAGGTTGAGTCAGTTCAGACAAATCATCCTTTTTTATTTTTCTTTGATACAGAATTTCTTACTGAACCTGGAGCTTATTGATTCAATTAGATTGTTGGTAAGGGATGTTCCTCTTTTAAATTTCCCAGCACAGAGACTTCAGATGTTCATCACTAAGTCTGGCTTTTTACATGAGTATTAGGGATCTGTCCTAGTCAAGGTTAGTATTGCTGTGATGAAACTATGACCAAAAGCAAATTGGAGAAAGGGCTTCTTTGGTTTATGCTTCTACATCACTGTTCATCATCAAAGGAAATCAGGACAGGCACTCAAACAGGGTAAGAACTTGGAGGCAGGAGCCGATGCAGAGGCCATGGAAGAGTGCTGCTTACTGGCTTGTTCATCATGGCTTTCTCAGTCTGCTTTCTTATAGAATCTGCAATTACCAGCCCAAGGATAGGACCACCCATAATGGGCTGAGTCCTCCTCAATCTATCAATACTTAAAAAAATGCCTTAAAGCCAGATCTTATGGGGAATGGAGACATTTTCTTAACTGAGATTCCTTCCCTTCAGATGACTTTATCCTGTGTCAAGTTGATATAAAAGTAGTGAGCACAGAATCCAAACTTCAGTCTTTATGCATGTGTAGCAACACTTTACTGACTGAGTGTGGGAGGCCAGCTTCTACCTTTTACAGGGTTCCTATGAGGAGGAGAGAGGCATAAGGAATTTGTAGATAGAAAAATAGCAGAAATTGACACATACAGAAACAGGATAGTTTTGGGAGGACCTGGATCAATATCCACTGGCCCCTTCTGTCTCTTCAAAAGGGCTTTTTTTTTTAAGCATACTGCACAGCCAAATGATGCAGACTCTTCCACATACCTGGAAGGTAATCACACACGTGGTCCATATGCAGCCCTGCTGGTTAAAGCAAGCTCAGATCTCACTAGGAAACATCTATGGGCCCCCACAACTGAACTATCTCCCAAGCTCTATTCTGCCACTTTTATTGAAGTGGGTACTTGTAGGCAGAACCTCTCTTACCTGCCTATTCCCAAAACCCAGCATAAACTTCCTGAATGTTTGACTTGGAGTCTTAATATTACTTATAAGTGGTTGGCTGGTAGCTCAGGCTTATTACTAACAAACTCTTACACTTAAATTAATATATAATTCCTATCTATGTTTAGTCATGTGGGGTACATTTTCTCAATAGAGCATTCTCATCTTGCTTCCTCTGTATCTGGCTGTCAGCTCATGACTCTACCCTTCCTCTTCCCAGCATTCTAAATTTGGTTGCTCCACCTACACTTCCTGCCTGGCTACTGGGCAATCAGTGTTTTATTAAACCAATTCAAGTGTCAAATCTTTACAGTGTACAAAAGAATTATTCCACAGCAGGTACTTATAGACATTTCTTTGGGCTCTCCTACCTTGACAACTCTGGATTAAAGATATGTCTTCCCACCTCTAAGGTCCTGAATAAAAGTTGATCTTCCCACTTCAAATGATCCCATTAAGCAAAATAAATAAATAAATAAATAAATAAATAAATAAATGAATTCCTCACAGGTGTGCCCAGCCATTTTTTGGATTTTAGTTAATTTCTGATGTTGTTATTGACAACCAAGTATAGTGATCAAAAATGTTTGCCAGAAATATAGCTATTTTATGTAGCATAAGTAAGTTTATTTAATTTCTATATTATCTGCCTAATTAAATTTTTTTGGTTCACAAAAAAGTATGTAACTCCAGAAACCAAATATTAGCTTTAAAAAGTAACTTTTACTCCTTAATGAGAAATTATTGATAGAATGGGACAAGTTTGGCCAATTGGAAAAAAATATAAGAAATTTTATGGTGAGAAAATATACAGAGCAAAACTGACAGCCTTTTATTCTGATCTTTGAAAGTGGAAAAAGTAAAGAGGAAACATCTCTGCTGTGGCTGTTAAAGCCCATAGTGACTGCACTGCATTGAAAAGTACCTGCTAAACTATTTAAGGGAACATTGCTTCTGTTGTACAATCTGTGTTTCAGACCTTCTGCTGATGACCTACACAGTTGATGGTCTCTCATTCTCAGGAAACTGTGGATAGCTAAATATGGGGTTTGCAATTCAACAGAAAATTATATTGCATAAAAACACAGATATATGTTAAAATATATTGTATTAAAATACATAATTTTTATAAATGAATAATTTAGCTATTTAAAAAATAATATAGGAGCCTGTGCCCCAGCCTAGTCTGACTAACCAACTTGCACCAGGACTTGCCCAACCTGCGTCTACCTACAGGTCCCTTCGTAGCCACCTCTACCACTCAGTTCCATACCCAGACTTACCACTTCCTCCTCTAGGGTCTAGCATGAACTAGCAAAGGAAGTCCACATGTGCAGATCTCATCATTAGAATGGCAACACTATGAAAGATAAAGCCAGTTTCTTCTTTCCAAAGCAAACAAGTTGTGGTGGTTTGGAAGAAAATGGGTCCCAAAGGGAGTGACACTATTAGGAGGTGTGACCTTGTTGGGAGGAAGTGTGTCACTATGGGGGGAGACTTTGAGGTCTTTTTCTCAAGCTTCACTCATTGTGAGAGTCAGTTGACTTCCTGTTGCCTCTGAGTCAAGATATAGCACTCTCAGCTCCAGCACCACATCTGTCTGCACAACATCATGCTCCCTGTCATGAGGATAATAGACTAAACCTCTGAAACTGTAAGTGAGCCACCCCAATGAAATGTTTTCTTTATAAGAGTTGCCATGGTCATGGTGTCTCTTCTCAGCAATAATAATCCTAACTAAGACACCAGTCCTAAAGGAAAGCTTGCCCATGAGAATTGCCTAGATGAACCTGGGACACAGAATTTAATCATAAACTTTATCAAAAAATTCAAGGAGTTTAAAAAAGACACAGAAATCACTCAATGAAATCAGGAGAA
The DNA here is from genome assembly GCF_004664715.2 of Peromyscus leucopus. NCBI lineage: Eukaryota > Metazoa > Chordata > Mammalia > Rodentia > Cricetidae > Peromyscus > Peromyscus leucopus. Next base: position 57,347,814 of record NC_051085.1, read on the forward strand.
AGAGCTTAAGGAGAATAAATGCCTGGTAGTGACCAAGAACAGACAAACATAAGGGTTATGAGCATGACAAAGACAATCCAAGACTTGAGAATGAAATTCAAACAGGAGAAAGGAAAACTGAAGAGGAATCATGATGATATGAAGGTGGAATTGAAAGACTAATTGCCCAACTAGAAAATTCAAAGGAAAGCCTTACAAGTAGAAAGAACCAAGTGGAAGACAGAATATCAGATCTCAAAGATAAAATGGAGAATATAGTAAAAATAAGCAAGGAACATAAAAAAAATACAGAAAAGGAACAAATAAGAAACATTGGACAACATGGAGAGGGGGAAAGCCCAAAGCCTTGAATTATAGGCATAAACAAGGGAGAACACCAATTTAATAGCATAAACAATGTCTTTGAAAGGGTCATAGGAGAAAATTTCCCTAAACTAGAGAAATACCCATATAAATACAAGACACAAGAAGAACACCAAATAGACAAGACCAGAAAAGGAAATCCCCAGGACATCTAAAGTTAAAATAATAAGTATACATAGCAGAGAAAGTGTATAGAAAGCTGTAGGCAGGGGGTGGGTGGTGGGTGGTGGGTGGTGGGTGGTGCAAGTCACACAAAAGAAAACCCATCAGAAAAACAGCTGATCTCTCAATTGAAACTTTGAAAATCATAAGAACTTGGACCCATACATTCCAAGTCCTAAAGGGCATATGACTAAACTAGAATAAGTCATCCAATGAAACCATTTACCATTATTGAAGGAGAAAGAAAAACTTTCCAGGATACAAACAGTCTAAAACAATTCATATCCACCAAGCAAAACCTAAAGAAACTACAGCAAGCATTACTGCAGGCCAAAAGAGCAGAATGAACAGAGCCAAAAGACTGTGGAAAGACATAATAAAATACACAATGCCATTGTGATCACAAATATCAACACAGTAAAACAGCAGCATGATGACCACAACTCACACTCATTTCAATAATACAATTAAATATCAATTACCTATGGTGGTATTTTATTTGTACTGAAATGTGATTTTAATTGTATGTTAATAAATAAAGTTGCCCAGGGGTCAGAGCTATTAGAGCCATAGCAAGAGCATGGCGGTGGTGGCGCACGCCTTTAATTCCAGCACCTGGTAGACAGAGCTAAGTAGATCTCTGTGTGTTCAGGGATACAGCCAGCATTGGAGACACACGCCTTTAAGACCTGGAGGGCTGTATTTACAGGCAGTGATGAGGCAGTCACGTGTTTGAGTTTACAACCAATGAGAAGGCAGAACAGAAAGACTTTATCAAGACAAACAAGACAAACATACAGGAAGTAGGTCTCTTTTGGAGAGGTAGGACCACCGCAGGAGGAAGGGTAAGGTTTTAGCTCTGAGGTCTGACCTCTTGGCTTTCTTCTTTACATTGGTTCTGTGTTTCTTATTTAATAAGAAGGTTGGTTACATCTACAATGGCCTCAATTCTCCAATCAAAAGACACAGACTAACTGAATGGTTCAAGAAACAAAATTTATCTGTTGCCTCTGAGAAACACTTCTTAGTTTTAAACATAGACATTGTCTTAGAGTAAAAAGATAGACAAAAGTAGTCCAGTTGAATGGGAGTAAGAACTAAAAAAGCATTACTACACTAATATCTGGCAAATAGATTTCAAACTAAAACTAGTAAAAAGAGAAAAAGATGGACACTTCATTCTAATCAAGAGAAGAGTTAACCAAGGAGACATTACTATTCTAAATAAATACGCATCAAACTCTGGGGCCCCTAATTTCATTTAAAAAAATTGCTACTGGATTTAAAGACACAGATTAACAATCAGTTAATAGTAGGTGATTTCAATACTCTGCTTTGTCCAAAAGACACTTTATCCAAACACAAAATAACAGAGAAACATCAGAATTAATTGACACCATACATTAAATGGACTTAATAGATATCTACAGAATATTTCATTACCCCCCCCAAAAAAAAACACATTCTACTCAGCAACATATGAACACTTTTCTAAAATAGACAACATCATGGGACATAAGTCATTATAAATTCAAAAAGATTGAAATCACTCCTTATATCCTATCTGACCAAATTGTAAAATTAACAGCAAAAAGAAAAAAATGCTAATAAATACACAAACTCATGGAGATTAAACAACATATTATTGAATGATAAGTGATTCAAAGGGAAGAAATCAAGAAATAAATAAAAAATATCCTGAAACTAAATGAAAACATACACAAAAAAACTTCTGGGACATGTTGGAAGCAGTACTATGAGGGAAATTTATAGCTCTAAGTGCTGACAATAAACAATCAGAAAGAGCACAAATATTGGCTTAATGATGCAACTCAAAATGTTGGGAAAAACAAGACCAAACAATATCCAAACCCAGCCAATGGCAAGAAATAATAAAAACCAGAGGATAAATCAGGGAAATAGAAACAAAGAAAACAATATAAAGAATCAACAAATCTAAGAACTGGTACTTTCAGAAGATAAACAAAATTGACAGACCCTTGGCCCAATTAACCACAAGAAAGTAAGGGGTAATTAACAAAATCAAAATTAAACAAGGAAACATTACAACAGATACCATAGGAATTCAGAATATTATGAGAGAATATTTTTAAAACCTGTGCTGTATTAAGCTAGAAAATCTAAAAGAAATGGATGAATATCTAGATTCAGCCAAACCACTGAAGTTAAACCAAGAACAAGTAAAATTCCTAAAAGACCCACAGATAATGAAGAAATTGAAAAAGTAATAGAAAGCTTTCTAGCAAAAAGGAAAAAATAAGCCCAGAACCAGATGTATTCCCAACCTACTAGACATTCAAAGAGAAGATCTGTAACCAGCCCTTCTTAAACTATTAAACAAAACAAAACAAAAACAAAAACAAAAAATGAAGAAGAAGAAAGAAAGAAAGCAAGAAATAGAAGGCACATTCCCAAACTCTAATACTAAATGAGGTAAAGATACAACAACAAAGAAATAAAAACTAAAGGCCAATATTTCTGTTGAACAGAGACTAAAAAATACTCAATAAAATACTTGCAAACAGAATATAAACATATATCAGAAAGATTATACACCATGATCAAACTGTATTTATCCCTAAAGCAAATGCTTCACAGATGGTTCAACATATGAAACTCAAATCTAGTAAACCAAAAAAGTAGACTTCAAGACAAAAATCATGATAAAAGTCCTATAGAGTGTAGTGCTAAAGGGGACATATCTGAACACAATAAAACCTGTATATAAGAGACCCGAAGCCAACATCGTCTAACTTGAGGAAAGCTTGAAACAATCACACAAAAGTCTACTATCCCCACTCTTTTTCAACATTGTGCTCCAAGTACTATTTGGAGCTGTAAAGAATCTCTGGGAGATTTATCAGAAGGAAAGCCTTCTTCCTGGCATTTATAAAACTTCTATCCTTGTTAATGTGTTTACAGAATATATGCTAATTTAAGCATGGGGCCTATCCTGGAGTGTGGTTGATAAAACCAGTGTCATTCTATTGGAGAAAAATGATTTTTCTTTTCCTAGCAGGTATCATTGTGTCTACTCCCCTTCTCTGTGCTGGGATTTTGTCTGGTTTGAGCATGTGCCAGTCTCAAGTATACTGCCTGTCTCTGAGTTTGTATGTACATCAGCCATGTTGTGTCTAGAAGATGTAATTTCCTTCTAGTTATCCCCACCTCTGGCTTCTATAATCTTCATTCTTCCCAGTTTATTTTTCTGCATAGATCCCTGAGCCCTGAGGAGGGAGGTTCATAAAGACATCTCATTTGGGCTGAGTATTCCAAAGTTTCTGCATTACGATTTACAAATAACAAATATACCAAAGAAAGAAATCATGTAAACAGTACATTTCACAATAGCTTTAATAAATGAATATTGGCATAACTCTAAGCGGGTGAAATATTTGCATATGTATTTAGGAGTTGGTGTGTGCATGACAGTGTGTGTGTGTGTGTGTGTGTGTGTGTGTGTGTGTGTAACAACAATTAGTCAAAAAAGAGGTAATGAATTTGAAGGAGAACAAAGAGTAGTATATGGAATGGTTTGGAGAGAGGAAAGGGAAGGGGAAATGCTCTATAGTATAAATTAGAAAATAAGAGATGCACAATAAGTGAAAAATTAATTAATAAAAAGTTAAGAATATAATGAAAGAATGAACTAAAAATACATAAAAAGATAAATAATAGATACTCAAAAGGCAAACATGTTGAAATGCTAATTAGGACACACATGCTTAAAGTACTAGTCAAGATGCTACACTGGATAATTCAAAAGAAAATAGTAGACATTGCCTTTTTACTTATGGATAATTTCACAGAATACTATGAAAGCAAGCCTTAGAACTTCTACTAAAGAATTTTCCTTGATTATATAACTAATGTTTTATTGTAGCTAACAGCTGTGTAAGTATTGGGCAAGATATTAAGTGAGATATGTTATTGAACAGACTTGAATATAAGGTAAATGAACAAAATTGTTTTGGAGATTAATTTGGAGACTTCCACAGTAGTATGCATTTTTCAAATACTGGGTACATGAAATTGCATTTGGAGATATTGAATGACACTATAGAGTGGGATATACAAATTTAAGCTTGCTTACAATTATGTAGGGATCAAGGTGTCTCCAAGGCATAGACTATTAGTTTACTTATCTCAGTGACTTTAGACAGTAAATTTTTTACTCGAGTCTAACTTCATGAAGCCCTATGATATGAGCAGGATATACCCATGTAAGTACATGTGTGAGTGAGCTAGCTGTCTTTTGAGCCAAGGGGAACAGACTTGCATTTGGTGACTCTGAGCCCTTAAATATATAGGAGTTGATGGTTCTTACTATATCTTTACCAGAAATGCACAGCATTATATTCAGTAATCCCCACAGGTATAAAGTGATGTCAGCATATTGGCCTGTATGTTTCCCAAGATAGAGCCTAATATTTTTTTTATGTCTTCTTCCTTTCTCTCTTCCTTCCTTCCTTCCTTCCTTCCTTCCTTCCTTCCTTCCTTCCTTCCTTCCTTCCTTCCTTTCTTTCTTTCTTTCTTTCTTTCTTTCTTTCTTTCTCTCCTCCCCCAAATTCCCATCAGAGGCTCTGTGGCTCATGCATTTCATGTCCAGCTTTGTTTCTATCTAACAAAACTGAAAAATTTACAAGTCATATATCATAGTTGTATCACTACCACAAGCTGAAAGCTTGGCTAGGGAAAGCTAATGTGTGCTGTGGTATGGTCTCCACATTCATTAATGCAATGAAAATCAGTGCTCCATGCCAGGTTTACACCATTGAAGACACTAAAGGAAGGGACTTCTCACTTGCAACCACCACCAGCTTGGATTCTACTTCCCTCTGGGTACAGACAACTCTGCTTACTTTTCCAGCACTCATCCTGTTATTCATGGTACACCTTCTCAGAGTTTGCTTGCTAAGCCCATTGCTTTTAGTGTGATTTTTGAACCTCAGTAATTATTCCCATTAAGCATATATAATGTTATTTAATGAGGAGTCTTATGGTGTAATTATGTACATATTCTGATTTTTAAAAGAAATAATATCTCCTTACTCAGATAAGACTTAATTATGCTTTCTTTGAATAATGTCCCCATTTAATACAGATTTCCTGTATTGTTATACAGTAGGCTAAAGTACACACCTTGAAAGTGCAGGCTTTTATTCAAAAGCCAGAATCTTTACTCAACAATACAGACAAATTATTCATCTTCCTATTGATAAGGGATAATAATAACAACTTTAGGAAATTGTTTGTATCAATGCATGTAAAATAATCTTCACCTTGCCTGGTATGTGATAAGCAGCCAATGGATACTATCTGGGATGTACTGAGTACATGATACTTGACACGTACTAACAACATAACTATTTACTAATTAATTAAATAGTAGAAAGGTGGGCAAGAAAGGAGACTGGACCCTAGTTTCAGAAGTTATATTAGCATTACAGTCTTACAACGTAATATTGCATTCCTTTCTCTCCTACAAGATACCATCTAAGCCAAAACAATCATGTTTATTTACAAGTCTATTTCATAAGAACTTCCAACTTACTATACTACAAATAGCAGACACAAATATTTTTATTATTTTTAATCAAATTGTTGTAGTTAAGCTAGTCTTTGTCCTTCGGTTCCAGATGACTTGACATAGCCTTGCTCTGCCACCAAGAGGCCAGAGAACAATTTAAGGCCAGCTTTCAGTAAGAGCTGGACTTACCATGCCTGACTTCGGTCTTGCTCCCAAAGTTGCCTGGTGGGTTACTCAAACAGGCACTTTTCACCCACAGTAAGAAATTATCAGACCTGCCCATCACATGTCGAAAGAGCGTCATCTTGACTTTTCCTTTTCTGGTATGTAACACTGGAAATGGATCCCAGGAGGCAACTCTCACACTTGCTACCCTCCATTCCCTCAGCCTAACTGAGTGTAAGTAATGGAACTGCATTTTAATGGCTCACTGTCCCCAATGCCCTCCCAACCCTTCGGCAGATCTGCTTTGTAGCTTGACAAATATGACAGGCAAGGCTAACAGACCCTTAGGCCAGTAATATTCTCATTTTGAATCCATCATGGACATCAAAAAATAATGAGATTTCTTGAAACCATGCCAGCAGTGAGCTCATATGACACTGACATGATGGATTTACCCAAGCACTTACAAAGCAGTAGCCAGCACACCCGAACACCCAGATAATTTCACAATGCATAGTATCGATGCATGGAAAGTAGCGATTTAAAAAAAAAATCACATATCTCAAGTCTATTCATCCTTAGAATCTACTCCATTTCCAATTTGTGTACCACTTCCATCCCGTGATTTACTCTTCAGTGTGTTACACAGAAATTTAATTCTGCCACTCTTCTCCTGGGAAATCTGATGAGGGATATTCAAACCAGTGTGCATCACACGACTGTTGTCATTAAATGAGCCATTTAAAATGATAGGTCTAAACTGGACAACTAGAATAGCTTTTGACGTGGCCCAGGACTGATATGCTAATGACTAGAGTGTTGGAGATATTGTTGAGGGACAGGACCTGATCACCATGGGCCACTGTGTGGAAATATGTTGCTATTAATAATGATCACAATGTTTGTTAGAGAAAATAAATAGATGTGAAAAATGGTTTGCCATGTTTCTAATAGGTCTACTGTTTTTCTATTTTTGCATCAGTCTGACACCATGGTAGAATCAAGGTCACTTAGTGGCAGTCTCCTCTAACAATCTACCAGTGGAGTGAACTAAACTGTCTCAGATAGCTCAAGATCTGCACTGGGAAGTATGATTAGAAAAACCTTGCTTTTGTTCTATCTAATTTTTGGTTTAGAAAAACATAGTATTAGAATGAATGACAAGCAAGGGCCCTGCCAGAGCCTGTGTTACTCCAGCCCAGCCAGGAGGAGGCAACAGGGAGTCTTCTGAAACCAGGGCTGCACTTGCCTCCATTCTCTCAAGAGGCCTAGTGCAGTGTCTGAGAGCCCATCCACAGGTGCTCCTTACTGAATCCTGTTTCACTGCCTGAGATAAAGGCTAACATCTGAGAAAAGCATGGTGCTTCTCATGCCTGTTAGGCAATAGAATTAACTCTGAGGCATGCAGGGGCAACTCAGTAATAGAGCACTTTCTCAGCATGTGTGAAATTCTAGTTTCAATCTCTCTGGCCACGAAATTGTAAAATAAGTAAACAGATAGGTACTCATGATTGAAACTATGGTCTGATTAGCAATATCAGGTTCTCGTAAGAGCTTGTCTGAAATATAGAGTCTCAGGCCTACCCCACCTTCATGGTACAGACTTAGAATTTAACAATGTTCTCATTGTAATTTTTGAAAGGGCAGAGATACATTTGGACACAATACTGTCTAAGCATTAAAGGAAAATAGAATGTAGACATGTGTCTTCTGAACGGAACAGACAGATTTAGAGTGACATGCATACAGTATCTGTTGAGTTCTTTGAGGTCTAGTGAAGAGACTCCTTAGATAGCTGGGTTGAGGGTAGGGACGTGCAATTAAAGTGATGAGCATGCCATGGTGCATCTAGAGGTAGAGTGATGGAGCTGGCACTCTTCATTATTCTTGTTGACACCAGAGGTGGCCTTTGCCACACAGGAGAGGTACTGGTGTGTCTCCAAAGACATGCCTCCTAGGAATGACTCTGTAACTAGGGCCCTATTCATTGTATTGTGACAGCTCTTGGTTGAATAGACAATATCCTGATGATTCCTTCAGTACTTTTAACTAATGGAAAATTGTTGGGTAATTATTATTTACAATGAAATGTAGACAAAAAATAGACTAGAAACCAAAGCGGTTATCTATTAATGGAGCACGCATGAAAGGTTCTACATCCATTGTGTAGTACTTAATTGAATGGATTATTAATCTGACAGGTGAAATTGTATAAACACCAGTCTCTTGAAGTTCCTAAATACCATTTTTAAAAATCTATTAGTGATATAATGGGATAGGAATTGAGTGGACAGTGGACCATGGTTGCAAACTTTGAGGACCTTGAAAATTCTAAATCAATGGGCAAGGGAAAGATAGACAGGGTGCTAACCCTAGGAAGTCGAATTTACATCTATATGAGGAAGGTAATTTTAGAGAGAGGTAGTTTCCTAGAGCTGTGCAATTTTGGAAGAAAACACTAGATGTAATAGTGCATTGTTTCACTTGCAGTTTAGAGAGTAGTTTTATTTGGTGGTTTAAAATTCACTTTAGGGCAAACTTTATCAGTTGTTCTCAGTCTTGTGTGTTACCACTATAGATTTAACACACCTGGTATTAAAATACCACCTTGGCAAACTGGAAACATGGCTTCCCCACCTAACTCATTATTCTCCACTTGGCATCAGCATTTGGTTAGTCTGGGCAGGCAATAATAGTTTTATTCTTTCCATATTAGTGGTGGGAGGGATAGTGGTAAAGCATCAGGGAAGAAGGTTATTACTAGGCTAGTTCCAATGCTCACAGGGAGGTCTCCTAACTCAGAAGCTCTGTTCCAGCCAGCTATGCATGTAGGAATTCCCCAATATCTTATTGGATCTGGTCCTACATAGTTAACTCATTTCTCTTTATGTCTTAGAGCTATAGCCAAAATTCCAGTGTAACAGGTCAGATTCTTTCCCTGCCACAATTCTCTCATTTCTTGGGTGGATTGTATCCAGTAGTGAAGCTGTAAAAACTGTTTCTTAGCAATACTTGGAGAAAAGATGTCTACAACCAAGCTCATAGCTAAAGAAGCATATGGTCTACTTATTTGGCTCATGTGCAAATTAGGAAACATGGAAGAAGATGTGCATTTATCTATAAGTTCTCTCTCTCTCTCTCTCTCTCTCTCTCTCTCTCTCTCTCTCTCTCTCTCTCTCTGTGTGTGTGTGTGTGTTTGTATCAGCAATAGGAGTGTTCTTTTTTACACACCCGAATCTACACTTTAGATTCATTTGTACTTTCAGTTTTGATATTTGCATTGTTTAAAACTATAAACATAGCATAGCATAACACTGAGGAATCATGTACTCTTCAGTGAGTCTCAGAAATGTTCTCATCAGCTATATCTGATTGTTAGAATTTTGAGTGAGCAGACAAGGAATTAACTGTTATAGCAAAGAATTTGAAAATTAAGTCAAGGGGTAGACTCAATCAGTTCTTCAGAGGAAACCTGTCATGACACTTAATTCTTTTGTTTGTTTTTTACTTGTCCCTCTGTCCTTACCCTACTCTGTTCTGAATTGCAGGGATCTGGCCCTAACAGCACACTTCATAATTATTTAACTGTTAGCTTTTATCTAGCCTTTCTCAGTGATAAGCATCTTTGAAGATTGAAAGTTTAAAAGAAAAGAGAAGAGCCAGAATTTTTCTAAGTTTCTTGAGGCAGTTTTTAGCGCTGTTTGTGAGTGCTCTATAGTCTTAGCTCATGAAAAAAGACACTGAATGACCCTTGCTTCTAAGTTTCACCAATGTCTTCTTCTACTTGTGGTTTTGCAGTGCTAGAAATGCTTTGTGATTATTCCTGCCTTTGTTAGTTTCTGTTCTTTTGACTTTTCTGTCCTCTGGAACCTTAGTTGCTGATATAAAAAATTAGTTTTCTTTAATCATTTTGGCATGAGTTTCCTGAAAACAGTTGACTTTACTGGAGCTTTTCCTGAAATTCAGCAAAAGAAATTCAGAATAGGTAATATGACCATAAGTTTGTACCAGCAACTAGGCTAGGTTTTGGAATCAAGAGAAAGATGATACTTTGAGTTTTAGGAATAAACCTAGCATCAAACTTCATAATAGAACTTACTAAGCAGAAAGGGCTTGGGAAGAAACATAAAGTAAGATATTATAAATGAGTATCTATCTGATTGTGGTCATAGAAAAAGTCTGAATATTGAAATAGACAAAATTTAAATTAATACAAATGCTTAATGAATATTCTCAACATGGCATGGTGTGGGGGTAGTGGGGGGTATACTGCCTAATACCCAAATGCTTCTACATTTTTAACCTATTATCTACATATCCACTCATTCATCAGTCTACTTATTTGTCCATCCATGCATTTATCTAATCAATTCATTTCTGGCCCATACTCTTAACTTCCTTTAACACACACACACACACACACACACACACACACACACACACACACTCCTGCTCTTCCATTACTTTTGTTTCTCTTTTAGTTTTCTTATTACAGACCCTTATCTTTTGTAAATAAATCAGAGCTAATGCATATTAAAAAATTCTTATACTTCATTGTATTTCCTCACAACAATCAACACAAACCAAAGTGAAAATTAGAGATCTGATTAAGTTATACTGAAGAAAAGTGGGAGAGGAACTAAGAGATACTTATTATTCTCATAATGGTGGTGAATAATATTTATGTAACAATTTTGGCTAATTTACACAGGTGAAGGACTCTGCTATTGGTGCTAAGGCAATTTAGGATTCAAAGCTGCATATAGAAACTGTTTAGCAACTGTTTAGCCTTTTAGTTTTTTTTTTAATGCCACTGTTGGGGGTCACCTCTCTTATATGCTAAGCAAGTATTCCTACTGACTTGTACCTCTACCCCTGGAAACCAGCTGTTGAGAAAGAAGAATGTTAGAAGCTTGATAAACAAATGCACAATACTTGAAATGTAGTACATTATCCTATACAAATGTTCCAGAGAAAATAATCAGATGTGAATGTGTTGCTAAGATAGAATCAGTTTCATTCATCTTGAAATATGAGCTTCAGATCTTTCAGGTCATGAAAATTAAATTAATTCTCTTAACTTCTTTATTTCCCGTGTGATGTACATGCTGTTGCATCTATTACTGTTTCAATTAGTAATTATCGAAAATGTCATTGTAGGCTCACCTAGGATGCAGTGAGATATTCTGAAAAATAAGCTGTGGCTCCAAGAGGATCAGCAGAACAGATGCTGCTAGGGAGACATTTTAAGTCTTTCATTAACTTTTAAATATGCTTTCAGTATGGCATATGAGCTTATATAATTGCTTTGAATAAAAGTGCTATTTATTGGTTTGGAGATAGCTCAGATGGGGTAGATTCTTGCCTTACAGTGTGAGGACCTGTGTTCCATCCCCAGAAAAGGAGATATATGTTGTGGTGTGTTCCTGAAAACCCCAGCAATGGGGAGGCAGAGCTAGATGAATCCTTGGGATTCACCAGTCTCTAAGCTTAGCCTAGTAGTGTTAAGTCCCTGCTTCAAATAACAAGCAAGCCCCAGTTCATAAAATCCCATTCCACTATGAATTTGTCAATGGCTTATTTCATTGATGAAGTTTACAACCTCATAATCCAATCACCTTTCAATGATGTCATCAGTTGGGGACCAAGTCTTCAACACAAAACCCTTCTTGATAGATACTTTATATACAAATGTAGCAACCTATATAAAAGAATATTACTCAGTGTTGAAAGGAAGTGAGGTATCAACCTATTAAAAGATATCGATGACTCTCAATTGTTAAAGAAGCCACTTTGAAAATGCTATGAATTGTGTGATTCCAATTAAATGACATTGTATAAAAGAACTATAGAAAAAAATCAATGTTCTAGAGTTTTCAGAGGTTGGGACAAAAAAAGAGTCAAAGGTTGAATCATATGTTTTGTTTGTTTGTTTTGGCATGTGAGTGTATGTGTATGTATGTATGTATGTATGTATGTATAGTGAAACTAACAGAATTCTGGGTGATTTCATTTTTTGCAGTCTTGGAGATTAGACCCAAAGCCTTGCACATGTTGAGCAAGTGCTCTATCACTACCCCTGAGTTGCATCTTCAGACTAGTTGTATTATACTTTCATGAGGTATATGACTTTAAGCACATGTGAAACCACATGAAACTTTACAGTGTGCAGTGAAAACCTTAGTTGTGGTGGTAATCTAATTGTACTGAAATGTGATTTTGATTGTATGTTAATAAATAAAGTTGCCCGGGGGTCAGAGCTATTAGAGCCATAGCAAGAGTGTGGCGGTGGTGGCACACGCCTTTAATCCCATAGATATCTGTGTGTTCAGAGATATAGCCAGCATTGGAGACATATGCCTTTAAGACCTAGGGGGCTGTACAGTCAGACAGTGACGAGGCAGTCACGTGGTTGGGTTTACAACCAATGAGAAGGCAGAACAAAATACTTTAAATAGACGAACAGACAGGAAATAGAACCCTCATTCGGGAAGCTGGGACACCGCAGGCGGAAGGGTGAGATTTTAGCTCTGAGCTCTGACCTCTCGGCTTTCTCCTTTACATTGTTTCTGTGTTTCTTATTTAATAAGACAGTTGGTTACATCTATACTTAGTACTTGAAAACATAAAAAAATTACTTTGAAAGGCAGTGAATACCAGATGAAATCAGAATAACAAAACAATCTTTCAGTTATAAATGCTTAAAATAGCATCATTTAAAGGGATTGGGAGGGATGTGATGAACTCAATACATATAGAAATTAACAAAGTCCATAAGAATAAAGATAAAAAAATGCACATACATATTGTGCTTCGGTTGAAAACGGTTTTCTTTCTCATAGGCATTTTTGTTGTTAACCTAAAAATATAAATTATAAAAATGTCTAAAAATCAGAAAATGAATGTCCTCAAAATGCTTCAAGTGGGAAATTCTGTGCCATGAAACTTGTTTCATGTATATAATCATTGGAAATCTTGCATCAAATTATTTTCAAGATTTGTTGGTAAGGTAAATATGGAACATAATTGATTTGTGTATTTGATATGAGTCTCATTTTAAGACATTTCATTATATATGTAGTAAAATATATTGTATATTTTTTTTACTAAAGATGTAGACTTTTGTTCGTGTGAAGATATCATAATTGGTTTACTGATTATAATGCAAATATCACAGTAATAAATGAAATACACAGTGGAGGTTGACTATGAGGGCTATGAAAACTCTGTACTATCTTCAATTTTTTCTATAACTCCTAAGCTGCCCTATAAATTAAATTTCATTATAAAATGTAGATAAATGAAATAGGGTTATAGAATAAATATGATAAATCTTAAATTGATAATTATGGAGACTCATATTGGTACATATTAGACCATTTTTATTTACTTGTATTTTTCACAATAATAAATTTTATTTTATCTATAACATTTACACATTTATGTGGCTACATTGTTGTTTCTACATAAGTGCACAATGGGTAATGATTAAATCAGAATACTCAGCATCTCCATCAGTTCAACCATCTATCAGTTCCTTACATTACAAGGCATTCAAAGTTCTCTATTCAGGTTGTTTTAAAACATGTAATCCATTTCTTTTAGATATTCCAGTTTTGTGGAATACATGTTTTTGAAGTATGACCTGATGATTCTCTGGATTTCCTCATTGTTAGTTGTTATGTCTCCCTTTTCATTTCTGATTTTGCTAATTTGGTTATAAAAATGTCTAAAATCAGAAAATGAATGTCCTCATAATGCCTCAAGTGGGGAATTCTGTGCCATGAAACTTCTATCACATTTGTCTTCATCTTAAATCTGTTTCCCCTGCCATTTTATGGTGGAGTAAGAAAGCACATAGCAATTGTTAGTGCCTGACTTTGGATTTTTCAACCTCTAGAACTGTGAGAATAATATTTTCTTTATAATTTTCAATTTCAGACATTCAGTCATAGTGGCAAGAGCCAATTAATATTAATGTTCATGGGATGAATAGCCATCTGCAAACTGCAAGAGCTAGAAGAACTTACTCTGACATATTTTGTCATTAATTCCTTTTTAAAAAGTCTGCAGGATTTTAGTAGGTCTGCTTGACTCTTGTCTGCTTTGCATATGCATCGGAACCATTGGCTTTACTCAATGTACAGTATCATATTGTGTTCTAACCATTCCAGCTGTGTTCTATTATTGATTAAGCCATCAGAGAAAATGAACATCCCAGGGTGAGAAGATAAAAGGAAAGAGGAAATAGGAATATTTCCTCTAGTGGCTGAAACTAGAGGAAAAGAACTTGACATCTCTAATGTAAAGTTTTACATATAGGTGATGATACACATCTATTACTGTAGCTCCTCAAGTTCCCATCATAATCTATCGCACCCTCAAATTTCTCTTCTTCTGTTTTTTAATCCATAAAACAATCCACAGAGAACTAAATAATGAAAACGGAAACTTATCCCAATTAAATCTTATTCTTGCAGAAATATGCACAGTACTATTTCCTTCACCTTCCCTATGGCTTTGCTTCATCTATATTAGAATGTGAGATGCGAGAGAAGACAACCATTTAAAAGTATTTTTAAATAATCTTTAGAATATAACATTATTTTTAAATTATTATTATTTATAAATTCATATAATTTTCTTTTTCCCCTTCCTTTCTCCAAACCCTCCCATGTACATGTCTGCTCTCTTTCAAATTCATAGTCACTTTTTCTTTAACTGTTACTAAATACAGAAATACAACCTTCTCAGTCTTTATAATTTTACCTGTATATATGTATTCAGGATTGACTAGATGGTACTGGATAACCAATTGGTGTGCTCTTCCCTGGGAAAGACTATTTCTCCCACTTTAGATATTTCTTAATTGCATGTATTCTTTGGGTAGGTTTAAGGCCCCCTGAGCTTCTCCCCATCTATGTTAGCATGTCTATTTTTGTCATTCTTTTCAGGTCATTTTTAGGCAGCCATGCCAGTGATACCTCACCAGTGTAGATCCTGGTATTTCTAGGAGGCACAATCTCACAGGAAACTCCCTGTTTCTCTGGTTCTTACAGTCTTTTTGCCTCCTCTGAGCCTTCGGTAAAGGAATTGTATTGTAGATGTTTCAGTTGGGACTAGACTCCACATCTCTACATTTTGATTGGTCCTGCTTTTCTGTAATGGGCTCCATCTATCACAAAGAGAAGTTTCTTTGATGAGGAGTAAGGACTATCCTTACCTGAGGGTATGAGGACAAATGTTTATAGATTGTTCTTAGGAATTATTCTGATTTAATAAAGTGGTTGTAGGTTCTTCTTTACATTAGTTCTACGTGGCTTGGTAGATTTCTGGTACCAGGCATGATTTATCTGTTGTTGAAAGGGTCTTAAGTCAAATTAAGAGAGCTATTGATTACCCCAAGGTATGCATTTCATTATTGCACACTTATGGTTATTGTGCAGTGCTGGAGATCAAAGGTCCTGCATCCATGGCTCAGGAATTACAGAAGAGGAAGTGAAAAGATTTTGAGAGCTAGAATACCAGGATGATTTCCATGAAACAGTCTCTTATAGAAATACCTCCATAAACAAGATTCGAACAATGACATTACCAGCACATGTGCTAAATTGGAAGGGCAGAAATTTCATGGGATCCCATTCCTAGGTAGAGAACTACAGGTAAGATGAATTCTGGGAGGAGTATTAGTCTCTCCCAGAGAGGACCCTTCTTTTTTGTTGTACAATGAAGAGTGATTGGGCCTGAAACCATATACACACAAACAATAAATGTGAACTCAGCATGACACACACACACACACACACACACACACACACACACACACACACACACACATGCATACATATATGCATATAATTGTAACTAGAATTTTCCTGCCTGGCCCACAGTCAGGACAAATCTTTGTCACCCACCAGTCCCACAGCCAATCAGACCCAACCAAGTAAACACAGAGACTTATATTGCTTACAAACTGTATGGCCATGGCAGGCTTCTTGCTAACTGTTCTTATGGCTTAAATTAATCCATTTCCATAAACCTTCCACCTTGCCACGTGGCTCATGGCTTACCAGGGCGTCTTCACATTCTGCTTGTCATGATGGTGGCTGGCAGTGACTCCTTCTGCCTTCCTGTTCTTTCTTTTCTCCTCTCTGTTAGTTCTGCCTATACTTCCTGCCTAGCCACTGGCCAATCAGTGTTTTATTTATTGACCAATCAGAGTAATTTGACATACAGACCATCCCACAGCATATAATAAGTGTGTACTAGTAATAATCAAAGAAAAAGAGGCTATAAAATCAAGGGTGGGGATGGAGAATTTTAGGAGTTTCAAAGATGGCACCTGACAAGGGAGGATAAAAGTGATGTAATTCTATTCCAATTAAAAATACATTTAAAAAGCACATAGTTTTAAAAGCTCTACCCTTTGTTCCAGGTCCCTCTATGCAATGATGTATATGTTATCTGGACACAGCACGGGAACCCTTGAATCAACAAATCTTCAATGAAGCCCTTAACCACAGCGTTAAGCCATTACTTAATTCACCCTTCTTCTGTCTTGTTGATTCTCTCAAATGAGTCTCATAGATCTTTTAACTTTGCTCCTTTTTAACTTTTTTCTCTATCTCACCTTCTTTCTACTTTCTCGCTATTTTGTGAGGCTGTGTTTCAGCTTTGGAGCTCAAATGATCCTCATGTGTTAGTTTTTGGGATAGCTTGGGCTACATCCCTGTACCACCATCTCTGGTTGCATTTTACCCAAGAGCCTAGCTACTGAAGTAATTGTAGAATTTGGGGCAAGCTAATTTTAATTTTCTTGAGTATTTTCTCATCTGTCTCAAATTCATTATTTGTATTGATAGTAACATAAAGGATTCCTCAATTCAAATACGAACACATAATTTCCCTTTTAAATGTTAGGGTCTTTCATAGTGTCTAAGAATACAGTCTAGCATAGAAATAAGTTCCTAAAATCACTTCCTGAGCTTTGTGCCATTGGTAACTCCTTGTGTCAGAAGGGTAAATATACTTCTGTGTCAGCATGCTTCTGCTTTTCCATGGCCTTCCTCCTGAAACTGTCTTGCTCTGTCTCTGTCTCTCTGTTTCCCTCTCTCTAGTAAAATATTTCATAATGGCTTTCCTTACATGAACATTTTGTACATATTTCTTAGTATTTCTAGCTTAAAGACAGTGAAAGTTCTCTTATATATTTCTTTGAAACCTTCTTAAGGACACATTTAACTGTTTTTTTTTTTTTTTTGGTTTTTCGAGACAAGGTTTCTCTGTGTTGCTTTGCACCTTTCCTGGAACCCGCTTTGGAGACCAGGCTGGCCTCAAACTCACAGAGATCCGCCTGCCTCTGCCTCCTCCCGAGTGCTGGGATTAAAGGCGTGCGCCACCACCGGCCGGCCGGCATTTAACTGTTTTGAAAGATTAGTTTTTTGAGTTTCTTATTAGATTCTGAGAAAATTGAGATAATAAACTATGTCCTCATCTGAAAATAATTTGTATGCAAGATTGAAAAGGAGGCACATAAGAAACATACACTAATGCTAGCTCAGTTGAAAGCAAATGTATTGTCACCTAATTATAAATAATTATGATTTATTCTTCTCTAGTACTGAGATCTATTCAGTTTATATGAAAATAATTTTATTTTCACTGTTGTTTAGCTTCTGCAGAAAACTGTTTTAGCCTTAAGAACTCATTCCTCTGTGAAGGCAGTGGCAGCTGTTACATGTTTTCAGCATTGAAAAAAGTAATCTCTATATTTGGATTTTGGAAGAAATTAAAGTCTGTTCCGTTGGACAGAATGAGCAAGCTGTTCACTACCCATCACTCCAGGTCTCCCTGGGTGCTTCGCTTCTATCAGTCTGGTCAGGTCAACATCTGTTGCTTTGTCTCCCAAGACTTCTCTGGTAACTGTGTTAAATTGGATTAAAATATTCCAATTATTTTTCTGTATCTGAATTGCCTCCACTATCGTGAATTAATTTTGAAATAGATCCATGAAACTGTACTATCTTGACCCAAGTTCCTTGCTAATTATTATATATCTTAATTTCCTTTACTGAGGTTTGTGTTTGTAACAGAGCAAATAGCATGTGGGGCTAGTGTGTCAGGGAATCTGAACTCAGAGAAGCCTTTTGCTGTTATGTTTCTTGCTCTGTCTGAGACCTTCAGGATCATTAAATCCTAGCTCCCTTTGGTTGCTTTCAATTCCACAGTAGGGACATAAGCCCTGTTATGGGTTGAATTCCATCTCCCTGACATTCAGATTTTGAAGTGCTAACCCTGAGTACTTTAGAATGTCCCCTTATTTGGAGATAAGGCTGTGGCAAATTAAAATGAGATCATTACAGTTGACTCTGTGCCAATATAACAGCTATCATTAAAAAAGGAAAAGTCTGGAGGCAGATACACACAGAATGAAACCACTATGTGAATAAGAATTCCCATGGCCATCTGATTACAAAAATTGCCAGCAAACAAGCAGTTAGGGGAGCGGCACAGAACACAGCCAAAGGAACCACCCAGCTGTCACTGTAATCTCACTTTCTAGGTTGATGAACTGTGAAGCAATACTTCTATGTTGTTTAAGGTCTTGATTTGTAACACTCAATAATGATGGACCTACATAACTGATACAGACCACTGTTTTATTATTTTGTGTGTTAAGTCTATTCATGGGAAGACATTTGATAGTTATGAGATTCTGGACTTTGTAAAGCTAGAAATGCAGAAAAATGAAAAGTAAATAAGGGAAGGTTGAAAGAGGAAAAACGAGGGAAGTAGGAAAGAAAGGAAAAGGGGGATAAGGAAGACAAAAGGAAAGGGAGGAGACAGGGAGTGGAATTACACAAAATTCACAGTACAAATTTTACCATTTCTAATACAGGAGGAACATATGGCTAAATCTATACATTAAGGCTAAGTGCCATTACTTGGTTATTAAGGATCTATTTATTCACTCAGTATGTATTTATTGAGTGCTTACTATATATTAAGCATCATTATGGATGCTGATCACTTACTGATGACAATAAATAAAAGAAAGTCCCTGTCATTAAGGTAATTACAGTCTGGGAGAGCGTTTGTGTGTGTAATTGATTTAAAAATATTTCAGACATTTATTTTATGTGTATGGGTGTTTTGCTTGAATGCATGCATATGCAGCACAGACATCTCCAGCAAGTCAAAAGAGGGGTCAGATCTCCTGGAATTGATTATGGATGACCCAGCTGCCATGTGGGTGCTGGGAACTGAACACAGGTCCTCTGTAAGTGGAACAAGTCCTCTTTGCTGCTGAGACATCTATCTAGCCCCAGTGTATGGCACCGATTTTAACCAGTGAACATAAGACCTCAGAAATAGAGGTGCAATTTTAATAAATATTTAATAGAAGAAGAGAAGACAGCAAAATGAAAACAATATGGGTAGACACATCTCAAGGGAAGAGGCTCTGAAGCAGTATTATGGACAAACTTAAAGAACAGTATGAGCTGGGGGTGGGGTGGTCAAGGCTATCACAAGGGAACCCACAGAAACAACTAACCTGGGCTCATAGGAGCTCATAGACTATGGAACAACAGCTAGGGTGCCTGCATGGGACCAGCCCAGACCGTCTACATACATGTGACAGTTGTGTATCTTATTTCACTTCTGGGACTCCTAGCAATGGGATCAGGGACTGTCTCTAATACTTGAGCTAGCTTTTGGGAACCTATTCCCCATACTGGGTTACCTCTCCCAGCCTTAACACAAAGGGAGGAGCTTAGTCCTACCTCAACTTGATATGCCATGCTTTGTTGACACCCCTGGGTGGCCTGTCCTTTCTGAACAGAAACAGAGGAGGAGTGGATGGGGGGTGGGTGAGCAGAGGGGAGGTGGGGGAAGGAACTAGAGGAGAAGAGGGAAGGAAATGTGGTCAGGATATAAAAGAAATGAAAAATTTTAATTAATTAAAAAATAAAAGGAGAACAGAAAGATGGCCAGTGTACCTGAAACAGAGAGCAAGGAGAATTCTAAGGCATGAGGTCACAGGGATAATTTTGTATAGAGATGGATTTCTGCTTCCATTTAATGTGAATGCTGAGTACTTAAATTTGACTGGTACAAATGCAAATCGTTGAGTCTGGATGAAAAGGAAAATCTACAGGAAGCTCCAACTGCCTTAGATGTTCAAGTGGAGATGCTGACTAGCTTGCACTGGGGAGGAGACCGAGTGGTTAGACACATACTCTGCTGTGCAGGAAAGATCTGGGGTGTGTAGAGACGAGAGCTGGGAAGGTCTGGATGTAGAATGGCTGGATAAGATGACCCATTACTAACCTGTCTCAAAGCCAAGAATTGAGGAGTCTGAGGAAGAGACTAATCCCCCACTTGAAGGATGTGAGCTAGAAGTATGTCTCTAAGACTGACTCTGTCCTTATTACAGCCAGTTAGTGAAGACAGCAAAGAAAGATTTGAGACTAAAGGGAGCTTTGCTAATGAGGAATTGTGCAATATTGATGGAAATTAGTCTCTAGAAACTGAAGAATAATGTTGAGCATGTTGTAACTGACAGAAATACGAATAAAGAATATGATTAAATGCATCCTGATGGTTACACATCACATGAGAGTGAAGGTCAGTTCTGTAGGAGGAAGGTTGGGAATCTTGGCAGGATTGCTAGGCTGCATACTTGGCACACACTGCTGAATGAATAAAGGATGGGAGGGGCACTGTCTCTGTGAGCAAGTAATTATTTGATAATCTCTGGTAGAGCACATACTTCTTTTTAATACCCACATATTGATGCAAGCTTATAGATCAGGACACACAAATGTGTAAGGTACCCACTTTACCTTTTTATATGGAGTCCATCAGGCCAAGGCAAAGTGATCCCAGGTAAAAATGTGGTCCCTCAGGAAGCAGTTGGGGGAAAGAGACCTCAGAAAATTTCAGTTCTGGGTGACTTCGTATTCCCCTTGAACTGAATATGTTTCTGGGGACACAGAAGTAATTGAAATTATTTTACAAGTATCTTTTCCTTGTATCTTTTTGTATTCCACATGATGGTTTTTAGAAGAAGCTAGTGTAGTTTTGGAGCTTTAGGGTTTTTTTTCCCAACTCTTCAGTTTATCCTGGATAACCTTGAACTAAGTCTCAGGATTCTATATGGTTTTGATTTTGTCTTTAATGTATAGTGTTTGGAGCTCTGATATGATAGAGATGTATACACAACCATCCCACAGTTTCCTCTGGTTGTCTTTAATATAAACTTAAATATTGGTCTTGAAGTAATGAATATTAAGTTTTTAAAAAGGAGGAGAAGTGAATGAAAGATTGGGAAGTGATGGTAACAGGGTCATTGTGGGGTTCATTGAAAGATCAAGTAAGATGTAAAGTTGTAGTAGCATTGCTAAACAGTCTTACAAATGAAATAACTGAAGCCAGGTATTGGAGTAAATTCTGAAAGATCAGAGAGACAGAACAAACCACACCTCACCTCACTAGTTCCTCAGCTGATCTTGTTTCCCCAGAATGAAAGCTTCTGAGTCCTCACCCAGATGGATCTCAGCTGAACTGCTGCTAAAAGCCTCAAAGCTTAAAAGCCTCTAGTTCCTGGTCTTTACGCCTTATATACCTTTTTGCTTCCTGCCCTCACTTCCTGGGATTAAAGGTGTGTGTCTTTCCCAAGCAAGGCATGAGATCTCAAGTGCTGGGATTAAAGGTGTGTGCCACCATGCCTGGCTCTATTTCCAGTATGGCCTTGAACTCACAGAGATCTGGAAGGATCTCTGTCTTCAGAATGCTAGAATTTAAAGGTGTGTGTGCCACCATTTTCTGGCCTCTATGTCTATCTAGTGGCTGGGTTTTTGTTTTGTTTTGTTTTTTGTTTTTTGTTTTTTTTTTTGTTTTGTTTGTTTTTTGAGACAGGGTTTCTCTATGTAGCTTTGCGCCTTTCCTGGACCTCACTCTGTAGCCCAGACTGGCCTCGAACTCACAGAGATCCGCCTGCCTCTGCCTCCTCAAGTGCTGGGATTAAAGGTGTGCACCACCACCACCACCCAGCTTTAGTGGCTGTTTTGTTCTCTGACCCCGTATAAGTTTATTAGGGTGCACAATATACTGGGGGACACACTATCACCACATAAAGCTGTAACTGGGGTGTGTACTGATGAGAGTTGGAAAGGTCTGGATGTAGAATGACTGGAAAAGATGACCCATTATTAACCCATCTCAAAACCAAGAATGGAGGGGTCAGAGGAAGAGACTAATCCCCCACTACTTTATGTAATTTATGTTACCATAGAATCAGAATTCACTCCCCAGAGACTCTCTTGATATATCATTCTTATCAGATTAAGCTAAGAGTTATAAATCCCATGAAGATTCAACAGTGATACTGATGATATGTTGAATGATGAAAACATTGAAGATCTTATTTTTATATCTGCAATAAATGAGAAGATAATACTTGTAGACTATTCAAAAACAGTTCTCCTGTTTATTTTCACTTAAAATATTTCCACATTACTCTCAAACTTAAAGACAGTGTTTTAAATTCAGTTTTACTCCTCAGTTTTCATCTGGGAAATGGAGACTATGTAGAAATGGTTGAGTGGTTCCTATGTTTCACATTCATTTGACAAGTAAACACAAGCCATAGCCTCTCTTCCCAATAACTCTAATGACTCTACTTACTGCGAAGCGAAGCTCAAGCTTTATGGGTATTTGGAGGACGAAGCAAAAAGCAATCTTATCAGCTTTAATTTGTCACTCCACAGCTTCCTCTGTATTCAGCTCTCACATCCAGAAAGGCCCATAACTTTGAGATTAGCTAAGCCTATGAGATAATGCACTCGATTCCTTTAGCCATCTGTTTCGTGTTGCCAGGGACTTATAAATGCTGGCCGATGCTTGTGTTCACTTCAGGATACTTTAATCAGTCTTTAGAGATTTGAGTGAAAAACCTTGCAGCCTTGAGGAAAGATGACTTACTTATTCAGATAAATAAAGATATAGGGAAGCTAGGATGACCAAATAAAACAAATGGGGTGCTAAGTCTGAAACAGAGAAGGTGGTTTTCCCAGAAGGAGCCATATAGTTATAAAATAAGAACTTTCAAATTATCTGGTTCCACTTTCTCACTTTAATGATAAAAAAGCTCCAAATGAGACTTTTACAAGGTCACTGTGGATGTGAGCTGAAGTCAACTCTGAATGACACCATGTTATTCACTACGAAGCCTCCCTGTGTAGAGTGACTCACTGAAAGTGTGCTACAAACACCCATCACTATGGGAGGCTGAGATTCTATGTTATTTGAAAACAGAATATAGCAGAAGACACAGATCCATACTCAGACAGAAGGATTGCTTTTAGCTACCAGAGGCTGCTGGTCCTTTTTTATTTACAATTGAGAGACTTGTGAAGATTTGAGAGAATACCTTTGGTATACATACACATATCCTCTCTCTCTCTCTCTCTCTCTCTCTCTCTCTCTCTCTCTCTCTCTCTCTCGGCATGGGAAAAATAGAAAAGGAAGATGATATTGGTGGCTAAAGTCAAGAGTCTTAGGTGACAGAATTGGACAGAGCTTCTCTAGTGAAGGCTCAAGCTTCACAGGGCATAGCACACTAAGCCTAGGTAGGCCCTGGCTTCCTGGACCAGGATAGTATGGGGATTGGAGAGGCAGGTGAAAAAGGGAGATAGCTAAGAAGTAAGGAATCTATACTAACTAGCACTGTAGGTAGGAAGTCATGGTTTGAAGAAATTCTAGAAAGAGATCTGTGGTGGTATTGTGTTCCCCAAAATATTGTGCACCCTAATAAACTTATCTGGGGTCAGAGAACAGAATAGCCACTAGATACAGAGGCTAGAAAATGGTGGCACTCACACCTTTAATCCTAGCCTTCCAGAGGCAGAAATCTGTCTGGATCTCTGTGAGTTCAAGGCCACTTTGGAAACAGCCAGGCATGGTGACACACGCCTTTAATCCCAGAAAGTGATGGCAGAAAACAGAAAAGTATTTAAGGCATGAGGACCAGGAACTAGGGCTGGTTAAGCATTCAGGCTTTCGAGAAGCAGTTCAGCTGAAATCCATTTGGATGAGGACTCAGAAGCTTCGAGTCTTGAGGAAACAGGATCAGCTGAGGAATTGGTGAGGTGAGATTGGATATGGCCTGTTTTGTTTCTATGATCATTCAGCATTCACCCCAATAACTGGCTCCAGGTTTGATTTTATTAATAAGACCTCTAAGATTCCTGCTACAGAGATCAATTGTTTTTCTTGAACTTTCAGAATGACTGACTCATTGCATCTTCTCTTGTCACAACACAAATCTCAAATGTAGAGCCTACACTCCAGACTGTTTGAATATGAGAACCATATTGAGGAGCAATAGCTCCAAAGTCAGTTCAGCCATCTCAAAGGACTATTACCTAAACATCTGGGTGAAAGGAAGTGATGTGGAGTTCCCCAGCTCAACACACAACACTCTTGAGACACAGCAGTTGTGTTTCAATTATGTCTGAATCAACAGTGTCTAGTCCAAAATTTGGCCTTGAACAATTGTTTCATAAATGAAGATATCATATTGTTGGAAATAGTGGACATTTTGTAATCTCTAAGCAACTGGAAGAAGATCTGAAGAAAAAAAAAACTAAGTGAACTATTGCCACTTGATATTTATTACTTGCTTTCTTATTGACTGGAGTTTTAACTAACATCTAAAAGGTCAAACACAACAAAAATTAGGAAGCTGTGTATTTTTGTATTTAAGCATATTGTGAACAAGTGTGCTTTTTCTTTGAAGCTCTTTAGATTCTTTTCTAAAGCCAAGAAATCATACACACTTAAAGACATAATACACAGGGATTATTGATGTTTTTTCTCTAAAATTAATGAGAGATGAATGCCACTTTCAAAGGACTCACAGGAGGGGATGCTGAGTTAAGTGGAATACAGCAGTTAGTCGGTTCACCTTGTCTGGTGATCATCGTCTTTAAGAGGGGATGTCAAATCCCTGTGGTTCTAGAGTCTTAAGAGAAAAGAGCTTGAGTTGCATATTTGAGCTGCCACCTTATAAGTCTTAGGTCTAGGAATTCAAGGAGATAGAGGATAAGGGATTATGGGAAGGAAGTCACCTGTGACAACAACAACTTACAGTTTATTAACCTTGAATTGACATTCCCTGGAACCTATTTCCTCTCAAAGGCCACAGAAATTTTACTTTTCATATACCTATGACTGCAGAATAATGAAATGGAGTTTTATGTGGGTTTTCAAAAGTACTTTTCATTATATTATAGTTACTTCCTGCCCCTTTCTCTAGTCTCAGCAGTAAATTCTCTTTGTTTTAATGTTCTACACCCCTGCCTCACTTTCTAGTCTCTTTGGAGTTAACAAAGTTCCAGTGACCAATAATGCCAAGTTGAAACTTCTATTTGTTTTTGTGTTTGTTTGATCCACCTGAATTTATTACTCAGGAGAGGAAGAAAGAATCTTTCTCTAGATATTAAAATTCATCTTTTGGACATTTCTTTTGTATAGTAAAGAAAGTTAAATCTTAAAGAAACTGAGAGGATTGTTCTAAATTACTAACTAGTTTATCTTTAAGGCAGCAGGAAAAAAGAAACTAACTTATGCTTAAATAATTTTAAGAAATACATTTTTATGTTTTTGCCAACAAATTCTTCAGTTGAGTAGGAACAAAAATTGTGGGTTTCTCAGACCATGTAATATTTAGCAATAAGATCTGTTTGTGGGAAAGAAATATAAATGTGTTATCAGAACCATCACATACTCAACCCACACTTGTGTGTGTGTGTGTGTGTGTGTGTGTGTGTGTGTGTGTGTGTGTGTGTGTGTGTGTTGTATATACTTTTTTTTTTTTTTGTTTTTCGAGACAGGGTTTCTCTGTGTAGCTTTGCGCCTTTCCTGGAACTCACTTGGTAGCCCAGGCTGGCCTCGAACTCACAGAGATCCGCCTGGCTCTGCCTCCCAAGTGCTGGGATTAAAGGCGTACGCCACCACCGCCCGGCTTATATATACTTTTATTTATTTAGATGGTAATGGGAAGATGTGTGGTATTTCTCTTCAGATTTAGAGTTTGAATAATATCAAAGAAATGTTTGCTGGTTTCCCACAATCCACATGGGGCTCATGTTCCCACAGTCTTGCTCACATCCTAGACTCTGTTATATTATCTGCCTTCTCTCTTGAGAGCAGGTGATACTTCATCCCTTGGAAATCTAGCTGTCACATGGGTAATGAAACCTGCTGAGGAATGCAGGAAAATCATGAAAATTGCAAGGGCTACTTAAACAACACAGCAACTGCTAAATCTCAATGATGTCAGCTTTCAGAGAAGCATGTGCATATGTGTTTTCCTCAAGAAATCTTAGCTGAAGCTCCTGTCATACTATTGCCTGATATTTCTTTTCCACATTGTTTCAAACAAAAGAATACTACCAAGGCACACCATCTGCAGCTAAGTCATCCGTAAGAATATATGACATTTTGCGAAAAAGTCTCAAGCTAAACATTTGTTTGGAGATGAAGAGGAAATGACCATTGTGAAATTTCTGAGAAAAAAAAAAAAGGATTTGGGTGGGGGTGACTTGGAAGGCCAGAAGACACTCTTTTCTGTTACAGCTGCTTAAACATCCGCTATGAATTAAGACATTGGGAGGTTTTCTTTGCTTTATGGCCATGATTCAACTCAGCGGTTTCAAACTTTTACTAAGGACAAACTGGTCTTGAAAATAGATCTGCTTTGCACTAGTTCTTTAGAAAAGAAAATGTTTAGCTTTCTGCAGTCTGTCAATCTTGTGGTAAGAAAATGCCACCAAGGTACCTTTTATAAGAATCTGGGCTCAGAAACAGCTGTGTAAATCATACAATAAGATTTTCCTTCTTTAATTCAACTAGCATTTGAGTCCACAGCATTTTCAGACACATTATAAAGCAGGACTCACATTGAATCCCAATCTGGAAAGGAGCTGTGTACAACCACAAGAGCCTGTTCAGAAAGGAACATATGGAGCAAAATCACCTGTGATCACATAAGCAAACTTGTCCTGGAGCTTTCCTCTTGTTCTTAAATAGAAAGAGAAGCTGCACATCAGCCCAGTTTCTGGAACACGCAGGAAGAAAAGTCCTTGAGAGATGAGATGGAGGGTATTATTCTTTCATGAACTAATATACTTTCCTTGTCAGTTTTAAATGAAAGAAGGTTTTAAATCCCCAAATGGGAAGCTAAATAAAGGCTTCTCAGGACAGAGCAATAACAGGCGAATGGCTGAAACCAATTTCAGCCCCAGAGTGACAGATAATAGTAAATCATTTCCTTCCCCTTTAAGGTGTCCCCTCCCTGACAAAAATAAAATTTGTTCTTAGACATAACCCATTAATATATGATTTTATCTCTTTCCATGTTGGCTTTGTCACCAAGACTCTTCCTTTGCCTCTTCCGTACCAGTCAGAATTAAGGTATTATTGAATTTTTTCTATATTAAGTAAGCATATATTTTTAAATTTTTATTGTATTATTGTAGAAATGTGTAACATAAAAATCTATGTTGTTAATTTGTATCCTTAAATATAACTTTATTTTTAATTCATACAGCAATTCTAGGTGCTTATGGAATACAGTATAACATTTCAATGCATATATTCAATGTATAATGGATAAATGAAAATCTATCAAATCAGGTATTTATCATTTTTTTCTGTTTATTAATTTCAAGTCCTCTGTTGTTGGAAATGGTCCATAAAGAGTTGTGTGAGGAAAAATTCCGAGTGCTTATGAGAAAACTCCAAGAAAACAAGACCAGAGTCTTGTGACCTCAGTTTCTTCAAAAACATGGAATTGTTCTTGAATTATGCTGTCATGCTCCTCCCAGATGTAGCAGATAGGGGTGAGTTTATTTCAGATTTATCATTACAACTGGCTATTATTAGTTTATATAACTCTATAGAAAAAAACATGTTTTTCCCACATTCAGCTTATCCTTGTGGTTGTATAGTTCCTCGCATGACTCTTCTTAACTCTCAGAGTATAAATTGTATGAAACCCTGAATAAAACAGACTAGTGCACAAGGCTTTAGTCCACTTTATTTATTGACTCTATTCTCCCAGGCCCCACTGTGTTTAGTGCAGTAAACAGACCATTAGCTGCTTAAAATATTCAATTGCCATTGTCCACCATAGTCATCCTTTGCAGGAGAACACTGGAAGATTTTCCTCCAATCCAGCCACAGCCTGTCACTAACCATCTTCTCTATTCCCCAACCCTCTTCCAGACTGCTAACCATTATTCTCTAGCATATTTTGGCTTCCACATAAATGAAAATGTGTGGTATCTGTCATTTTTGTGAATGATTTATTTTAATTAACATGATATCCTCAGTTCCTTTCATGTTGATACAAATTACAGAATTTTCTTATTCCATTGTGCATTTATAATGCATGTTCTTCAATCATCTGCCAGCAGAATTTAAGTTGATTCCATATTTTGGTTATTGTATAACAAAAATGAACATCCAAATGTCTCTTCAGCATGCTGATTTTAGTTGCTCTGGATACATACCAGGTAGTTAATGCAGGATCATATGGCATTTCAACCTGTAGTAACTGAGGAGCCAGTATAATAACTATACATTCCTACTAATAAACAGTGGATCACAGTTTTTCTCTCTCTCCATCTGCATCCTCATCAGCTTTTGTTACTTCTTTTATTTTAATAACAGATATAGTTGGGACCAGATGATTTGTTATTGTGACTTCACCTTTTCTGATCAATTGTGCTATTCAACAAATTTTCAAATATATGTTAGCCATTTATAAATTCTTTTTCTAAGTTTTTTTTTTTTATTCTGGAAATTATAGCCTTGTTTGACTACCAGTTTACAGATGTTTTCTCTGATTCTCTAGGCAGCATATACCTGTTTATTTTTAAATTCCATTTTCCCAGTCTATACCTTTTAACTAAGAAATTTAATCTGTTTCCTTTCAAGGAAATGTAAAATGTAAAAACTGACTTCTGTATTAGTGGAGCTCTATTTCCTTCTGCTTTTATTTTGTGCATCTGGCTTACATTTTTATCATTGTATGCTTTAAGATGGTAGTTATCAAATTTGTTTCTGGTATAGGATTCCATTCTGTTTCTTGGGAGGCTTCAGTTTTGGCTTGAGTTGAAAAGAACATATTTTTATGACATTTTTTGAAAGATAACCTATCTGAATTTAGTACTTTGTGTTCGCAGTTCTTTGTTTCAGGAAAGTGGATATGTTATCACATTCTTTCCTTCACTCTAAAATTTCTTCTATTAAATCTACTAATAATCTAACAGGGGTTCTCTTTTGTATGTACCTGGACCCTCCTCTGACTCCTCTAAGGATTCTCTTGCATTATGGATTGACTCCAGAATTTTTCCATGTTTTGAATTCTTCACTCCCAGCTTTTGGTACTATTCTGAAACACATATTCTGAAGCTCCATTATTTTGGCAATTTTGGGAATCCTGGAGGGTAGAAGTAAGGCACAAGGTTGGGCCTTTGAGGGCTATACTTACTGGTTCTCATGGTGTCTTCTGTTTCCTGGGTCACAGGCATGTGAGGAAACTCTGCCATATGATTCCACTACTGTGATCCATCACCTTTGCCATATCTTTCCCACCACCAAGAGCTGAAATCTCTCTGGAACTCTGGGCAAAAAATAAACTTTCCCTGTCTTTAGTTGTTTAGTTTGCCCAACAATGTAAAAATAACTAACATAAGCTGTTCCTGTGACTCCTCTTTCCCATTAGAAGCAGCAAAAATCACATTTGAATGATATGGCATAAGTTTCAAAGGTATTCTCCATTCTTAGCGATTTCTCCCTCCCCTTCTTCCCCTCCCATCCTCTCCTATCCCTAACAATATATCTTTTTGTCATTACATTTTCTTCAGTCTGCCTGGGTTATTTCAAAAGATCTGTCTTCAAGCTTGGAGATTATTTATTGTGGCTGATAAAATCTATTTTCTTAATTTGATTTTTAAATTTATAAACTTTATCATAAAAAGCTTGCTAATATATTTAAATATCACACATCTAAAGTAGCTATGCCCAATGGCTATACACCTCGATGAATTTATATACAGTGAGAAAAGTCATTCCAAAGAGAAGCTATAGTGTTGCTGTGGCCTTGCACCACATTCTTTCTTTTTCTTCTCTTTATAGGTATAGATGTGTGGTATGACCTCAGCAATCTTTCTTAGTAGCTTTCTTCCTTATCTCGCCACATTTTTGATGGTTCTCTCATTCATATCCAGAGATCATAGCATAGCTTCTCTGGCTAGTGTTCTCTGGGAATCTCATGTCTCTGTCTTTAGGGGCTGGAATTACAGGTTGGCAACCATATTCAGTATTACATGGGTGCTGGGGATTGGAACTCTGATCTTCTTATGCTGAGTCAGCTCCCAGCCACTGCACTATATATTTTTTATTTCATATGCTAAGTTTTTGACACAAGTTTATATTTGGCTCACTTTTTATAATCTGCATCTTTGATAGAGTTCTCATTTGTGTTATGAGTTGTCATTATACTCATTGAATTGTCCATTGGTGTTTCATTTTATTACATTCCATTGTTTTCTTAAAGTCATTATACAATTTAATTTTCTTTGGGATGCAGTGCTGCATGGGTATCATGTTTCTCTTGAGGAATTATAATACCTTCTTTCTCCCACGTTTCTTGTTCCTTTGCATTGGTGTTTGTATGCCTGACAGGTTAACTGCTTCTACTAATTTTATAGGGTACATATAGCTATTAGACAAGCTACCATGCTACAAGTCTTGCTATGCTCCCATGCTGTCCTTAAACTCTAGCACAGGCAGGCTATCCTTTTGCTTTATTCTCCAAGTTTTGGAACCGCAGGTGTATTCCACCACCACACACACACAGCACCACATGAGTTCAAAAGCTGTCTTTGAAGTGCATTTGCTAAAGTAGCTGTACTTTTCAGATTCTCATCTATCTCTTATGGGAAGAAAACAGAGGTTGGGGAGCAGATAGAAATACATTCTAGATCAGGCTTTTTGTGAAATTGATTCAATGTGTTTTCAGTACCTCACCTTCTACCTCACTAGATTTTACAGAGAAACTGAACTGTTTTCTTTTTCTGTGGATCATAGAGAAGCATAACTACAGAACTGTGTTATAAATAAATTATTACCGAGCTATTTCCTTCCTGTTTCAAAGTCTAAAGGGCTCTGGTGGGCTTTTTAGAACAATAAGATCCCAAGGAAATAGGCACCACTACAGTGCTCCAAGACAGGCCAGGACACTGGAGAAAAAACAGTTTGGCCAAGAGAAGACAAGCCAGGAGTGGGGCGGTGTTCGGATTTCTGAAGTCAGAATTGTTGAAAAAACAGGAATTCTTCATGGGAAAACATACAAATCATCAGGCTGTAAAGAAGGCATGGAATTGAATGGGTGGAGCAGTGTGGAGGATCTGGGGGGAACTGGGGGAGGGGAAACCATGATCCACATATACTGTATGGAAAAAATATTTTCAATAACAAATGCTACATACTAAGCAAACACCCCTGGAATATACAATTACAAAAGGGGGTTTATCACGGTTAAATAAACTGCTCAAATAATTAAAATAAAAGAGTGAAAATAAAGAAAAGAAATAATAAACTCCCTGAGACAAAGAGAAAAGGGAATGACCCACTTTTCCATCCCCCACCATGATATTCATTTTGGACAGCTAAGTAGTACTCAATAGTAATCAGCAACTAATGAGCACTAGTTAAAAGTGAGGCATGGGACTTGAACTCAATCACACAAAGTCAATAAAGGCTTGGTTTCTAAGGAGACTGAACATACATAAAATTTCCTCTGTGGAGTGCTGCCCATCTGGCTTGGAATCTGTCATTATATGCACAGCAGGTGGTGTTATCTTGCCTAGTCTAGAGTTTTTAATTCTTCAATATGTGCCAATGACTTTGTTAAGAACTTTAAATTTGTTTCCCATTGGTAATCCTCCCAATTAGTACTGTAGATTAAATATTATCTGCCATGACTGTCAGCCAAATAAACCAGAATTTTAACAGTAGATAAATTTGTTCCAAATCTCTTACAAACAGATAGTGGGATAATTTCCGACAAAAAGACAACATCCTACCTATACAAAGGTGTCAGAGTTACATTCAGGCAAAATATATAACTAATATAATTAATCCTATGGTTATCAACTTCCTCCTATTTCTTTTAATCTTGAATCTATTTACACATATGAAATGGAAACATGATAAATGATTGTGAACTGTGTGTCATCCTCATTAAGGAAAATGTTCAAATTGGATGCACACTTATTTGGAAGATATTTTCTCCATCTCACAGATATGTCTGCATATCTGGGAGGGAGGGACCAAGCAAAGAAGGGAAGAAGTGAGAGGTGGGGGGGAGGAGAGCATGGGCAACACTGTGGGAATCTGAAGTATATTATTAGTATTATACTTTCTGATTATAGTAAAAATTAAGATCACAGTGTCTTCATTGTCATTGCTCTAGAGGTGGTGGGACCTGGAAGAATGGAACCAATAAATGAGGTGTACTAAAGTCTCATGCAAAAGCTGACTTTATTCAGAGCTTCAGGCAACTTATCAGAGGATTAAGAAAAGATCACATGACTATGAGTTCAATCTGCATACAATCACAAGAACAAAATACACATTGCAAAAGCTCTTTTCCATAGATAGTTTAAACATTTAATTGAATAAAAACAGCAAGCAATATGAGTAATGTGATATAAATATATGCCTATCAACTACACTTGGGAGGAGCCTGGAAACACATTACAAGAACAATTTCCATGTTTTGAAGAAACTGAGGTCACAAGACTCTTGTTTTATTTTCTTGTAGTTTTCTCACAAATACTCAGGATTCTCCTCACATGACTCTATGCCTGGACTGTGTTCCTATACTTTATATATTAAATAATATTAGCAGAGTTAAGCATGGATGAAAACAATAAACCCAAGTAATAATTTGACTTGCTTCTCAGTGATCTATCAATATTCTGGAAACATTAAAGGAAAAATAAAAGTCATAATCATGTTATAGACTTCAACTTTAACTGTTATGTTTCTATTTCTTTTCATAGTACTAATTCTAAAAACAGTTATCTTTGAAATTAGTTAAGAAAGAGGTTAATAAGTATTCATAGAGCTAAGAGTAAAGTAAGATTCTTAATTTTAATTCAATGGTTCCTTTGCCTTTCATAAGGAACTTTCATTTTATCTGAAAATAGAGTAGGCATAAAGTAAAATGAATACAAAACTCCCTCCAAAGCCTGAAAGATTGATTCTAGATTCTTTTATGGATACCATAATGCATAGATATCCATGTGTTTTATAAATATGATGTAGGGTTTGAATGTTATCTATGCAAATCTTCTCACATATTTTAAATGATCTCTAAGTCACTTATAATGCCTTTGAACAATATTAGTGCTATTTGAACATTTGTTATTTTATGTACTTTGGTGAACATCTTCATATACAAAAATATTGTGTAGAGAATAACAAGAAAATAGTGTGTACATATTCAATGCAGACACTATTTTTCTTTTCTGGTTAGTTGAATCTGCACATGGAGAATATGAGGACAAGAATGGCTGCCTACATTTTATGTTTTCATTACATTTAATACTGTAAAATATGTCATTGCATACTGACCTCTTATTAGTCTTACACAGATATTCATTTTATATTCAGTTATTTATCTTGGAGAAGACTGAGATATAGCTATTAACAAGCAACCAACTGAGCTTTTGTTCAGTGTTATAAGTCACATAATAGATGAATAGACTTCATTATTATCCATCAAAATGCTAACAGAGATAAGAGAAATGTGAGAAAATACAGAAAACTATATTTATTATTGAACAAATATTCATTTGTCATATAGTAGGGAAGTAGTGTATCCTCAGAAGAAAAAAATTAGCTCAAGAAAAATCTACTGTGGATAATTCAAAGATTAGTAATAAGACTAGTGTGGAAAGACGGAAGTGCTGGAAATGATTGTAAATGAATTCAGATAGTACAGACTAATCAGGTCATGCTTGTACATCACAATGAGTCCATTTCTTCGTGAAATGGGAAACCAGTGAAGGGTGTTCCTCTGAGGCATTACCTGGTCCAGAGTCTAGTACAATATGGATCCACTGCAACATTTTCTCGTGAATGCCCTTTGTCTTTATCTTCATGGGCAATATGTATTCTTGAGTCTCATAGCCTGACCTGTAATCAGCAACACCAGATATTGTCAGTTACTTGTCCAAATGAATTTCTCTATATCACTATCACTACCAGTACATGATTGCAAATGAAAGGAGTCAAAAAGTAAGAATTCTGTTGTCATTAAATAATTCTTTAGTATCTTCGAGTTTTGTCAGCTTTATTTGATCTTTTTTTTTTTAAAAAAGTAATTTTAGCTAGATGTTGTAGTTCATTCCTGTAATTACATCAGTAGGGATCTGAGGTGGGATATCGTGCATGTGAGGCCAGCCTGAAATACATAGTGAGAGCCCATTTCAAACAAACCACCAACAACGACAAAAGATAAAAACAAAATAAGGAAAGTACTTTGTACCAGGTTAGAAACAAATTTTGAGTTTTGGCCAAATGCATATAAGATAAATAAGTTATGAAACTCTATCATTTTGCCTGTCCATTCAGAAGCACTTATTCTGAATGTTACTGTTACATGATTTTAGATCATCTAAAAGCATGTTTAATGTACAGTCATGTAATTTAGGAGATACTGAGATAAAATGTTAATTTGGACCATAAATACGCACCTTTCTGGTGCATATTTGATGGTAAGTAAAGAGGAGGGATCAGTTAACGACTGGATTGTTTTCCTTAAGAGTCTGCTTCTTGCTGAGTGTTAAAAGCTTGAACTTCTCAATGAGGTTTCATTTTAAACACAAAGGTAGCATAAACCAGACAATGAAACAATTGGCATTTAAAATCAAGATCATCAGTCCTTCCCCCCTCTCTTCAACAGTACTCCCTGAACTCTGCCCAAAAATTGTAGAAGCCAGAGAGGTCAAGATCATGATGGGGAAACCCACAGAGACAGCTGACCCAAGCTCATGGGAGCTCACAGACCCTAGAGCAATGGCTAGGGAACCTGCATGAGACTGACCTAGACCCTCTGCGTGTGGGTGACAGTTGTGTAGCTTGGTCTGTTTGTGGTGCCCCTAGAAGTGGGAACAGGATTTGTCCCCTACACATAAGCTGACTGTTTGGAACCTATTCTTTATGGTGGGATGCCTCACTCAGCCTTGATGCAGGGGAGAGGAACTTAGTCCTGCCTCGACTTGATATCCCATGCACTGTTGACTTCCATGGGAGGCCTTACCCTTTCTGAGGAGTGGATAGGGGGTATAGAAAGGTGGTGGTGGGAGGGAACAGGAGGAGGGGAGGTAGGGGAAACTGTTATCAGTATGTAAAATAAATTTTAAAAAATGAATAATAAAAAGAATAAAATCAAGATCATACCTAAAAGCATGAAATTATTTCATTGACATTTTTAGTTTAGCATGAAAACAGTAAAGATGAACGTTGGGCCTGACAGAGTGTTTTTTTTTTTTTTTAAAGAATATTATTACATGAAAAGAAGATATGGACATCTAGTCACCATCAAATGTCTTGGAAAAAAAGTCAAAAAATTCTCTTTCCAGGTATCTATGTAAAAACTCTATCAAGTAAATAGTAGGAGTGGGACGTGTGTCAAGAAACAAGTGGAGTTGGCATTGTGAACAATTGCAATGACCAAGTAGAAACAGAAGACAGGATTTAGTGCGACTATATCCCAGGCTGTAGTTGACCATTAAAAATATCACATTTATATAAGTAATACAAAAAACAAAGGTTTAGAGAACTTACATCAGCTGTTCAATCAGTGGTACATATAGCACACTCAGGAACTTTGGACAATATTTAGAGGTGTCTTTGATTGCCAAATTATTATTGCTACTGGGGTTGCTACTTGCTTCTGGTGGGTAAAAGTAGGCATGCTGACAGATATCCAACAATAAACAGAGAAGTCTATCAGAAAATATTTACCCACTTCTGTGTATTAAGAGTGCCTAGATAGAAACAGTGATCTCAATGACTATTTTTATGTAAAAACACACAGAGAAATTTTATTTTCTAACATTGTTGAAGTCAAGATTAATAGTTGCAATGGCTGCACACCCTGAGTAGATAATGTTGACATGTTAGAAGCATTTTGAGTTGCCATCCTAAGACAAAAGACAGGGAGAAAATGGTGACTGTCCATCATGGTGTACTATATAGTAGTTATAAGCATCAAGTTATAAAAACACATACTATACAAAAGCTTGAGCATTTATTAAAAGTAAGGAGGAAAGCAAACTCTTAAGATAATGTTTACAATTATAGCCATGACAACAATTAACACTTCATATATTGCATATATAAAGCAATAATATACATTAAAAAATAGCTGGTAAATCCTTGTTTGCTTGTCTTGATTGATTCATTAATTGATTCTATTCCTTCCACAGTTCTCTACTTTCTGTTCTTAGAGGGTGACATACTATGATTTGAGATTGGTGATTGCTGCAATACTCATCTGATATCCAGAAATGCATGATGCTAAAATTATCAACTTTAAATAAGAATACTCAAAGTCATTACTGATGGTAGTTCAATAGAAATTTAATTATACACATCAACACTTATAGATGTTCTTTATTGTGGAAAGATATGAAGGAAATATTTTTCAGGCAGTAAATGCTTCTTAGATTACATAAATTTAGAATCCATATGGAAAGAATATCTAATGAGTTATACATGAAAGGCAGGAAGTGAATCAGGAATTATGCAAACCATTACATATTAGTGATCGGTCCATGATTAAGTCACACTTTCTGCTGAGAATTAGAAAGCTAAGAAACACAGACTATGTGCTAACTCACTTTAAAAAGGGGATCTACATCAAAATATGGATTAGCAAAGAATGAGTGGGAAGTGTAAATAATCTACCAGAAGCTGAGAGACTATTTAAAACACCTTATCTGAAGCCTAAAGAGAATCTGTGCCAAGGTCAAGAACACATGACCTTGAACAAAATCTTCTGATGACTAATGACAAAGCAAAAGAGAATGTGGAAGAGAGGAGGGCAACATTGTTCTGTATTCTGAAGAGTGAATAAATATCAAAGCAAAACATGATCATTGATGTCTTTTCTTCCCAGCAACTTGCATAGCACTTTCTTTCTCCATAAAAACTATCCAGAGGGGAAGAAGTTTCCTGGCCTGTTTGAGGCTGACACTTTTATGTACTGTACCCAAAGTGTGTGATGTCTTCAGCAAAATGTCTTACCAGGTAGTTATGGTTGATAACTAAGGGCAACGACAATAGCCTGTGTTGTTTACATGACCTCTGAGGTCTTCATAATCAGTAATTAGGGAGGTATCCCATTCCTTACAATTTGATTTTCATTAATAAACCAAGTCTTCTGTGAGCAGTATTATCCTCCCATGCAAGGTGATTCTTTTCACACTCTTCTTTAATTTTTACTTTTAAATTAGCTTATGAACTAATGGGTTTCTCTAAGACTCTTCATACATTTTAATTTTGGTTAGCTCACTCACTCACTAGCCCCTCTTATTCCCTATTCCTCCATGTCCATCCAAGCCCCACTCAAACTTTATTCCTTATCCCAGAATATACCCCTGTTTTTTTTTTTTTTTATCACATTTATTCTATTACCACTCCAATTCTACTTTAAACAACTTGTTCTGTTACATAACAGGCTTCCACGTGGCTTTTCACTTACTCTTTCTTTGGGTTGGCTTCTCTTTCCATTTCCTCCATATGCTCATCCTCTTCCCCAAATGAGACTTTCCACCCTCAATATTTAAACCTTCTACTTTAATAGCATTTATAATCTTCTATGCCTTACCCTTCACATGCCCCTACAAAGGCCATGTTCCCATTTTCTTACTTCCATTGTGCTCCAAATTTAACATAAAAGATTTGAGGTTAAGAGTCACATATGAGAGAACATGGGACATTTATATTTCTGGGCTTGAATTGTATTACTGTTTTTTCATTTATCTGTAAATTTCATGATTTTATTTTTTTAAGCTGAGTGATATCCCATTGTAAATATGTACCACATTTTACTTCTCCAGGAATCTGCTAACAGACATCTAGGTTCATTCCATCCCCTAGCTACTGTGATTAAAGGAACAGTGAATGTAGATGTGCAAGTATTTCTATAGTCAGATATAAAGACCTTTGGATATATGCCCATTTATGGTATATTTGGGCTATATGACAATTTCATTTTTTTCATAAATGTCCAGACTAATATACAAGTTGGCTGCACTAGTATATATTTTCATTAAAATGTATGACTTCCCCTTCCACTTATTGGTTGTCATTGATGTTCCTGATGATGGGCATTCTGATTGTTGAAAAATGGGATCTCAAAATAGTTTTAATCTGTATTTCCTTGCTAGCTAAGGATTTTGAGTACTTTTTAAAAATAGAGTTTCCAAGCCATTCATAAGTTTTCTTTTGAGATTTTTGTTGCTGTTGTTCAATTGGATAACCAATTTTGTAACTGGGCTGTGTTGAACCTCAGGAAACATAGAAGAGGCAGAAATAATGTAAGAGCCAGTTAATGGTAAGTAATGTAAAATGCAAATGTTTTCAGTTGGTATTGGTATGAGTATCATACTCATAAACTCATACCAGCTGTGATAACCTACCCAAGACTAATTCAGCCAAAATCCCAGCATAGATGGAGAAATGCTCCCTTGGCCCTATTTGTCATTCAGGAACTACCAGTAATCAATAACTGATAGGATATGGAGAAATATTCTGATATTTGCTTTGTTACTTATATGTGGATACTGGTAGATTTCATATGCTCCACTGGATAGACCCATGCTCACACATATATGAGTAACATTAATTAGACTTAATAGGTTATCAAAAAGTGAAGAGGATATGAAGTTAGGAGGGAGCCATCATGGGTAGAATTGAAGGAGGTAAATCACTATAGATATGATCATGCTTCATTATATAATATAATAAATTCTCAAGAATAAAAAAAGCTAATATAAAACAACAATAAAGCAAAGCAAATATTTCTTATTAAGATGATGTAAGAGAGTTGGAACAATATATTTCACAACAACCAATCATTCTTCACTTCAATAATTGAAGTCAATCTTGACTTCAATAATTCTAGTTTTAAGTACTCAGAAAATAAAGTATATGAAAAAGTAAAACAAAATTGAAATGAACAAATGGCTTTTTGTTGCTCTGAATCCTGGGACATAGTAAGATTAACTTAATTACCTGCTATAGTGTCTTTCATCTTCTATTTACCTATTTTAACAGGAATTAGCTGATTAAATTAAAAGGCTGTGCTGAACCAAAAGTAGAACAAACAAGTCAAGCACTCTATGTGATAGCCAATTATGGGGTCATTCATCCTGCAATTAGGCATTGGAATAATGAGCATGACTAAAAAGAAAACTTCTTACAAAAGAAACTCATTCTCAGGAAAGTGGGAGAAGTGGTAACGGCATATAGTCACAATTCATTGTGACTGGTTTTATAGTAGCTCATAGGAAGTGATGTGATCAAGAAAAGGGGTTGGAGACTAATCCTGTTCATTACAGAGAAATTAATGAGTACTTAAGAATAATCATTAGACTTCTCAAATAGAGGAAACAAATGTTCACTATGTCTAGGTGAAGGAGGATATGACAATCATATTGTTTTTTGTAGGAAAAAAAGAACTAGAAGTAGTTCGAAGGATAAATTAAATATGGTATGATTATACCCAGATAAAGGACATATTTGAAAAGTGTAGGCAGATGTCGATAGATGAAAATGTAGTCAAGCTAGATGAAGAACAATGAGAATTACACATAAAACTTGTTCAGAAGAGAAAATATTTTAATTTGCAGAAGAATCAGGAGTCAGGGGTGGTTTTAGGGGGTTAATATTAGTCTGGATGAATTGTATTGTTCTTATTACTGGAGGAGAACATACAAATCATTAATGGAGAAGAGCATATCCTGACTATACCAAGCTGAGGCACCTTAAAAATATAGAAATACCAGAAAATATTCAACAGAAAACTGAAATGTAATAGATGAGAAAGAATGATAATTCTTTGTTTACTAAATACTAGACACTTAATGAAATTCAGCATCATTTGTAATTTTGTAATCTTTGAGTGCTGCTGGTCAGGCTACTGCTTCTGGTAGGCTTCCTCCAGCTTTATGGCTTCCCCAGAGACATGGCATATTGCAAAGAAATGCTCTTTTTTTTAGAAAATTAAAATTTTTAATGAGTGTACTTTGTTCACATAATGTAAAAAAATCCAACAAACACAGACAAACATTTTCAGTTATACTATCTCCAACCACTTTGCAACTATAATAAAACCCATGTTCATAATCCTGATGAGCCCAACCAACCACATAGATGGCTCAGGGGTTAAGAGTACTGGCTACTCTTCCAGAGGTTCTGAGTTCAAGTCCCAGCTACCACATGGTGTCTCACAACCATTTATAAGAGGATCTGATGACCTCTCCTGGCATGCAGGTATACATGCATAGAACTCATATACATGAAATATAAACAAATATTTTCTTATAAGCTATAAGCATAGTTAAGAGAAATGGCAATTCTCAGAACTTCCAAAGATTTTACATTATTAAATATATGTTAACAGCAAATTGTCTTCTTTTGTTTTTCGATGTTCTTCCACATCAGGACCTAGATAAATGATCTTTCTTATGCAGTTTGCAATTTATACAACATTAGGTGATGTGCTACCTAGTCAAAAGCTACACATCTAAAAAGCACAGCTGCATAGGTGTCCTTGTACCCAAATATTGTTGTCCCTCACTCTTAGTGTTCCATGTCCTACTTCTTCATTTCTTTACAGGTTGAAATAATTCCAGTACTCTACAGTAGATTACTTAGAATTATATAAGAAATAGTGAATTCTATGGAGTGAGGTTTATTGTTTAGCTAAATTTTATGATATCCCTATGAAGGTGTTAGTAAATTTCAAAAACTCTGGGTTTGGTGTCCCGGTTTCAGCACCAAAATGTTAGTAAATTGATGCCTGAAACTGCAAGGAGACGGTTCAGCCCTAGAGGGTGAGGTATCCCAGACACCTCGAGCTACTCAGAAGAAGAGCTCTGCCTTGAAGGTGTCCCGGACACCTGGAGATGTTTAGTACAGCTGTGATGGCTGGGACTGCAAAGAAACAGCCCAACCTTGGAAAGGAAATTTTTCTGACTTCTCAGAAGAGTCACGCCTGGAACTGCTTCAAGCAAGGAAGGGTATCCTGACTCTTCAGGAAAGTCAGGATACACCTGGTGTGATGGGGAATGTTCTCCCCACAGCACACAACAATCTTGCTCCTCTCCTGGAGAATCACAATCTCTGGCTCAGTGTTACCAGCTCC
The DNA here is from genome assembly GCF_004664715.2 of Peromyscus leucopus. Classification (NCBI taxonomy): domain Eukaryota; kingdom Metazoa; phylum Chordata; class Mammalia; order Rodentia; family Cricetidae; genus Peromyscus; species Peromyscus leucopus. The sequence goes on from NC_051085.1 coordinate 57,389,579, forward strand.
CCCTTGCTCAGTCCACTATGGGATGTCTTAGCAAGGTTCTTCTGTTCAGCTCCCCCTTGCTCAATCCACTATGGGATGTCTTAGCAAGGTTCTTCTGTGCACCAGTGAATGAAGGTTTCACTCAAAACTCTTTTGAGAAAGGGGTTTATTTGGGAAGGAGGAGTCCAGGAGAGTAGCTGCCTCTAGCAGGGTGGAGAGAACAGCTCACAACTGACCGGGCAGGGCAGTTTATATAGGATGTCTAGGGGGCGGGGTCAACTGTGATTGGTTAGCTTATTTTCTGCCCAGGGATTGGCCAGTTTTGTGGGCAAGGGGCAGAGATGGCCCTGATTTCAGGGCCAAACTGTGTTTCTTTCACTGGCCTTTCTTGGCTATTTGACACTACCTCTAAGGCCAGGGCACATTTCTTTCACTGACTCTGATTCTAGGGGCCAAGAGTGTTTTTTTTTGGTACTAGTTTTAGAGTCAGGGCATATTTCCTGGGTTCTGGGTTTGTGTTCATTTCTCTGGCTCAGGTCCCAAACACAGGCTGTGTTTCTTTCCCTGGTCCTGGGCTCAAGGGCCAGGATTCTGCTATCCTGCTCTGTGATTGGTTGGTTTCACAAGTCAACTGGACAGGGGCAGAGACAGTTCTGATCTGAGCTAAATTATGTTTCTCTCACTGGCCCTACTTAGCTTTTTGACACTACCTCTAAGGCCAGGGCACATTTCATTCACTGACTCTGATTCTAGGGGCTAAGAGTGTTTCTTTGGTACTGGTTTCAGAGTCAGGGCATGTTTCCTTGGTTCATTTCTCTGGCTCAGGTCCCAAGCACAGTGTTTCTTTCCCTGGTCCTGGGCCCTAGGGCCAGGATTCTGCTGTTCTGCTCTGTGATTGGTTGGTTTCACAGGTCAGTTGGACAGGGGCAAATATGGCTCTGATCTGAGCTAAACTATGTTTCTCTCACTGGCATTATCTGAGCCATCCTTCCCTAATTCTGGGCTCCAGGGTCAGGGTGGGTTTCTCTAGCCAGTCCCCTTTCTCTACAGAATGTAAATATGCACACCAAGTAAATACAAATAAAGGAAGATTTTCTAAACAATCACAGAATTTCAATTTGCTTTCTTTGAGATTTTCCCTGGGACTTAGTTTTTCAACTATTTCAAAAGAATGATATTTTTAGAGTCTACATTTTAAGAATCTTATAAACCTTGTCTGATTACTTGTTCGTTGTAGGAATTATAACAAAATTCATATGTGGCTTCTGATTCAGGATGAAGAGAAGTAAAAATGATTACATTATGAGTTCTCCTTGAGCATCACACTCAGTGTTTCCATTACTATTTCCCTTAATTCTTTCTTAAAATTTTCTGTTAGGAAACATTCACTTTCTGAACCTTCTTTGCAGCTAATAATATAATTCTGAGCACAGAGAATATGGTGTGGAAGAGGAGAAAGAGAAAGACAAGGAAGAAAATATCATAAGGGGAAATAGGATCAGAAGGAGAGAGGGGGAAGGAGAAAGAGCAGTAGAGGAAGGAGAAGAAGAAGAGGAAATGCCAAAGTCTTCCAATCAAGCAAAATGGGAAGAATCAGATCACTGTGTTGGGGGCCATTCTTAGATATGTTTTATATTGCAGTTAATCACATGAATAAGTAAAGATATTTAAAGAAAATAAAACATTGAACATATCACACAGCATTAAACATTTGAACTAGAATAGTCAAAACAAATATTGTAGCCTCAAAGGAGGCTAAATCCATTATGTCCAACCATTAATAACTATTAGCCTATTCAAAAGTTGACATATTGATTTATGTCACCAATATTTCATAAATATGTACAAACATTGCAAACCAATGAAATAAGAGTGACAGAACTCTATGCTAAGCCAGAATGTAATGGGTTCCAGGAGAATAAAGGAACAGGGACGACATCACAATTCCATACCATTACCTAGCTTCACTTTCTAGGCCTTTTTAACTTAAAAATTTGTTTCAAAAGCATGTGATCTAAGCTCTCTCTAAAACCATAGGTGGCCTGACAACACAGATAAACAGGTATGTGAAAAAAATATTGCTAATCCTAGGTGAGTGTCAAGATTAACTGCCTTTTTAAAAAATGTATTTATTAAATTTAATTTTACATATCAGCCATGGATTCCCTTGTTCTCCCCCTTCCCGCCCTCCCTTCCCCCATCCCACCTCCCCATTCCCATCTTCTCCAGGGCAAAGACTCCCCTGAGGATTGAGTTCAACCTGGTAGACTCAGTCCAGGCAGGTCCAGTCCCCTCCTCCCAGGCTGAGCCAAGTGTCCCTGTATAAGCCCCAGGTTCCAAACAGCCAGTTCATGCACTGAGGACAGGTCCCGGTCCCATTGTCTGGATGCCTCCCAAGCAGATCAAGCTAATCAACTGTCTTATTTATCCAAAGGGCCTGATCCAGTTGGGGGCTCCTCAGCTATTGGTTCATAGTTCATGTGTTTCCCTTCATTTGGATATTTGTCCCTGTGCTTTTTCCAACCTTGGTCTCAACAATTCTCGCTCATACAAACCCTCCTCTTTCTCACCAATTGGACTCCTGGAGCTCCACCTGGGGCCTGGCCGTGGGTCTCTGCATCCGGTTCCCTCAGTCATTTGGATGGGGTTTCTAGCATGACAATTAGGGTGTTTGGCCTTCCTATCGCCAGAGTAAGTCAGTTCCGGTTGTCTCTCGACCATTGCCAATAGTCTATTGTGGGGGTATATTTGTGGATTTCTGTGGACCTCTCTAGCATTTTGCTTCTTCCTGTTCTCATGGAGTCTTCATTTATCATGGTCTTTTATTCCTGGTTCTCCCTCTCTGTTCTTGATCCAGCTGGGATCCGCTCCCCTAAGCTCTCTTTCCCTCGACCCTCGCCCTTCATTATGGCCATGAATGTTGTTCATGTAGATCTCATCCATTTCTCTGTCATTAGACTATCCCTGAGTCTTTCTTGGGGTTCTGTTTTCTAGGTAGCCTCCCTGGAGTTGTGAGTAGCAGTCTAGTCATCTTTGTTTTACATCCAATTGTTTTGTGTCTGTTGAGATTTGCTTTGTGGCCAAATATGTGGTTGATTTTAGAGAAGGTTCCATGGGGTGCTGAGAAGAAGGTATATTCTTTTTTGTTAGGATGGAATGTTCTGTAGATATCAACTAAGTCCTTTGAGTCATAACATCAGTTAAGTCCTTTATTTCTCTGTTAAGTTTCGATTTGGGAGATCTGTCCAGTGGTGAAAGTGGGGTGTTGAAGTCTCCCACTATTAATGTGTGGGGTTTTATATGTGGTTTAAGCTTTAGTAATATTTCTTTTACATATGTGGGTGCCCTTGTGTTTGGGGCATAAATGTTCAGAACTGAAACTTCATCTTGGTGGCCAACTGACTTATAAAGGCAAACCCATCAGAATAACACCCGATTTCTCAATGGAGACTTTGAAAGCCAGAAGGATCTGGACAGATGTAATGCAGACACTAAGAGACCATGGATACCCAGCAAAACTTTCAATCATCATAGACGGAGTGAACAAGACATTCCAAGACAAAACTAGATTTAAACAATACTTATCCTCAAACCCAGCCCTACAGAAAGCACTAGAAGGAAAATTCCAACCTAAGGAAGTCAAATATACCCTCAAAAAACACTGGCAATAGATAATGCCACAGCAGTAAACCCCAAAGAAGAGAAGTACACACTCTATCACCAAAAAATAACAGGAATGAACAATCACTGGTCATTAATATCCCTTAATATAAATGGACTTAATTCACCTATAAAAAGACACAGGCTTACAGAATGTATACGAAAGCAGGACCCATCTTTCTGCTGCATACAAGAAACACACCTCAAACTCAAAGATAGACACTACCTAGGAATAAAAGGCTGGGAAAAGACTTTCCAACCAAATGGTCTTAAGAAACAAGCAGGTGTAGCCATCCTTATATCCAGCAAAATAGACTTCAAACTAAAATCAATCAAAAGAGATCAAGAAGGGCATTACATACTCATCACAGGAAAGATCCACCAAGATGAAGTTTCAATTCTGATTAACTGCTTTTTTTAAGCAAGCATTATAATATGTGTCAAGATTAACTGCCTTTTTAAGCAAGCATTATAATATATTCATACAAACAGGTATCATTTCCTTCAAAACTGATTATTTGAAGAGTCATTCTGAAAGATTTCCCACTAATTGATGTATTTATGAAATTTATCTTTTAGGAGCATTAAGAAAACATACTTTACAATTTTATACTATCCAGTTGTCCTTTCGGGTGGATTTGACTTGTGGCCAGATGTGTTGCCCGACCTGAGGTTAGGTTTGGTAATCATATTTGTGACATGTGTTTAATGCAAATGACACTATGAATAAACAGATATACTTGTACATTTCAGGTCTTCTGACACTGGAGTTAAAGTTCATATAATAAAGCAACAATTTACATGTGTAGACTTCAATTCAAATTTTTAATATATATTTAGAACACCTCTTTAATATATATTTAAAATTGTTCAGTATCTTCCTTGTATAATCAACATGCTGTGCCACTTGACAAAGATATAGTTTTCTATGAGGTAAATTGTTTTCATTCACCATCTTTAAAATACAGTGTCTAAAATATTTGAAAAATTTTGGATTTCTCAATTAATTACTTCTAGCTCTTCAAGAGGAAATCAATGAAAACTCATTAAATTGACTTCTGCTTTATGCCTTCTCTCTAATATTCAGACCAAGGCTAAAAATTGATGGTATTTGTGTTCTTAGTAATTTGTAACATTATTTAACTCTTTAGCAAAAAAGGTGTCCATAAAGAGCTTGGCTGCAATTTTCTAAGATGAATTATTATAGAGAACATACTCTACAATAAATGCTTCATTTTTAGTGTCTGAATGACAAGAAATCACTACAAAATGATACCGGAGAAGTAGGAATTTTACTTCCCTAATGCTCCCTTTGGTTGATTTCTCTGCAGAAACACAATAACTCACCCAACATCCTTTCCTTCTTTCAATTTTGGAGACAATGAAAAAGTTGAATGTTTTAAAGTTAATATCAATAGCTACAAAAATAAAATATCCATTGACAGTCATGTTACAGTTACTAATTCTTAGAATATTCTAAAAGATAAGAGATATTGTGTAATTATTTAGATAAACAAGTAGGATTAACCACAGTAATCAGAGGCAGGCTGAGATTTGATCTCAGAATCCTTGGAATCAGGAGTAGCCCTACAAGCAAAGGAGAATAAGGTTTAAGTTTGGCAGTAATGATAGGAATAAGTTGTTATAAATAGAACATAAAATAAAGATGATCAAATGTCATTTTGGGGTTTCACATGAACTTAACAATTACAGTGTCAAGGTGAGGACAATCAGTTTTCAACAGGAATAGGAGACAACAGCCAAATAAATCCTAGCACTTACGCCTTCATACACTGACCCCAGAATCCCAGTGGAAGATTTTCACTATTCCTTTTCCAAGTCTTCAGTTCTAATAGAAGTTTACATTCAAGAAGCCAAGTTAATCTTAATTTATTTGGGGAATATTACATTAGTTTTCTCAGAATAGTAAAGAACATGGAAACCAAAATCTTGCAGAATGAAAAACAACAGATGTCACACAGCTGCTCTTCACACCATAGCTTTGTAAAGGGAGTACTATGACCTTCACATTGGCTTTGCCATTAGTTCTATTCAGCTGACCTTGGTGGATTTCCACATTTTTTTCTCTTTACCAGTTGGAAAGTTTTCTTTTTAAAAAATACTGTGGCTTTGTGTAACTCAAATGGTTATGGTTCTGAACAGAAAATTCTCAAAAGAAGAAATAAAAATGGCTAAGAAATCACTCAAAAAGAGTTCATCATCCTTGGCAATTAGGAGAATGCAAATGAAAACAACTTTGAGATTTCATTTTACCCCAGGAAGACTAACTAAGATCAACAAAACCATCTAGAGCAAAGGCTGGCAAAGGTGTGAGGAAATGAGAACCCTCATGTACTGCTGATGGGTTTACAAACTGGTTCAACCACAATGGAAATTAATGTGGATAATTCTCAAGAAGCTAAAAGTACTGCATGACTCACCTATACGATTCCTTCAGTATGCCCAAAGGCTTGACATCCTCCTCCACAAATACTTGCTTAGCAATGTTTTTTTTGCTGTTCTATTCACAACAGCTAAGAAATGGAAACAACCTAAATGCTCTTCAACTAATGAATGAATAATGATAAAAATGCAGTACTTATAAATGGGATATTATTTAGCTGTAAGGAAAGCTGAAACCATGAAATTTGTAGGTAAATGGATAGAAGCAGAAAATATTATACTGAGTGAGGTAACCAAAACCCATGTTCTCTCTCATTTGTGTCTCCTGGCTCTAAATTTTTATATTTGAGTGTGTAACCTGGTGTAACCACAGAAACCAGGAAAGTAAAATGGGAAAATGGGAGGATGGGCCAGATGGAGCTTTAAAGAGGGGGATGATTGGATATAAGTGCTATAAAGGAGAACATGGGCAAAAGAGCAGGAAGAGGTTTTCCTGGGGGAGGGGAGCAGAAAGCAATATAGAAACTGAGGGAGGAATACATAACAATAAGGATATTTGAAAAAGCTCTAGGAAATCGTTGTTGGTTGTTTTTGCTTTTTTGGGGGACCCACTACCCAGCTCCCAAATAAATCACATCCAGAAGCTTATTCTTGCTTATAAATAATTGGCCTTAGCTTGGCTTGTTGCTAGTCAGCTTTTCTTAACTAAATTAGCCTATCTTTTGCCTCTGGGTTTTTCCTGTTCTCTTACTTCTGTAAACTGTACTCTCACTCTTGCTCTGTAGCTGGGTGTCTGGTCCCTTATGTCATTCTTCTCTGGATACTTGTATTTCTTTCCTCCAAGATTTCTCTTTCTATTTATCCTCTTTACCTACCAGCCCCACCTATTTCTCTTTCCTGCCTCCCTATTGGCTGTTCAACTCTTTATTAGACCATCAGGCATTTTAGACATGCACAGTAATACAGCTTCACAGAGTTAAACCAATGCAACATAAACAAAAGTAACATACCTTAAAATAATATTTCCCAACAAATAATATTATTTTGTTTACTTAAAATTACACACACACACACACACACACACACACACACACACACACACGTATATAAATTAGTACATGAAATAGTTATGTCTCTTGGGGTGATAATTCTCCCTGAAAGAGCCACAGATTATATAGCAAAATCTAAGTAACAGGTGTGAGAAATGTCAAGTTGTTGGTTATGTGTACAAGCAACTCCCCAAACAATGAAAGCTATTGATGTTTCCCTAGGCTGATTCACAGAATTCAAAAGTAAGCCTCCCATTGCTAAGGATACCACGCACTTCAGACACAGAATTAGGAAGAATATATCTGCATCTGACCAAGCTCAGAAGACTAGCTTTCATAATACCAGAAGGTGTTAATAAAAACTTCCAAAGAGAAAAGCAATTAAATGTCTTACACATCTGTGCTGCCTATGAACCACAACTATGACCAATATGGCAAAATATTATTAAACATGCAATAGTGGGATTCATATCATGACAGTAACCAATAACTGTCTAATTGGACTTAAGTTTCACTCAGCAAGAGGATTTCATGTCTGATACTATAAACCAAGCCAATTATCCATGACTAGTGAGGACATGGAACCTAATTGGGAGTCTACTACTGCCACTTGCCTAAACCAATAAAATTCCTAAGTGCATTCTAAACATTTTTTTGTACTGGGTAGTTTTATGTCAACTTGATACAAGGTAGAGTTATCAGAGAAGAGAGAGGCTCAGTTGAGAAAATGCCTCCTTAAGATCAGGCTGTACAAAAACCCATAGGATGTTTTCTTGATTAGTGATAAATATATATGGGCCCAGCCCATTATGGGTGGTTCCATCCCTGGCTAGTGGTCCTGGGTTCTCTAAGAAAGCAGGCTGAACCACCCATGTGGAGCAAGCCAGTAAGCAGCACTCCTCCAAAACTTCTGCGTCAGCTCCTGCTCCAGGTTCCTGCACTGTTTGAGCTCCTTTCCCGACTTCCTTCAGAATTGATGAACTATGGATGTGGAAGCATAAGTCAAATAAACCTTTTCCTCTCCAACTAGCTTTTGATCATGGTGTTTCATTATAGCAATAGTAACTCAAACTAAGACATCCTTATACCTACAAATTAATGTATCTCTCATTTATCATCAAATAGCTTCTCTTTGCAGCAATTAGTGCAATGATTCTAAGCTTGTAGGTCACAACTCCTTTGGGGATCCAATGACCCTTTCACAGGGATTGCCTAAGACCATCAGAAAACACAGATATTTGCATTATGACTCAGAATAGTAGCAAAATTATAGTTATGAAGTAGCAACAAAAATAATTTTATGGTTGGGGGTCATTACAACATTAGGAACGATATTAAAAGATCACAGCATTAGGAAGGTTGAAAACCCCTGAATTAGATAGGTCATTACAGAAGGAAACAAATGGTCAAAATGCAGAGAACAACTAACTCTGGGGTGTTCAGCTCCAATAGATCCGTCTACAATGCAACACTCATACATAGAGCTTGGATAAAAATCATGGAAAAGAGAAAAGAAAGATTCTAAGAACCAGGGCACCAAGACGTTTACTGTGAGATTGTGTCTTCTGTATATAACAAGAAAGTTTTATTCATGAAATCTCAACAAAACAGCTGCCAAAACTAGACCTGAACAATGACAACACCAGTTTATACGCCAATGTGTGTGTGGGAAATCTCACTGGCTCCAACCCTAGAAGAACAGCAATAGGCAATTATTGAATGCTGGGACAGGAAGAGCCAGTCTTCCTCAGGGATGAGGCCACTAATTGGTTATCTAATACTATGTGGCCAGCCTTAAAAAAATATGAGCATTTGCTAATGGACTCAGCAGGCTGTATTTATATATTTACACAATAGATATTTAAGCACACACACACACACACACACACACACACACAGAGAGAGAGAGAGAGAGAGAGAGAGAGAGAGAGAGAGAGAGAGAGAGAGAGAGACAGACAGACAGACAGACAGACAGACAGAGACAGAAAGAGAGAAACCATGAATTTCGCTGGGAGTGGGGAGGAGAAAAGAGAAAGGTTAGAGTGAGGAAAGGTGAAAATGATGTAAATAAAATAAAAATAAAATGTAAGAAATTTTTCTAAGAGTTTTTTTTAATAGAAATAATCAAGTAACAGCCTGATCTGATGTTTCTTTTGTTCTTAGTACAGGGCATAATGGCAAGCTCAAATTACAAAAGTATCATCTTATCCAGCTTATCCCTGAATTGTTTTTCTATTTTGAGACTTCAATAAACTGTAGGTTCTCCATTCTTTTCATTTTTCAAATTCAGAATTTCTAGATAAATAATTTAACTGTTCAGCTACTGTTCTACATCATGACATTCCATAGATGCCACCCATCATTTTTTCTTGGGTGAGGTGTTCACGTCTGCTTCAAAGCTGTGAAGTGATGGGTGGAGACAGGGTAGCCAAGGGTGAAGCAGAGCCACTCAGCCTGCCTTTGTCTAAGGCACTTGTGGAAAATAATCACAAGGAATATTTTGATTGCTGTGTCTAGATCCAGCTATCCACTTGCCTCTTGCTCCCATTCCTAGCAAGCCTTCTACTCTCTCTCTCCTGTTTCCATCATATATTCATTTTTGTTAGGTTGATTTAAAAAACTGTAAAAGTTTTGCTATAAAAGTTTTATTGTTGTAAAGACAATTGTTTTATTGTCTACCTTGCTTAGAGCACAAATTTTCCCCCTGAGTGAACTATACCCAGTCGGTAAATCATACTAGATTTTATAATCTCATCTTAATGTAGACATTAAAGAAATGTGCTCTCTTCTAAATAATTATTTTTATATTTACAAATAGTCAATTTCAATTTAAGAGAACTAAATTAAGGATAAATTTTAATTGCTAAAAGAAAACATTGTATCATGGAATTCAAACAGAATAAAATCAACCATGATTTTACCCTTTAGCTATTTTTTTTCTATTCCAGTTCTTATTTTTCTCTCTAAACATTTAACCATGGTTTTTAATCATCAACATCCTTCCCTGCTTCTCACAAACTTTTATCATTTTTCTGTCAAGTTTTGTTGGTTTGAAGTTCAAAGTATAATTTACCTTGGTCAATTCTCAGTCATAGCACTCACTTTACTCTAAACTTTTAATAACTCTTGGAGGAGTATTATTGCTATTATTTTAGATTATTTTAAGCTTTCTACTATATCTTTCTGCTTTCTTTTTCATTTCCTTTCCATTTAGCCACAAAATTATCTTTTAGCTATGACTGATCATTCCCTTGTTTAAAAGCCTCTCACCACATTTAATTATAACTGCAGACCCCAACTCTGCCACCATCTCCAATGGTATTAGGTGACTCTTCCGCTTGGATTCACTCAAATCCATCTGGCTCATTCGTCACTGTCAAACATTAAATGTGGTATAATCTCAGAGGTTTTACAGTTTCTCTCTACATATGACATACATTTTAATATATTTACAGATTTTGCATTTGAATTTCTATTCTGAAAACCTTGCTTTAGTTTTTGTTTCGTGTAGATGTGGGGACATGTCGCCCAAATCCTTCTGTGAGGAAGAATATACTGCTGTGAGGTGCAATCAACATTGTCTCATCTACCAGTTCTTTCAGGGTTGTCTCTTTTGTAGAGAAGTTCTGCTGAAAGACTTCCTGATTCCATGGTAGTCTACATTCACTAACTAAAGTAAAGCTGAGAAGGATTAATCAAAGACACAGTCTAATGAGCTCATGTGGGTTAACTGAGACTGTGTGGACTGGATCTCAGATTAAATTTTTTCTTTCATGTCAGTAATTAAAATTAAGAAAAGTCTTAAACCTCATTTTTTTTTTGCAAATATCTGTTCAGAATCACAGAGAATCTAGACGACTTGGATGCCTGTCTTCCTGTCTCCCGCCACCCTCTCTTCCTTCTGTGCCTTTTGTTTCCTTCATAGCATCTAAAACAATGCTGTGCATTTGTTCATTTGTTGCTCTATGGTGGTCAAAATTCATCTATGCTGTTCAGTCTGTATCTAAGCAACACAAAATATTTTATCTGGCACATAAAAGCTGTTCAATAATATATGAACACAAAAGGAGTAAGCTTCTCTGGGCTGGAGTGAAGAGTCAGCCACTCCTTTAACATTCTCTTGTAGAAAAATGTGTTCCAAATTGGTGAATACTGCAGGAATTCAAACCATTTGTAAAGTTAGAGATTGACAGTGTGTATTGATTATAACTTAACTATTTTAAGAACCAAACACATTTATAGCTATTGGAGACTTATTATTTGCTATAAAAATGAGGTTCTTTTCTTAATTTTGTAAATGATAACTGCATCAGACCCTTGACCATACAGTTCATCTCCGCATCATTAATCATGATGAATAGTTTATAAAAAGCAATTATATTGTGAGCGACTTGGATCTTGATGGAAAAAAGATAAACAACCATATGCTCATGCAACACAGCAGCTAGAATTGCATTTGGAGAAAGGTTCCACCTTGAGCAGCATCCAGATCAGCCAAATCACCATCAGCATTGTCTCTTCTGTAACATGCTGAGTAGCTAAAACTGTTGTTTTGTTCCCAAGTGCCTGCCAGACTTTGAGAGCCCTAGGTCACCCTGTCCTGTCCTTCAAGTCAACATAGATTCCTTCTTATCTTATTTGCATAACAAATCATCTTGGAAATACTTAGATGACTTTGAGGCATGGTTGCAGCACTATTGCCAGTTACTTAAGCACTATGGTGCAGAAATCTAAGGGTTCTCAAGGGATGTTATTAAATTTTTTCGTGACATTAAAACCTGATAGATAAAATAACTCCTTAAATATGTGATAAAAATCCCTTAAACTGTGTGCATTTTCTTCTTCTCAATATTTAAATCTATTGTAGTACTATATGATCAGTGAACAAAATTCACATTTATGTATAATTATTGTAAAGTAAAGGAAATGAGTAGTATTCATGATGGTATCCAACTCATAACTAGTAATACATGGCTTGAAAGATATAATCCATGTAATGAGTGTTTAAACTTGAAAATCAAAAATATTTTTAGCATTTTAAAAATACTATCTTTTAGAAAAAAACATGAAACAGCTCTGCATATTTGGTTGTATGAAATAGTTGCTAGACAAAACTTTCATTACTGCCATTCTCCTAATAAAAGTTAACATAGTTCTTTACTAAACAGAAATGTGTTGTAATTTGTATAGATGAAGTATCATAGTAATGACTATTTCTAGATCATGAGACATGGGAAAATTAAGAGAAAGAATGCTAGGGTTTTGTATAAGATGGCTAGTGAGCAAGAGTCATGTAAAAAGGACAATATATTATTTGGAATCTTAATAGTCAACAGGTCATCATGGATATAATTTATAGAAACGGCTGTTTTTTTCCTGACTCTCAAAATGTAAAGACTGTCCTTTCTAAGACTCTACCAGGAGGGTCACTGAAGTTTATTTAGTGTGGAGCTGAGAAGGATGTGGGCAGTGTCACTAACTATGGTCATTTGAAAGCCTTGAGCTGTGAACCCACCAGTGTGAGAGACTCCAACATATGAAACTCATTTTCAAGCCCCATAGGGATCTTCACGGAGCTCAGTCACCAACTGTCTTCCATCTGTGCAATACACAAAACATGAAAATTTGTGCCTGAAGTGAAACTAAAGTGATTTACGGTAGACACAAAGGATTCTGACAGTGATGTTTATCAGGGATGGAACACACAACCTATTCAAGTGCAGCCTCTGTACTGGAGCTCTTCATTTCGCCTCATTTTCTCCTTCTCTGGGGTGGTTTTAATTTTTACAAAAGTGGGAGATGGTCATAATGAGTTATTCAGAACCTATAATTATGATAAAAAGCAATATAGGCTATTTGTTTCCTTGATTTCCAATGCTTTGAGTTCTTTATGTATTTTAGATATTAGCACTCTATTGAGTATGGAATTGGTAAAACAAAACAAAACAAAACAAAAAATGTAGCATGAATCTTAAAAGTTCTTATTAATAAAATCAAACCCGAGACGAGTTATTGGGGTCCATGCTGGTAGATCAGAGAGACAGAACAAGCCACAGCTATCTCACCTCGCCGGATCCTCAGCTGGTCTTGTCTCCTCAGACTGGAGGCCTTCTGTGTCCTCATCCCAATGGCTCTCAGCTGAACTGCTGCTGGAAAGCCTGAAGCTTAACGGGCCACATGCTTAACCAGCCAAAAGCCTCTAGTTTCTGGTCCTCATGCCTTATATATCTTTCTGCTTTCTACCATCACTCCCTAGGATTAAAGGCTGGCTTTCTGGGATTAAAGGTGTGTGTAACCATGCTTGGCTATTTCCAATGTGGCCTTGAACTCACAGAGATCCAGAGGGATTTCTATCTCTGGAATGCTAGGATTAAAGGTGTGAGTGCCACCATTTTCTAGCCTTTGTATTTAGTGGCTGTCTGTTCTCTGACCCCAGATAAATTTATTAGAGTACACAATATTTTGGGGAACACAATATCACCACAAAAAACCAAAACTTTTCCCATTATGTAACCTGCTGCTGTGTTCCAATGATCATGTTCTTTGCCATACAGAAGATTTTCAGTTTCAGATTCCAATTGTTATTGTTGCTTTTAGTGGCTGTGCTATTGGTATTCTGTTCAGAGTCTTTTTCTTATATCAATAAGTTCAAGACTATTCCCCACTTTCTTGTCTACCAGATTCAGTGTATCTGGCCTTATGCTGAAGTCCTTGATTCATTTGGATATGGCTCTGGTGCAGGGTGATGAGTATGGATCTCTTTGCATTCTTCTACATGCAGCCAGTTCGTTCATCACCATTTGTAGAAGATGTTCCCTTTTTTTCCAGTGTGCATTTCTGGCTTCTTTATTAAAACAAACAAACAAACAAACAAAAAAGTGTTTATAGGTGTGTGGACTTATGTCTGGGTCTTCAATATGATTGATCAATCATGTCTGTTTCTTTGGCAATACTATGTTGTTTTTATTACTATAGATTTGTGATACCATTTGAAATTGGAGGTGGATTATCTCCAGCAGTTCTTAAATTATTCAAGATTGTTGTAGCTATTCTGGATTTATTTTGTGTATGTTTCCATATGAAGTTGAAAATTGTCCTTTTAAGTTCTGTGAAGAATTGTGTTGGTGTTTTGATAGAGATAGCATTAAATCTGTAGTTTGCTTTTGGTAAGATTGCCATCTTTACTATGTTAATCCTACCTATCCATGAGCATGGGAGATCTTTCCATCTTCTGATATCTTCTTCAATTTCGTTCTTCAGTGTTTTAAAGTGTTGTCATACAAATATTTCACTTGCCTTATTAGAGCTGCAAGTGAAATAGCGAGGGGGGGCTTTTTTGAAAGGTGTTTCCCTGATTTCTTTCTCAATCTATTTGTCCTTTCTATATCAGGAGGCTACTAATTTTGTGAGTTAATTTTGTATCCTGCTACTTTGATCAAAGTATTTATCAGCTGTTTGAGTGTCCTAGTGATTTTTTTTTTTAGGGTCACTTATGTCTACAATCATATCATCTGTAAAAAAGATACTTTGACTTCTTCCCTTCCTATTTGTATCCCCTCAGTCTACTTCAGCTGTTATTTTGCTCTATCTAACTAAGACTTTAAGTACGATCATGAATAGGCATGGAGGGAATAGACAACTTTGTTTTCTTCCTGAGTTTCATAGAAATGTTTTGAATTTCTTTTCATTTTGGTTGTTATTGGCTCTGAGATTGCTGTAAATTGCCTTAATTATGTTGAGGTATGTCTCCTGTATCCCTAGTCTTGCCAGGACTTTTGTCATAAAGGGATGTTAAACTTCGTTAAAAGCCTTTTCTGTATCAACTGGGATGATCATGTGGTTTTTGTCTTTCATTTTGTTTATATGTTTATAGATGTTTTATATATTGAACCATCACTAAATCTCTGGAATGAAGTCTATTTGATCTTGGTGGATGATATTTTTTGTTTGTTCTTGGTTCCAGTTTGCAAGTATTTTGTTGAGAAATTTTACACCTAAGTTCATAAAGGAAATTAGTTTTTCTGTGGTTTGGGTATCAAGGTAACTGTGGCTTCATAGAAAGAATTGGGCATTGTTCCTTCTGTTTCTATTTTGTGGAATAATTTGAGCAGTATTGGCATTAACCCTTCTTTGAAAGTCTGGTAGAATTCTGCACTAAAATCATCTGGCCTTGGGCTCTTTTTATTGGCAACTTTTAGTTAATGCATCTATTTCAGTAGGGATTATAGGGATTATAGGTCCATTTAAATTGCTTATCTGTCCTTAATTTAACTTTGTTAAGTTGTATATATCAAAAAAACTATCTGTTTCTTTTAGATTTTCCAGTTTGTTGGAGTATATGTTCAGGGGTCTCTACACAGCCAAAGTAGGCAAAGTAAATATCCATGGGAGATAAGGTAGTTCAGTTCAGCACAACTTAGTAGCTGGTGTTGGTTCAAATTTCAAAAGTCTGACCTCAGGTAGTATATTTTAAACATATTTAAGCATAGCACAATTTGCAATCCCCCCCCCCCCGGTGATAATGAACTCAATTCCATGTGAACAACAGTGCTTAAGACATGATTACATTGAAACTCTTTGTAAAGTACCAGTGACCTCTTTCATAAAGATAGAGTCTATAGATTAACTGAGAAAACAGCCTCAAGATAAGGGTCTAAAGGAGGATAGTACTATAGATTAACTGACACAAACAAGCTCAAGATAGAGGTCTGGGAGATCCAGGATTGCCTGGCCACACAGGTCACCAGGCTATTAACTGTATCCACTCCAAGCCTTCTGGATAGGAAACAGGCCAAAGAGATAACCCCATGTGTTTAACATCACTGGTTTCCCTAGTGCTTATAGTGAGCACAGGGATCTACATGCCTTCTCCATATGGGGTTTTAAAAGCATGTTCTTATGATTCTCTGGATTTCCTCAGTGTCTATTATTATGTCCCCTATCTGTCTCTAAGTTTGTTAATTTGGCTAAGGATATGTCAATCTTACTGATTTTTCTCAAAGAAACAACTCCTTATCACACCTAATCTTTGTATGGCTTTGTTTGTTTGTTTGCTTGTTTTGGGGTGTTTGTATTGTTTTTATTTTATTGATTTCAGTCTAGAGTTTAATTATTTCTTGACATCTATTCTTTTGGGTGTTAATTTTTCTTTTTCTTATAGAGTTTCTGGGTGTGCTGTTAAGTTATAATATGAAATCTTTCCAAATTTTTAATGTAGGAACTTAGTGCTATGAATTTGCTCTTATTTGCCTTCATTGTGCCCTATAAGTTTGGGTACATTATGTTGTGTTTTCATTTCCATTTAATTCTAAAATAAGCTTTTAATTTTTTCTTAATTTCTGTCTTATTTTTTTATTTAGTAGTGAGTTGTTCACTTTGCATGAATTTGTAAGCTTTCTTTTGTTTATGTTTTTCTTGGTATCTGTGGGGTACAGATCTAAACAGAATATTCTCAGAAGAGAAAAAAACAAATGGCAGAGAAGAACTTAAAGAAATGTTTAACATCCTTAGTCATTGTGGAATCAAATGAATTTTTGAAATTTGAAATTTAATCTTATACCAGTCCAAATGGTCAATATAAATAAAACAAATGACAACTCATGCTGGTGAGGATGTGGAATAAGGCGAACACTCATCCATTGTTAGTGTTACTGCATCCCTGTACAGCCACTATGGAAATCAGTGAGGCGATTCCTCAGGAAGCTGGGAATAGATCTACCTCAAGATATAGCTATATCATTTTTAGGCAAATACTCAAAAGACTCTACATCCAACTACAGAAATACATACTCAAACATGTTCATTACTGCTCTATTCATAATAGCTAGAAACTGGAAACAGACTGGATGTCTGTCAACAGATGAATGGATAAAGAAAATGTGATATGTTTACATAATGGTATATTTCTCAGCTGTTAAAACAATTAAATCATAAAATTCACAGATAAATAGATGGTGCTAGAAAAAAATCATGTTATCCTATGTGAATTAACTCAAACTCCAAAAGACATATATAGTATGTGTTTGCTTATATGTGAATGTTAGCTGTTAAGTCTTTAATAAGCAGGCTACAATCTATATAACCACAGAGGTTAGATATAGAGTAAGGGACTAGATGGGAGGGATGAATTACCCTTGGAAGGAGAACTAGAATAGCTATGGGTAGATGAGGGGGATTGGAATGGGAGGGTCCAATGAGGAAGGGTGGAAGAAGTAGGAAAGGGTGAAATAGTGTGGGACAGCTAAAACTAAGGGTCATTTGAGGGATCATAAAGAAATCAAATACAGTAGAAGCTTATATATATATATATATATATATATATATATATATATATATAGAGAGAGAGAGAGAGAGAGAGAGAGAGAGAGAGAGATCTAAATGGAATTACCAAATAACTGGGGAAACAGATCCCCATATATCTTCCATATATATATATAAAGAGATCTAAATGGAATTACCAAATAACTGGGGAAACAGATCCCCAGCTGGATATTAAACATCACCAAATGAAGTCTCTAGTTCTGGGAATGGATTACATCTAACTGAACTATTAGTCGAAAGGACTCTGTGGTAGTTTGAATGTAATTGGTCTCCATAATCTCATAGGAAGTGGCACTGTTCAGAGATGTGGCTTTGTTGGAGTGTATATGGCCTTGTTGGAGGAAGTGTGTCAATGTTGGGTTTCCTATGTTCAGGATACCACCCAGTGTCTCAGTTGACTTCTTGTTCACTGCAAGATATAACTACTCCTCCAGCACCACATCTGCCTACATACTGCCATGTTTCCCCACCATGATGATAATGGACTAAACCTCTGAAACTGTAATCCAGCCCCAAATAAATGCTTTCCTTTATAAGAGCTGCTTTGGTCATGGTGTCTCTTCACAGCAAGAGAAACCCTAACTGAGACAGACTCTATGGGAATCCTCAAAGAACCTAGGCTATTGTCAGTCTATTGCTTCCTCTCCTCAAACTGAGGGTGATGCCCTATTGCTTAAGACAACATTAAACAACTTATTGAACATGGAAAAGCTGACCTAGTGCCTACCTTTACCCCTACTGAAGGAACTCTGCATACTACCAGAGGAGAAAGGTAAACACCAACCCTCTTACAAATCCTTCAGTCTACAGTGGTGAACTGCCTGCAAGATGCACTGGTGTAATGATAGCACAATGCTTGTGGGACAAATCAAACAGTTTCTCCTTAGATTTAAGTCCTACTCCATGAGATGGAACCCATCCCCCACAATGCTCAGGTGGTCAAGAACCTAAGACTAGATGGGCTAATGACCCAGGGGAATACCAAATACTACTGTTATATTAAAGGAAGTTAGAAATAAAATGATTCTTAAGGACATTCTGATATACCCATAGATCAGTGTCTTACTCAGCCATCATCAGAGAAGCTTCCTCTTGCAGTAGATGGGAACTAATGCAGAGATTCACAATAAGCCAATAAGCAGAAAATAAGCAACCTTGTAACACTCAGTCTGAAATGGGATGTCTTCATCAAATCCCTTCCCTCAAGGATCAGAGAGTTCTTCAGAAAAGGAGGCAGAAAGAATGTAAGAGACAGAGGGCATGGAGCATATCAAGGAAACAAGGTCTTCTGACCATAGCATGACGATGCATAAATGAACTCACAGAGAAAGGACTATTGACTTACAAGTCCAAGTCATGGTCTGTCACGGAAGGAAGTCAAAGCAGAATTCAAGGCAGGAATGTGAAAGCAGTCCTGCTTGCTAATTCACATAGCATTATCTGGGACCATAGCACCTTCTAGTAGTTGTTGTCCAGCGGAATTACTAACAGCATGGAGTAATAATGTATCTAGGAAAAATTGAATTAAATAACAGTATCAAAGATGCAGTCTTCTTCAAGACAAATAATGTAACTAGCTTTCTCAAGGTACAGGCTACTTAGTGAGGAAGAATGAAATTGTTGAAAATGGACAAAACAATGGTACACTGAAGTGGGAAGTAATTAAGATTAGAAGCAGTTTATTCTTAACATTGAACTCCAATTCCTAAAATATAACTTTGCATGTGCTAATTAAAGTACCCAGACTCAGAAATAACAGAGCAAAGCTGAATTTATTCTTAGAAATTTGTCTTAGATTATGGGATAAGATGCACTTCTCTCATAGCCATGAGTATAACTACCAGGATATGCCAAAGTCCTTACCTTATCCACCTTTAATATTTCTACTTGAATCAAAATTACATTGACTCACATTAGAAACTGACTGGAAAAGTAGGCTAATCCAGAGCACGATAGTTCAATGTGACATGGTTGCAGAGCAAATGAATGCCAGTCAGTTTCTGTAACTGAAAAAATGCCCAAGACAACACATATATCAGGAGGAAAGGCATTTTCTACTGTACAGTTTCAGAGAATTCTGTTCCTGGTCACTTGGCTTTGATACCTTTTGGGCTTGCAGCAAAGCCTAAAACTATTCTGGGAGTGAATGGAGAAGGAAGCTGTTTTCTTCAAGGCATCTTGGAACAGATTGAGGAAAGATCCAGGTCTCAGTATTACCTTCAAATTCCTACCCCAGTGTCCTAACTTCCTTCTAATAAGCCCAGGATCTTACAGATTTTGCCAACCCTTAATAGTGCCAAAGGCTAGTGACCGCTAGTCAACTTTCTGTCACTTACAAGTCCCATGAGATGATTGACTTTAAAAGAAGAAAACATTGTTTTGGCTCATGATTTCAGGGGTTTCAGTACATGGTCACTTTCAGTTGCTTTGTTACTTTGACAAGATAGGGTATGTTTAGGAATGCATGGAACAGAGCATTTCACTTGGCGTTGGAAGGTAAGAGGACAGTGAGAAAGACAGGCGGGGTGAGGAGGTATAGGGTAATGGGGAGGAGGAAGAACAAATATATCCATCAGACACTTATCTCTAACAACCCACTTCCTCTAATGAAGTTTCATTTCCTAAGGCTTCCATCACCTTCAAATACCCCCAATGTTAGTCCACCAGCAGAGGCTACTGCCATGGTAAAATCTCTCATTATGTAACTGAACCCCAACTCCGTCATTCATTCAACAATTGCATATTGCTCAGCTATTATGTTTCTACATGGGTGATCTTTACCCACCAGTAGACAATAGTCTGATAGGGAAATAAGCTATTGGATTGAACATGTGAAGTAAAATCCTTTCATCAGTGTTTTTATCATATATACTCAGCATCAGTACATATTTGGTTGTGTATGTGTCCTATAAAGTCAAAAATAGATAACCACAAATTCCCAGGATAATCTTCATTTAGATTTCCATTGAACTAAATAGAAAATCAGTTATATCAATACTTTTACTGAACTTCATAGCAAACACATCTTCTTGTCTATTTTCCTCAACTCTTTTCCTCAACGTGCCTCTGAAAAATTGTTATAAACAAAAGGAAAATATATTCTGAGATAATATGTATGTAAAAATAAGCAAGTAGACAATATTTGCTTTTATCCTTTCTGGAAAGAAATAAAATTTGAAACTAGAGAGATAGATCAGTGGCTAAGAAGACTTGATCTTGAAAAAGGACCAAGATTTCATTGCTAGGACTCACATAGTGGCTCACAGCCATCTAAAACTCCAATTCCAGGGGGATGCAATACCCTCTTCTTACTTTCCTGGGCACCTGCCATGCATATGTTGCACAGATATACATGCAAGCCAAACAGTCATAAACATAAAATGAAATAAATAAATATTAAAATAAAAAAGAAATAAATTTTCCTTCACACAGAAGAAAGGCTTTGAGAACTCTTTCATTTTTGCTAGCAATGCTAGACTGTATACACTCTAATAGATTTGCAAAATGAACAGCAGACATATGACACATCTTATTTTTGTTGCATTATATCTTAACTGCTTAAAGTTAATTAATGAGAGAGAGGGACTTATTAAGGATCAGGTTTTTTTGTCATCCATACAAAACAAAGTATGGTACTGGAAAATCATGTTGAACTGAATGAAAACATAGTAAGGCTCGTTAGAGGGTGTTTATATCTAGTCATTTCAATGGCCTGTGTACTTCACAGAGGATTTTCAGCCTTTTGTAGGAGATGAACTATCTAGAACTATGTATTTCTACTGTGTCAAATGTTTGTTTCAGCACAGAAATGCTGAAAATTAGATCTTATGACTCTAACAAGGTCAGTAACTCACACAGCTCTAAATCAAGAACTGTTTTGCTGATATTCATGGGCCTAAATCTGGGACCTAAGTTGTAAATATATTTTTGATTTGGAAAATAACGTATTTTGGAAACACATTGCCTACTAAAGCATAACAAATTGAAGATCTTTATATGTGTATGTATAAGTACAAATTTAAAATATTTTAGGATTAGTAAGATGGTACAAATAGAAGTTTAATGATTGAGGAGATTTATTCTAAAACAATGCAACATAGAAAGAAGGTATTTTCTCTGGTGGCCAAACTGATCATTATCCATTAGTTCACCTGATGTCAGTTGGGTTAGCTTTGTCAGCATGCAGACCTGTAGGAGATGCTGTCATGTAATGTGTGGGAACCATAATGTAGAATTTTCACCACCTGGTGCAAAAGCTACTAACCTTCTCTGGTTACCAAAATTTAAATTTAACTTGCTTAAAAATAAAATAGCCTGTAACTGAATTGGCACTATTCCAGGGCTCGATAGCCATGTGTTGTGGTGTTATGCAGTACTGCAAAAGAACATTTTTCTTATTGTCAAATTTTACACTGGACAATGTGGGTAGAGAGAATCTCAAAGAAACAACATTGAAAAAATGGGACTAAATCAACCCTGATGATTGATCAGCCTCTGCACTTCCAGGTATGCTAATGAATAATTATCATTGTTGTTTAAGCTAGTTTGAGCTCAGCTTTCTTTTTTTTTCCATCTAGAAGGATCCTAGCTAATTAGATATTTTAATTGTTTAAACATTCAAATTTAAGATGTTCTGTGTACTAAGTAAGAACTGTGGTTCCTTAAAGTAAGGCTCCTATCATCACATCAGGACCCTTAATATGCATTAAAAACTTTTGCTCAATTTATAAGGAAATGATTGAATAAATTGCTTAGGCCCCTTGCATTTAATAGTTTGCAGTTTTCTCACAAAATAGACCAAATTAATTTGTTTGAGCCTTTTGAAATAAAGTGCAACATTCTTAAAGCTCTGTATTAGATAAAAGCTCTACTGAACCAACCAACTGAAAGGGTTCTTTGATTTAGTCATACAAAGGCCAGCTTCTCTTCAAAGCCTTGTGACTTTACATGGTTTAGCATCAGATGTAACTGTCAACCCCCTTGCACACCATCCCTTCCTATTTAGGAGCTGGATAGGACTCATTAAATGGCAATATAACAATAGGGGTCAATTATATTTTTATCATGAAGTAATCATTTTTCTCAGAAAAGCTCAGGCACCCATCTGTGGCCTTTGCCTTAGGGAGGTAGTTTTCCTTTGATAATCTCACCTATTGAACTGTCATGTTTCATTGCTCAATTAATTTAGCCTAGGATATGGTTCAATAAAATGCCCCCTCTACTCAGGCATTTTGATGACTCTCTGTGCTCTTTCAGACAAAACACAATGAAGTCATAGCATGAGTTCCTGCAGCTGCACACAAAAGCTTCCAGACCCTGGATACCCCAAGGTATCCTCCTGTGACCCTGCTTTGGGGCAGATGGAGAGAGAGTGTCACTGATCTTTCTCTATGCCTCTGAGAAGCAACCCAGCTGTTTTTCTGTGGCTCAGTATAGTCAGGTTAAACAAATAACTAAAATTCCCAATGGAGATCTGTGCCTCACATATGACCTCTCAACTCAAAAATAAACCCTTGTCATCAGTGAAAGAGTGATTTTATCTGACTTGTGCAATGTCCAAAACATCTGTTTAGTCTTCCGTTCAATGATACATTTGAATCCTAATAATGCTAAGCAGCCACCACTGGCTAAATATCCTTTTTAGTATAATTAAATGTGCTAATTCTTTCTGTTGTAAAAGAAGCCCAAGGATGGAAGAGAACAGAAAAGTTATTGTCACCACACTCTAATCTCACTTTTCTGTTTACAGATTTATTATCAAATAGAGTGAATTTCCTTCGAGAGATGCTTTTGTATGCTCGGGACACATGCTGACACATACGTGTGTATATCATGAGTCCAATCTACATATATGAAATCTTTTTCTGTGCAATATTATGTGTCCAGCTTTATTACTTAAATAGATAATGTTTGGATGCAGATAACTTCCATTCAACAATGAATGTAGGTGCTCACTTTCTAACATTTTAATCACCCTTTATGTTAACAACTTTAAGATTTCTCTTTGCAAATCTGAAGATCCACAATATAGTTACACACTCTTGGAAACCAGTGAGAGTAAGCTTACACTTAATTTTTCATTATTTTATAGTCAGTCTTGGGGAATTGCCTGGTTTTGTGTTCATCTTTCTTTTAGGCTGAGGTTTTCTTTTTGTATTTATACAAACTTGTAATGGGTTTATGATATTTATAGTGGATAACAAGTTTGGGCTTTACCTTTGCTAGATACTTGCTTATTTTTTCCCTCTTACGTGCCAATTTTTTTCTGTAATAAGTATGTTCATTTTGTTTGTAAGAATATATTTCCATATATACAAGTATATATATGAATATATATAGTGTATATATATAATGTGAATTGGCAAATTTGAATATATTTATTGTATATGATGGATTATCTTGAAGTATATATGAATTGATCATAGAATTACTAAATATATGTAGTTAACATGTCCATTACACATTTGTCATAGTAACAAAATTTAAATTGATTAGTAGTGGTTTTCAGAAAAAATAATGCTATTGATTATAGTCACAATATTTTACAATTGATCTCTTGAACATATTTTCCTATGTAATGGGAAGTTTGTATCTTTGATGAACATCTCCTCTGCCCCTGCTAACAACCATCCTATTATTTACTTTATGTCATCAGCTTTTCTAGCTTCAGATGCTAGTGACATTTCTTGGTATTTTCTTTCTGTAGTTAATTAATTTTAATTAACATATTATATCCTCTGGGTATATCTGTGTTAGCCCAAATGATTGTGGCTTAATTGTATTCTATTGAATACATTTACCATATTTTATTTATTTATTTGTTGATGGATTCCTAGATTGATTCCATATTTTGACTACTGTAGGTAAAACCACAATAAACACAGGAAAGCAGATGTCTATGACATATGGATTTAATTCCTTTGGATATGTGCTCACTAAAGGGATTGTTGATCATCTGGTAGCTCTATTTATAATGTATTGAGGTTTTCTATACTGTTTTACATCATGGATATAGAAATGAATGTTTCCATCAACATTGCAAACAATTTCCTTTTTTTAAAATCAATGTCCTTCCTATTTGCCTTTTTTAAAAAATCAAATGTGAAATAGTGCTTATAACCTACTCTCATAGTGATTATTTAACTAGTCTTTCTCTGTCCCACCAGCCAGCTCCCAAATAACGACACAGAGACTTATTAATTATGAAAGCTTGGCCTTAGCTTAGTCTTGTATTTAACTAGCTCTTATAACTTAAATCAACCCATTTCTAGTTACCTGTGTTCTGTCATGTACCACCATCCTGCTTCCCCCGTGTCTTCTTGTGTCTCTCTCTCACGCCTAGATTCCTCCTCCTTTTCTTTGCCTGGAAGTCCCACCTATACTTGCTGCCGAGTTATTGGCTGTTCAGCTTTATATTATACCAATCACAGCAATACAACTTCAGACAGTGAATATCCGACATACTTTTCTGTGAAGCAGGAATTTTGAAGGACTGTCCTACCGTGTTTTGGAAAGGTTTGGCAGTCACCTTTTTTTGTGTCCTGCTTTTCCAATTTGGACAACATACTGCCAGCAGTCAAGACAAGGGCAGTTTCTTGCCCAGTGGCAAGCAAATAGACTCAAGAAGCAAATAGGTGTAGTTATTTAATATCTGTCAAAATAGACTTCAACCCAAAACTTATCAGAAAAGATGAGAAAGGACACTACATACTTGTCAAAAGGGAAAAAAAATCCACCCAGAGGATATTGCAGTTCTAGACATGTATGGACAAAACACAAGGGAACCCAAGTTCATGAAAGAAACACTATTACAGCTAAAATCTCATACTGACCCTCACACAGTGATAGTGGATGACTTAAACCAGAGAATTACTTTGGAAAAATCAGGCCTAAAGGCAGTTATTTTAAAGAGTTACCTTTGTGCTTCCTTCTACAAAGAGAAAATGATGAGCTGTATTGGGAAATATGTTGCCTAGGTTACAAAAGGAAAAATAATTTGGCAATCAAATTCTCAATGTTCAACTGATCTTGAACAGAAAACTTTTAAGAAGAAAACTCTAACAGAAAACTCTCAAGAGGAATCAGTGGGGAGCAAGGTATCATCACACCTGTGATCCCAGCAATTGAGAACCTGAGATCACTGCATATTTGAGGCCAGCCTGGGCCACGTAGTGTGACCCTATCTCAATTGAAAGGGGAAAAAAAGACAAAAATTAATGGGAGATCTCTGCATCTGCTTCCACCAGTCACTGGGTGGGATGAGAGTTCTATCATGACAGTTAGGGTGTTCGGAACCAATAGCTGAGGAGCCCCCATGGAACTGGATCAGGCCCTCTGGAAAAGTGAGACAGTTGATGAGCTTGAACTGTTTAGGGGGCCCCCAGGCAGTGGGACCAGGACCTGTCCTTGGTGCATGAACTGGCTTTTTGGAACCTTTTTGGAGACACTTTGCTTAGCCTTGGTGCAGGGAGGAGGAGACTGGACCTGCCTCAACTGAATCTACCAGGCTGGGCTGACTTCCCAGGGGAGGCCTTGCCTTGGAGGAGGTAGGAATGGGGGATGGATTGGGGGGGAAGGATGGGGGGGTGGGAGGAGGGAGGACAGGGGAATCCATAGCTGATATGTAAAATTAAATTAATTATAAAATAAAAATATTTATTAAAAAATTAATAGAGTTAATGCAATTTAGTTACAACAAGTTGAATGTCACCTTTGGATGTTAGCAACTGTATCACATTACCCACATTTTCCACAAAGAGGAGAATAATGCCTTTAGTTTAAAAATCACATATTTCTACATGTTAAACATACATTATAATATACTGGTTATAGTTGAAGAAATATTTGTCAAGGATATTATAAAGCATGCCCACCTCTTTAAACTTGAGGTTTATATTTACTGAAATGGATAGCCAAAGAACAGGTTCACAGGATCCTATTTCTCACTTTGAATGTCAATTGACAATACAGTGGTGTTCTTTAGAAATTTACTGAGATGAGACTCCCCATAATAATGTAAATACAAGAAGACTTACAGAAAAATTGACGCGTTCAGTAGCATTCATGGTGAAATAAAGCAAAAGTAAAAATCAGTCTAGCAAAACCTTGTTTGGGTTCTCAAGGTAAAAACAAACCTCCTCATACATTTATGTAAGCTTATGGTTTTTTCAAGAGGAAAATTTGTCAAAGAAACTGTAAATAAAAAAACTGTCCGTATACATTAACTTCAAAACTCTGCCTCTAATGTATATTAGTAGCATTTATGTGGAGAACAATCAAGGAATCGTTTATAACATCAAAAGCCTGGAAGCAAATAACTGTCATATGGTCATATGGCAAGGCACTGGTTGGACAAATAGTACTGCATTTATAGTAAGAATATTACATAGTCATTAAAATAAATGAAGATAGATATTGGTTGTGACAATCTGCAAAAGATTGTGTGTATAGCATTATACTATTTTAAACAATTTACATTCCTCATTTTGTACAAAGGAAAGAGTGCTCATAAATCCTTAAATATACAGAATAACTGAAATGATACAAAAACTAACAAGACAAATTTGCTATTGAAAGACAGAGTGTTAGATTTAGAAAGAAGACCATTTTATAGTTTCTGTGGTATTTACATTTTAGTTTTATGCACTTATTTTTTTCCATTATATAAGTATTTGATTTATAACCACAGTACTTGATCTACTCTTAGTTTACAATGAAAGCCTCAGGTGAACTGCATCCACCTAAGTCCCACCACAATTTAGAGAAGTTTCATTTTTCTACAGTTTCTCCAAATCCAAATTTTTAACAAAATATATTATAAATAAACCTCTTGTACTATTGCCTATTACACAATAAGCATCCAATAAACAATATTACTGGTACTCTGTCTTTATTAATGGCAAAATCAATTTCATAACTTTTAAGATTTTAAACTACCATATGACTACACAGGTCAAGTTTAAAATCTTTTTCTGATATCCAAGATAAAAGTGTGAATAGTATTTTTAGGATTATAGTAGCACCTTAGAAGATATGTAAATGTCTTTAAATCTTTCTTGTCCTTTTTGTTCACATTCCAGCAAAATTTACTGGCTTAGAAGGAAGCATGGCGGATTATGAATCAATGAGAGTGATACAAACTTGTGTTGACAATTTGAGTTGTAGAAACAGCTGCAGTTTAAAAAATTACACCAATGTTTATTTCTCTGAAATACCAGGAACAGCCCTTCTGCAGAACTGCTTTTATAAACAGTATTGCTTTAGGTAGTGGGATAAATTATGTCCCAGAATTCTACAGAGCATGTCCTTGTATGTTCATGTGAACTCTTATAGCACAGAGACAGATTTTGGCGAATTCTCAACACTGTTGATGACAGATGTTCACAGAGGCTAATATTTTAAATTTAATTTAGGCAACCACTTTTCATAGGAATAATATTTTGATAATCTTCTATTCACTCAGTTTTGGGGGCTTATAATTTTAGGTACTGAATGGTTACTTGCTAAGAGAACAACGTTAAGAAACCACATGAAACCATCCTGCTACTTTTGAAGAATTTATGTTTTTATGTTTTGTCAGAATTTAGTATGAGAGCTGAGGGAAATAAATACATAAAATTAGAAAGTTTTATAAATTACAGGTAATATAATATTTACAAAAGCTTTTTTTAGTATTTAAAAAGCAAGTCCACTAGATGACTTTTAATAGAAAAAAATACCAAAGTTATCAACATCACTTTCAGCCTTTGTATTTTACTTTCCAATAGAAGATGTAGCGATCCTTCAAGTAGACATTGGCTGTGGTTGATATATTGTGCACCTCAATAAACTCATCTGGGGGTTAGAGAAGAACAGCCACTATATCAAACATAGGTTTAGGCAGTGGTAGCACACACCTTTAATCCTAGCATTCCAATGGCAGAGATCCGCCTGAATCTCTGTGAGTTAAAAGCCACACTGGAAACAGTCAGGCATGGTGACCCGCGCCTTTAATCCCAGGAAGTGATGTCAGGAACCAGAAAGGTATATAAGGCATGAGGACCAGGAACTAGAGCCTTTTAAGCTTTTAGCTTTTAGCAGCATTTCAACTGAGATCCATTTGGATGAGGATTCAGAGGCTTTCAGTCTGAGGAAACAAGATCAGCTGAGAAATTGGCAAGGTGAGGTTGGATGTGGTTTGTTCTGTTTCTCTGATCATTCAGCATTCACTCCAATATTTGGCTCCAGGTTTGTTTTTATTAATAAGACCTTTTAAGATTCATGCTACAATTGGAAATGTCATTCAGTAGATGTGCTGAGACAAGTGACTTTTGTCTTGGAAACATTTTGATACACTAACAGTAAGGTCTTCTCAAAGCTGACAATGCCCTGAACATCCTCAATATTGAAATATTTAGAAGGAAACAGCAACAGTTTAATGTGACATTTTATTGTAACACACAAATATTTTACCATGGATTTATACAGAAGATAATGTAGATTCTGACAGTACAAAAATAGTTATTAAACATCTAATGTGTCTGTTATTGAATGATGAAACAAAAAAAAAGGATAAGGCAAACTTGCCTCTCAATTTTTCCATAGCACATAAATGCAGTGATACACCACACTTAGCTTACTGCAGCTGAATGAGGATATGGTACTGTTGCTCCTGAGATCCCTTTGCTAATACAGAGGAGAGTGCTGTTAATCACGCCTCTATCTGGTACTACAAGTAGTAATAGTAAAAATTCACTGTGAGCTTGGAGAATGATTGCAAATGACAAGCAATGAAAAGAACAAAGGAACGGTTTGAGAAAAAGCTGAGAGAACATTAAAATGCACATGCTTCCTCCTGGACATAGCAAGGCAGAACAGAACACAGAAACAGCAATTAGTCTGTCCATTTGGGTAGATGTAGTTGGAAAGGGAGGCTGGGCCCTGATTATGTGTTATTTAAATTTCTGTGGTAGGTGTTGAATAATTCTTGAAGTTAAGTGGAAAATGAAAGACAGAAATCAGATTTAGGAAGTCTTTTCCATAGTGACAAAGACTATTCTCAGATACTTGAGAGACACAGTACATCTGGATGACTCCAAAAGCAAGAAGAAAGAGCACTATCAGTCGTAATTCTTACTATAAATAACTATGAGGTTATTGAGTCATTTAAGGGCAGTATAGGTAAGAAGGTGAAACAGATGTGGGAGCTTCCGATGGATTGAGTTTCTAAGAGCAATATAATTGGTGCAGTCGGGATGAGGCACGGAATTTAGGAAGATGGCTTTGAGTGAGGAGGCTCATTGGAGGCATTGCTAGATGGGTGGAAACAGAAACCGTAGCACTGGCTAGGATGGGTGGAAGGGGGCACTCCCGGTATTCCTTCACTAGGAAATAGTTTAGTAATTCTGCAAGCATTGCACAGTAATAAATGTATATATTTTCCCACATTTAAGGCACCACAAATCCTGTTCCTCAGTTTAATCCTCACCGTATTTTAGTTATTCATTAATTTTGGCCATTTGTAGCGATTCTACCTTATAAACATTACTAAGTCCATTCTCCGTCTGTTGCTACTACACATAGGCAAGCTGCACTCATTTATCACTTGCATAAGGCAAGAGCTTTAAGAAATATTACAGATATTTCCCTCATATACATGAATGCTTAAATGTTTATACAAACTGATAATTATCAGAGTTATTCTTTTTGTTTGTCTTTTCATTTCTTGGTTAAAGGACATCCTACCTAACACATAACCAATGTATAGTAGTCTCTCTTTATGCTTTCAGACATTTTCATGAGTAACCATTATCACACCCGGAATTAACATACATTATTATCATTTTCTATAGTTTCCATAATTGATTACACTTATTTTTAATTGTTCATTTGTAAGAAGGATTATTTAAAGAGACATGTCTAGACTCTAGATAACACTTGTGCTGATATAACCATAAGGTTCAGTTATGGGTGCTGGAATTGCAATAGGACTCAGTAGGTAAAAGTGCTTGCTGTCAAGTATGATGACCTAAATTGGATGCATTAGACCCACATGGCAGAAAGCCAAACCTGACACCTGCAAGTTGTCCTCCGGCCTTCACATGCACATTGTGGCCCATGTGCTTTCCACACACAAACAAATAAATAAACTAAAAATAAATAACTTTGTGTTCCTTTAGCTGGACATTTTCATCATTAACGCAAAGAATATTAAGAATATTCATGGCTTACTTTCTGGTATTGAATAGGTCAAAATGCATAACTGTACTAAAACTTAGGCATGCTTAGCATGAAAACCAATTATATGATAGTTATGCAGTTTAGCTTCTCTTCTTGCTCAGCATCTCCTTGCTCTACCCAGATCAGCAAAATGTGTTTAACGTTAAGTCAAAATTACTTAAGCTGGCCCACGCACTGCACATGTTTGTTTTCATGAGTTAGCTCTGTACTCCTCCACAGTGTGATTCCTTCCTTATCATTGCCTTCCTGATGCTCTGTGCTTAACCCACTGAAAAATGTCCTCTATGGGTTTCATCTGGTGTGTCATGCTCTTGCTTCATTTGCTTCTAACAATATTGTGTGCTTTCCTGTGGTAAAACTAGCTGGTAATGAGAATTAAACTCAAACTAGACATTACTTTCTTAGGAAACTTCTCTGGACCAACCTTTGTGGTGGTATTGTGTTCCCCAAAATATTGTGCACCCTAATAAATTTACCTGGGGTCAGAGACAGAACAGTCACTAGATACAAAGGCTAGAAAATGGTGGCATTCACACCTTTAGTCCTAGAACTCCAGAGCTAGAAATTTCTCTGGATCTCTGTGAGTTCAAGGCCACATTGGAAATGGCCAGGCATGGTGACAAATGCCTTTAATCCCAGGGAGTGATGGTAGAAAGCAGAAAGATACATAAGGTGTGAGGACCAGGAACTAGAAGCATTTTGGCCTGGTTAAGAATTTTGGCCTGGTTAAGCATTTGGCTGGTTAAGCTTTCAGGCATCTAGCAGCAGTTCAGCTGAGACCCATTCTGGATGAGGAGTCAGAGGCCTCCAGTCTGAGAAAACAAGACTAGCTGAGGATCCAGCGAGGTGAGCTAGCTGTGGCTTGTTCTGGTTCTCTGATCTTCCAGTTCACTCCAATACCTGGTCCAGGTTTGATTTTATTAATAAGGACTTTTAAGATTCCTGCTACAAACCTTAGATGGGTGCTATATTCATGTGTGTGTGTGTGTGTGTGTGTGTGTGTGTGTGTGTGTGTGTGTGTGCACGTGCGCGTGTGTGCCCTCACAAGCATGCATGTAGAAGACAAAGGTTGATGTCTCATGTCTTCTTTGATCACTCTCTATTTTTTCAAACAAATAGAAACATTTTAATAATGGACATATGAAGGAAGACTTAGACACAGTAGAAAGGTAACTAACACTGTGGTTGACAAACACACAGGCACAGGCTTGGCTCTGTCTTCTTTGTCTATTTTAAATTTCCTCAATCAAGTTTAATAACATAGGTATAAAGTTAAAAATAATGACCAAAGTATTAACTTAGTTGTCTTTGGGTAAAAAAATACCTGTATCTTATTGAATTCTCATCTGGAATGAGGTATGCGAGCAGTTACTGTAAAGTCTTGCTATTAGAAGAAATGGTTCCTAACGTTTGAGGAATCCCATCTTTTCCTATGCATTTTTCCAAGTCTAATCAAGGGCCTGTCTATTCCGATGCTCATTTTAATCTTTCACTTTCTAAAATACTTAGCAGTTCTAAAAATTGAAACATCATTCCTTTGAATGCCTTTTTTCTTTACTGGAAATTCTAAGTGATATTAGAAAGCTAAGTCAATCTTTAAATTTTCTTTTCCCCCTTTTATTGAAAATAGATTGTTTTCTCATACAATATATGCTGGTTACAGTTTCCTTTCCCTCTGCTCCTCCCAGTTTCTCACCATCAACCCTCCCACCTGGATCCACTCCCTCTCTATCTGTTATTAGAAAAGAACAGACTTCTAAGAGGCAACAACAAAACATAACAAAATAAATATAGAAAGAAAAAACAAACCTACCACATTGAAGATGGACAAGACAAACCAACAGAAGGACAAGAGCTCAGAGAGAAGGCATAAGACTCAGAGATCCACTGGCTCACACACTTGGGAGTTCCTTAAAAATACTAAAACCAATGCTATAATACATACACAAAGGATATATGAAAAGGACCTGGTGCAGACCTGTGCAAGCTCTGAACTTGCTGTTTCAGTCTCTCTGAGTTCATATGAGCTTTGTTCAGTTGATTTAGAGGATCTTGTTCTCCTGGTGTCCTCCATCCCCTAGGGCTCTTACATTTTTTTTTTATTACAAACCTGGATGAATATTTTCACCTCAGTCAAACCTTTATGAAAATGTATTCAGAGGTTTCTTTCTTTTTTCATTTTATATACCAACCACTGTTCCCCCTCCCTCCCCTTCTCCCACTTTCCCCCCACCTCTCTCCATTCCACCCCCATCCACTCCTCATAGGGTTCCAGATGGCCTAGTTGGGGGAAGGATAGAGAGGGAGAGCAATGAAAGAGATATATCTTGACAAAGTGAGCCATTATGGGGTTAGGAATAAATCTGGTGTTAGGGAAATCCCCAGGAACCCACAATGACATCCCCAGCTAAGACTCATAGCATTGATGGAGAGGGTATTTAAACTAGCCTCCCCCTGTACTTAGATTGGTGACTACCCTAATTGTCATCATAGAATCTTACACTTTTTCTGCCTCCTTCTCTGCAGGGTGCCCTGAAATTGGAGGGGAAGGATTTGATGAATATATCTCATTGGAGCTGTGTGTTTCAAGGTCTCTCTCTCTCTCTCTCTCTCTCTCTCTCTCTCTCTCTCTCTCTCTCTCTCTCTCTTCCCTCTCTGTTTTTCTCTCTATCTCTCTGTCTTTCTCACTCTGTCCACCCACGTGCACATGCATGTGTGTGTGTGTCTGTGTGTGTGTGTGTCTGTGTGTGTGTGTGTCTGTGTGTGTGTGTGTCTGTGTGTGTGTCTGTGTGTGTGTAATGTCTGGCTGTGGGACTCTGTATTTGTTCCTATCTGCTGCAAGAGGAAGCTTCTCTGATGATAGTTGAATAAGGCACTTATCTATGAATATTGCAGAATAGAGTCATTTTTATTACTACATAGTTAAGACCAATCATACTTGGAATTACCCTAGGTCTTTGGGCTCTCTAGTCTCTGGTTCTTGGTCACTCAAGCAATGTCAGGTATGGGATTCTCCTTGGAGAGTGGGTCTTAAATCAAATCAGATATTATCTTGTTGCTTCCATAAGCTTTGTGTCACCATTGCCACAGCATATTTTGCAATCAGAACAGCATTTTATATCAAAGGCTTTGTGTCTGTGTTGGTGTTTATGTTTCTTGTTTGGTAGTCTGCAGAGTACTTTCATGTACCAAAGACATTAGAATGTAGGGGTGAAGGTTCTATGTAGGCACTAGCTTGACCTCTCCATGTTTAACAGGTTTTGTTGGTGTTGTCTTTAGCAATGGGACTATGTTGTCTTGCTATTTACTTGTTGCTATTTATCTTGTTGTGGCTATTGTAAAGGGTGATGTATCTCTGATTTCCTTCTCAGCTTCTTTGTCCATTGTATATAGGAGGGCTACTGGTTTTTTTGAGTTGATCTTGTATCCTGCTATGTTGCTGAAGGTGTTTATAAGCTGTATCAGTTCCTGGGTGAAATCTTTGGGATCACTAAATTATACTATCATGTCAACTGCAAATAGGGAAAGCTTGACTTCTTCCCTTCCAATTTGTATCCCCTTAATCTCCTTATGTTGTCTTATTGCTCTGACTAGAACTTCAAGTACTATATTGAATAAGTATGGGGAGAGCAGACAGCCTTGCCTCATTCCTGATTTTAGTGGAATTGCTTTGAGTTTCTCTCCATTTAATTTGATGTTGGATGTTGGCTTGCTGTAAATTGCCTTATTATGTTTAGGTATGTTCCCTGTATTCCTGATCGCTCTAAGACTTTTATCATGAAGGTGTGTTGGATTTTGTCAAATGCCTTTTCTGCATCTAATGAGATGATCATGTGGTTTTTTATTTGAGTTTGTCTATATGGTGGTTAATTTGGATATTCATTCTCTTCCTTTTAGTTAATTTGGATAAAGATTTGCCAGTCTTACAGGTTTTCTCAAAAACCACCTGTTTTTCTCATTGATTCTTTGTATTGCTTTTTTTGTTTGTTTGTTATTGACTTCAGTTCTGAGTTTGATTATTTGTTGCTGTCTACACTTTGGGGGGATTTGATTTCTTTCTTTTTTTTTCTAGAGCTTCCAGGGATGCTGCTAAGTTGCTGGTATAAAATCTTTTCCATTTTGTTTGTTTGTTTGGTTTTAATGTAGGCCCTATGTGCTATGACCTTGCCCTTATCTGCCTTTATTGTGCCTCATAAGTTTGGGTATTTGTGTTTTCATTTTCATTAAGTTCTACAAAGTCTTCAATTTTTTTTTAAAATTTCTTTCTTAACCCATTTTTCATTCAGTGGAGGGTTTAGTTTCCATGAGTTTGTAAATTTCTGTTGCTGATATCCAGCTTTAATCTGTGGTAGTCTGAGAGGATGCAGGATCTTATTTCAATTTTCTTGTATCTCATAAGATTTGCTTTATGTTCAAATATGTGGTCAATTTGGAAGAAAGTTCCATGAGGTGATAAGAAGAAGGTATATTGCTTTGTGTGTTTGGGTGAAATGTTCTTCAGATATCTTTTAGGTTTGCTTGGTTTAAAATGTCTGTTAGGTTCAGCATTTTTCTGTTTAGATTTTGTCTGAATGACTTATCTATTGGTGATAGTGGGGTATTGAAGTCTCCCACTACCAGTATGTCAGGAACTCAATGTGATTTAAGCTGTAGTTGTGTTTGTTTTATGGATTTGGGTGCTCTTGTTTGGGGGGGGCATAGATGTTAAGAATTAAAATATCATCCTGGTGGGTTTTTCCTTTGGTAAGTATGTATTGTCTTTCCCTAACTCTTTGGATTAGTTTTGGTTTGAAGTTTATTTTGTTTGATATTAAAATGGCTACACCAGCTTATTTCTTGGGTCCATTTGCTTGAAATATCTTTTTCCAACCACTTACCCTGATATAATGTCCATTCTTGATGTTGAAGTGTGTTTCTTGGATGCAGCAGAAGAACAGATCCATTCTGTTAGTCTGTGTCTTTTTATTTTAGAATTGATACCATTGATGTTGAGAGATAACAAGGACCAATTATTGGTGAAATTATTAAGGCCACTCCATGTAATTAAAAGGGTGGTTTATTTTGTGGGGTAACTTACAAGTGAAGGAATAGGTTACAAAGTCTGGGAAAGGTGTAGCACAGTCTGGCAGTGTTTTCTGGAGAACTCTGCTTGGTCTACCTCCAGTGTCCAGGGTCCAGGAACCAAGAGAGCCAGCCCTTCCAGATCTCAGGTATTCAGGGTCCTCTCTTGGCTCCACCTTGTAGGTGTGACAGTTATCAAAGCCTCAGTGGGGATTGGAACACTGGAATGGCTACCCACTACAACCAGTGATTGCTGATTCCTGTTTTTTGGTTGTTGTTGTTGATGGTGGTGGTAGTATTTATGTGTTTCACTTCTTTTGATTTTGCTACTGTTTGATTATTTATTCAGTGTGTATGTGTGTGTGTGTGTGTGTGTGTGTGTGTGTGTGTGTGTGTGTTTGATTGTAGTTAACCTCTTTAGTTGGAGTTTTGCTCCTAACACTGTCTTTAGAACTGGATTTATAAATAAACATTGCTTAAATTTGGCTTTATATTGATATGTCTTATTTTCTCCATCTATGGTGATTGAATGTTTTGCTGAGTATAATGTTCATAGTCTTTTAGAGTCTGCAGCATATCTGCCCAGGCCCTTGTGGCTTTTAGAGTCTCCACTGAGAAGTCAGGGTGTAATTCTTATAGGTCTGCATTCATGTTACTTGTTTTTTTTCCCTTGTGGCTTTTAATATTCTTTCTTTGTTCTGTAAGTTTAGTGTTTTGATTATTAATTGCCTAGGGGACATTCTCTTCTGGTCCAATCTATCTGATATTCTGTAAGTTTCTTGTATCTTTATAGGTATCTCCTTCTTTAGGTTAGGAAATTTTTCTTCTATTACTATGTTGCAAATATTTTTCTGGGCCTTTGAGCTGAGATTCTATTCCTTTATCTATTCCAATTATTCTTAGATTGGGTCTTTTCATAATGCCCCAGAGTTCCGGGGTGTTTTGTGTCAGGCATTTTTTAGATTTAACATTTTCTTTGACATATATTCATTTTTTTCTATTGTATCTTGAATGCCCGAGATTCTCTCTTTCATCTCTTGTATTCTGTTGTTTTCAACAATAGAAGCTTGCCTCTGTAGTTTCTGTTTGATGCTGTGGATATTGCTCTATATAAATAAAACACTGATGGCCAGTGACCAGGCAGGAAGTAGGTTGCCAGGCAGGAAGTAGGTGGGACAAGGAGAGAGGAGAATTCTGGGAAGCGGAAGGCTAAGGAGGGAGATGCTGCAGCCACCGCCAGGACAAGCAGCATGTAAAGACTCTGGTAAGCCACGAGCCACGTGGCAAGGTATAGATTTATAAAAATGGGTTAATTTAAGATATAAGAACAGTTAGTAAGAAGCCTGTCACGGCCATACAGTTTATAAGTGATATAAGCGTCTGAGTGATTATTTTATAAGTGGATTATGGGACTGTGGGGCTTGGGGAACCTGGAGAGAAGCCCTCCAGCAACAATTTGAAGTCCTAAATTTTTCATTTCCAGAATGCTTTCAGTTTGTGTTTTCTTTATTGTTTATATTTCTGTTCTTCAGGTCTTGAACAATTTTATTCATTTAGTTCCATTGTTTGTTTGTGTTTTTTTAAAAAGGATTTACTTATTTCCTCTTTCAGGACCTCTACCACTTTCATACAGGCTGTTTTAAGTCTTTTCTTGTGCTTCAGTTTGTTGGAATATTCAGGGCCTTCTATGGCAGGGTTGCTGGACTCTAGTGGAGACATATTGCTCTGACTGTTATTGATTGCATTTTTATGCTGATATATAACCATCAGGGGTCAGGAATATTATAGTTCTAGGTTCTGATATCTGGCTTTGTCTTTGTTGGGTGGGTGTTTTGTTCCTTGGTTTCCTTTATGGATTTTAGGAAAGTGTGGTGGCTGTGTTGCCTGGTAGGAAATGCTCTGTGAATCTGATAGGTATGGCCATTGGGAGGTCCAGGTAAAATGTGTTTCAGGATACTGGGAACTGACACTTAGGAATGAAAATAGGTTAGGGGCCTGAGGGGGGGGTCAAAAGAGAGAATAAAGCCGAGTGTTCCACCAGGATCTGTTTATTTAGTCTTCTTGGAATGGGAATTGAGCATAAAGAGAGGTCAACCCAGAAGGTCTGCTATAGCATTGGGGATGAGACTGGGGGATTGAGTCAGGAAGAATTCAAAGAGAGGGGATGATCTACAGTCAGTCTACCTGATTTCCTGGCAGTAGTGACTTGTGAGTTAGCAGAGAGAGCTTGCTGTAGTTGGGATAAAGTAAGGAGTAGGGAAAGGAAGTCAAGAGGGGAAGATCTATGGGGTCCACAGGAGACGTGTGCAGGGAAGGAAGGAAGGCTGCAGCAGAGGTTCCTGTTGAGACTGGGGGATTGGATTTTGTGAAGGTCTTAAGTTAGCTTTGGCCTGTTTCTTTGGCCTGCTCAGGTAGTGTGTTCTCACTGTGAATGTCTGCTGATACTGGAGGCTAGGATAACAGATGAGATGAGGGAGGGAAGGTTGGAGGAGAAGACCTTTGTGACCTGGGGATGGGGTCAGAGAGGAAAGGGAGACTGCAGCAGGCATTCTACTACAGAGCTGGGGCATTTGATCTGGAGGAGCAGAAGGAGAGGTAATGATCTCTCTCCATTTTATATTTGAGACTGTCTCTCACTGAACTTAGTACTTACTAATTGGCTAGACTGACTGGCTAACCTGTCTTTGCCTCTTCCGCTCTGCTCCCAACACCACAGTGCTTGAGCTACGGACCAGGGTTACCATGCCTGACTTTTTCTGTGGATTCTGGGGGTCCAAACTCAGCTCCTGCTGTGACAGGAAGAACTTCACCAACTAACCCATCTACCCAGTCCATCTTAGTGGGACTGGGTCCTGTCCTCAGTGCATGAACTGGCAGTTTGGAATCTGGGGCTTATACAGGGACACTTGGCTCAGCCTGGGAGGAGGGGACTGGACCTGCCTGGACTGAGTCTACCAGGTTGAACTCAATCCTCGGGGGAGGCTTTGCCCTGGAGGAGATGGGAATGGGGGGTGGGCTAGGAGAAGGTGGAGGTGGGGGGGTGGGAGGAGGGAGAACAAGGGAATCCATGGCTGATATGTAAAATTAAATTTAATAAATAAATTTAAAAAATGAAAAAAACCCAAATAGACCATATAAAAAAATAAAATAGTGATTCAATGAAAAAAATTATATTACTTTTCAATCTATTGCTTTTCTTTTTTACTTTCCCTATGTTCATGAATATTATTAATCTATTTGTACATACAACAAAACACTCATGACTTTATAACCAATAATTACAATTCTTCACATTTCAGCGGGCTGAGTAGCCAAAGGAACATCAGTTTCTGTGTCTCATAAGGGTTGGTCTGTTTTCAGGATGGGGTTTTAAATGCTTGTTCTCTATATGGGAATAGTGCTGAGTCCTCATTTTGCAAAAAGATGGAAAGTTGACGGCTGAGTTCATGAGATGTCACAACTCACCTGTATATACTCTCATACTTTAATCATGATATAAAGATGTTACCATTTACTTATACCACATTGGTATAATATATTTCAACACATAAATTTTGGAAACAGTTTATTCATTTTGCTAAAAATGATTCTGACATCTAGCTCAGTGTGTGGTACACAATGTGTTCTTAATAAATTCTTCATCACACACATATGGCATTCTTCATGTGATATAGAATCTAGAGTTTATGCTATATATTTTTACCACCAAGAGAAAGTGAATTAAACACAGCTACTATCTCTAGTCCTCTTAAAAAGAAGGCTATGTGTAAACATACAAACATCATTTGTTAACAAGTTATTGTTAAATAAACTTAACAGAGATTGTTAGTATCATGATCAAAATAAAATAAAAAAAATATCTTATCGTTTATGGTGGCTCAACTCATAACAAAAAGTTTCAATTAATTTTTATATCAATAGAAATGTTTTATTATTGGTTAGAGAAATAAAAGGAAAACTTTCCACAGGTGCCACAGAACTTGAATCCAATCTGGTGTTGGTTTGAAAGTAAGTCATGCTCACTCAATTTAAGCATTTCAGCATTTTAAATGAATTTCTTGGATTAAAAACTATCTCAAGCTAAGATACTTGATTGACTAAGAGAATGCTGTAAGAATAATGGATGGCAATAAACAGAAAAACATCATGAGGAAAGATGAATACAAAGTTTTAGATACTTTATTGAAATATTTAAAAATAATTACATAATGAAATTTAATAAACTGCAATTATTAATACATTTTAAGTATTCAAAGAATAGTAATTAAACTTAAAATGTAGTCTAAGAATGCAAGCTGATGATAAAGAAATATTTTCAGTTATATTTGAGTAAATGTAATTTAGATAAAAGCATAGATAATTTAATTATTTCAATTAATATAATCAGATGCAAAATTTAAAATACACAGACATCTATCAAGACAGGAAATATGGAAATAGTTAGTGAATAGTTCATATAATTAATGTAAAAGTGCTAAATGCACAAATTGTATACTTATACTTTTTAACCTAATCATGCTTAGTTTATGTATATGGTTAGTGTAAAAAATTTGAACACTTTTCATAATTTTTACTAATTTTGCTTTGCTCTAAAGAAAAAGCAAATGAAATCAATGTTTAACTGTATTTGAAGTGATATAATGTTGACATTCTATGATGTGTGGAATAATGTATAGTGATTGTTGATCACATGGTACCTGTGAATACCTATACCTTTTTGATTTTACGCATCAGTTAAAATTTTTTTTGAAATGTTTAAAAATGCCCACAGCAAAGGCAACACATGATGATTTAGCAATATCAGAGGCAGCTCTGTGCACCAACATTCAACCTGGCCAAGAAGCCCACAGCCAAGCCTCCCAGAATAGGGAGCTGAGTGTGTGCTATCTGCTGTCCCCATTGACTCTCAATTCAGAGATAATTCAGGAGCTCTTAGCTTACTGGGTAGCTGGTTTATATTTCTATTTAGGCAATTGCTTTATAGGAATTTTTTCATGTACATGGAAAGAGACATAGAATATTAGAAAAATATATGAAAATAATCAGAATTACTATTATCTATTAGAAGAAAACATTTCAGTTGATAGTTGAAGAATAAATGTGTGTGAGTATGTGTGTGTGAGTATATGTTCATGTTTGTGTGTCTGTGTGTGTGAGAGCATGTGTATGTGTGAGCATACATGTGTGTGTGTGCCTGTGTGTGTAAGCATGTATGCATGAGAGTGTGAATGCATGTTTGAGCATGTGTGGGTGTGAACATGTGTGTGTGTGTGTGAACATGTGTGTGAGTATGTGTGTATGCCTTTCTGCATGCCTGTGTGTGTGTAAACGTGTGTGTTGGGAAGAACAGGATGGTTAACTCGATGGTAGGAGGTGAAGAGTATTGATAAAAAGAAAATATATCAAAGATGAAGCAAAAAAGTCAATTGCTGCACTATTTTTACTCTTAAATGTAATGTTGTTGTAATGCTAATTTCCAGACTTTTGATTTTCTTGCAGAATCTAATTTCTTCTGTGCTTTTTCAGTTGGCCTCATTATTTGTTGTTTCCATAATCTCAAGAAATGTATTATCAGTCACATTTTGCTATTGCTTTCATGTCTGTTCCTTATGTTTGCCCTTCTTAGAAGAGCAAATCAATTCCACCAGCTATGGACAGATGTACATGTCTCTGCAGTAACCTAAGGTTTGTAACGAAGGTATTGAAAAGGAGGAAGGGAAGAACGGAAGGTATAAAGGGAAGGAGAAAGAGAGAGGGGGAGATTGGGAGAGGAGAGAAAGAGAGAGTGGAGGTGGGGGCTGGACATTATTGTCAAGTTGCAAACTTTCTGGTTTACTCATCAAATGGAATTGCAGTACCTTTGTTATTCATGTTTATAATGTTTTTCAAACCAGTTGACTCAAAAGATCCACGTGTTCCTTAAATGAGCAGATACCAAGTCTCTGTTTTATACACAGAGAAATATAGCATAAGTAGGAAATGGGAGTAGAAGCTTATTGTGAATTTTCTCTCCACCCATAAGTGTTCTGGCAAGAGAGCAGTTTCCTTGGAAGACTAAAACCATAGAGCAGAGATATGTCATCCTTAAAATCACTCACACCTTTTTGTCTGCATCTGTTGAAGTACACTTTTATAAGTCAGTATCTCCAATGGATGGCACCAACATAAACAAATGACCCACACCTCGGACCCACACACAGCATAATAAGTATACAAACCTACGATCTGCATACTGCTTCTACTGATTCTATTGACAAAGAATTACATAGCACTTGATTTTCTTATAATGTCCAAGAATATTATATAATTTTGAGGTGCTTGATTTTCAAGATGCCCCAAGGATCAACTTACTATGCTTGTGCTAAGGAAGGCTTAGGTCATTAAATCTGAGAATGTGTGTATATGTTCATATATACTGGTAAGGCTTCATGGTAAACTGACAAGAGTACTCTTGACTCCAATTGCAAAGTAGTTTAGATCAACAAATACAACATGGCAAATTATATTTTCTTCAGCAAATACAGTGATGATTCAAAAGGTACTGTTTATGGTCCAACATTCACCCCATCGTTATTGCCATCAATCACTTTTACATTCCAATTAGCCTCTCTGGTCTATCAGTTCAGCTCTCCCATTAAGATATAAAATGCAGAATTGTCTCATTATAATGATAGAAAAATGGCCATGTATGGCTAAAAATAAGACAAAGATTTGGGAACTGCTTGCTCTATTTACCACTTCTTTCTCTGCTGTCATTCTTTTGCAAAAACGTGAAAGATAACCATATTGTTTGTAGTCAGAAAGTTTTCCAATAATTAAATAGCTATAGGAATAAATGACGTCATCAGCATAAGAATATGATATAATATCATTATGATTATGGAAAGAAATGAGGCTCATTTCTGAGTTCTCATTGAAACGTCATCAGCCAACCTCAGAAAATAGTAGTTCTTTTCATTCTTTTCAAGCAGAGGATAAAAATTAGAAATGGAGAATGAGAACAATCTCTATTAGGTAAGCAGACAGCATGTTCTTTCATCTCAATGCTATTACATTTCATCTAACAAAATTACATAATTCCAAAGAAAGGTGTATCTGAAAATGATCAAACTGACCATCTCTAAAATTGCAAATGGTATTATGTCCACATAAAGCATATAATCAATGGCATTCTTGTCAGAATTTCTCAAAAGTCTATTTTACAAAGGGTTCTTTCAAATTGATGTCAAAGAGTTTTCAAAAGAAATATTGCTTTTTACCAATAGCTAATAATAAGAGTAGTTAAGCTCATGAAGCCACATAGTATTATCTATGCTACCTGGAATGAAAATTGAGTTAACTGAATAGTATATTTAAAATTTTATACCCTTGTAAAATAAGTATTATTGATGTTTTATGGGCTTGAGAAGTAAGCTTTGGGAATGTTATAAATTGAATTAAAGTCATATTGTGAATTATATAGCTGGCATAAAGTCATTTATTCATTTCAATATTCAATGCATATGTACCCTAAGTCGAGCAGCATAGTACACATAGGAAACAGTCATTAAGTATGCAGAAATATTATTGTTACTATGACACATACTGCGATGGAAGAGAAATTAACATGCTAGAAAATAACTTTTCTAAGGAAAGAATAAATACTAATTATAGCTCATTAATGATAATTATGAAGAGAATATAACATAAAAGCCTT
Source organism: Peromyscus leucopus (assembly GCF_004664715.2). Taxonomy (NCBI): domain Eukaryota; kingdom Metazoa; phylum Chordata; class Mammalia; order Rodentia; family Cricetidae; genus Peromyscus; species Peromyscus leucopus. The sequence goes on from NC_051085.1 coordinate 57,432,965, forward strand.
AAGAAAATACAAAAAATATTCTGGAGACAGAAATGAGCTGTTTATGTGTTTGAAGTGATAGGAAGACAGTTCAATTGGAGAGTATAGGGGTTATATGAGAAAGTTGTGAAGAACCAATGTATTTCTACATAACCAGCCAAATTAAAACGTCTAGCATTGTCATTTGAACCAACAAAATGATAGCAGTGTTCTGTACAGGTGTCCAGCTGACAGAGATATCACCAATTTCTTCTGCAGGAAGATAAGACAGCTGTTTGCCATATGGCACACTGGCTGACCATGGCACACTCAGATAAAAGTCACTAATTGTCTTTCCGGAAGTTTTGCAAGAACTAGTGGCATGAATGTGAACACGGGTATGATGGTGTGAACACGGGTATGATGGTGTGAACACAGGTATGATGGTGTGAACACGGGTATGATGGTGTGAACACGGGTATGATGGTGTGAACTCGGGTATGATGGTGTGAACTCGGGTATGATGGTGTGAACTCAGGTATGATGGTGTGAACACGGGTATGATGGTGTGAACACGGGTATGATGGTGCGAACACGGGTATGATGGTGTGAACACGGGTATGGTGGTGTGAACACGGGTATGATGGTGTGAACATGGGTATGATGGTGTGAACATGGGTATGATGGGGTAAAACTTGTATCCTGTCACTCTTTTGCCTTTGCCATTTATTACCCTTCACCTAATTTATGAAACATGCCCCCTCAATTGCCTCTAGCTTCTCGGGTCTATCTGACATCCATTGCCACACATTAAACTTATTACTAAAGAAAAAATTATTTCTTAAACAAAAATTTGCTCTTGGAACTCTTAGATTTGATATGCTTCAAGTTTCTCTCCTCATCCATAACATTAATTCTAAATATCATTGATGGACTCCACAAAGACTTCATCCTTGACAACTTGCTATCTTCCTGCTCTTTACATACACAACCACCATATACCTTCCCTCCCTCTACCTACTAGTACACTTATGTTCCTACCCTCTAGTATTGCTAAGCAGAGCAACAGCAGTGGTATCTTACATGAATCTCATTGGAAATACAGAACCCAGGGCTCCATGATTTCACTTTTAAGGAATTAACAACTTTATGACTTAATGTTTTTAATTTGAGATAGTATACTCACTCTCTATACAGTTCAATTTTGCACTCCAGGCATTGTATACAATTTTGTGAATAAATTTTTCAACATCTATATTAAATTTATTTCTAAATACTACGATATGTTTGTTGTTTTGATATGAGAAATTCAATTGCCTTGTACAATTACTTGTTACTATAGAGCAGTGGTTCTCAACTTTCTTAACACTGTGACCCTATAATACAGTTCCTCATGTTGTGATGACCCCCCAACCATAAAATTATTTTGCTGCTACTTCATAACTAAAATTTTGCTACTGTTATGAATCATAATGTAAATATATGATATGCAGGATATTTGATATTTGACCCCAAAGGAGTAGGTTGGTAACTACTGCTATAGAAGGTTATGTTTGATACTTTGATAAGGAATGTTCAACCCTTTGACATTGTGGTATGATATTGTCATCTATAAATGTATCACATCACATTCATGGTTATTCTGGGATATATACTGCCCAAGGATCACTGGTTGTACATGCCTGGTAAAATCATAATTCAGTAGAATTCAGTAGGACAGGCCCAAACATAATTTGCATTTAAAACAACCCTTAGTTAATTCATATTATCATCAAAGGTTGAGGAATCCCAGAACTCTGGGACCCACCATGCAATTCCAATGGTAGACATGTGAAGCCCTCCTGTAGATCTAGGAGACTGTTATTTAATTAAACCCATCTTGATTTCTCTTTATTGGCTGTTTTGTATCATCTCCCTTTCTGGCTATCTTCAGACTCTCTCATCTTCCTGATCCAATTCAACCTTCTGAAGGAAGCTTCCCTTGCTGAACCGTTCCAATGATATAGATTACTACAGGCTTAGTAAGCTTAGTTTCCCTACAAATCTGTAATTCTCTTATTTTAAAGGAAGTCAAAATTAATTACAGGTATAGTTTTCTTAAAAATACCATGTAACCTTCATTTTAAATTATAAATTAGATGGAAGAATAAAATGTTACACTTAAGACTCACAATTTTCAAAATGTTTAAAACTCTACTGTCATTTTGTTTTGCTTTGTTTTTAAAGCAACATGTTATTTCCCCTAGTCTATTTTTTCTCTACTTCCTTTTACAATTGTAGCTACTGTATAGTTTTATCTTTATCATTTATATCCATGCTTTTTAAGTATTCATACTATAAAGTACATAATCTCTCTCTTTCTCTCTTTCTCCTTTCCTGCCTCCCTCCAGTCCTCTCTCTCTCTCTCTCTCTCTCTCTCTCTCTCTCTCTCTCTCTCTCTCTCTCTCTGCATGTGTGTGCATGCATGAGTGTGTGTGTGTGTGTGTGTGTGTGTGTGTTTATTTTGCTTTAGTTTGTTTTCTTCCCTAGTTCCTAGTTCATACTCTGTTCCAAAGGCAGGCCTCCTCCAGAAGCACATCAAAATGGACCTTGCTACATATCCAATAAAGCAACAACAACAAAACAATACAAAAAACAACCAGGCTTTCCTGGGTCTCCCTGTCCAGTCTTTAAACAATTGTAACTATTCAAGACAAATCCATAAAACCCAAAGTATGAGGCTTGAGGAGTTTCTAAAAAGCTAGACATGGTGGCTTATGGGAAGAAAACAAGAACTTTTGGATCCATTTGCTGAGAACTCCCCAGGGATGGAAATTTCTTCTCTAAGGATCGTTTCAGACCTTGCCCTATGTACCCTTTTACCTGGATGGTAGTTTATACCAGTTTATAGTGTTTCCAAATAAGTGATCAAAACAGTGGAGTGTCTGCGGGTTGAGCCCTCACTCTGTAGGCTCTGGCATTTCTCCAGGTAGGTGTTCTTGTAACTGAACTGGACCACAGGACAACCAACTTGTCCACAGGACTGACTGTGTTGGTGGAGAAATCTGCAACCTTTCAGACTCACAGGAGAATAAGCACAGAGTAAAAGAAGTTTGGTTTCCAACACCTGGAGACAGGTGGAGTGAGTCTTAGCACTATACACCCATGAGGAGACTAGCTTATGGGTTTAAATAGTAAGAAGAAATATTTAAAACCATGTCTATCTTTGAATATTCTCCCTCCAGTTTCTAAATGACATTTATCATTAGAGAACCTTGTTTTGGGGACACACTTTAAGCCCTGTCTCTCCTATAGTGTTTATTAGCCTGCAAATCCTATGAGTTAGAAAATAAAATATAACCTCAAAGTCAGCAGGTCCCAGCAGGGGACAAGTAAGACTTGGTTAAAGATCTGTTAGTTTTCTAGTTCCCCACAGACATTCTGATTTGAGCTTCTGAACACTTCTTAATATTTTATCCATTCTGCTCAATATAACTTTTAAAACTGTAAAATTTATTAACATTAATATTGTTTTCAATGGACAAGTTGTGCACACCGACAGAAATAGGACCAATGGTTCTTTTCCATCCTTCCTAAAGTATAGTCTCTGCTGGGAAGGAGTCTTGATCTGCAATGCTGATCATTTCATCTAGTATCCAACAATGTTTTGCTATATAACAGTCAGTAAACATTGATAATAAGCAAATGCATAGGAAACATGGCATAGAAAACAGTATTGAGATATTGAGCAAGAATTATTGACCAGAGAAATGAAAGTATTTTCGTTAGAAAATTAATAGTCTTTATATCAGTAATTCCTATTACTTCATAATAAGTCCATTTACTTGTTTTTCATGGAAAACCCAAATGTAACCTGGAATAAGGAATCCTTTTTGGAGCAGAGGAGCTTGGTACAAGGGAGGTAGCTTGGTGTAGCACTTACCTAGCAAGGGCTGAGTTCAAGCTTTAGAAATGAAAAAAAAATAAAACATTAGAAAGTGTTAAATTCTATTTCTGGTAATGCTGTAATCCTGGACCTTGTATTTTGTTTCTGAGTTCTCTTTTTATTTTTAATTTCTAAAACTTAGATCTCTAGGTATTAGCAAATATCATACTAAAAATCAGGTGGATTTTACAAAACATTGAAAAGCATGGTTGTAGCCTTTCAAAGGAAGCAGAGCCTGTCTGGGTTTTTGGCTTACAAAGAACTCACACCCATTATAGATACTATGAGAAAATGAGATTCCACCTTAGGAAATCATGAATGATTACCATCATCTCTCCTTTGTGGAAGCACCATATAATTTTCATTGATTTGTTTCATTTAAAGTTATTTTAGGTTATTTTACAAGTACAGATATGGGTATTTGCCATTTTCAAACTGATAGAATTTCTAGAAAAGCAAAATTAACGCAATAGGAAATAATGGTTTCTCAGTTTAAGTGATTTATCTTTTACCCTGAGTAAGAATGATAAAAAAAATTTATGGCAAAAGAAAATCATGGAATACACAGTGGTTACTGTTTCTCTTCAGGAAATATATAAGTTGACATAAGCAACAAATATTGTGTACAGAAACCTTTTCTTCAACTCCCACTGCATCTAAAATTACCGCACAGTGTTGATGGATTCCCATGAGGATTTTTTTTTTTTTTTTTTTACAGCACAGGGTAAAGGGAAAATCCCGAGAACAAGAAAATTCAAAGTAAAGTAGAATATCTCAAAGAAAGGAAAGAGCACTGAGGATTCCAAAGGGTAATAACTAAACTTAACAGGTGTTAGAGATCAGATCAAGGCTATGGAATTAACATGGTATTATCAAAAGGCATTCTAGTCTTGTGATATTTAAGATTATAGTCAATAGACTGAGATCACGTGTGTGTGTGTGTGTGTGTGTGTGTGTGTGTGTGTGTGTGTGTGTGTGTTGCTAAGGTTAGGATCGCAAGAGCTTCTCAGAGGCAATAACCTTTTTATAGAATGGGAATAGCACAGAGGGATTGCAATCGTATTTTGAAAACAAGTCAAGTAATAACACGTCACCAGAAATCTTGAATATTTTATTTGGAATCTATCCAGAAGGTAAATCAATAGTCAAAGGAGTCCAGGAAGAACAAAGCAAATTCTCCTCAGACAGCAACACAGAAAGACAGACCCACAGTGAACATTAAGACTCTCAAACTACCGGCTCTCAGGATGAGTGAGGAGGGGCTGTCAAGATATGTGGTTTCCAAGGCTAAAGCAAGGAAATGGGAGTGTGAATTTCAGGATGCTGAGGTGCCTTTGGACAAGGAGCCCTGGGTGCTGCTCATATGAGAGCTTAGATAATGCAAAAAGCCACATGTAGATAAATAGTGCAAATAGTTTAGGATTTGACTATAAGGGTTATACATTTAAGTTTTCCCTATGAGGTAACTGCATTTCTTTAATGTGCGAGTAAAATAAAAATATTCCAAGAAAATGCCTTTGAGACCTTTGCAACCTGAGCATAGGAGGTTGTGCTCAGCCTACATTACCTTTAGTCCTGCTAAGGTGTGCATTCAACCGGAGGCATTGAGTCAACAGTGTGACTGTATGCAGAGTACCCTGGGCACAGGCTGGAAACCCATCCTGGTTGGCCGTTTTAATCCTGGCCTTTCCATATCATTTTCAGTTGTAGTTTTTGGGCATGTGCATCCACAAACTAAAACATCCTCGTTTAAAGTCAGTGGCAATTTTGTTTCGTTTTATAGCAAAAGGTATATTATTATAAATACACTGTTAAAAGAAAGATAACCAACAAAATAGAGCAAAGCACTGCCCACCTAAGAAGCCCTTTTCTTGGTAGACAACGCATTGATTTGCACATACATATGATGTTCTCACAATTGATCCAATTTATGTTAGCTTTTTTTAAAAAAAGTATACCAGGAAGCTAATATTGTGTGCAAAGTGAAAAGATAAGGGCTTTCTTTTCCTTTCTTCTGAACACAGTGGTTGACATCTGTGGTGCTTTTTTCCCAGCTTAAATAAACTTTGTATCATGTTGCTTCTACTAAAGGCAAACAGAAATATGCAAAGAAATAGTATTTCCAAGTCACTGTGCCGTCATCCAGGCAGTGTCCCCAGAAAAGGTCATTGGGCAAATGTAGTATATATTGTATAGAACATAAAATAATTAAACAATAAGTTCTTATTTACTAATTTATGTTTGAAGGTTTAACACAGAGCATGTAGAGAAAACTGCGCTACAGATAACAGCAATTCTGTATTGTTATTAAGGAAATGCTTAGGAATTTTAGAGACAAAAAATAGGTGATTGCCATTTAAAGAAAGAACCTGATAGGTAATTATATTTCCCTAATCATCTCCAAGATATTATATAACAATAATTAAATCTTACAACAGATGTTTGGACCATGCCTAAATATGAATGAAACAAAGATGACTGAAATACTTACTTTGTACTCTGAAAATGAAACATAAAAATCTACATATTTGTCAAGTTGGGCTATGAGACTTTCTAGTTTGACTAAAATGATACTAGTAAATTTTAATAAGAAATTGGGGATGTGGAAATAGAAATAAGGTGTGGCCATAGCTTTCAAAGTCTTTATACATGCTTTTCCAAATGAGGAATTATGATGTGTTTTAGAGGTCATTCAAACTAGGAAGGCAAGATTTCAAAGGGCAGCCTATTGGGGGAGTCAGAACACTTTTGAATTCCATGCTGGGTTAGGAAAGAGACAAAGAGATTTTCTGAAAACAGTGTTAGTTAGCCTGTGTATTAGTCAGGGCTCTCTAGAGGAACAGAACCTATAGAATGAATATATATATATATATACATATATATACACATATGTGTATATATATTTGTGTGTGTATATGTATATATGGTCTCTTTCTTTATGTACATGTTATATATATATATATATATATATATATATATATATATATATATATAATTTATTAGAATTGTTTACAGGCTGTGATCCAGCTAATCCAAGAGTGGCTGTCTGCCAATGGAAAGTCCAAGAATCCAGTAGTTGTTCATTCCACAATTGGATGTCTCATCTGGCCTTCAGTATACACCAGAATTCCAAAGAGGTATGCTCTAATGCCAGGAAAGGAATGGACTTGTCAGCGAAATAAAAGAACAAGCAGATAAAGAGTGAAAGCTCCCTTCTCCTATGTTCTTTACATAGGCTGCTACATAAAGTGTGGCTCAGGTTAAAGGTAGATCTTCCCACCTCAATCTGGAATAAATAAATAAATAAAATGACTCCTAATGATATTCTGTTATACTTACAGTGCCTTATCCAGTCATCATCAGAGAAGCTTGTAGCACAAATCTTAAGAGGTCATATTAGCATGGATCTTAAGAGGTCTTATTAAAAAAAAAAAAACAAAAACTGAAGCCAGGTATTGGGGTGAATACTGGAAGATGAGAGAAAAAGAACAGGCCACAGTCACCTCACCTTGCCAATTCCTCAGCTGATCTTGTTTCCTCAGACTGGAGGCCTCTGTGTCCTCATCCAAATGGATCTCAGCTGAACTGCTGCTCTAAAACCTAAAAGCTTAACCAGGCTCTAGTTCCTGGTCCTCACAACTTAAATACCTTTCTGCTTTCTGCCATCACTTCCTGGGATTAAAGCCTCACTTACTTCCTGGGGTTAAAGGCATGTGTCACTATGCCTGGCTGTTTCCAGTGTGGCTTTGAACTCACAGAGATCCAGACAGATCTCTGTCTTTGGAATACTAGGATTAAAGGCATGTGTGCCACCATTTTCTGGCCTCTATGTCTATCTAGTGGCTGTTCTGTTCTCTGACCCCAGATAAGTTTATTAGGGTGCACAATATTTTGGGGAACACAATATCACCACAGAAGCTTCCTCCACAGCAGATGGAACGGATGCAGAGACACAGTGAGACATTAGGTGGACAGAGAGTCTAAAGTAGAAGTCTCTATCAAATCTTTCCCTTCAGAGCTCAAGGAATCCCTTGGAAGAGGTTGAGGGAAGATTATATGAGCCAGAGGGAATGGTGGACACCAGGAGCACATGACTCTCTAAATCAACTAAGCAAGACACATATAAGCTCACAGAGCCTGAAACAGCAAGCACAGGGCCTACATGGGTCTGCACCAGCTCCTCTGGATAAATACTATAGTTATTAGCTTAGTATTTTAATGGGATTCCTGACTGACTCTTTTGCCTGCTCCTGGGACTCTTTTCCTCCAGTTGGGTTGGCTGGGTCCAACTTCAATATGAGAAGTTTTTGCTTCATCTTATTACATTTTATTTTTGTCTTGTCACGTTTGGTTGTTATCTTTTCAAAGCCTTTTTTTTTTTTTTAATGAGACACAGAAAGGGAGTGGATCCAGATTGGAGGTGAGGTGAGGAGGAACTGGGAGGAGTGGGAGGAGGGGAAGCTATAGTCAGGATATACTGCATGAGAAAAGAATCTATTTTTAAAAGTGTCTTTCCATTTCAAATGATTTAAGAAAAAAATCCTCACAGGTATAACCAGCTACTGGGGTCTTAGTTAATTCCAGATGTAGTCAAGTTGACAACCAAGACTAGCGATCACTTTCTGGGAAGGAGCCCTTTCCTGGGTTCTGTGTTGCTTTGTGTTCAAACTCAGCTTGGTAAATGTGCTAAAAACAATACTGTTGTCTCTGAGCTGAGTCACACATACCGATTTCAGGAGAGCAAAGATTATTTCTTTATCTCTTCATTATCTTTCTTCTTGAAATCACTAAAATTTTTCAAATTAAATTGCCTTACTTATTAGACTAGTTTGTCAAGTTCAGCTCCTTTCACATGAGAAGTAAATGGGACTGCACAGTCAGTACTATTGGAGCTAAAACACAAAGGAAGAAAGAAGAAAAGCACATTATTTCCCCAAAGAGCTGCCAATCCAACAGCTGCTTGGAGCAGTTGTAGGTACTGCTCTGTAATAATAGTTTTTTTTTTCCCCCTTGGCACAGTAACTCTAGGAAATTACAAAGTGAAGAGTTGGCTTCTTAACACAATTAGGGGAAAAATATAAATCCTTTAGTTTTAGAAACAAATAAGGCAAACAGACTAAAATTATTTTTGAAATCTCTCCTCAGGCGCCGCTGCTTTTAGATCACAATGCAAAATACCAATTAAAAAATGAAGGTGATATTGAAAAATACAGTATTGCTATCCTTTTGAATAAGAATAATGAAAATATAGATGTTAATATGTTTATTTCTAAATTTTAATATCTTTACTTAGACTAGTGCTATATAGAACGGCTGCTACTTTTAGATTTTAATAATGTATCTTTTGTTTTACAAATATACATATGTTTTTACAAGCAGTTTTGGTAAGTTTTACACAAATACTTTGCTTTCTTGCTTTTATCAAATACAAAAATGTCTTATCTTTTCAAGAATTTATCAACTGGCTTGTGGAAGAACATTTTGAAAGAAGAGTGGTTTGTGTAGAATTTTCTACTCATTTCTATGGCTGTGACTTGCTATTATGACACACACTAATGTGTGTGTGAGTGAGACAAGAACACATGCAAGGGATCTGGCAGACAAAACATCAATGTAATGGCACATTTCTGCCCTCAACAGCTGTATTTTCTTTTGTTGGAATTAGATTCACCAGGTCTTATCAGCACAAGCATTATAACTCCTTAAGATTTACTTATTTTTATTTCCATGTAGACAAATGTTTGCCTGAATGTATGTATGTATGCAGTGTGTATGCGCTTTACGCCTGTGGGGCCAGAAGAGGGTGTTAGATATCCTGGAGCTGAAGCCACAGAGAGTTGTGAGCCACCACATAGGTCCTGGGAAACCAATGCAGCCCTCTTTAAGAGAAGCTAGTGATCATAACCACCGAGCTGCCTCTCCAGTCCTAATATACATTTCTCTTGAAGAATGAAATAATTACTAAAACGACTTCTTTATATAGGATTGAAGACAATAATAAAAGATAATACAAAATAGAACTTCTGTGAGTGTAAACATATTGTAAAGCCTTTATATGTCACAGTATTATTTTTCTAACACGAAATAACTCTAATCTGAGAAAAATCCTATAAATGTTTTAAAATAGAGTAAATTCTTTATATATAAAAGTTTTCTTCAGGCACACTCAATAAAAACCAAAACAATATAAAAAGTTTAGTAAATCCACTAGAGTAAAAAGGAAAATCAGGTACATACACATATAGAAAGAGGGTGATTTGTATATAACAATAAAATAGAGGAGAAACTGATGAGCATACATCCATTTAAAAACAATGGTTTATTTTCCCTTTGAATAATTTTATATCTGATACAGTTTTATATACATACATACTTTAAATGCTCTTTAATACTGAGGTTAAATCAAGTTATCTTGAATTCCACACACATTTATTCAGTAAACATTTATTGACAATTACCTTAACCAGACATTGTATAATATAGTATAAGTTGCCATTATGTTATTAAAAAAAAAAAAAAAACCAAACTAACCTAGTCTTCACTTCTCATCAAGGAAACTTCTCTTTGAAACAGAAGGAGACCACTGCAAAAAACCACAACCAATAAAAATGCAGAGTTATGGAGCCCAGTCCAATGGACACATCTACAAAATACTCCCATGCTTAAGGCTCAGAGAACACTGTGGAAGATGGAATGGAAAGATTATTAAATCCATGGATTATTTTGTTATATTTAGTAATATCAGAAGCTACACCCATTAAATTCTTACCTGCGTACATGACCTGAACAAGGACAACAACAACATGCCTAAGTAGATGGGATAAATCCCACAAGGCCTCAACCCTACACAAAGAACTATAGGCAACTGAGAAAAGCCAGGAATGGGAAAGGTGGCCTCCTCCAGAGAAGAGCACACCAATTGGTTGTCATGTGCCAAATAGTCATAAAAACATACACACAGGTAAATTGTATGGACTGAAAAGGTTATATTTAGGAATATATGCAATAACAATCAGTGGGGGGGAAAGCCATAAATTTGAGGGAGAGCATGGAAGGGTATGTGGGAGGGCTTAGAGGAAGGAAAGGGAAGGGAGAAATGTAATTAAATTATAATCTTAAGAAAGAAAAGTTGATGTAAGTAAAAATATTATTAGGGCTTTTGTGGGACTATTTTTATCATCATCTAATTCTTAAAGTATTTAGCTTAAAATTAATTTTATGTAAATAAATTCTGTGAGAAATCTAAAAAGGAAGGGAGGGAGGGAGGGAAGAGGGAGGGAGGGAGGGAGAGGGAGGGAGGGAGGAAGGAAGGGAGGAAGGAAAAGCAATTTGTCCAGATCTGACTAAAGAGATGAAGATTTCAACATGTTCAACAGTCTCACTAAGACACTGGGCCTCTCAAAGCCACCCTTCAGCATTCAGGGGCTGCTACAGATTTCTTACACAGGCACATTTTGATCGGGTTATCTGCTAGGAAGTGCTGACTACAGGGCTCTAACTTAGGGAAATCTGTTTTGACATAATCATTTCTGGTGGATGTGTTGTTAGAAACCATGCAAGAAGCCAGCTGCACACAATACTGCTAATTCCAGCCAATTTGTCTTTGCCAACTTGTCACAACCCTGAATGCTTGCTTTTTGAAGAAGCACAGACCCAGTGCAATGAATGCTGCTGGGCTTCTCCTTTATAAAGCTGTTGCTCCAGGCCTTAGAGAGACCAATGAAGTTAGACTCTGTTAGCCTGGCGTAGTGGTCCAGGCCCCACATAGATAGCCTGCTTGAGGAAAGGGATTAGGACTATCTCCCTGGTAAAATAGTGAATGCAATGATATACTTTCTTTCCTTTATACTTATTAAATATAAAAGGAGAAGAGCTGTAATAATGCAATATAAATCATATACACTGGGAGATTAGATAAACTTCCCATCTTAATTTACCAGTGCCCTTTATTTTTCATGTGTTTTCAAATTTCCTCTGAGTTTTATAGTCTTAACTTTTTTTTCATTGTTTAATTAAAAAACATTTTTAATTAAATTGCCCATTTGGATTAATTGTTACTGTCACTGTTGAGATGTTTGGCACACCAGTATTCAATATATGTGAAATAATTTGATGGAATGTAACCTTGTTCATATTTTTTAAGTTTTTTAAACATATACAATGAGTATTAACAAAAATTTTTATCATAAACATTTTAGGAAAGAAGTATGTGTTCCTCAACACTATGAAAATATAAATATATCAGTAGACTTGTATAGTACTTATCTATAGAAATCCTTGAGATGTAGAACAGGAACATGAAAATCACTATAATTATTGTTTTTCTCAGTTAGCAGTGTGCATTATTAAAGTGATCTCAGATCTAATGGGTTTTATATTCAGGGCATTTTTTTAATTTTCCAAGTATATTATTATATAAAAACAAAGTCTTATGGGAGTCATTCATATACCTGTAATATGTTTTTACAGGTAAGTTAAAGTATCAATGGCCACAATCATTTTTATATTGATGTTATATCTTATGTAGTCTGAACATATTTAGTCCCCAAAATGACACTATCCCATGAGCTTGAGCCAATGTGTCTAGGAGAAGCAGGGGGTATTGTAGGTGAGTTTTCCTGGTCCTTCCTGGCCCAAGGTCAGGACAAATCTCTCTCACTCTCCAGTCCTGCAGCTACTCAGACCCAACCAAGTAAACATACAGAGACTTATATTACTTATAAACTGTATGGCCATGGCAGACTTCTTGTTAACTGTCCTTATATCTTACATTAACCCATTTCTCTTAATCTATAAGTTGCCACATAGCTCCTGACTTACTGGTATCTTAACATCTGCTTCTCATTGTGGTGGCGGGTGACAGTGTCTCTCTGCCTCAGCCTTCCACTTCCCAGAATTCTCCTCTCTCCTTGTCCCGCCTATACTTCCTGCCTGGCTACTGGCCAATCAGCACTTTACATATCAATCAATCATCTTCAGCAGGATGTGGTGATAGATTTTACTCTCAGGACCAGATCAAAATGAAGTAAGAATGCAGTTAGTTGATGCCAACCCTGGCAGGTAATAGCAGGACACAAGCGATTTCCTCATTTTCTCAAGCTCATTTTAAAATTGTTATCATGCCGGGCTGTGGTGGCACACGCCTTTAATCCCAGCACTCGGGAGGCAGAGCCAGGTGGATCTCTGTGAGTTCGAGGCCAGCCTGGGCTACCAAGTGAGCTCCAGGAAGGGCGCAAAGCTATGCAGAGAAACCCTGTCTCGAAAACCAAATAAATAAATAAATAAATAAATAAATAAATAAATAAATAAATAAATAAAATTGTTATCATGACTTCACTCAACTCAAGCTCATTTTTCAAATGGCTGGAATATTGTGTCTCAAAACTGGGCTTCATGTACAGTTAATATTTTAACTTCAGCACTAATTCTGAGTTATGAGAAAAGCTGGTGGCTGTTAAGTCTGAGACTTTCTGTGAACTATTTGCTATGGTGATCTACCTCTTATGATTTTCCTTTTGTGTGGTTTTAAGTCATGATTTTATTAACTGTTCCTTTATTCACAGACTATAAAATATCTGTATATGTTGCTTGCCTTCTGTTGTCCCATTTTAAATTTTAACAATGTCCTCTCATAGATCTTCGAGTTCTATTATGACACCCTAGAATGAAGAATGGCCTTAATCGATGCATGTGCTCAGATATGTTACATCACCAGGAATTATTTAAATAGTATCAATGAAAACAATTACATGAGCTGTACTTTTTTTCTTATTGAAAATAATCACCTTTCATACTATATATTTTGATTATGATTTTCCCTCCCCCTACTCCTCTCCATTCCTTCCCTCTTCTCCTTCTAGATCCACATCCTTTCTCTCCTTAGAAAATAAACAGGCATCTAAGACATAATAATAAAATAGCATTAACTACAATAAGATAAAACAAACAAACAAATAAAAAAAAACCCAAGTGGAATGGGCCAAAATGACCAAACAAGAAAAAGAGCAAAAGACAAAAAAACACATATAGATACAGAGGCATATATGTGTTTGCACACTCAGGGATTCAAAACTGGAAGTTGTAATATATACACAAATGACCCATGTGGTAGGAAAAGAAACAAGACAAATAATCAAAAATGTCCTAACTTAACATTGTAAGACAAAGAACCTCTAAAGATGCCATTGGATTCATTTATGTTGGCCATCTACTGCTGGGTGTGGGGCCTACCCTTAAGAGTGATTTGTTTCCCCAGTGAGACTCCCTTGAAGACCAGAAAAATTTTATTTGCAAATGACTATAAATTGGAGTTGCTTCTGAGTTAGGAACGGGGCCATGTGTCTACTTCTCCTTTCAGCTCTAGGACCACATCTGGTGCAGACCCATGAAGGCCCTGTTCATGCTGCCACAGTCTCTGAGTTCATATGCACATAGGCTGTGCTGTGTTTAGAAGGCCTTGATTCCTTGGTGTCCTCCATTCCTTCTGGCTCTCATGCTCTTTCCTCCTCCTCTTCCTGCAAAGTTCGCTGAGGCCTGAGGGGAGGGATTTGAGAGAGACATCATTTTTTAGGGCATGTGCTGTAATTTTGAACAATCTTCCGTTTGAAATAAATAGCACTCCCTTATACAACTTGCAAGAAAATATTTGGCAAGCATTCTCTTTTATTTAAAATTTAGGTACTTCTCAATATATGAAGAAAATAGATTTTCCATGTAAAGTTTAAGAATGTGTCTGAAAGAAGATATTACAATAAAATAAAACTGAGAATTTTTTCTTTTATATTACAGTTACAAAATTTCTCCACCCACTTTCCACCCTCAAAACTCTCCTATATACTCCTTCCCATTCTTTCTTTAAATTTATGATCTCCTTTTTTTTCTTCATTAATTGATCTTGCACGCATGCATGCATGTATGCATATGTGTGTGTGTGCGCATGCATGTATGTGTGTATTCCTAAATATAACCTGTTCAGTCTGTATGAAGTTACTTGTATGTAAATTTTTTTTTGTTTTTAGGACTAACCATTTGATATTGAAAAATCAGCTAGTATGATCTTCCTTGGATAAGACCACCTTGCTCACTCCCAGTTTTCCTCATTTGCCTACAGATCTTTGTGTAAGGTTGAAGCCTTGTAGGCTTTTCCAGGTCCACTTTAGCATGTCCATTGGTGGTGTTCTTGTTCAGCTCACTGTGAAGCAGTCATGTTGGTGAGACTTTATGGGAACAGCTTCTGACATTGCTAGGAGACACAATTTCACATCAAATTACCCGATCCTCTGGCTCTTTACAATCTTTCTTTCTGCCTTTTCCACAGTGTCCCTCAAGCACTAGGTGAAGAAGTGTTTTATAGACACATTCGTTGGGACTGAGCTCCACAGCTGCATTTTGATGGTTGTGGAGAAGTTTCCTTGATGAGTGTTAAAGACTATACTTATCTATCTATGGTTATCTGAAGACACGTTTGTAAATTGTTAGGGATTATGCTGGTTTTGTAAATTATTGCTGTAGATTCTCCTCCAGTAACCATGACTTTCCTAGCACTGAGTTGTTATCTAGGTTTTCAAGCATGGTCTCCCTCTTGTTGAACAAGTCCTGAGTCCAATTAGAGAGCTGTTACTGCCAAGATATGTGCACTACTACTGCATCCTTAATATTATTGTGCCATGGTGGGCATTGATGTGGTTCACAAATGTCACAGTTTGGTGGGATTACAGGTTGCCTTCCTCATTTGGAAGCTTCTATCACACCTTCCGGTACCATGAAAACTAGTTTTCAGAGTGGAAGCATTCAGGTCAGTTCCAGTTTAGTGGCCTCTGGGCCCTGTGTCTGAAGTACATGGCAACAGGGACTTAACTTCTACATTTGGTGACGGTAACCAAGGGCAACAGTGACTGGAAGTGTATTTGGGGAGTCTATTGGACAGTCCAGCCAACAACTCAAAAAAAGGCTTCCCATGTCTTGTAATAGTTTTGTTAGGTGGTGTTTGGCTCCTGGAGGAATCACCATTAGCCCAAATGAGAAAATTTCACTAAAACTGTACATGTGTATTTGTACACAGAATTACATACAGATATTTTTAGAGAATAATTTATAGTCTGATTCCCTGAGGCTTTTCTAGATATTGTTATTTTAACCACATCTCTCCTTCTTCCCTATATACATCCCTCCGCCTCCCCAAAGAACCCCCTTTACTCACTGAGACCTCTTAGTAGCTGAGTGGACATCTTGCAGGGCAGCATCTGTGACTTACACATTATGCTGTAGGTATTATATTGTGACTTGCACCCTGAGAATTCACTCAGCTTTGAAATTCAGGGTTTTGTTTTCTTAAAGAATTCCAATACTTGAGCTAGAGAGATGACTCAGATGGTAACTTGCCTGACACTAGCTCAATAACTTCAGCTTGGTCCCAAGAACCCACAATGGGAGGGAGAGTGGACTCTTCAATGTTGCACACTGACCACATGTTGAATGTGGCTTGTGTGCACCTGCAGTCATACCTCACCATGCATGCATGAGCGCGTGTGAGCATACACACACACACACACACACACACACACACACACACACACACACATACACACACACACAATTTTAAAATAGTTCTAATACTTAAAAGAGAAGTGAATTGTACTTTTGGGTAATTTAATGACAGATACCAGCATAATTTCTATTATTAATATTCAATTTTTATTTCTATTTCAGAATATTGAAGTTCTAAACATATGTCTATGAAGTTCTAAACTTTGCTGTCTTAACACAATAATGAAAATAAGCTACCAAAAAAAGACACAAAAACAATTTCATTATTTTTATCATCTATTTCTTAAAATACTGTTTTATTATGGAATTTACCCTTTGCCAATAAGTAGAATATACACTCAAGCGTGAAAAGTAAGAGTGAGAAAATTGGAGTCAATGGAAGTTTGAGAGTCCACTGACTTTGGAAATAAAATTCAGCACATGGTAGACATTCTTTCTACCCCTGAGTTAGAAACCTAGCCATGCCTTGGATTCTTTGTAATGTATTCCCAGGAGGGTTATATCAGATCATATAGCAGTTCCATTATTAGATTTTTGAGGAGCTTCTATATTTAATTTGTTTATATATTTTCAAAAACTTATTTAATGGAAACATGGGTTAATGGCAAAAAAGAAAATAAAAGAATAGAAAAGGCAGCAAAAAAGTATGGAGAGAAAACTTGAGGCCATAGTTGGTAAAGATATTCAAGGTGATTTGTTACCAGCCTTAGCCATTAATGAGATGATGGAGGTTACCACAAAAATTCACCCAAGCTAGAACAAATATAGAAAGTGCCTCACAGGTGTATCTCTAATATTTGCATCTCCGTGATGTTAAATAGATAGAGGAAGGGGTATAGTGGTCTTCACCAACATGAAATTTATTCATGGGCTCTCTCTTGTGGAAGCTTGCTGTACCAGACTGCTCTGACTCTAAGTGAAACGCTGAAGCAGGCTTTCTTGACTGCCAGCCCCCCAGTCATGACACAGAGACTTGTTATTAGTTATGAATGCCTGGCCTTATCTTATGCTTGTCTGAGTAGCTCTTATAACTTAATTCATCCTGTGTTTCTTCACCTACATTTTACCTCAGGGCTTTCAACCTTCCTTTTACTCTATGTCCTACTTCCACCATGTCTGGCTGGGTGGCCCCTGGTTGCTCTCTCTCCTCCCTCATTCTCTCTCTCTTCTGGGACCTAGATTCCTCCTCCTCCTTTTTCTCTCTGCCTGCCAGCCTGGCTTATCCCTTTACTGCCAAGCTGTTGAATGTTCAGCCTTTTCTTAGACCAATCTGGTGCCTTAGGCAGGCAAAGCAACACATCTTTACATTGTTAAACAAATGAAGCATCAACAACTGTAAAACATCTTTAATAGTTACACAAATACAGCATAAACAAATGTAACACATCTCTGCCTAGTTAAAGTACCACAAAGCACCACCCATCATCTGAGCACAGATGATATTATATATGAAATTAAAAAACTGTTTTGTTATATTCCTAGGAATATATAGGAGAAATAAAAACACGTTCTCACAAAATCTTAAGCAGTTTCTAAGCTACATTATTTGTTATTGGAAAGAAAAAAGAAATAAATAAGTTAAATGCTCCTTAGTGGTTAACTAAGTTGATAAATTTTTTAATAACCAAACAATGAAATATTATTCAGCAGTAAATAAGAATACAGTACTGTATTAGTTACTTTTGTGTTACTGTGACTAAAGGTCAGAAAGAAGCAAGCAAAGGGAGAAAATGATTTTGACTCATGGTTTCAATCCATCCTGGCAGGAAACACAGGGTGGAGAAGCTCAGTTCATGGTGGTAGGACTATGTATTGGGGGATGTTCATGTTCTATCCGGTCAGCAAGGAAAGAGCTATATTGAAACCAATGGTCAGTCTGTAATCTTCATGGTCCTTCTCGTAACCTACTTCCACTAGCTGGACTCATCCTCCTAAGCATTTCAGAGTTTCCAAACTGGCACTACCAGATGGGAGCTAAGCAATCAGACCATCACTCTGTGGGAAACACTTCACCTTCAAGTTGTTACAAGTAATGAAGGATCTGCAAGATGGACAAGCCTTGCTATACTTAGGATACACGAGAGAACTTAGAAACAAAAGATCACATAACAACAATTCAGTTACACAAAACACCTAGGACCAAAGAAACCATCAGACAGAAATTGTATTAGTGGTTTATAGGAGCTGGTGTAGAGGCAAGAGTGGGGGAGAGATTGTTGATTGAAGTGTAATTTCTTCTGTGGGTGGTGAAAGTGTGCTCAACTTAATTGTAATGATTGTACAACTCAATGGATACACCTGAATCTACCTAATTACATATCTTAAAAGCATTAATTTCTTGATACGTGAGTTACCTCAATGTAGCTGTACTACAAAAGAAAAATTATGCACATAGTGAAACATTTCTTTGCAATGGAAGTATATAAATCAGTTATTACCTGTGGGAATACACATGAAATGGGAAAGATAGACTATAATACAGATGAATGTCAGGATTTTTGTTTTATATATATATATATATATATATGTATATATATGTATGTGTGTATATGTGTGTGTGCATGTATGTATGTATTTAATTATGTATCTCTCATATATAAATATATAAATATGTATACACATATATATATGAAGGGAAGATAACATTTTATTTAAGACACTCAGTGCTTTACTACTTTATTGAAGGCAGTTTAAATAGATATTGTGCATTTTCAAGCATAGATGTTTAGTATAAAATATACCCTCTATTTATATGTGAAATAGAACAAGACATTTTTTTTAAAAGGGGAACATAGTCATTGTTAGAATTGTGACCTAAAAGACATTCTGTTGAGCAATTCTGGCCCTCCTGAGCCATCTTTCCACTTTCAGTCTCCAAACTATAAAAGGCCCTACTGAAAACCCCTTGAGAAAGGAACAATTTAGATTCTGTGTAAAGAATGAAGTCAGGAAGTGGCAGTCAATTATGCAAAACCGATCTAACGATGGTTGGAAGATAAAGTATGAAAATTCCAGCTCTAACATAAACAAGTTCAAGCAAATTTCATCTGAGAAAGCTTCCTACTAACACAGGAAGCAGTTACTTCATCCATGTTATCTACCTGATACACAGTGAAGAGCACCATGAAAGCAGGAGTCTGAGGGTCTGAATCTAGAACCTCAGGTCTCTTTTATTAACCATGAGTTCCTGAGGGAGTAATAACTTCCTAGGTTGATTAGTTAATTTTGAAGGCATTTAAACTCTCACATTAGTTATTTGAAATGACTTTGGTCATTTAGAATGAGCATTTTATACACAGTTTTACTTATTATATGAACACATTTTACATTGTTTCAGCAGAGAAGAAATGATCTTCCATCTTCAGAGAATCAAAGCTGCAGACATGTAATAGTTTGTCACTGCCAGAAAATGACAATGCAGAGGTGAACTGTGTCCATGTGGAGAACCATGTGGAGAATCATGTGGAGAACCATGTGGGGAACCATGGGGAGAACCATGTGGAGAACCATGTGGGGAACCATGTGGGGAACCATGTGGAGAACCATGTGGAGGAGAACCATGTGGAGGAGAACCATGTGGAGGAGAACCATGTGGAGAACCATGTGGAGGAGAACCATGTGGAGAACCATGTGGAGAACCTTGTGGATTATTTCTCATCATGATGCTAGTGAAGAAGTGGCAAAATCACCTTAATTTCTTTAATTCAGATCGTCTGTGGTTTGATATTGAAGTAGCAGCTAAAAACATACCCTCTGAAGCATGAAGGTTGCTACTATGTGTTATAATTTCTTTTCAACAAAAATACAGCTATATTTAAAAGATTACTTTGTAGGATGTGGTCTTTATTCCTGAATAGCAATAGAAATATATCTTTTAAATATTGTGCACAGATTCCTGATGCCAAATATTAACCCTGACTTCACTTGTATTTAACAACCTCACTTGTCTTTAAACTTCAAGGCTTAGTCAATGAGTCAATGCTGGGATGTTTGTGGAAGGTACCGAATGAGGTTACAACCAAGAGTTTCAGAAAGGAGGGACAGAGAGTGTGAGAGAAAAAGGACAGTCATTGGAAACCACACAGAGAGAAGCATTCAAAAATAAAAGGAATTGGCAATTAGCCAAGACACCAAAAGCAGGAGTTCATATGTAATACAGCTGTCCCTGTTTCTCACAGTGCAGCTGCTGGGGGATTTTACACATCCAAATTGACAAGTACTTTCATGCTGATGAAGTTTGTGGGTTATAATTCTTTGAGTAAGTTTAATTGTTTAAAGTACAGCATACAAAAATAGAAATTCCTAACCCTTCCTTTCCCTACACTGAGATGAGTGAGTGGATACAGAAAGCTGGGGGAATAGTTAGGAGTGGGAGCTAGAGGACACAACAAATCGGCAGCAGAACTCAAAGTTGACTTCCAAGTCGGCTAGGTGTTAAAAGGGTCATACGACTTGTCCCGTGCTACACAGGTGGTAAAAACACAGAGGGATTTTAACCTGAGTAGTATATTCCAGAATTTCTGTTCACACTGCATAAATTACAGTGTTGCTTAAAGAACTATTAGGAATACGTATTAGTAACATACAAACTGAGCAGTTGTACTTATGTATTGAAGAATATACATATACACACCAAACTAAATACTTTAGATGCTAATATGAGTATTCAATAAATATTAATACTTAGGTTTTAAAATATGTACAATGTGCCTTTCATTCCAGTGTCACATCCAGATGTGACATGGATGAACAAAGAAAACATGGTTTCTCACTAATTACTCTGATTTAACATGCAAACATCTATTAAAATACCACATTGTACCCTGTGAATATGAGCAATTATTACATGTTAATCACATTTTCTGCAATGTTCAAAGAGACACAAGTACTAAATACACTGAATTATTTCACTTTATTTAAAAGTATCAAATATTCCTAGAAAATGATGGTTAATATTGATTATCAACATAATTGGGTATAGAGGTGCCTAAGACATGGATAAGATGCATTTCTGTGTTTCCAAAGAGGATTAATTGAAGGGAGCCTACTCACTCTGAGTATACCCTCAACTTGCAATAGGCAGGGGGCTTGAATGAAGTTCAAAGAGAAGTACTGTGGAGTAGACATTTTCTCTTTGTTCCTTCTGGATGCCATAATGTGAGATTGTCTGTTTTTCCATGCCTTTCCGCTGTGATTGACTGATATTTTTAAAACTGGGAGCCAAAGTAAATCTTTCCTTCCCTAGGTTGCTTCATTATAGTGACAAATAATTGACTAACACAACACAGCATCTCATCAGTTTGTACAAATAAAATAATAAGTAAAGAGAAAACATACATTGAGTAAAAGGAAAAAGACTGTTTCTTACAAGCATGTGGCACAGTTTTAGCCTTTATAACTTGGTCACAGTTTACAACTAAACCCTTTATTTAAGCAATCCTGTATGGACACATATAAAGGTATGCTTAAGGAAAGAAAAAAATCACAACTCTTATATATACACAATTCTAAGCTAGTCTATTTTTTTTTGTCAGCATGGCCAAAGCTCAAAATTAAAACAATTTATTTCATTTGTTCTGTCTTGTGACCACACACACACACACACACACACACACACACACACACCTGTGTGTAAGTAATCAGTCTTACTATGGGTTCTTCATTTGTAAGCCAATCCTAGATAAAAAAATATTTTAAAAATTTCATTTGTACTGAATATTAGTTCCTTCTTGTCTTTATTTCCTAAGCAACATGGTGGAGAAATTATTTAATATCATACATATCAACTTAATTATAAGTAATCTAGGGATAATTTAATGTATAGAAATGTAGACAGCAACATTTTATCTTAGTGATTTGAGAATATACGAATTTTTATATTGTTTTTGGGTCTAAGCAGTAATGGCACTCAGATAAAGAAGGATGACTATATACTCAAAACTACATAGATATTTAAATATATGTGATATGTTCTTTTAATCAAATTCATAGGACATATTGATTACAGTTTTTTTATATAGTTGAAGTTTTTTTCTACCATTATATAATCAATATAAAAATGAATTCAAGCAGGAGTATCAAAGCTGCCTCATTTCATCAAAAACCCACTGTAGACTTGAGAAAGCAATATAACTTTGATTTTGCATTTACCACAGGACAGTTGTTTGGTTTTAATCTTAGTGTTTTTATGAGAGAGATGTGTCATTGCCTTTGGAGCAATGTCACCTGACATCAAGAGGCAATCAGATGCTGTAGGGTGATTTTTTTCCCCAGGGGCAGAAAAGGAGTCTTATCTTTACAAATGTTGCAACTTTAGCTGCAGATAAAAGAAATTTCCCAGTGCATTGACAAAGAAGTCCAGGTAGCCCCTGGCTTTCTCCCAGTGTTTCTGTCTATGACCTTTGCCAACAATTCTTGTATAATTTTTATTTCACAGAGGAAATCATTATGAAAACAAGGGAGGAATAAATAGAATAATCAGCTGGAATTATGTGGCAATTAGATAGTTAATTAATGCCTTGTCCTAGCTCTTAATCATTCATCTGTTATTCAGTATAATCAAGGTTATTTGGTTTTGCTGACTCTCTTCGATGTAATTAGTCAGACATCAGGTCTTAGAAAGGATAGAGAACTGGATGCTCTTATCAACATTCAGTTCAGGGTTTATAAAAGGAAACTCTGAAAACAAAACAAATGCTCTTTAGTAGGGAATATGAGGGGAAAATGAGGCTTCCTTTTTTTGTAAACTCATTAATCTCTAGTGAGATGGAAGTATTGATAAAAGAATGCTTTATCATAAACGATATGATGAATGTGGAAACAGGCAAAGGTGCTAAACAAAACATTCAAGGAGAAAATATTTTTGGAGCTCCATTTTTCTTAGTTTACTGGATTTTGTATATTATTGAAATACAATTAGTTTATAGAAATCAAATTAAAAGTTCTAGTTTATAAAAGAAATAGTTTAAATATGAATGCAGTTACTAAAATTACTTTGTTTTAATTATATAGCTTTACATGCATGTATTGATAACTTTGCTTTACAGTAATATTTGAGTAAGTAATTATGATTTCTCATTGATATCTATGTTTTCTTAGAAAGTAGAAAAAACATTAGTAAGATTATATGTTCTTATACTACTTAATGCCAAAATGAAAAGATAGAAATTAGTGAAAATTAAAGAAATGCATTTAAGAATAGCATGCAAAGGAATATATAGAGTAACCATCTATATACATAAACATTAAGGAAAGGATTTTTTTAAATATTGAAAATATATAAGATTCTAAAACAGAGGCATCTGAGGAGCTATTGGCAGTTAATGGTAATTAGGAGAGAAAGAGAGTCAATTTTCTTCTGATGTGAGGTCCATGCTCTAGCTCATGAACCCATAACCATGCATATATGCGCAACATTATTTGGACTCAGTAGGTTACTGAAAATAAATATATAGAAGCATGGAGTTGGAAGGGGGAATGTGAGGTGTCCTAGAGGAGTTGGATAAGAGGAGTAGGGGAAAATATGGTCAATATACATTGCATATATTTATGAAATTCTCAAAGAATAAATAAATAGTATATAACAACTTTGTGGATAAAATTAATCCATGTTACAAAGTGCTGAGAAGTCTTCTCATAGAATCAAGGTTCTCTTTTATTCTTTCTGACAGTAAGATGTGTATCATAGTATCTATTTGTTAAACAAATTTACGGTCTTCAAAGGAAATTCTATCAATTGATTCCAGTTGCAATAATGTATGCCATGCATAAAACCATTCACTAGAAAGCAAACAACCTGATTGCTGATTATAATTCTGGTCAAATTATTGGCTTATGTCCTTGACAAAATAATTCAACAAAAACCAGAATATCAAGCATTATTGTACAGTAATCCCAAAGAAAAATTTAAATTTTTTTAAAATGAGTATTTCCTATTATTTTTGCATCTTGTTCAATAGTGGACCAAATATCCACTATTTGCCTATAAAAGAATGATTAATACCTTATGGAAGGAAATAAAATATTGAAATAAGTGAGCAAATGACTAGTCCTATTTAAATATCTAATTTTAGAATTCATATAGATTATACTAATCTGCTAATTTTTAATGGCACAATGTTACAACAAAATCCACTAGCTTCTGGAAATCAGGAGGCAGAGAGGAAGGAATGAGGTGTGAGTTTCATACATGTGCATCTCCCCATTAGTGTAAACTAAAACAGGGTAAAGGTCATCAGCACAGAGAACCTGTAATGCCATTGAGGAGTAAAAGTCCTTTTCAGATTGTAGCTGAACCTACACTTCAGGTCACTGTTCTTTCTCATTCAATATACAGACATTGGTTATAGAGCTTATTTGTTTATTTTTTTCTAAACATACACTTAAAGTTTATTCTTAAATGAAAAGATACCTATAGTTATGACAAAAAGGTGACAGAATATATTCTATTGAGTTATAGAGTAACTTCAATAATTTTTATAACACTACTGAGTTTCAAAGCTTTTAATTATTGCCCCTCCCTACAATTCATTTACAAAACAACAGTCTTCCCCAAGAAAGTGTATGCCAAATGGTCAGCCCTGAAAATATACAAATGAGTAATAATACATAGAGTGAGCAAGCTATAATTAGGAATATGTATGTATATACACACACATAAATGCATGCAACAATTAATGAAAAAAGGGGCTATGAATTTGAAAGAGATAAGTAGTATTTGAGAAGGCTTTGAGGAAGGAAAGGGATAAAAAAAGGACAAAGTAATTAAAACTTACCCAATAAATAAATGAATAATCACAAATGCAAACCATAAATATATCAGTTAAGATGGCAAAAAAACACCAGGCCTCACTTTATAATCTTGTTTTATATTTCATAGATCACAAAATAATTTTTTTCTCCTGAGAGAAATGAAAAATGCATCATAAAGCACATAGCTGTCCTGAATTTTATCTGTAGATGAAAACTGTTCTGAAATTTATGTTATTTTAGAACAATATAAAAATGAAACATCACTGCAATTCAAACTCAAAGTATTTTTGATGCTTCATATTAATGAGCTACTACATGTGACATATTGGACTCAGACAGCTGCTTGTGCCGGAGCAAACCAGCCAGCTAACATTAGTGTAATCATGTGCCTCTTTCAGGACAAAGAAGCCATTCCTAAGGTTTTATATTTAGGAATGACAAGATAATTCAAAATTCACAAGGTAGAGCAGTAAATCTCTAGGTAGGGCATGTAGAGTTCCTTTGCTCTATCCTTTGCAGTGTTATGAGTGTCTGGTCCATTTGTGCTTTCTTCCTCCCCATGCAGACCAGGAGACAGGAAGACTCACCTTCCTTCTTGCTGCTTACTTCATTGTATTTGCTCATCACAGCACTGCCTGTGCAGCATGCTCAACAGTGCCTAGGATTTAAGGACAAAGATATTTAAGGCAGTGTTTTGTTTTATTTTATTTTTAATAGCTTTTTAAATAACCTAGTATTATGATATATATCAAATATGAACATACACCTTAGAGCTTTACAGTAATGATAATAGATAAAAAGTAGTGTGCATTGTAAAGAGGATTCTGTTTTTTTTCCCTTCCTTTTTAGTGGGCCTTGTTTTATGGGACACTATTTGCCACTAATTACACTTTTCTAGACATATAAACATTTGACTTCTGTATTCATTCTTTGCAAGAGGAAAAAATGTTTCTCATGACTTTTGTGCGCATGCTATCCGGAAGCAAGTTCCTAAATCTCTTTGGTGAGGCCAGCAGAAGAATGTTCTTCTGTACATAGCAACAGACTTGGAAAGTAAGGACTGAGAGTAACTGCCTTCACTTTCAGACTAGTCAATTTCATGAGTGAGTTGAGTCCAAAGCTTTGAGTTTTCAGAGACAAAAACGAACATTTGGCCAACACTTTTCCCTCTATTCCCAAGAAATATAGGCAAAATATGAAATGGGAAGCTTTGAGCAAATCTCTCCTCATTTTTGGAATTTCTGAAGAAAGGACACTATACCTTGACCATTATATTCTTAAGCCATCAAAAACAGAAGGAACTCTGTTTTCTTGCTTGAGCTGCTGGGCAATTAGCTACATTTTAAGGACATATTATACTCCTCCCATTTGTCTTTTGTTTGGACACTTATGACAGGGATCTTTTCATTTTATTTATTTATTTGAGATCTTTTTTTATTAAATTTTTTTTATTCATTTTACATAGCAGCCACTGATTCCTCCTCTCTCTCTCCTTCCATCCCCCAGCATTCCCCCCTCACAACCCAACCCCCATTCCTTTCTCAAAGTAAGGCCTCCCATGGGGAGTCAGCAGAACCTGGT
This sequence comes from Peromyscus leucopus, assembly GCF_004664715.2. NCBI lineage: Eukaryota > Metazoa > Chordata > Mammalia > Rodentia > Cricetidae > Peromyscus > Peromyscus leucopus. The sequence goes on from NC_051085.1 coordinate 57,459,726, forward strand.
ACATTAAGTTGAGGCAGACCCAAGCCCCTCCCCCTACATCAAGGCTGTGCAAGGTGTCCCACCATAGGTAGTGGGCTCCAAAAAACCAGCTCATGCACCAGGGATGGATCCTGATCCTACTGCTAGCGGGTTCCTTAAGCAGATCAAGTTGCACAACTGTCTCATTTTTCAGAGGGCCTAGTCCAGTCCCATGGAGGCTCCACAGCTGTTGGTCTAAAGTTCATCAGTTCCCACTAGTTTGGTTTCGTTGTCTCTGTAGGTTTCCCCATCATGATCTTGATTCCCCTTGTTCATAGAATCCCTCTTATCTCTCTTCCACTAAATCCTTGAGCTCGGCTTGGCGCTTGGCTGTGGATCTCTGGATCTGCTTCCAGCAGTTGCTGGATGAAGGCTCTATGATGACAGTTAGGGTGTTCACCAATCTGATTACTGGAGTAAACCAGTTCAGGCACTCTCTCCACTATTGCTAGTATCTAAGCTAGGGTCATCCTTGTGGATTCCTGGGAACTTCCTTAGCACCTGGTATCTCCCTCTATCATGGTATAGCTTTCACTGTTCTCCCACTCCATCCCTGTTCCAACTTGACCATCCCGTTCCCTTATGTTATCATCCCCCATCCCCTACCCTCCATTGCTGCCCCCTTACCTCCAGTTTACTTATGGAGATATCATCTATTTTATCTTCCCAGGATGATCCATGCATCCCTCTTATGGTCCTCCTTGTTAGTTAGCTTCTCTGGAGCTGTGGGTTGCAGTCTGGTTATCCTTTGCTTTACATCTAGTATCCACTTATGAGTGAGTATATACCATGTTTGTTCTCCTGAGTCTGGGTTATTTCATTCAATATGATATTTTCTATTTCCATCCATTTGCCTGCAAATTTCATATTGTCATTGTTTTTTACTACTGAGTAGTACTCCATTGTGTATATGTACCACATTTTCTTTATCCATTCTTTGGTTGAGAGGCATCTAGGTTGTTTCCAGGTTCTGGCTATTATGAATAATGCTGCTATGAACGTAATTGAGCAGGTGTCCTTTTGGTATGCATTTCTTGGGTATATGCCTGAGAGTGGTATAGCTGGGTCTTGAGGTAGATTGATTCCCAATTTTCTGAGAAACTATAAGGCAGTATTTTAAATGCAAATGATATCTTTAAATTTAATGTAAAGATATCTTTTGTGTTATGAATTTTATCAACATGTTTTAGTTCACTGCAGAAAAAGCAGCTCAATATTTCTTTACAGACAAATCAATGGTCCATCTGTCTTTGCCTTGGGCTTTATGAATGACAGCTAAATGCATTTGTTACAGCTTTGTCATCCAAACAGAACTTCCAGCAAATTCTTCAAATACAACTTGTGGTAGCAAACAATCAATTGTTGATCACTCTTAAGTCTCCTGAATAATTAAATAATATTCTTTGAATAAAGTCATAGTTTGTTCTTCTTAGAATTTGAAATGGTGCCACTTTCAAATCTTGTTAAAATGATTTCCATGTTGCTAAAAACCTCTTTCTTACATAGTGAATCCTAGCCACCTTGGAGGCATCTGCTGATTGTTTCATCCTTCTGGAATGACTGGTATTATTTGGCCTCCAGCTAGAAGGGTACCAGTCATGTAAATAGCTTTCAACATCCAGCAAAGCCAACACCAATCCAACACCATGGCCAATAAGTAGGCATATCAGGTTAACATTAGATCATGATTTTCTCCATCCCTGCCATGAAAGAGATAGTTTTAGCCTGGAAAACTCCCTGACTATGAAAAATTAAAATTATGAATGACTTTATGTAAGCATCTAGTAATAATTATATGCTAACAATTCATAATTACCAAATGCTGCATGAAAATGTGTGAAATATTTTCTTTAGTTTATTTTGGTTTTCCTTAGGGTTTGGTATCTTTATCTGAGATTCAATTCTTTCTATTTAGAAATAGGGTCTGGCTATATTGCCCAGGCTTTCTTCAAACTCGTAATTCTTTTTCTTCATCCTTTTGATTGCTGGGATTTCAGGACTATGGTCATATATTAAGTATTTATTTACATATATCATTATGCTTTTTTCCAGCTACACACTAGAAAGACATTTCTTGAAGGCTAGGTACCAAATCAAATGTGTAACATTTTTGTATTCCACAAACTACTTATAAAGACAACAAATTCAAATGACACTTTTCTTAAATCCTTAGACTGAGGAATCTGGATGCAGACATCCATGGCTAGGCCCCGGGTGGAGTGCTGGGAGTCTAATTAGTGAGAAAGAGGAGGGTTTATATGAGTGAGAATTGTTGAAACCAAGGTTGGATAAAGCACAGGGACAAATAACCAAATGAATGGAAACACATGAACTATGAACCAAAGGCTAAGGGGTCCCCAACTGGATCAGGCCCTCTGAATAGGTGAGACAGTCGATTGGCTTGATCTGTTTGGGAGGCATCTAGGCAGTGGTACCAGGTCCTGGGCTTGTTGCATGAGTTAGTTGTTTGAAACCTGGGACTTATGCAGGGACACTTGGCTCAATCTGGGAGGAGGGGACTGGACCTGCCTGGACTGAGTCTATCAGGTCGATCCCAGTCCTCAGGGGAGACCTTGATCTGGAGGAGGTGGGAATGGGGGGTTGGGCTGGGGGGAACGGGAGGGGAGCAGGAAGGGAGAGAACAAGTGAATCTGTGGCTATTACGTAGAACTGAATAGTATTGTAAAATAAAAAAAAATAAATAAAAATCCTTGAGATTATGAAGGATTATAATTTATCAACAGTAATATGGCCATGCAGTTTTATATGTAATTATCACTTTAGATTATTTCAGAAAGCATATAATTAGATAATTCTTTCCTTTTATTCACTTACCCTGGAATCCGGCTCTTGAGTGTGAAGGCAATGGACCATCACTAACACATGCCAACTGCAGGTTGTCTTATGTATGTTTGTATCCTGCTCCTTGGGTAAGGGATTTTATTACTAATTTTAATGTATTTTAGTATAGCCCATCTTGTCAGTGGCTACATTACTGAAAAATAGCAATGAGTTGTAAATCTAATCCTTGTATGAATTTCCTATCACTAAACATTTTTAAAAATTGGAAGAAAGAGAAACAGCAACAAAATACATAGAAAATCTAGAATATGGGATCAATCTGAGACTGGGTGAAGGTATCATTTCCAGAAGAAAACCAAATCACAGAGAAGAAAAACATTTTTAACACAACAGTAAGGACAGGAATAAAGGCCTATCAAAGAGATAGAAGTCACCTCTATGTCTGTGTCAGACAATTCTATTGTTTGCTCCTACTTCATTTCCCGAGGTAGTTGAGTCTGTGCCAAAGTTTAGTCTGTATGATCTTTGCACCTTTTATGGACCACTCTGCTGGTAAATAAAGGTTTTTATTGTTTTCAAGAGACTAAAGATCAGTGTCCACAATATGGTCACTTTAATTCTGCACAATTTGGGAGAGGAGGCAAATTTTCAGGATGGAAAGTATTTTACTTTGCTAGAAGTTACCACCTTAACACAAATATAAGCCTGGCTTAGTCTATATTTTTCAGTATAGAAAGTTTACAGGAAAGCATTAGTACACTGTTAAAAAGGAAAAGAAAATAAAAAATGGTGAGCTTGTTCAAATACCTCAGTTAAGTACATATAGGCAGCCATTTAGTTCTACATTAAACTCTTGTCCCCCAAGTATAATATGGAGTGAAATGTCGGAATTGAGATTATTCTTAAGCCTATGTACAATAATATGTAAACCATAGTTTTGTTATATGTTGGAGACCACCTTTAGGTTTCCTAATGGCTTTACCCAACAGGTCTGCATAAAGAAGATGATTGGACCAATGGTCTCAAGCACAGATGTCTGAAATGGTCTGCACTTGTCTGTGCTGGTGGGCAGTGGTCTGCTCCACTTCTTCCTTTAAATACCCTAGGGCAGAGACAGTTGGGCCCAACGGATTAGGATGCAGGCCCTCTTGAGGCTATCCTGTATTTCTACCTTTTTCTCTCACCTCTATCCTTCTAACTAATATTTCCTGCTGCTTCTACTCAAGAGTACTTTGGGAAAATGTGGGGTTGAGGGATGGCCCACGAATCTTAGATGGTCTTATTAATAAAAACAAACCTGAGGCCAGTTATTGGGGTGAATACTGGAAGATTAGAGAACCAGAACAAGCCACAGCTACCTTGCCTCACTGGATCCTCAGCTGGTCTTGTTTCCTCAGACTGGAGGCCTCTGAGTTCTCATCCAGAATGGGTCTCAGCTGAACTGCTGCTGCTAGAAGCCTGACAACTTAACCAGCCAAATGCTTAACCAGCCAAATGCTTCTAGTTCCTGGTCCTCACGCCTTATATATCTTTCTGCTTTCTACAACCACTCCCTGGGATTAAAGGCTCGCTTTCTGGGATTAAAGGCATGATGAGTCACCATGCCTGTCTGTATCCTTGAACACATGGATTTCTGCCTCTGGAATGCTAGGCTTAAAGGCGTGTGCTACCACTGCCTATCCTTTATGTTTAATATTGTGGCTGCTCTGTTTCTGACCCCAGATAAGTTTATTAGCATGCAAAATATTTGGGGCAATACAATACCACAGCCCTCCACAGTTATGTAGCATTGATCCAGTGATTTAAGACTTTAAGATAAACTTCTGGTGAAAACTAACTTCCAGTGTTGGCAGATTCCCCAGGGCTTATGTGAAACATCTGAATGGCAATTTAGGTCTTAATTTTTCTTAATTATACATTTTATCTCAATAACAAAAAATGATATGTTGAACTGGCTGCTCTCTCTTTTCTCAAACAAAACAAAAAACCTGACGACAATCTTCCAACAAAATCATGCTTCACTGAAACCCTATTAGCTCTGTCCATGCATGCTGAATGTTCTCATGTTTTCTACTCTTCCTCATGAGTCAATAACCCACCTCCAGACTTTGAAAGAAGTCCTGTAATTGGAAAAATGCAAGATAAAAGAAAAATCTAAGCCGGGAAATGGTGCATGCCTTTAATCCCAGCACTCGGGAGGCAGAGCCAGGAAGATCTGTGTGAGTTTGAGACCAGCATGGTCTACAGAGCAAGATCCAGGACAGGCACCAAAACTACATAGAGAAACCCTGTCTTGAAAAAACCAAAAAATAAAAATATAAATAAACAAACAAAAAAGAAAAATCTCCACACAAAAATAAACAGACAAAGCTGTGATGAAACGTATTATACAAAGATCATGGTAATTTTCCATAAAAAAGTTTGTAGTCTCAGTCTGTTATTCATTTGTATCTCAAACAAGCACAGGAAGGCTATCATACTAGAAAAGTATTATGCGATGAGAAAAAAATAAAATTCTTTGACATTAAATATGTAATTTAATTTACAATAAAATAAATCTTACAGGGAACATTTGTCAAAGAAATAGAGTGCACTGCAGAAAGTTAGTAAAACAAATGGCTTCAAAATGGACTTACAATATGTGAATGTGTAGCCAGTAAGTATTATATAGTTTCCATATGCAAAAGAACAACCTTAGATTGTCCATGCTGTTATTCAATTATACCAGCAGTAAAACAGAAAAGCATGAGGGACTATACATGTATAAGTCACTTAGCAAGTAAGTGTTGTCTTAGAAGCGATATTCAGCTGCATCAATCTGCATGCATGTGTCTGCCACACTCAGCCTCTACCCCACATTCATCATTAGATGTGATGCCATCCTCGACTCTGTAAAACCCTGAGCTCTTCTAGAAGGGAAAGGGACTCCTCAGGAGAAATTAAATAACTAGATTGAGGGTGGAGAATCTTATTTCATAAAGTTTAGCTTTGTCACTGGGCAGTGGTGGCACATGCCTTTAATCCCGGCACTCGGGAGGCAGAGCCACGTGGATCTCTGTGAGTTCGAGGCCAGCCTGGTCTACAGAGTGAGATCCAGGACAGGCTCCAAAACTACACAGAGAAACCCTGTCTTGAAAAACAAACAAACAAAAAACAAAAAACAAGAACAATGTTTAGCTTTGTCAATATGAGTTTACTTGACAAACTTGTCAATATGAACTGTTGAGACATCACATGATATACTTGTACATGGAAATACAATGTTAGTTTTATAACTTCTTGTCTGTACTAATGAAATTCTCTCAATTTTCCAACGTTTTTCCAAGTTGAAGCATCTCCTTCTATATGTGTTTTTCTTCATCTCACCAAATGTAAACAATCTTCACAGATATCTGTGACCGTAGATACTTCAGACTTCTCAGTGCTCTCGGGACTTTGTTATAATAAGATTTTTCCAGTACATTTTGAATGAAATGAAAATAACTCTTATGAATATTTGCATAAGAAACATAATCAACCTTTAATTCTATCACCTAAAATTTCTAATAATATTTAAGAATTATGACTTTTCATCAGTCTTCAGTTCCATCATGTTCTCACAGCTCCCAACTGCTTGGGGGATGAAATGCAGGGGATTTTTATAACCACATTGATTTAACAATCATCTTTTTCTTCTGTAAAAGCCAATGCAGACTTAGAGTATAATTGTTGAGGGACTATGTGCCTGTTATAATGGGTCAATCATCTGCCTGAAACATAAACGGATGACAATGATTTCAGTTCCTTGGGAGTTCCAATTGTTCATAAAGCTAACAATAGTTTGTGGTGTGTATAGCAATTTTCCATTGACCTTTGAAATTTACACAAATGTCTTAATTTACATGGAAAAAAATCATTATTGCCATTCAAAGATTTATAAAAATCTAACCCATTCAATATATGGTAGAATGGCAGAGAGTTCATGATCAGTGAAAATGAGAATATCCAGAAGTTCCAAATTTTAGTTCTAACAGAGTATGTAATTCTTTAGTAAATGTTTACCACCTTGCCTAGTGTTCACAGAGTTATAATTGAGTTCTTTCAATATAATGCTTATGTTCCTAAAGTAAAGGCTTTGAAATTAATTTATACTATATCAATATACTGTTTTTATGAAAGCCACACTCCAGCAACCAAAACAAATGTATAAACACTTCTTAGAATGCAAAAAGGAGCATAAAAATAATACACTGGTGAAATGCTGCTTATGACATACCTCCCAAACCATCACTAATTTAAAAAATAATCACCATTTGAAAATCTTAATATAGCAATGCATTAAAACAGAAAAACTGAAAGGAGAAATACATACTGTCATCATCAGGTTTTGCCAGCTCTGTCATCCAAATACATACTGTAGCTGAAGTTTTCTTCAGTCCTGCCTGGCCCATGGTCAGGACACATGTCTCTCACCTGCCAGTCCCGCAGCCACTCAGACCCAACCGAGTAAACACACAGAGACTTATATTGCTTACAAACTGTATGGACGTGGCAGGCTTCTTGCTAACTGTTCTTCTATCTTAAATTAACCATTTCTATAAAGCTATACCTTGCCACATGGCTTGTGGCTTACCGGTATCTTATATGTTGCTACTCATAGCGGTGGCTGGCAGCGTCTCCTGACTCAGCCTTCCTGTTCCCAGAATTCTCTTCTCTGCTTGTCCTGCCTATACTTCCTGCCTGGCTACTGGCCAATCAGCATTTTATTTATACAGAGCAATATACACAGCATCATACCTTATTTTTTTCTTCTAATTTCTAAACTTATATCAGGATTTGTGTGTCCCAAGTGACAGTCATCCTTACACTTCTTTTGTTTTCCTAAATTATATTCTCCACAAGGCAACTAGAGCTTTTTTTTTTTAATCCAAATTTTATTATGTAACCCAGGCTGGTCTCAAACTAATACTAATCTTCCTACCTCAGCCTTCCAACTTAACTATACAAAAGTTCTTTTTAAGGTATAAATAGTATTGACACTTTAAGTATGATAGTTATTTATATACTTATAATACTTAAATGATTCATAACTGCAGCTGAATAGTATTCATCTCATTGGAACAATGCAGGGCTACATATTAAGTGTCATGCCAGGTCCCTAGCATGCAGTCTTACACACCTTACGACCCCTTGAACACCCAGACTTGACAATTATTTAGTTCTTAAAACTTGGCAAAATTGCTTATTCTTTACTGTCTTTCTGCTGATGAGTTTCTGTGCTTTTTAGTATTTCCATGAGCCGTGAGTACAGTGTTGAGTTAGAGATAGCAGATAATCCAACTAAATGTGGTTGACACATTAGGTTGATGAACTCTTATCATAACCTACTTCATCTGGTAGGCACACACCTTCATTTCCATTGCAATCGGAGGCAGAAGGAGAGACAGAGGCAGAGGGATCTTTGTGAGTTCAAGGCCAGCTAGGACTATATAATTAGTTTTACTCAAAGTCACAGTTGGCACATTATGTATGGCATCATTATCAGATCAAGACTCTGATAGGAGTGGAAGACTTGAAAGGAGCTTCAGAATTTAGCCCTTACATAGGTAAGTGTCCTTTCTTCAAATACAGCTTAGTTACAATCTTATTGTAGAACAAATCCTGAGCAACAATATTAACAAATTTGCTAATGTCCAAATTCCAATATACTATAATTATTCACAATTCAAACTCTCGTTAGAAAAAATGGTTAATTTCAATATTTAATTAAGCCTGTATTATTTTAATTAAAATAAGTAGACATGAGGTGTGTCTGTTTAAAAAAAAATTCCAGCAAGCCTTGAGTAAAAGGCAAATATAGAATTAACATATTTTACCAGGATAAAAATGAAAGCAAAAATACCCATAGACTTTGGTTATTTAGCTTTTTTTCAAGTTCTGTTTTGCAATGCAATAGAAATTTATAATTGTAACTTGTTTCTTAAAAAGCAAGATGTTGTTTTACCTCCATTACTGTGGCTGCACTTTAAATTACTAGTGACCACCACCACCATAGGCCCTTAGTCTGGGGGAAATTCTGTTCCCCCACACAATGGGTCTTTTTCTGCCACTAAAGGTAGTTCTAACTAAATCTCTATCATTATAATAAAACTTGGGATTCAAAGGCTAGGATGAAAATCTGTGATCTCAGAGAGCTAGAGTAGCAATTGGCTAACTTTCTCTCTTTGCTGTCAATCTGGAAGACACTCTGTTCCACACCATCCCAACTTAGAAAACCCATACTAAACTCCTCCTTGCTACTTCCTGTCAACCAGTTGCTAACTCTGCCTCTCTGAGTCCAGGTTAATTTTATTTAATTAACACAAATGCAACACATCTTTACATAGTTAACAAATGCAGCATGAATAAATGTAACACATCTTTGCCTGATTAAGCAAATATTCCACACAACAGCAAGGCCCTTATATTCCTTACATGATTCATGCTTAACAGAGTAATCTCTGCAGCATACACATCATCAGCCTTAATGAAAAGGATAAAAATATATACAGTGTTTGATAAGCCTTCCTGCAATAACAGAGCAAAACTCTCTAGTTGCAACAAAAATCCTTTGTAATCAGAAGAAAATAAAATATATCTCACATAGCTACTGGAAAAATAAGAAAGTTTTCAAATTTAAACAAATGATATCTTTTGTTTGGGGCATAGTTTTGGCAGTTTATGTGGAAAGAACAATGGCAAAAAACTACGTTGTGATGGCAAGGGTTTTTTTTTTGTTGTTGTTTATTTTTAAAGCTGGTAGGAAATGAGTCTTACTGAACTTCAGTCTCTTCCTATGGTAAAAAGAAACACTTAAAGGAATTAAACTATTTTTTAAAAGGGCTTGCAATGAACTGTTTACAGGAGCACACCTTTAATTCCTGCTTCCTCAAAGGCTCTCTCTCCTTCCTCCATAATGGCCTCTTTGGTTTTATTTTGTGTCCTTTTATCTTTGTAGGAATTCAGATTGCCAGTTGAGCTGCAAGCATAGCAATCTTTGTCACTTTGATCATAATTTACTGTAAAATGTGTTTGGAACTATTTTTGAAAAGAGCTTTAATAGGAAAACTAAACCTAGCACTGAAGAAACTGGTCCTGAGCAATTTATGGTCTCCTTCCTACACAATATAAACTAATAATCTCTGTTATGAAAGCATGAGCCCTTCTTTTAACACACTAAATTACCTGAGCATCATGGGGATTGGAATTTCCCATTCATCTTGGATGAAATGAATGCAGCTGTCTCACTGGTATATTAATGCAGAAGGAGGTTCTGAAAGCACCATGTATTTCAGTGAATAGCATCCCTAGGTCTAGGGCTCATTGAAAATGGTAAATACTATATGAAGGCTTGATATACTCTCTTGCACATGTACACTGTATAATCAATTCAGTTTTGATAAAGAAAATTTGCATAATTTTATTCGTGTTTTCATTCAAGACTAATATTTGATTTTTAAAAAATTCATAATTGACTGGTGGGTAGGTCTCTAGCCATTACTTACTACAAGGGAGTAGTCCATATGCAATGTTTAATTCTCTAAAGTTATGTGTGTGTGTGTGTGTGTGTGTGTGTGTGTGTATGTGTGTGTGTGTGTGTGTGTGTGTATTTCTTTTCTTTTGGTTTTAGGGAATAAACTCAGAATGAAGTGGAAAAAAATTAAAGAATGCAATCTGAGAGAAAAGCTATTTTAAAAATTAAAGCTATGAAGATAATAATATTATGAAAACTTGACATTGTAAAAACTTGAAAATGATCATCAATCTATTGACTTTGAATCTATTTCTAATAAGAGATATTACAATTGCTCTTTTTTAAAAATAAGCAACCATTGGAAAATGTACAAAGTAGAACAAAAACCATAATTTGCCCCAGCCTATAAATGCTATAAATATAGCATCTAAAACATTTAATGCCTCTTTGTGCTCACATTACAGAGGGAGAAATTTTGAGGAGGAAAAGAGTTTTTCAAGTCAATGCTATAGACTAAAAATTTCAACAAGATCATAGATGAAAACTTCCCCAAACTAAGGCAAGGCATGCCTATTCAAATACAAGAAGCACATGGAAACACCAAATAGACAAGACCAGAAAGGAAAATCTCCAGGGTATATCATAGTTTTAAAAATAAGTATACATAAACAAAAAAAGTGTACTGAAAGCTGACACAGAAAAAACACAAGTTATATATAAAGGAAAACCCATCATAATGATTAAAGGGAGAAGAACCTGGAGCAATGCATGCCAAGGCCTAAAAGATTATGGCAGCCAAACTAGAATAAGATACCCAGCAAAAATATTTACCATGGTTGAAAGAGAAGGAAAGACTTTCCATGACATTAAGCAGCCTAAAACAATTATATCCAACAAATGAAACCTAAAGAAAATATAGGAAGCATTATTTTAGGCTGAAGAGAGGAATGAGCAAAGGCAAAAGACTGTGGAATGAAATATAAAATCATAATTATTAAAAGATATATACTTGTCTTTGCTCTTTAAAATCCATGGCCTCTTTTTTTACATCATTTATTATTGCATACATTCTGTATACACACACACACACACACACACACACACACACACACACACACACACACAAATACATTCCTCAATATAACTTACTTAGTCCATATAATGCTACTTGTATGTATGTTTTCAGGGCTAACCATTTGGTACTGAATAAACAACTGATATACCTTTTCCTGAAGAAGTCTATTATTCCTACTCTCAGCATTCCTTAGTTGCTTGTATGTCTTTGTGTAGAGTCGAGGCCTTGTGGGCTCTTCCTCATCCACTCTGGCATGTCTATTGATGTTGTTCTAGTCCAGGTCACATTTGGACAGTCATGTTGATGAGACTTTCTGGGTGTAGCTTCTGAAATTACTAGGAGACACAATTTTACAGCAAACTCCCTGATCCTCTGGCTCTTACAATCTTTCCTCCCCATCTTCCACAATGTTTCCCGATCCTAAAGTGTGAGAATGTTTTGTAAATCTATTCATTATGATTGGGTTCTACAACTTTGTATTTTGTTGTTGTTGTTTTGGTGGGAAGATTGTTAAGACAGGCTCTCCTCTATGTAGCCCTGGTTGTCCAGGAACTCATTATATAGACCAGGCTGGCCTCTAACTAACAAAGATTTGCCTGCCTCTGCCTCCTGAGTGCTGAAGTTAAAAGCATGGGTCACAATGCCTGGCTTGACAATGCTAAATTTTGAATGGTTGTAGTTTTCTGCAGGGGTCTCTGTCTATTGAAAAGGAAAGGGTCCTTGATTGAGGGTGACTAATACAATTATCTGTGGGTCTAAGGACAAATGTTCAGATACTTGTTAAGGATTATGCTGGTTTAATAAGGTTGGGGTTATCAGTTTTCCTCCAAGATTCATGGCTTTTCTATCACTGGTGCCTCAGCCAGTTTCCCTCTTGTTGAGTTATGCCAGTCTGTCTCACTTACGATTTTATTATTTCCCTATGTTGGATAATATTTATATGTTTTTATAAGGGTATAACATTAGCATAAAATAACAATATTGGAAAAGAATTATGGTTCATTTGGTTTTTGTTCATCTGCTTTGTTTTCTTTCTTTTTTAAATCATTTTTGGGTTCTTTATATACTATGGATATTAATCCTCTGTCAGATGTATAGCTGACAAAGATTCTCTCCTAGTCTGTGGAGTTTTTTTCCTAGTTGATTGTTTCTTTAGGTATACAGAAGAATTTTAGTTTTATAAAGTCTCACTTGTCAATTGTTGACCTTAATTCTTTGGCAAACTGAGTATCATTTAGAAAGTTCTTTCCTACACATCCATCATATAGGATACTGCCTACTTGGGGATTGGGCTCCACAATTTTGCATTTGTTTTTGTTGGTGGGTCGTGTTGAGACAGAGTCTCTCTGTGCAGCCCTGGTTGTTCTGGACTCACTATGTAGACCAAGATGGCCTCAAACCCCCAGAGATTTGCAAGTTTCTCTCCTTTTCTAATGTTAAAATAGAGTACTATTTTGCTTTTCATTATTAGAGTTAAAAAAAATAAATGTTATATTAGTTTTAGTCAGTTTTTAAGTAAGTTAGGCAATGGATAATTCTCACACCAGTTACATCATAAGTAGGATACTATAATTTCTGATAAAAGATATTTTCAAGTAAGAAATCTGTTATATGATAGACAGATTGGGGGAAGGGGCAGTCAAGGTAAGCAGTAGTTGAAAGCTTCTAGTAAAATATGGAATTATTCTAAACAGTTTCACAGTGTAAGTCCCAAAATACAGGATACAGATGTAACCAATTAAAAAAATAGAGAAAGTCAGTAAGGTCAGATATAACAGTGATATAGGAAATGAGTCACAGGTCACCTGTGGTCTGAGATACAATGCAGAGAAATGATATAGCTCAGCTAGATAGGACCCTCGGTAAGTAAACAACAAGCATGGGTCCTGCATTACAAGAAAGTGTAGGTAGAACTGATAAATAAGACAGGGAACACCAAGGGTGTCATAATCCTTTACTTAATCCTCAGGGCAAGCTTAGCAAGATGCGTACACTGTAGGTAATGTGCAATAAAAGCCTGTTGAATAAATGGCAGAAACCACAGACTTCTTGATGTCTGAGTCTGTTCTGCACACCCTGCCGCATTCACAGCCTTCAGCACTGTGCTTGTCAGAGTTCAGTGAATATTTGCTGAAGGGATGACAGCAATGACGGTCCTCAAAGATGATCATGAAAGATGAATTCCACAAGGTTTCTGCAGTGCCAATCTGTCCCTGAAACTGTTTACAAGGCTTTATTTGCCACCTTCTTTGACAGAGTAGTCACCTGTTGAAAATTATTTGTCAAAAGCATATTTATTTCACATTGGCATCTTGCCAGTTTGTGATATCTGATAATAAAGTAAATTTTAGAATAATTATTTCTTCTAGTGTTTCTGTGAATTTTATTTTCTAATCATTCTATAATTAGTTTATACTTAAGGATTTTAGATTCTGTAGTAATGTTAATTACAAATAACTTTTCAATTGGAAAATAATTTCTCTCAGATGATTAAAGGTAGAGACAAATTCAAGTAACTGTCTTTTATGCAACCTTCATGCTGTGCTGAAAAGCTAATTAATTCAGTCTTATGTCCAATTGTTACTTTAAGCAGCAAGTTTCATACAGTAGTGTTGTAGGATAGATATTTGTACACTGGGTGAAGATGTGTTGCTGTGATTGGTGTAATAAAAAGATGAATGGCCAATAGTAAGGTAGAGGAGAATGAGTTGGACTTTCAGACAGAGAGAGGAAGTCAGAGGGATGAACATAGGCAAGCAAGAGATACCAGGAGATCTGAGTCAGATGTACAGAAAGGGAGAAGAGGTTAAAAAAGCCAAGTCATAGAAGGTAGATTAATAGAAGCTGATTAAGTTATAAGAGCTAGTTGGGAGCAAGCCTAAGCTAAAGCTCTAGCTTTCATAATTAATAAGAAGTCTCCATGTCATTATTTGGGGGCTGGTGATCCAAAGATAGTCCAACAAAAAGTTTGCTATGCAGTAGACCTCATCCAGACATATAATTAGAAGATATGAATTGTTTGTCTAAATTTACAAAAGATACAGAGTAAAGATAACAATAGTAAAGGTACATTTCACTAAAAAAAGTAGATGGGACATTCTATGAAGCATTTACTCATGGAATGTTAAAATATTACAATAAAGTCATCAATTTATTTATAGACCTTAGTCCATTAGGAATCACAAGATGAACAAAAATAAATAAAATATTTTTTCCAAATATATAAATAATGCTATAAATGTTTGCAACAAATAAGAAGCATACTGTATTTACTTTAGGAAGCTGATTACCCTTAGAAAAAGATTTAACAGACGTTTGTCCAGTTGTATGTGTTGTCTTGTTGTTACACATTCTTTAAAACAAAACCCCTTTTCTGCCTGAAGCACTAACAAACTACCAGCAATCATTCTAACATTTTCCTAGTTTCCTCTTCAACTCATATGTATGGTTACACCTCGCCAAAGGTATCTGAATAAGATGGTCAACATCATTACACTTTCACTCTCTTTTAATTCATATATCATCTGACTCATCCCCTCTGTTAGTAAAAGCAATCTGGCTACACTTTTTTCTGTTCTGTGTGCATCCTTTTCAACCTGCATGAGCATTGCTTGGTGAGTCTTGGACAATCACTTGTCAAGAGTCATCTTCAGTGTGCAACGAGGCACAGCTGAACTATTTTGTAATACAAAAACAAATGATTAACTGGCAAATACACCCAGAAAATCAAGTAAAAACCAAGTCTGACAGTACATTAGAAATGTCTGAATAGGGACAGCAGTACAGCATGTCATGTTATTGATTTTCATTAGTGGGAAGAAGATACTGAAATGAAACAAGAAGGAACTTTTTTTCAAACTTCATAACCAATAATAATGTTTTGTAATTGAAAGAGGTTTTGTGCTGTGATTGTGAAATATTTATCTAGTTTTGTAAGGTTTATTTCCAGAACACAAATTATTTTCCCTTGTACCCTGTTTTTCTCATAATTTACCTGTTTTCTTCATCCTTTTCCTTTTCTTTTTCCCCATTTATTTCTCTCCTCTTAATACAGTATTGCTAACTTGTGGATGAAAGAAAGACAGGTGGTCACAGGGGATCTGGAATGAATGTTCTATGGTGTATAAAAGGTTGATTTCTGTGCCCAACTCATTAATGGTAGTCTTGATCATTCATAATATAATTGTATGAATGATGCTAATCCAATACTACTAATGTACTTATAAAAGAAGAAGTTTGGAACCATGCAGTTATATGGGTAGAATAATGAAAGACAAAAGAGACCACTAATAAGCCAAAGAAAAATCTTAGAATGAAGCTTTTCCTTGCATCCTCAATAGGAATACAGACTATTAACAATGTAATTGTGGACTTTTAGTCTCCATAAGAGGGAAAAATAAATTTCTGTTGTTTCAGCCCCCATGTCTGTGACATCTTTATAGACCAATTCTGCCGATTTACAGTGTGATTATTTCACTATTAACTCATTATAGTTGAAGTTATTAAAAACAAAACATGTTCATTTAGTATGTCTAACCTAAAGAACACTCCAGTTTAGTCCTAAGGTCTTCTGTAGATGGAACATTTGTTGTTCATCCTCATAATTACCTGGCCATATGGGAGCTGCAACTCAATGCTGCTGTTCAGCAGTTAGAGAAAGGATCTGCCACAGCCAGGAGAGGGGAAAAACTGAAAACTGAAAGTATGAATGCATACTGTTTTCATGCCATTGTAAAGTAAAAACCTATGAGTTGAATCATCTTAACTCATGCCCAGTCTTTACTGGGACTCTCTGGAACTGTGTCTAACCAATAGCAGGAGTTTCTATGTGTTTATTTTCCATATACTCTTTATTTGGAGGGCAAAGTATTTGTTATAACTTTAGCTTCCAGTGCCTATATTAAACCTTTGAAGACATTTTAAAAACAAGGCATGTGAATAGCCTTCTAAATACCAGCTATACCTTTATTAATATTGTTTTGAAAAAATACCTGAGATAGCTTAAACTTGATGATAATAAACAATTATCAGCTAAATATCAAAAAATCAAACCTTGTGATTGAGCCAAATCAGAAGCAGTTATATGGCAAATAAAAGATAAGTGTGAATTTTTGACATCCCTGACTCCAAGAAATGAGTTTTTTCTTTAACAATTGAACCTGGCTGGGACAATCGCATTTAATGGAGTAACACTGTAACAGCTGCAGCTTAAATTCAACAGGATTTACAACCTCCTCCTCCTCCTCTTCCTCCTCCTCTTTCTCCTTTTTTTTTTTTTTTTTTTTGGAAGACAGTTACTAGGTAGAAAACCCAGCTATCCTGAAACTTCTGCAGTGAGAAACCCACACCTAGTTACAATGAGTGACAGAATTGCCCTGTGAAGTTCTGAATCACTAGACATGCGAAAAAGCCTCCTTAAATCCTGATATGGTCATGCTTTAAAGCTAGGAGTCTTAGTTACTTTTTCTATTGCTGTGAAAAGACACTATGAATAAAGCAGCTCTTAGAAAGCATTTATTCGGGGGCTTGCTTACAGTTAGTCCATGATCATCATGGTGGGACATAGTAGTGCGCAGGAGGGGTGGTGCTATAGCCATGCTGCCAGGTTAACATCCTGATGTGCAGGTAGCAGGCAGAGAGGCAGACACTGGGCTGGGTGTGTGCTCTTGAACCTTCAAAGCCCACCCCCAAAGACACACCTTCTCCAACAAAGACACCCTTACTCCAACAAGGCCACAGCAGAACCAGGCTAACATAACTGTGTTAATTGATTTGGGATGCTATAACAAACTGGTATGGACTAAGTGGTTAAATCAATAAATATCTGTCACTGTTCTGAAGAATAGGAAATCTAAGACCAAAGGGTTGAAGGTTTGCTTTTAAGTTCCTAGACAGGTATCATCTTGTTGTATACACACATAGCATGGCAAAGAGGAAAGAAGGAAGGAAAGAGGGAGACAGACAGACAGATAAGGAGAAAGGACAGAGGGAGAAAAAGAGAGAGAAAGAACAAGCTGATCTCACTCTCAAGACCTCTCCCAGAGGCCTCTCCCCCAAACACCATCATGCTGAAAATTGGTTTTGGACATATGAGTAAGGAGGAATGCATTCTGTCCACAACTGGTCTTAAGTAAGCAACAGTAGCCCATCCATAGATGTTGGAGACACTCTAACTGCACCTTCAAGAGCAGAGCTGAGATGCTTTCCATGTTCATGATCCTTAGCCATGGGGGGTGGGTGGGAGAATCAAAATGTTAATTCAAAGCATTGTACTTTGAAATAGTTTCTATATAGAAAAATGCAACTGAAACTATTTTATGCAAGCTTGCAAGGGTCAATGGAAGTCACTTAGAGTGTTCTGAAACACATTTGGATAAGGAGGGAGGAAATCAATAATTTAAATAAGCACTGACTGATTATGGACTTCCAACTGCTGTGGATTTTTATCTTACCCAGCTTCAAACTTAGAATCTTGGTGTAAATATGGATTTCAGCGGCACAGTGACCGCCTGATCATCATCACAGCTCTGCATCAGTGTGGGAAACTCTGCAACAGAGGTCTACTCTCTTAGTCACTGTTTTATTGATGGAAAGAGACACCATGACCAACCCTTATAAAAGAAAGCTAATTGGAGGCTTGCTTATAGTTTCAGAGATTTAGTCCATGATGATCATAGTGGGTAACATGGTGGCAGGCATGGCAGGCATGGTGCTGGAGCAGTAGTTGAAAGTTCTGTCATGGGACCATTCTTATTCAAACCCCCATATCCACTAGGGAACCCATTTGGTCATGACCACAGGGCTCAGGGCCTAGTGGACAGTTTTGAGTTCAACTAGTTCAATTTTCTAAGTTTACACATAATAATTGAAGTCTTAGAAAATTTAAAGGCTCTGTGTTATAGAACCAATATGTAAAATAGAACAATTTCAAATTTCTTGGAGCCAAAGCAGTACTCTGCAATACTAGTTTTTATTTTAATTTTATATTAACACGTGATACTGTATGCATTTACTATGTAAAACATTATTTTTAAGGTATTTAAGCCTTGTAAAATAAATCTAGCTAATTGAAATAAACATTGCTACACACTAAAGTTTTATTGTGGTGATGGTGAGACTATGTCATTTTCACTAAATACAGTCAATATATAATATAATCACCAACTATCAAAAATACAATATCATTTAATGCTGTTTCTAACCTATTAAAATGATTCCTTTAGTAATTCTCACAATTTTAAAAATTTAAAAGTCGACATTGGAATGAACCAAGATTTTTCTAATCTTCATACACAGTACCTTATCAGCAATATATACACAACCACACACATGTATCATGTATTCTCACACACATTTCAGTATATACTAACTACTGTTTTTTTTTTTTGCTCTTAACTCTTTGGGGGGCCCACCACCCAGCTCCCAAATAAATGACATACAGAGGCTTTTTCTTTCTTATGAATGCCTAGCTTTAGCTTGGCTTATTTCTTGCCAGCTTTTCTTGACTTAAATTAGCCCATCTAACTTTTGCCTTTGAGTTCTTACCTTTCTCTATTTTTTTTTTTTTTTTTTTTGGTTTTTCGAGACAGGGTTTCTCTGTGTAGCTTTGTGCCTTTCCTGGGACTCACTTGGTAGCCCAGGCTGGCCTCGAACTCACAGAGATCCGCCTGGCTCTGCCTCCCGAGTGCTGGGATTAAAGGCGTGCGCCACCACCGCCTGGCCCCTTTCTCTATTTCTATATACCTTTTATTATTTCTTACTCTGTGGCTTGCTATGTAGCTGAGTGACTGGCCCCTTATGTCCTATTAACTTCTTTTCTCATGCCGCCTTCTTCCTCTCCCCAATTTTCTCCTTCTATTATTCTCTCTGCCTGTCAGCCCCTCCTATCCTTTCTCCTGCCTTGCTATTGGCCATCCAACTCTTTACTAGACCAATCAGGTGCTGAAACAAATGCAACCTAAAAAAATGCAACACATCTTTGCATCATTAAACCAAATGTTCCACAGCATTTAAAATAATTTAAGTAATTTAAAATAAAATTTAATTTTAAAATAAATAAATAAATAATAAAATAAATAAATAAAATAATTTAAGTAATTTAAAATAAAATAAAATAAAATTTAAATAATTTTAAAAAATTTAATAATTTAAAATAATATTCCACAACAAACTACTAGTTTAACTTTTTATGTGTGCAAATTTGAAAGATAATGTGTTAAAATTTTTAAAAAATTGGTATTTCTGTCTCTCAAAGTATATCTTATGAGATAGTGTACAAACCGCAGAATATTTCTGCAAAGACTTCAATATAATTGAAATTAGTAAACTATTAATATAATAAAACCCACTTCAATTTGGCAGTATTAAATAGAGAAAAATCTGACTCATTGATTGAAAAAAATCTCTAGAGGCAGCAAGCCATGTGCACCCAGATATGGTGCATGTGATGCTGGCCAGAGTTCTGTGCTATATACTATACTGTGATGTAAACCAGTGGGGACTTCTGTGCAAGCAAACTAAAATTATTTCCATATTCCAATGAACACAAAGGAAGAAAACCTTATTAAACACAGATTAGGTTCATTATTGTATAAATCTCTCCTTGGAAAACAAAGCTAATCCTGTGTGCTCAAATATTAAACATAACACTGCTATCACAGTAAAGAGAGCTAATGCACTCATCTTTATCTTGGCTCACCTCAGTCATGTTAACAAGGCAAGTATGTAATAGCTGTGGCCAGTACTTATTATAAGAGGGCCTACAAGCTACATCTGGAGTCAGATTCAGCTATCTGGCTAGCTGCATCATTTTTTTCTCCCACAAAATCTTATACTGAACTTCGTTCAAAATCCCTTTGGCACAAGCTGATCTGGGGTTTCAAGTTGCAAAGGTCTTGGTTGGCAAACCTTATATATATATTTGCATTACTCAGTGATTACATGTGACTGAAAACACTAATTGCAAAACTCTCAGGAATCTTGAGTCACACCTTGGGAGGCCTGTTATTTCACATGTGGTGAAGAGCAGCTTTAGTTTGTGCATATTTGCCTTTTTCCAATAAAAATACATTTTTTATAATTGTTTTAAAATTTTATAATTTAATTTAATTTTACATGTCAGCCACAGATTTCCTTGTCCTCCCTCCCTGCCATACACCACCCCCCCACCCCCCACCCCTGCCTTTCCCCCAGCCCAGCCCCTATTCCCAAAGGTACAAAAGAATGTTTTCTAGCATTTTGGATTTCAATTTAGTCCTCCCCTCCCCTTTAGAGGGTTATATGTGAATGCTTTGTATCAAGAATTGTCTAACAAAATTTATGTGAACCAGAGTCAATTTCCTTAGAAAGTTTAAAAGGGAATCTAGAATTCTAATAAAAGTACCCATCGCCTCTGTCCCTTATAAAAAAATAAAAGGGTTTTTGAATCACTTACTGTATTACTGAGGGAGAGTAGGAAGAGATTAAAGAGATTCTCAGGAAACAGAAGGAAGCAAAGCAAACAGGGTAAAGACTTTATAAACAAGAGGTAGAAACACGAGATGCTCTTGATTTCAACTATGTGTATTTCCACTCTCAGCTGCTTCATCATGGCTGAGATTTCTTCCAAGTGACTTTCTGTATGAAATATAATTGGTAAGAGACTATAACAGAAGGGTGTGGGAAGATGAAACCAATTTTTCTTTCCTTATCTAAATTCATAGAAAAATGCTGTATCAATAGATAGATGTTGGATAGATGGTAGATAGATAGATAGATCGATGATAGATAGACAGATAGGTAAGGACCACCTGGACATCTGGACAAATTACAGGGATGATTTGCTAGACACACACACACACACACACACACACACACACACACACACACACACACAGAGAGAGAGAGAGAGAGAGAGAGAGAGAGAGAGAGAGAGAGAGAGAGAGAGATGAGGCAAAACACATTATGTTATAGAAGTATAGAATACCAGCACCTGGTTGAAGGAAATTTGTAAATGGTTCCTTTTAAATAACATGGACACTTCTAGAGAAATAACTTCAAAAAGCGAACTTTTAGCAAATTCCTATTTTCACTGTTGAAACAGGTTATCAATATGAAGAGTAAACTATCAAATTCAGATGATGTAAGACAAGTTTTAGAACAATAATAGTAACACATTTTAAAGGCATTTCCTTGAGATTCCTTCCTATGATGCCTACACAAATACCTCCCAATTGTATACTGCCCAAAGAACATTCATTTATCCTTAAATAGCCTGAGTTTTTCTCAAAAACTAGATTGTTCTAAAAGTTTATTGTTGAATTTGCAATCTTTTTCAAAGTTAGGATATTATAATATATTGAGAATAAACAAACGTGGGATGTAAGGATACATTTTCAGTATTCCCAAGAAGTTCTTGTAAATAAGCACTGTAGGAATTTTTACTTTTAATATTTTTGTATTAAATTTTTATTTTCATTTAGTTTTATATGTGTGAGTATTTTTACCTGCATGTATGTCTACATAACACTTTAGAGTTGCCACTTACAGAAGAGGACATTGGATCCCCTAGAACTGGAGTTATCCAGTTGTTAGAAGTCATGTGTATGCTGGGAATAGAACTTGGGTCCTCTGCAAGAGTAGTCAGCGACCTTTATCACTGAGCAATCTCTCCAGTGTTCTCTCATGAATTTTTACTTTTAGACTTGGTTTCCTACTGCTAGATTACAGTTTTATTGCAAACCTTGTATGTACATAATGAGTTCTATGAATGTCAGAAATTTGTTCAAAGTTCATTTACATCTACAAAGTAGAAAGCGGTTAATTAGATCTGTCTCTCAACTTCTCTCAGAGTTTCCTAAACTATAAAATGTGGTTGTCTGATATGGTGATATTTTATTTGTACTGAATTGTGATTTTATTTGTATATTAATAAATAAAGTTGCCTGGGGGTCAGAGCTAATAGTAAGCCATAGCAGAGCTGGGCATTTGTGGTGCACGCCTTTAATCCCAGCACTTGGTAGGCAGAGCTAGGTAGATCTCTGTGTGGTCAAGGATACAGCCAGCATTGGAGACACATGCCTTTAATCTCAATACCAACCATAGAAGACCTGGAGGTCTGTACAGTCAGGCAGTGACGAGGCAGTCATGTGGTTGGGTTTACAACCAATGAGAAGGCAGAACAGAAAGTCTATATAAAGACAAATACACAGGAAGCAGGTCTCTCTTGACTGAAGAGGATCGTTGAAGCAGGAAGGGTAAGGCTCTTAGCTCTGACCTCTTGGGCTTTTATCTTTACATTGGCCCTGTGTTTCTTATTTAATAAGACAGTTACTTCTATAGTCTGATGTTAATATTACTATCTCTGGCTAATCTACTATCCATTGTCTTTATAATTATTTCAATTTTACACAAAATTAGAGTTTAAAAATCATATTTTTATAACTTTAAACATGTAACCCAAAGGTTCAAATTTTCAAGACGACAGGTCAAAGTTTAGGGTTATCTTTTTTGATGGAGTTCTTCTCTGTATTGCTTTGTAAGTCAACTATTTATTTATAGGCTCATGTTAGATAGGAGCTCAGAACTACTAAGTTCTGTTTGGTTCACAATCATATACCTCTTATCAACTGTCTTACACAGATATGCCATTGGTATCATGGAAAGATCAGGAGAGCTTAAGTGGTTGAATTTCACTATCAGCAAAGACTCCCCAAGTACCTTTTACACCAGTAGGCAGAAAAAAACTCCTTACATTACATTTGTATTTATTCTCCTGTTGTGTATGAGCATGGTATAATAAAAAAAAATATTGCTTCATAGAAATTTTATGATTCTATTTAAGATCTATTTTAGAAACAAATTACATTAGAAAAAAAGAATTCTCTTTTCCTCCTATGAGCACTTAATAGTGGCAATTTCACTACCTACAAAGATAAAGCACATTTTATAGGTGAATTTCTTTACTACATCTCATAAAATAAATCATTCATGCCTTCATTCATTTATTCTATGCATAATTTGTGAGTTAACGTGATTGAAACCCATATCACATGTGTCTGGAGATACACTGGGGAGTATGAAAGAGCGTGGACTCACAGGACACTTAAGCTCATGAAGTAATTTTTTTCACCTCTCTCACAAATCTCCTAAGTCTGTACGGGACAATGCCAACTTCCTTCACAGGTCTTCTACCCCTATAATCCATTCTATAATCTTTTGGGCCTTCTGCTTTGTTAAAGTTCCCTTTGCTTTTTTGCAGTTAGTTACTGAAATGGCCTGAAGGATAGTGATGTCTCCTCTGATGAACTCTGAAGAAGTAGTCATTTGATGTTATTATAGGGAAGATAATAAATGTTATTTTGTGAAAGGTTGTGGATCTAAATAAAGAATGTTTAAAAAGCCATATAACCCCTCAAGAAGTTTGGGAGATTTTGAAATATTATTCTATGAGGACTTACTTTGCTAATGAAGTAAACCTTAGTTCTTTGGGAGAAAGAAAAGACTTTTCAGCCATAGTGAGCTGAACGCGCAATGTGCATATGCCTGTCATTTTCTAAGAGCAGCTGTCTAATCTAGGAAAGAAATCATAATGCAGGATCCTAATATATGATTTTCTTTAGTTTTAGAATTTTGTGCATGTCATTATTTATGATTTTTTGCCTATGTTCAACTATCTAAGCTTGGGCAATACATGAGTATTTATAAGGCACTTTGCCCAACCAATGGTCTAGCAAAATAACAGTTAATTCCCTATAACAGTTAATTCCCTTGTAGGGCTTATGATGTTCCAAGCCATGGGGTTTTGACCAGACTTAGAGTACCAGTCATGAGTCTCTCATAGATCAGTCCTCAAATTCAATCAGAAAGTGGATGATTTTCCCTGTCAAAAGCATGCTGTTATTGCATCAATGGGCACATTCTTGTTAGATGGTTGATATTATAGTAATCAGGATCCAGTACTGGGTAAAACTACTGATTTCATCTTCCCTTACCACCTCCATATCACCTTTCCACTGTATAAAGCTAACCAGCAAGTAATTTCTGGGGCAGTTTCCATCTGATTTGTGCATGTGCTCCAATCAAAGTGTGCTATGTCTTCAATAATAGGGACCTACTATCTGATTCTGACATGTAATCATGAACATTAGCAATAGCCTATGTTGTTTTGAGGCATCTAAGGCTTCCCTAAACAAGGATTCAAGGAAGTGTCCTAAATCTGACATTGAGAGTTTTGTTTATTGACCCACATCTCCTGGAAGTAGCATTGTACACCTCTCTTAAATGTCCTTTTGTTAAATTATATTTTTAATCAGCTTACCAACTAGTGGGTTTAGATAAGGGTTTTTTTTCATACATCATTCCTTTTGGTGAATTCACCCATATTGCATTCACTTCTGCCCTCCATGTCCCCTCTTTGTTTTATGTAACCGTTTATCTCCCACTACTCTCGCTTTCTTTCATATCACATGTTCTCTGCTGTCCTTTCCAGTTAAAGTTCCCAATGAACTACAAGACTGTATTTTTCTGTGTGGCTTTCTCATGAACAATTTGTCTTGGTTACTCCTTTTACCATTCCTTTGCTTCCCCATCTCCTCCAGTGCATCTTGCTTTGAATCCTTCTGTCTCCAGTATCTACCCTCTCTACTGTTATTTTATCTTTAGTCTGCTTCCTCATTCCCATAATGCACATTTTTACTAATGACCTCTTTCTAATTTCTATTCCCAGAGGTACTCCAAGTTAAACATACAAAACAAAATATTTGAGGCTATAATCCATGTATGACAGAATACATACAGCATTTGTTTTTCTGAGACTAGGTTACCTTGTTCAATATATATATTTTTCCAATTTAATCTGTTAAACCACAAATTTCATAATTTCATTTTTTAATTAATTGATATTCTATTGTGTGATTTTACTACATTTTCATTATCCACTCATCAGTTTGGGACAGGCATCACTTCCCTACCCCCTGTAATGGGGCAGCTCCATTTAAACTAACACATGTCTATTAGCAGACTTCGGTAGTAGAAGGTTCCTATGCAGTCTCTGCAAAAATCTTCAGTGTTAGTTATCCCTCCCTGTATTCCATTTTTCCCTCTCATTTCCCACACCATTTAACACTTCCTGTTCCATTATGCCACTTTCTTCTCTCAACCACCTGTGTTTTATCCCCTTGTTCTTAAAAATCACACGTGGCCCCTTATTAGTTTTCTGACTTCCATGGGTACTCCTGTCTAAGCACACATATCTAAAGCTGGCATCCTCATGTGATAGAGAATGTGACATTTGAGTTTCTGGTTCTGGGTAACTTCATGAAGAATGATTACTTCCAGATCCATTCATTTACCTGTAAATTTCTTTTAAAATATTGAATACTATTCCACTGTGTAAATGTGCCACATTTTCATTATATATTTTCAGTTAATGAACATGTAGACTGTTTTAATTTCCTGGCCTTTGTGAATAGAATAGCACACAAATAAGAGTATCTATATAGTAGGACAGAGAGTCTTTGGGGTATATGCACTGAAGCGGTATAGTTGGATCACATGGCAGTTCTATTTCTAGTTTTTAAGGAAGAATCCAGACTTATTTCCAAAGTGGTTGCACAATTTTAATTCCCACCAGTAGTGTCTAAGTGTTCCCCTTCCCCTTCCCCCATCCATGGCATCATTTGTTGTCATTTTTGTTTTTATCTTAGCTATTCTGACTGGGGTAAAGGAAGTCTGAAAATGGTGTTAATCTTCATTTCCCTGGTGGCTCTGTGGATATTGAACACTTTTTAAAATATGGTTACTTGCCATCTGTATTTGAACCCACTTTCTCACCATCTGTATTTAGACCCAGTTTCTCATTGTGTTATTGTTTTCTAGGTTTTTTTAAAAAATTTTTTTTGTACATTCTAAACATTAATCCTCTGTCAAATTATATCTGACAATGATTTTTCTCTGATTTTGTAGGCTGCCTCTTCACTTGTTGAACAGTTTCCTTTGTTATAAGAGTGTACAGCTTTTTTGCTTTTTAGTTTCATATTGCTTTTCCATTGCTGGTCTAATTTCCTGTACTGTAAGTGCCCTATTCTATGGTGGTATTTTATTTGTACTGAAATGTGATTTTAATTGTATGTTAATAAATAAAGTTGCCCGGGGGTCAGAGCTATTAAAGCCATAGCAAGAGCGTGGTGGTGGTGGTGGTGGTGGCGGCGGCGGCGGCGGCGGCGGCGGCGGCGGCGGCGCACGCCTTTAATCCCAGCGCTTGGTAGACAGAGCTAGGTAGATCTCTGTGTGTTTGGGGATACAACCAGCATTGGAGACACATGCCTTTAAGACCTGGAGGTCTGTACAGATAGGCAGTGACGAGGCAGTCATGTGTTTGGGTTTACAACCAATGAGAAGGCAGAACAGAAAGACTATTTAAAGACATACACACAGGAAGTAGCTCTCTTTCAGAGGTAGGAGCACCGCAGGAGGAAGGGTAAGATTTTAGCTCTGAGCTCTGACCTCTTGGCTTTCTCTTTTACATTGGTTCTGTGTTTCTTATTTAATAAGACAGTTGGTTACATCTACACTATTCAGAAAGTCCTTATCTGTGATTGTAAATTGAAGCATGCTACCTACTTTTGTCTCTAGTCCTCAGAATAGCAAGTCTAATATTGAGATCTTTCATCCATTTGAATTCATTTGCATCACAGTCTACCACTGAGGGAAGTCAAGGAGTGAGTCAAACAGGTGGAGAACTTGAAGAAGAACCACAGAGAAGCACTGCTTGCTGTCTTCCTTACTTGCTGCTCACAGTCCCAGGCTTAGGCACTATTCCTATACAGCTGTGACACACCTGACCAGGGACGGTGCCATAGTCCCACTCATAGTTGGATAGGCCATCACACATCGATTAGTAATCTAAACAATCCCCACAGACATGGCCACAGACCAGTCTCATCTAGAAAATCCTTCAGTTGAAGCTTCTGCTTTCAAATGATGCTAGAATGTATCAACATAACAAGCATCTGGACACTCTGGAAGAGTGTTACAAATAAAAAAAGAAAAAATTGAACCATATAACAGTAGAAGAAAATTTATTGTATTTTCCTATATGTCCTCATCCCCCATACATCCTCATACATATGAAGAGGTTGATCTGGTAATGGGGTACACACTACACTGTGGTCTATGCTGACTGCCAGGGACAAAAAAGTGGGTAGAATTTATATTAACCTCCAAATCCAGTGAGGTTAGATATAAATTAGTGCTTTTAACTAATTTCTTTAAAAGCTGTTTAGGGAAATGAACACAAAAAGATGAACAGTATGGTTGGCTTAGAATATGAGGATTCTTGGTAGGTTTCAGTTTTTTTGGTTGCTTCTGTTCTATAACACAAGTATGCTTCTGTTCTATAACACAATGAATAATGATTACTCTGCTATACAACTGAGGATTCATCTGTTATCCATATCCACACAGAGCCATCCCAAGTGGAGAGAAACTGGCCACTAGATTTCTACTTGATGTACCTCAAGTAGAGAAGGATTCTTTGTGTTCCAGTGACTGACACACAAGCAACACTTTGTTTAGCAAGGTAATCAAGTGAATTTTGAGAGATAATTTTAGTTATTATACCCAAATAACTTATAAGTGGGTTAGTAAAATCAATGGAAAAAGTAAAACCCCAGCCCTGTGAGGGAACTGATATTTTCCTTGATACAAATCCTTATTTTGGTGCTCAGATCTACTTTATAAATAAATATTGAGTTGAGAAAGAACACAATCTGGCATTTCCTTCAAGCACATGATTTCCATCTGCATTACCATTTATTTCTCCAGCATGCCGATAAAAGGCTAAATAGTTCAGTGAGCTACTCCTAACAGTTATGGCCATAGAAAGTCAGTATCTATGCCTGACAGAAAAACATCAGCAAAACGAATAATGGACAAATCAAAAGGCTTGGTTTCTGTACTTTCTACAAGTACATTGTTAATCTTGTTAGAATTTTAGTAACTTTCCTATGCCAGACTATCACAGGTAACTACCTATGATTTTACTCTCAGCTCCAACCTGAAAAATGCCAGTCTCGTTTATGATTTTATTATTTTTCTATGTTGGAAAATATTTAGATGCTTTTATAATGGTATAACATTAGCACAAAATGCAATACTGGAAAGGAATTATTACAACTGAAACACTGATATTGAGAATATTATGGCAATAAATAATCAAAAGAAACAACACTAATTTTAAAATGGTAAATATAGATTGTTCCATGAACATTAGAGAACAAGGGTTGCTTCTAAAAATAAATACCCAACTGGACAACACAAGCCAAAGGAAAAAAATACTACATGTTTACATTGAAATAGGCAGGCAAACGCTGAGAAGGAAAGATATCACAGGTCTGTCTGCCTAAAATTGCCCTCCACTCAACACTTCTCTGGGGACTCACTAAATGCTTCCTCTCTCCTAGAAAGTGAATAATTCATCGTGTGAACTTCCCTTCACAGTCAACATGAAACCAGAAGTGTCTTTGAAAGTTCACTGGTCTGTGAATAACGGTGCTACTCACAATCGCAGTGAGTGCGGCACATGTGAGGAACCTGCAGTTAATGGGCTGTCGTCGACTCGGCAACAGAAGCACTGTGAACCACAAATGCAACTCTAAATTATCCAGGAGACGTATTTAAAATTGCAAATGAAAAAAGTGAATTTCAATAGTAAAATGTTCAATCCAAGGTAATCAAGATATTATCTTAACATAAAACTCATATAAAATATTGATAATGTACTGCTCATTACTTTTCTGGTATTTGAAATTGTGTGTTTCACTTACATTTTATCAAATCCTCTGCTCTTCAAACTAACCCCAGTTCAAGGCTTACCATTCACATGTGTCTTCATTGGAAAATCCAAGAATAATTTATAATGGTCTTACAATATTATTGGTCTGTTGATTTTGTATAAAATGCTAAAAAGTATGCTTTATTCCTAGATATTAGCTGTAGTTTTAGAAGAATTAAAATGGAAATAATGCTTAAATAGGATTTAGAGATGTAGCTCAGTGGTGGAATACATATTTAGCATGCAAAATGATCTAAACCAAAGTACTAACAAGTACACACACACACACACACACACACACACACAGAGAGAGAGAGAGAGAGAGAGAGAGAGAGAGAGAGAGAGAGAGAGTCAGAGACAGATATTTATTTTAAAGTAATTTGGTTTTTACTAATGCTGAACCTGAAGATGATAAAGTAAATGCCAGCAAGCTGTCTCAAAGATGTAATCACAAGGCAAGGAAATTTTTTCCATTTAAAAAATTTGATACTATTATATAATTGCATCATTTCTCTCTTCCCTTTCTTCCCTCCAATCCGTACCTTATATCCTTCCTTGCTCTTGGCTTTCTTTCTAATTCATAGTCTCTTTTTTCATTAATTGTTTTTCTATGTATGTATTTCTAAACATAACCTGCTCACTCTGTATAATGTTACTGATATGTATGTATATTTTCAGAGCTGACTTTTTGGTACTGGATAACCATTTGGTGTGCTCTTTCTAGGAGACTACTTCTTCTACTCTTAGTATTCTTAGTTGCTTGCAGCCCTTTGTGTGGGGTTGAGGCCTTGTGGGCTTCCACTTGTCCTCTTTGGTGTGTCTATTGTCATCCTTACTCATCTCATGGTTAGGCAGTCATGTCGGTGAGACTGTGGGTATAGCTTCTGACAGCAGTAGGAGATACAATCTCACAGAAAAGTCTCGGTTCCCCTGGCTTTTACATTCTTTCTGCTCCCTCCCACTATGTTTGGTGAGCCTTAGATGATGAAGTTGTGTTGTACATGTTTCCATTGGGAATGGGCTCCACAGCTCTGCAGTTTGATTGCTTGTAGTTAGTTTCGTGTAATGGTGCACCTGTTACAAAGAGAAGTTTCCTAGGTGAAGGATGAGGACTGTAACTATAAGTGGGTTTAAAGACAAATGTTTAGAATGTAGTTAGGGATTATGTTGCTTTAGTGAAACTGTGGTTGTTGTATGTGCTCCTACAAGATTCTAGGCCTTCTGCATGTATGTGACAGTTGTGAAGTTTGATCTGCTTGTAAGGCTCCTAGCTGTGAGATCAGGACTTGTTTCTGGTGCTAAACTGACTTTTGGGAACTTGTTTCCCATGCTGGATTACCTTGCCCAGCCTTTATGCAGGGGGAAGAGCTCAGTCTTACCTTAACTCCACATCAATCTAATAGGGAGGCAACCTACAAAATGGGAAACACAATCTCTACAAAGTCATACATCTGACAGAGTATTAGTATCAAGAAACATTCAAAGAATTAGATATATGAACATTAAGAAAACAACTCAATTAAAAATTATGATATGGAACTAAGCAGAGTTCTCAGAGAGGAAATAAAATTGACTGAGAAATATTTTTTAAAAAATATTCAATATCCTTAGCCATCAGGAAAATGCAAATTAAAGCTATTTTGAGATTTAATCTTACATTTGTCAGAAGTACTAAGATCAAGACAAAACAAAACAAAAAACCCAAATGATTACAGGTATGAATGTGGAAAAAGGGAACCTTTATATACTATTCGTGATAGTACAAAAACTAGTGCAGCCACTTTGGAAATCAGTGTGGAGGTTCCTCAAAAGTTAGAAATGGATCTACAACATTATTCAGCTATAACACTCTTGTTATAATTGAAAGGACACTACATCTTACTATGGAGATGCTTGTTTATCCATGCTTATTTCTACTTTATTCATAATAACCAGAAAATGGAAACAGCTAAGGTGTCCACTAACTGATGAATGAATAATGAAAATATGATACGTTCTCACAGTAGAATATTATTCACTTTAAAGAAGAAATGAAATTATGAAACTCACAGATAAAAATCATGGGGCTAGAAATCATGATTTGGGGTAAAGTTACCCAGACCCAGAAAGACAAATGCCACATGCACATGCCCTCTCACATACATGAATGCTAGCTTTGGATCTTTAGATATGTGTGTTTAGTACTGATGGAGGTCAGGAAACCAATAAGGGGCCATG
The DNA here is from genome assembly GCF_004664715.2 of Peromyscus leucopus. Classification (NCBI taxonomy): domain Eukaryota; kingdom Metazoa; phylum Chordata; class Mammalia; order Rodentia; family Cricetidae; genus Peromyscus; species Peromyscus leucopus. The sequence continues at coordinate 57,491,142 of NC_051085.1, forward strand.
GGTGGACTTAAATTAAGTTAAATAAAGGGATACAATAAAAAATAGAATACTATGCCAGGTGTGGTGATGCACACCTGTAATCCCAGCTTTAGGAGGCAGAACCAGCTAGATATCTGTGAGTTTGAGGATAACCTCGCCTACATAGTGAGTTCTAGGCCAGTCAAGACTATATATAAGACCCTGTAACAACAACATGAGAATGAGAAATGGAGAGATGGAGGAGATGGAGAGAGGGGGGAGGGGCAATGGGAGAGAGAGAGAGAGAGAGAGAGAGAGAGAGAGAGAGAGAGAGAGAGAGAGAGAGAGAGAGAGCCAGTGCCAAGCATAGGCCAAAACTCTAGAGGAGCAGCTCTCAACTTATGGGTCTCAACCTTTGGGGGTTGAACGGACCGTCCACAGGGGTCATGTATCAGATATTTACATTATGATTCATAACAGTAGCAGAATTACAGTTGTGAAGTAGCAATGAAAATAATTTTATGGTTGGGGGTCACCACAACATGGAGAAGCATATTAAAGAGTCGCAGCATTAGGAAGGTTCAGAATTGCTCTAGATGATGAGTGTCTAGAGTGTATACTAGCTTATGACTAGCTAAGTGACATGTCCTATGAGTTATTCTGCTAAGTAGACATAGTATCAAAATGCCCCTTTAGTCCTTATCTTTATACCCATAGGTTATTGTATCTCTTGACTTTCATCAGAAAAGTTTCTTTTTTGAGATGAAAGCTTTTTTTCTTTCTTATTTCAATAGGCAGTGATTAACACAGAGACTTACAACTGTTCAAGATGCAGATAAAAAGAGCCAGTTTCTTGATCAGCATTAAAGGGGACATCTATATCATGCATCCTCTCTCCAAGGATCAAGAATTATCGTGGAAGAGGCACTGGAAAAATGGTAAGAATCAGAGGCAGTGCACATCTATGGGGAAATAGTACTTGCCAGACGTGACAGGGCATTACACACATGAACCTACAGTGGCTATGATTCCACCCGTAATCCTTGTAGAAAATCAAACCAGCCACAATGCCAGTGTGGAGATGGTTGCTAGGAGCAGAGAGAGTCAGGTTTTTGTTTTTGTTTTTTTTATTCAACCCCTGATAGACTACCCACGCTCCGGTAGCTGGTCCTACACTCATAGACACATAGGCTACACTAAGTGAACTTAAGTGGCATTTAAAAAAAGGAGTAAGTGAAGTTTGAAGAGAAAGTGGTTGGTTAGATAGGGAACAGATTGAAGGGGAGAAATGAGTAGATTTGATTTAAAAATGTTATATGTACATATAAAATTCTCAAACAATAAATAATGGGGAAAAGAAAAGATTTAAAAAATAAAATTAATGTTCTTTACTGTTCTTGGATTAAAAATACTTTAACAAATATTGACATTACTAATATTTTTCTTTCAAGATATATTTCATATGTTAAAATGTATGAAATATTAATACATTATTCACAGAAAGCCAAAACTTACATATATTGTAAGCCAATTTTATGCTTGGCTTATTGTGACTATTTTTTATAAATCAGTGATGAATAATCCAATTATTTTATCATCAGTGTTATGAGATATATGCTTTGGGTATTTGTAGAAAATGATAAATATATAGTTATATATGCATACACACACACATACACACAAATGCTCATTACCTTAAGTCTTAAACATTTTAGTGAAGATGTCTTATAGAGAGTTTGCCATGGTTTCCACATCACCAATACTGAAAATCTGTAGCTGATTTGGTTACAAAAAGTCAGATGTGAAATCAAAGAGAATTTCAGTTTCTTCCATTTCTAAACATGACCCTTCAAATACGCAAAGTTATGTGGTTTAATTTTTTTCATATAGTAAATCAGAACACTGAGCAGCAAATTAATTACAATTTGTTTTTGAAAAACAGAATAACAGTATAATTTGTCAAATGTTTGAGATTTTTTTCTTTACTAAAAAAGTTTTAGGCCAGGCAGTGTTGGTGCACGCCTTTAATCCCAGAACTTGGGAGTTAGAGGCAGGTGTATCTCTGTGAGTTCAAGGCCAGCCTGGGCTACAGAGTGAGTTCCAGGAAAGGCGCAAAGCTACACAGAGAAACCCTGTCTCGAAAAAACAAAAAAGTTTTACTAAAGAATGGGCTGACACTTTAGAAATCAATGTAGATGTTTCTCAAAAAAAAAAAAAAAAAAAACAACTAGAAATAGAGCTTTCATATGACCCAGCTATACCACTCTAGAGATATATCCAGGAGAGATCTCAACAAATCAACAAACTTTTCTGAAAAGAAAGTGTAAATTACCAACAGACAATATAAAAATGTTCAATATCAGCAGTCATCACAAACTTTGCATTCAAAACAGAAAAGGATAACACCTGACCCAACTAAGCTTGCATATTCTCAAAAAAAATTTAGAGACTGTTATTAAATGATGACAAAAATGTGAAGAAAGGGGACTCTTGGAACTATTAGTGTGAATATCAATTATTTTCCCTAGTATAGAAAAATATGGATGTTTCCATTAAAAGTTAAAAATAGAAGTTCCACATGATTTAATAATTTCATCAAATTGTAGATAACTAAATAAAGTGAAATCACTCACCAATGAGACATCAGCACATGCTGGGTTTTGTATCACTGTTTATAATATCTAGGAAATGGAAACAAAAAGCATCCATCATCTGATGAATGGGAAAAAAACCAATGGTTCATAGAACCAAGGAAATACTATTGACAATAAAATACCATTAAAATAAATACATGCTGAGTGGACAAGATGGCTCAGCAGTAAAAATGCTTACCACTAATGACTTGAGTTCAGTTCCTGGAACCCATGTTAAAGGAAAGAATTGACTCCAGGAAGTTGTCCTCTGACTTCCAACCATTTGTTGTGGCTCTCACACACATCCAAAATAAATAAATAATAAGTAAATCAAAATAAAAAAAATTAATTTGCCATCTTGTCCTTCACAGCAACACAGAACAGGAAATCCTACATTCAATGAAGTAATTCAGGCACTGCAGAACAGATCTTGTAAGTCATTCACATGACAAAAATAAAAATGAAAGTCGACCTTCAGGCTGGAAATGATTAAAAGGATCTAAGCTCAGTTCTGAACAGCCACACTGGAAGCTCACAACTTCCTGTAACTCCAGCTCCACAGAGCAAATTCTCTCTGCATGGCCTCACCCATGAACAAAACGCACACAGACACAGAAAATAAGTAAATAAAGAAATATTTTAAATGAAACCTGGTCTTTTTTTTCATCTTAATTTTTTATTTGTTAACAAAAGAGTTTCTTAAGGAATATAGCTGGGCTATTTTTTTTAATTTTTCTTTATTAAGAAATTTTCTACTCACTCTACACACCATGCACAGATCCCACCTCCTCCCTCCTCCCACCCCCCAGCCCTCCTTCCCAAGCCACCCCACATCCCCACATCTCCCAAATCAAGCTCTCCCATGGGGAGTCAGCAGAGCCCAGCACACTGAGCCTAGGCAGGTCCAAGCCCCACATAGAACTTGAGAGTAGGGCAGAGGTTATCAGATGCCTGGCAGGGAAGTGGGAAGAGGAGAATGGGAACTGGTTAGTGGTGCTAAATTGTGAATAGACAGGAATGAGAAATTTGGGTAAGAAAACCTGAGAGGATAAGTAAGTAATCTAGTCTTCATTGTAACATTCTACAATGTATATATGTATTGGCATATCACATTTACCACATATAAATGAACTACTTTCATGATTTTACACATCAGTTACCAAAATAACAAATTTCAAGAAAGGGTAACAAATATTATTCTGGGTTTTAGAAGCATATCTTATGAAGTGGTGATACACCTCATTGGTGTTAGCAAGAATACTTGCCTGCTGAGCACAAATTCCTATGCTCAATAACCAGCACTGTACTTCTAATATAGATAATTTATAAATCAGTGAACTTGTATATATAACTAAAAATTACATGTATAAAAATATTTTTTGCATGTTTTTCACATGTTCTGAAGCTTGGGGAAATTTTTGAAGAAAGAAATTAACCATTTACTAGCAAAGAACCATGTCTCCATTTTCTGGGTACTACAATTAAAAGGCTTTCAAAAAAGTCAAGTCCAAGAAGGAATATGATAAAATTTGATGGTATTTATAGAAAATGAGTAAGAACTTAAGTCATCTAAGGGTGGATAGAGGGGTGACTCAACAGTTAAGTGCTTTTGCTGCTCTAGTAGAGGATCCAGGTTCAGTTCCCAGGACCCACATGGGGGATCACACTGTATGTAGCTCCAATTCTAGAGCAATCAACACTGTCTTCTGGCCTCCTCTGGCACTGCATGCATGAGCTGCACTTATACACACAAAGGCAAAGAACTCATGCATATAAAATAAAAATAAATAAATCTTAAAACTAAAGTTGCTGAAGGTCTTCTCTGGTTTATGAATGTGTTGCACTTTAACTGAAGACACCCTACATATTTGGAAATTGCAAATATAGTTTCTAGAAACAAACAAGAGATCTGATTATTAAAATGAAATCCATAGTAAGAAGAGAGAGCAAGGAAGAGAAAGGGAACCTAAAAGGAGGAAGGGATGACACTGAGGTACTTTTATTCTCCCAATGATCTTTCAAGTTAGCTAGCTTGTCTATCACCACCACAAGAGGAAGAAATTATGTAATATGTTCATATGATTGAATACGAAAGGGTAAGTTTTTAAAAAACTATCTAGTCTACCTTCTCAGTACTTCAACAAGGCCACAACTCCCAATAATGCTAATTCCTATGAGTTTATGAGGGCCAATTACATTAAAACTACCACACTGTGAAGAATACAGAGGAGGGAAATTACATACCATCATTTATTCTCTTATTTTTCGCTCATTTACTGGCCTTGTTGAAGCAGGTGTAGCCTTGTTAAAGGAAGTGTGTCACTGTGAGGGCAGGCTTTGAGGTGTCATATGATCAAACTTTGCTCAGTGTGATACACAGACTGCTTCCTGTTGCCTTTGAGTCAACATGTAACAGCTCCTTCTCCAGCACCATGCCTGCCTGTATGCTGTCATGCTCCCCGCCATGATGATAACAGGCTAAACCTTTGAAACTGTAAGCTTCCACTTCAATTAATTCTTTTCCTTTATAAGAGTTACTGTGGTCATAGTGTCTCTTCATAGCAATTGGAACCCTAATTAAGGTGATAGGTGTTCACATTGCTGTGTTCTATTATCATTACCTGTGAAGCAATGAGGTTTTTTATTTTTTTCATCTCCTTATCACATCACAAATGTTCCATCTCTCATAAGAGGCACTTTAACAGACATTACTCTATGGACTTTCAGGCATTGTTACCTATGTGTGGATATTAAGAGTGATCCAGACAAAGAGGTAGTTATTTTTAATAATTTTTGTCTCAATGTTTATTTTAATAAATATTTTAATGTCTCAATGAAATCATGAGAGTTTTATTTTAAAGGGAAAGATAAGAATTTATGTTAGTTAGTCATATCTTTCATCAACCTCTATCTTTTTGCAAGATCCTTGAAATATTTGTTGATTTACATGAATTTATAAGTATGCAAAAGAATATCTTATTTAAAACATGGTTGGGAACAACTGAAATAAAATATGAAATTGTTATTCAAATATATTTAAATTTTCTTTGATTAATCAGGATTAGAAGAAAGACACAAGACTAAAGGAATAGCCTAATATACTCATAATTTAGTTTTTCACACTAGGTGAATGTGTCATGATTAAGGGATGTGTGGCCTCTGCTCTATCAGATTGTGGAGCTCAGATGTGAACTACATATTTAACAGCATTCAGTCAAAATATAATTCAGTTCAGATCAACTAATATGATTCTAAGTGTAGCAAAAGCTTTCCCATTTTACAGTTGATTAGAAATTACATAGCATATTTTGTATACTACTAATAGTTCAAAACCATAATATAGACATTCTATTAATGAATGAACTAAATGAAATACAATGTTTATTTTAAAAATATTTTCTGTAGGCTTTGAATTCTCCTTAGTGTTTCTGACCTATCTCCAATTCAATGAGTTTAATTTAACAAATGACATTTACTTCTGATAGATATGAATAATGCATATTTTGAAAACATTAATTTCTAAAGCTGTATAAGGCATAGTTTGGATGCTTTCACTAATTTTATAAAAAGAAATCAGCTATTCAGAATCACAAGTGATACATTCTCTTCTCCTCAGCTTGTATCTTTCTGTTTGGTTGATTAAGGCATTATATAACTATCCAACCATAGGAATAAATAAAGTGTGTATGACTAATACCAGCATGACAGTCATGAATAAAACAAAGCAGCCACAAATAAAGGGATTGAGTTATTATGAGGCTTATATATGATAATTTATGCCAAAGTACTTAGAAAACCAAAGCAGTGGTAATATAAGGTGTTATTATTATTATTATTATATGCTTGATACTCTATACCAGAATGGCAACCAAATCTATTGTAAGGCAGCATTCTTAGAAAACAATGAAGCTAATTTTAATGATGATTCAAGGTGTCGTTTGTATTTGCAACATTAAGCAAATTCAGCAATCATTAAAAGCTTCTAATAAAACTCACAGATATCCCAGAAACTTCTCCGCTGAGTCTCAGTGCAATGGGAAACACTTTGTTTGTAAAAAAAAAAATAAATAAATAAAGGCATTTTTAATATTACTTTCCTTTATTATTCCATCAAGTTAAAGGGTAGAACAAAGCAAGGAATCAGAAATCAGGGTAGCTTTACTTATAGCTTTCTACATGAACATAAAGACATTCACCCAAGCCTTTCTTTTTTGCACTACAATTGTATTCAAAATGCCCATTTCACAAAAGTTCGGTAGAATGAAACATTTGGGTACATGTCATTAATCTGAGTATGTAATGTGCTCAAATGAATGCTAAAAACAATGTTTTACAGTTTCCTTTGTGTTTATCAGCCAGTCATAGAGAGTATTACCTGGTCATGCACTCGTTTGGGTTGTCTCACTACATTCTGTTTATTCACAGGAAGCCCTTACAGCTTTTCTCCCTTGTTTGGGAAGTGCTCCCAAGCCACTCATTCGCAGCACCATGAAAGTACACATCTACAGTCCTTGAGTCCCCAGTAAACTACCGTAGTTTCTGTTTTGGTCATGGAATTTTTGGTACCTCACAATACCTTAACCAGACGATGGCCCCAAACCAGTGATTCAACTACCTCTCATCTTATCTCTATCAGGTGATATTTGTCATATTAGAAAGTAAATGATGGATCCCTCCCTCCAGGGCTCAGGGAACCCAAACAAAAAAAGAAAAAAACAAAAAAAAAAAAAAAAAAGGAGCAGAAAGATTGTAAGAGCCACAGGGGATGGAGGAAATGAAACAAGACAGGTCAGATGCACATGTGAGATTCACAGAGACTAACACAGCATGCATGGGGCCTGTGTGGGCTTAAGTCAGAAGGGGTCCCGGTGCTGAGAGGAGAATGGACATAAACCCCCATTCCTAAGCCAGAACTTATCTCCAATTGATAACTCCTCACAAATGTAAAATTATTTCTCTCCAATGAGTATACAAATAACTTTTATTTGTTTATTTGTTTGTTTGTTTGTTCGTTCATTCATTTTACATACTGACCACTATTGGTGTAATTATTAAGGCCACTCCACTTAGTTAAAAGGAAGATTTATTTAGTGGGTAACTTACAAAAAGGGAAAGGTAGGTCGCAGGGTCTGGGGAAGGTGTATCACAATCCAGCAGTGTTCTCTGGAACTCTGCTCGGTCCATCTCCACCGTTCAGGGTCCCTGCACAGAGTGAGTGCTGGCCCATCCAGCTCTTGGGTCTCCAGGCGCCTCCCCTGGCCCCACCTCATAGGTATGACAGTTGCCAGAGTCTCAATGGGGGTTGGAACTTCCAGATCCAAGCTGGAATGGCTACCCACTACAGACCACAGTTCCCCCTCCTCTCGCCCCCCCCCCCACCACCTCATTCACTCCTCAGAATGGGTAAGGCCTCCCATGGGGAGTCAACAAGGCCTGCATGTTCAGTTGAGGCAGGACAAGAAGTCCCCTCTCCCTTCTCCCCCCTGCCACCCCTCCTTCCCGCACCAAGGCTGAGCAAGGTGTCTCACCATATGGAATGGGCTTCAAAAGGCTAACTCATATATCAGATGTATCCTGATCCCACTGCCAGGGGCCCACAGACAGACCAGGCTGAGCTATGGGAGTCCAGTCCAAGAGAGGGAAGGGTGATTATAGGAGCAAGGGGAGGGGGGCCAAGATCATGATGGGGAAACCCACAGAGACAGATGACCCGAACTTGTGGGAACATACCGGACACTAGACTGACAGCTGGGGAGCCTGCATGGGACATGGGTGACAGTTCTGCAGTATGTAAACAACTCTTAAGGGCAGGCCCCATGCTTATCCGTAGCGGATCAACAAAAAACAGTTGTGTAGCTTGGTTTGTTTGTAGGGCTCTTTTGCAGTGGATCAGGACCTGTGCCTGGCCCTTAGCTGGTTTTGGGAAGCCATGCTAGATTTCCTCACCCAGCCTTGATGCAGGGGGAGGAGCTCGGGCCTGCTTCAGGCCCTTAGGAGGCCTGCCTCTTTCTGGGTGGAGAGGTAAGAGGAGAGGATGGGGAAGGGGTAGATAGGAGTCAGGGGCAAAGAGACGGAGGATGGGGAGAACTGTGGTCAGTATGTAAAATAAATGAAACAAATGTTAAAAATAAATATAAACAAAAAATGAACTCAGTGGCATTCTTGGAAGTTCTTTAATTTTACCCTGGAGATACTTTGCATATATATTATGGTTTCCAGTTTTGTATTCTTATAGAATTCCTGTGTGTGTGAACATGTGTGCCTCTACATCCATATGTTTCTCGTGCTTTTTTTTTGGGGGGGGGAGCGAGAGGGCTCTTTTTCTTCTGTTTGTTTGCTTAATCTATTCTGGTTTGTTTTTATTTTATCTTACTACTGTTTTTAGATGTATATTTGTTTTCTAACGAGAGAGGGGAGAGAGGATTTGGGTAGGGGTATAATTTGGGAGGAGTTAGGGGAGGAGAAACAGTAGTCAGAATATGTTGTATGAGAAAAATCTATTTTCAATGTAAAAAAAATAGGGTAAAAAAGAAAGTAAATAAAACACGAAACACCTCTTAACTTTACAACAAGGTATCTATTCTTATGTAAGTCTAGCCATCCTACCTAAGCTCTAGAGAAATGTTTCTCAAATTATTTTAAAGAACCGATTTATTTATTGCCAGTCTGTGAGGAAAGGGCTTATGGAGCCAGGTGCTAGTAGAGCTGGCCCCCCAGGGAAAGTGTAGAGGGTATAACCCAAGTTGTTTACAAAAAATATGACTGGAGCTTCAGATCAAGAAAGATGATGTCAGTACATGATTCCCTTTAAGCTGATTGGCCCAATGGGGCATTTCTGCCTCCCACCCCACCTCCTTGTTTTCTTTATGCTTTAAAAGGAGCTTGTTTTTTTTTTTTTTTTTTTTTTTTTTTAAATAAATGAGTTCTTGCCTGACTTGGCTCCCTGCTGCATCTGAGGGAGGTAGGGGAATGGGCAAGCAGTAGCGCACTTACCTTTCCTCAGTTTCAGGTCTCCCTTCTTGGAGGACCTAAGTTCCAGGTGGGGCATGACCCCACACCAGTCTATCCAAAACACCCAGTTGCCAGGGGCCATGTCAGAGGAGCAGCAGATGGTAGTTGACTTCAGGGTGTCAGCCCACCAGGAGGCAAATCCCTGGTGGTGAATCTCAGATAGGCAAGGACCTGTGACCACAGACTCCAGAATGTTTTGGCTTCTGCTGTGCCTTTATGTGTTTGCTGCTGCCATCTTTCTCTGGTATCTGGCATGGTGTGAATGGGTGTGGGGAGATTCCCACTGCCTGTGATATAGTGTGTTTATTTCATGGAAATATCCCATTCTACTGGGCATTTTTATATGTGGACTATTATAAAGATGGTTTCTTCTTATGCTGTACCATCTAAATAATAATAATAATGTTAGTTTAAACTGAGTTTTGATGATAAAAAAATTAAACAAGGAAGTGTCACACAGCTACATTGTATGAGTTTCTATTGAGGAGCTGTATAGACTGTAGCTTAGGTTAATGATTAAGAAAAACAATTGAATCCCAGTAGCCCAGGTAGCTTAAATTCTTCTAATCTTAATGTTGGGAGATATGTTCACAGATTTTAGAGTGCATCATAACTGAAACAAAGCTTTAAAAATAACTTAGAGTTAGACTAAGATGTTTTTGTCAAATGGCTTTAAGGTAAAAATGTAAGAAGATCATCTAAAGTTTTAGAAAGGCACATAGTTGAGTGAGGAACTCTTTAAGGTAAAGGAACAAGAACAAAGCAGCTCAATTATTTCTAGCTTACACACTTTTCTTGCTAGGATTGGTTGATAACTTAAGGTGATGATTAATTCCTTACACCCATTTCTGCCCTCAGTCTCCTGATATTTAAAAACAAAACAAAACAGAACAACTATGATGAGTGGGCATGTACCCTAAAGGTTTAAAGTAGAGCTGACTGATTCTTTTTCATAATAAACATTTAGGATTGATTCCTTTAAGATTCCTTATAAGATTACCTTTCAAGATAAGTAACAAAGTAGTTGGTCCTTTCTTTGTAACTGGAAAATGCAGCCTACCAGTAAAATACCTGACTGAGAAGAACATCTTGTTTGCCTACACAGTTAATCTATAACAAGTTGCTTGGGTATGAATGTACATGGATTCTTTGGATTATTTGTTTTTCACCTGTAATATGTAAAATGCTTAATCATCTAAGGGATATGGAAAACATGCTGTGTTTTACTTGTATTCATTATAATAATTCCCTTGAACAATAGAATGTAACCATATTGTGATTCCTATATTGCCTGAAAGATTTTGCTGGGGTATATAAACTGTAGAAAAAAGTATATAGCAGAAGAATAAAGAAGGAAACCATCAAGAGAGTGTATGAGCATCTCTTTCCCTGGTTCTCTCAGACGAAAAGTGTAGTAGGTGCTGACTCTGTGGATTTCTTTCCAGCCCTGTGGTGCTGGCCCCCAGGCAGCAATACCCTGTATATAGATACATTGTATAATGAATGCATGTTAAGTAAATGGAATTTGTGTTATATGGCACAGATGCCACCATTATCCTAATTTTATAGCTATTGAGTCCAAGGCAAAGAAAGGTAATGAGCTTCTCTGGGTATTGGTTTGTGAGTCAGTGTTAGAACCAGGAAGCATTGAGTACTTTGACTACAGAGGTTATATTATCCAAAGTGGTCTGTTTCCTTCAAGGTAAGACACAAAGATTGTGCAGGTTCTTGTCATGGTGTGGAGCTTATTCCCATCAATATTATTTGAAAAGAAGAGACTTATTTCTATCTCCTTTGACAGTCCATTAGATACTGGGCATGATAAATGCTGCCTTCTTTCTCAATTGAGCCCATATAGTGCTGAACATTTTCATGTACTTGTCACTAAAGAATTACAGAATGTATTCTAGACATGATTAATTCATTAATCTTAACAAAACCAAGGCAAAGTTAGTAAATTAATTATCCTTGTTTTACAGCAAACACCTGAGGTATACAAGGGCACAGAGTGTATCTGCGGCAAGAACTCACAGTGGTCTCTCTTTCCTTCGTCGTCCTCAGGAAGTCATTAGAGAAATTTTCTGTCTGTGCAGTAGCACAGACCTTAAACTAGGTATCTGTTCCATTTATAACTAAATACCATAAATTGAAATTAAAAATCAAATGCAAGTTTAATTTATAACATCTATTCATTGAATTAAATCTGAAAAAGTTATGAAATGGGAATTAATACATTCTATAGTTTTGCCAATGATGTGTTTACCACATTGAATGAACACTGTCACATGATGATAGCTGAATGATTTCTTTATTTTCATTACTGAATGTAATTTCAATACAATCATGAAGGTTATTGATAAGGATTGTTACAATAGCACAAAGGAAATGGTGAGGTGATTTAGTGTGTGAGTCACAATCCTTCAGTCCTAGACCAAAATTTGAGCTCTATTAAATATTATGATTTGGGTACCTAAACAAATACTTTAAGTCTATTAATTTTGTTTGTCTTTTTCATCATGGAAATAGAGGTGGTAATGGTATCCATTAGAGGATTCTTTTGAGTATCACCAGCATAGTGTGTTTTCAAGACTTGTATTCAGTCAGCTCTTTGGAATAAATAATACCATTATACTTTTATCACATCACTTTTACCATTATTATAACTGAAGTGAGTGCTTATGATTATTTCACATAGACAGACTATAAAATTACAGTTCACTATTTGTAGGAACTGTTTTCTAAAATGTTGCTGCTCTAGAAGCAAGAGAGGAAGACATGCAGGGAGCAAGTTACCTTCCATTAAATGGAAACATCCATTTACTTTCACTCACATGCTTTGCATAAGCTATGAATATCTTAATGCAGCCAAACTTACTATTGGATTGTTAATAATATTCACCATTTACTCTGAGTAACCCTGCTCATATCAAGGTCCAAAGCTCATGTTTATTTATAGTTATTTTTATTAATTATTTTTCCAATTTTAAGTAATGTTTTTCATCTGTTTAAACTTGTAGGGTCTTTCATTTTAAAATCAAACTTGTTCTTGAGAATAGTAGAACAGAAACCAATTCAGGCTAGATTTGTGGTAAGAATCTAGAGAAACTGACTCCAAATTGTAGGAGATCATATGAGACCTTACAGTGATGAAATCCTTGCCCAACAACTCTCTCTCACATTACGTGTGCATGGATTGTGTGCTTCTGCTCTTGGGTTTCAGTCATCTTTGTGAAGCCAGTGTAACAGGCCCTTAAAACTTAGTAGATCCGATAGGCCTTAGTATACTGACTCCATCATGGAAGTACCATTCAGGCCCTAGACTCAGCACACAGACAGCACCACTTGCCAAAATGAAAACAAAGACCTAATTCCATCAAACTCCATAGTTCTGGGGAAGTCTCTAAATATACTAACCTTGTCTTTTTGGTTTCTGTAGTTCTGCTTCTGGCTAACTGTTCTTGTTAAGTGAAGTATATTGACCTAGGATATGTTTTTTGTGCTTAAAAGCTCACCCTGAAAGCTAGCCAAAGTGCTGTACCACATACTTGGTTGCCTTGCTCTGCCTTAACACAAGAGGAGGAACTTATTCCTACCAAAACTTGATATGCCATGCTTTGTTGACACCCATGGAAGTTATGCCCCTTTCTGAACAGAAACTAGAAACAAAGAGGAGCAGATAGGGGTTCAGGGGTAGGTGAGGTGAGGGGATGGGAGGAGAGAAGAGAGGAAACCAGTCAGATGTAAAATAAATGAATACATTTAATTGATAATAATAATAATAACAACAACAATAATAATAATCACACCCCGAGAAAGGCTTGGGACTACACCAGGATCCCTCATACCCAGTGTAGTCACTGGCTGGCTAATAAGGACTTTTTATTGGCTTAAACCCATGTCTGAGCAGAGCAGTACTAGCTGGTGGATACCTCACAACCCCAGCTTTCTCAGAAAGAGTCAGGTTTCATGAGCCCCCCCTCCTTTACATTTCAAGTAGCTGTGTGTTATTATTTCTTGTAATTTTGTCTGACATCTGCAATCTTTCAGTCTCAGCATGCAGTACCATATAACTTTTAAGTACCTTGACATTTCCGAGAAACAGCTACAGATCAAATGTTAGTATTACCCACAAATTTTGATATTGAACCCTAATTCCAAATGTGATATCATTAAAAGGTGGGAAGCACTAGAAAGAACAGTTTTGGGATGTAGTTAGATTTAGACAAGGTCATGTATGTGGAACCACCATAAGAAGTCAGAACACTAACTCTTCCCTCTGTCTCCCTCCCTCTCCTGGCCTCTGCTATAGTGAGAAGATAGTTGTCTATGCTCCAGTGTCCAGGAACACAGAGGAGGAAGGTTACAAGAACTTTAACCAAGATGGAATCCTCATGAGACTTCTCACCTATAGGACCAGAAACATTTATTAGAAATAAATACTTATTTAAGCTACAGAATCTGTGGGATCCTATTTAAGCATCCTGAAAACATATAATGACCATTACCATCAAACTTCATGTTACATTCTGCAGGACCCAGTGCCAGAACAGCCCCATGTGCCTGCACTATTACTAATCTAGTATATGCTGTAGGAATTGGAAAAAACATACATGATTACAAGCAGTTTTTTTTAATTGGATAAAAGGAATGCTTACTCAAATGATTAGTAAAAACTGGTTGTTTTACAGTGAAAACTTGGTCTATTATGGTAGGTTGACTTGTACCATGTCAAATATGTGCAAGTCCTAATGTTTGCTGACTTTCCCCATGACCTTATTTTAAATAGGTCCATGCAGATATAATTAGGGGATCACCCAATGACAGAGAAATGGATGAGATCTACATGAACAGCCTGGACATGAGTGGAAGCAATGAAGGGCGAGGGTCGAGGGAAAGAGAGCGGGAGATCCCAGCTGGATCAAGAAAAGAGAGGGAGAACAAGGAATAGGAGACCATGGTAAATGAAGACCACATGAGAAAAGGAAGAAACAAAGTGCTAGAGAGGCCCACAGAAATCCACAAAGATACCCCCACAAAAGACTGCTGGCAATGGTCGAGAGACAGCCGGGACTGACCTACTCTGGTGATGGGATGGCCAAACACCCTAATAGTTGTGCCAGAAACCCCATCCAAGTACTGAGGAATCTAGATGCAGACATCCATGGCTAGGCCTCGGGTGGAGCGCTGGGAGTCTAATTAGCAAGAAAGAGGAGGGTTTATATGAGCGAGAATTGTTGAAACCAAGGTTGGATAAAGCACAGGGACAGGTAGCCAGACGAATGGAAGCGCATGAACTATGAACCAAGGGCTGAGGGCCCCCCAGCTGGATCAAGCCCTCTGAATGGGTGGGACAGTTGATTGGCTTGGTCTGTTTGGGAGGCATCTCGGCAGTGGTACCAGGTCCTGGGCTCGCTGCATGAGATGGCTGTTTGAAGCCTGGGACTTGTGCGGGGACGCTTGGCTCAGTCTGGGAGGGGGGGGACTGGACCTGCCTGGACTGGGTCTATCAGGTCGATCTCAGTCCTCGGGGGAGACCTTGCTCTGGAGGTGGTGGGAGGGGGGGTGGGCTGGGGGGAAGGGGAGAGGGGCAGGAAGGGGGAGAGAGCAGGGAAATCTGTGGCTGTTATGTGGAACTGAATGGTATTGTAAAATAAAATAAATAAAATTAAAAAAATTAAAAAAAAAGAATCTTAACACAAATGTATCCTGAGAGTCAGCCCTTAATTCAGTAACTAATGTTTTTATAAGAAAGAATGAGGAAACTTTGAGACAATGAAAGGCCATACATACAGTAAAGCAGGGAAATAGAATTACTTAGGTGTGGTTCTCCTTCCTCAGGGATTGTCAGAGAAAGGGGAGGGAGCAGAAGAGAATGAGCAGAGTTGGATGGCGTGTGGGTTGATGGAGATAGCTTTTTGGGAGACAGCTTAAGTGAGTCACCTCAACTTTATTCCAGATTACAGGGGATATATAGGATTGGGGTGATAGCTGGGGCAAACCCTAATTTGCGTTAGGTGGCATGCTCCTATTATATAGCTGGATGAGTGCCAGCACCACCCCATGAAAATAGCTAGAGCATGTTACCTAAGTACTGTGGGCAGCAGGGGAAGAACATTTTCAGAGAACTGTCTCAGGGGTCATCTTTGAGATAAGTCAGACCTCCAGGCCTAGAGACATCCTCCAGATAAGACTAGGAAGACAGCAGAAAACACCCCGCCCCCTCTGCGAGGGGGGATGGGCGTTCTCCATGTTGTGCCAAGCCCAGGGAGAGCTGCTAAGCTATGATAGGCTGCATCCTCTGACCAGCGGGGCTTCCCAACATATAGGTACAACTAAGTGTTACCAAGATTCACCAAAAGTTGCCGGGCGGTGGTGGCACACGCCTTTAATCCCAGCACTTGGGAGGCAGAGCCAGGCGGATCTCTGTGAGTTCGAGGCCAGCCTGGTCTACCAAGTGAGTTCCAGGAGAGGCGCAAAGCTACACAGAGAAACCCTGTCTCGAAAAACCAAAAAAAAAAAAAAAGCAAAGAAAGACTTCTCCAAGAGCTCAGAAGAAGTGCAGCCTTGAGGGGATTCTTTCCTTTCAGAAACGTGAACGAATAAATTTCTGTTGTTTAAAGCCACCAATTTTATAGTAACTTGTTGAGACTCTGAGAGGAAATGAAATGAATACAATAGCCTTTTAATCTGAGATCCTGAATATTTCCTCACCATGCTCATAATCAATGAGTAAAATATATCTAAAGTTAAATATTTACTTTATATTATATAGGCATGTAGAATTTGTTTAGTTAAAGGTAACTTTTCTAGATCTTTATAAAATCTGAGAATAAGAATATTAGAAAACTCATTTATCTTTTTTGAATACAAAATACAAATAAAGTAATATTGATGTTAAGAATTCACTGGCAAGATAGCTAAGTGGTTAAAAGTACTTGCTCCTCCTGCAGAGGACCTGGGCTTGGTTCTCAGCACCACATAAGGCACTTCACAACTACCTGTAACTCCAGTTCCAGTTTGCATCAACATGCATGTGTGCATACACACTACACACAGAGACACACCCAAATTTAGCTGAAATAAATTTTTAAGAAAAAAAAGTCACCAACCAATAACTAAGACTGAGGACTTGAGGCACAAAGCTGACTAGTTGCATATCAATTATAAAGGGTTTGTGTACAGTCTGAGAAATCCTACAAAATTATTTGGTTCCTATTTTTAATTACACTTTTTATTTTGTTTGTGGGAAAGTTGTGTGTGTGTGTGTGTGTGTGTGTGTGTGTGTGTGTGTGTGTGTGTAAGATGAACATGTGGAGGGGTTTGTTCTCTCTTCCTGCCTCCTACCATGTGAGTCCCAGGAACTGATTTCAGCTCACCAGCTTAGTGGCGAGTGACTTTACTCTCTGGGCCATCTTGCCAGCTCCCTGTTTTCTCATTTTAACTCTGGAGCCAACACTCAGACTCAGATATACTGGAATAGAATTCTTAACATTTTCCAAGAGTGTCAGTGTCAGACCTGACTAACGTTCTTCCCTCTGCTGGGTCTTAATTTCTCCTGTGAAAACCAAGACAAAAGTAACAAAAATGAACAGTGCTCAGTGCTCAGTCTTCATAGTATATAATAATTATCAGGATAAAATAAAATGATCTGAGCTTGGCCCACCTAACTAGACATCAGTGTCTGCATATTACCGACGACATCTAAGATACTAGATTTACCAAACATTTTTTATTTTTAATAATTGTCTTTTATTCTTGTTAACCTTCATTATATTTTTATTTTGATTCATCATTGTGCTTTTTTAATTTTCACCAGGTTTACCATAACTTGTTTTATATTCTTGGAACTCTTAGGTACACACTAGCTGTAAACTGAATTGGTTTCAATCAAGAAGACGAAAATGTAGATAATGTTCACTAATTCTAAACAGACTTTTGAGGAGGACTCTGATTCAGCCAGTTTTTATTGAACCTACTAATCTTAAAAACTATAAAAAGATCCAGAAAAGGCCAGGTGGTGGCGGTGCACTCGGGAGGCACAGGCAGGTGGATCCCTGTGAGTTCAAGGCCAGCCTAGGCTACAGAATGAGTTCCAGGTAAGGCTCCAAAGCTACATAGAGAAACCTTGTCTCAAAACAAACAAACAAACAAAAACAACAACAACCAAAAGACTCAGAAAACAAGAGAGGAAGTAATGACTAATGGACTGGATTGACTAACCATCACTTGATCCAAATAGTTTCTGGAGGAGTTAATTACTCTAACAGAGTCAATATGTCACTATCATTACCTCCTCTTTGCTGATAGGGTAGAGACAGCTAGACTTCTGACTAATAATGTGAATTCTAAAAGTAAACATCAGTTTATTGTGCCATACTTAGGAGAAAATAGCTGTAGCATTGATTTAATCAATAAATTCTTGATTTTAGAGTAACCTGCCATTGGAATAAAACTGATGCATCCTTAACATTTACATCAATGGTATTAGCTAGGTAACTTAAACTAACATCCTGTCCACCTCTCAAGCACCTGTCATACATCTCTTTCATCATATCATCAAGCTGAAACAACAAAAATGTGATCCAAGAAGAAAAAGTTTCTGACAGTGGGACTTTGGTTCCTTCACAAGTTCATTAAAGAAGCATTGGAAATGTTTTAAAAGTTACTGTTAAATCCCAGCAAGGCCAAACAATGAACATTTACTCATCTAATGAAGAAATGTGAGGTCCACAGTTATAGAAGGACCTCAGTTAATTTCATGCAATTATTTCAGTTTGGAGCTTTACAAAGAAACTTAAACCAAACATAAAGTTTTCAAAATTGGTGCATAGAAAACAGATTTTCTGAATGGCCTTTTACAGTTCTGTTTAAAAGAGAAAATAAATTAGTAACAAAAAGCATGAAAACTCCAATTCTACCATATTGTACATAATATTTTTTCTAATTTTCTCCCAACATCTGTGCACTTGAAGCCATTCTCAAATATAATTATAACATTTTTAATAAAAATGTTAGTAACTGATTATGTAGTCTTAAATATATTAGTTTAACTGGTATAAATTTTCTAAATGTTTGACATTTGCTCTTATGGTATGTTTTGACAAGGCTTTTTTATTATCTGGATTTTTTTCCAATAGTTTTACGTTCCAGAAAATAAATAATAAGAATTTTAACATCCTTTAAAGCAGCACTGGTCAATACTAACCCCATGGTCCAGAAGATGGACAATGCAGCAGGGTGGGAATCAGATGGGAGAACAGTGCTTATTTGGAAACTGCTGCTTCCAGATCTTTCTAACTGCTTCCTTTCAAATGTGCAGGGGTGTGTTGTCACCTGGTCTTTATCAAGAGGGCGCCACAACAGAACTAATCCAGTGTAGACTTCCCACTTCCTATAGTCTTATTATTTTAGTTACTCTAAAATCAAGACCATGGGCTTAGTACTGATCAGTGCTGCTTTAAAGGATGTTAGAATTCTTATTATTTATTTTCTGGAACATAAAACTATTGGAAAAAATCCAGATAATGAAAAAGCCTTGTCAAGAACTGTAAGGTTCTTCTAGACCGAAACAGCAGCTAGAGACATTTAGGGGATAAAGGTAATGTCTTCCCCCAGAATTCATCCTCAGATCATAAGGAGAGCATCTTTTAGATTTTGTGTGTGTGTGTGTGTGTGTGTGTGTGTGTGTGTGTGTGTGTACTGCATGTTGTAGATGTAACCATCTTATTAAATAAGAAACACAGAGCCAATACAGAGATGAAAGCCAAGAGGTCAGAGCAATAGCTAAGAGCTAAAAACCTTACCCTTCACTGTCGCTGTACCTCTCTGAAAAAGAGCTACTTCCTGTATGTTTATCTTTATAAAGACTTTCTGTTCTGCCTTCTCATTGGTTGTAAACTCAACCACATGACTGCCTCGTCACTGCCTGTCTGTACAGACCCCCAGGTCTTCTATGGTTGGTATTGAGATTAAAGGTGTGTGTCTCCATGCTAGCTGTATCCTTGAACACACAGAGATCCACCTAGCTCTGCCTCCCAAGAGCTGGGATTAAAGGCGTGCACCACCACTGCCTAGCTTCTGTGATGGCTTGCTATTAGCTCTGACCCCCAGGCAACTTTATTTATTAACATACAAATAAAATCACATTTCAGTACAAATAAAATATCACCATAGTATGTATATGTGTGTGAGTATGTGTGTGTGTGTATGTGTGTGTGTGTGTGTGTATGGGTGTATATTGTGTATATGTGTGTATGGGTATATATTGTGTATATTTGTGAGTGTGTGTGTGTGTAAATGTGTGTGAGGGAGTATATTGTGTGTATTGTAAGTGTATGTGTGTGTCTGTATGTGTTTGTGTGTGTGCACGAGTGTATGTGTGTGTGTGAGAGTGTGTGTATGTGTATGTGAAATGTGTGTATATGTGTGAGTGTGTGTGTGAGAGAGAGTGTGCATGAGAGAGGGAGAATTTTAGTGTGATCTGCTCTCTGTAGAAACCTCATTCTGTTCACTGAGCTCCTCTCACAGCCTTATGAATGCTTTGCTCGGGGAAGAAGCTGCCAGATTCCTCAGAGGATGTTCTGTGCTATCTTGTTGGCATCTTGTTGTCCTAAAAGCTCCTAAGCCAACGGCCATCTAAAGGACAGATACACACCAATCAGGCAGGTGCTACCTTAAGAAGCACAGATCATAGATTCAGATATGACTCATAATATCTCTGTAAGATTTTAAATACCTTTGAACAGCTAATTTACCCATCCTACTGAAAACCCTAATTTCACAACTGAAACACAAATCCTGGAATTCACTGATGCTAAATGAAAAAAAGTGTTTTATAAATAAAATCTGTATTAGTCTAAATTAAAAATGTAGTTTAAAACAACTGTTTCAGGTGTGTGTCCTTTTAAGCAATTACTAACTGTAGCCCACAACTGCTTTAATAAAAATTAAAGTTTATTAAATATCTTTATTTTTAAATAGATACCTAATACAAACTAGTTTATTAACATTTTCCCCCAATGCTCTGAACAAAGGGTATACATTCATTTACTTAGAAGGCATAAGTTCAAAAGATTATTGCTAGCATGATGATTATTATCAATGATAGTATATTGTATTCTTGCAATAAGAAAATAGATATTCTGAGTTTGAAACTATAGGAGGAAAAGAGAGAGGGGGTAAGAAGTGTGTGTGTGTGTGTGTGTGTGTGTGTGTTTAACACAAAACAAACAAAAACTATGCCAGATATCTTAGCTTATTCATCATCTGCTGCTATAATAAAACTACCTAGGGCTAAGTGATTTGCAAAGGAATGAGTCAAAGCTCTGTGTAAAAGCCTGATGCTGACATCATAGCAGAAGGCGCGCCTAAATGACAGAGAATGGAGGGAGGCTCACCTGCTCTGTAACAACCTGAATCTAGTCAAGCAGACCCCAGTGCACTCTCTGGAGTCTACACTCTAATATATTATCTTAAAAAAGACATTCTTTAAGGACGTCAGTGCCCTGTGATTTCATCATCTTTTATTAAGGTCAATGTTTTAATGTCCTGATGTCTTTTAATGCCATAATATTGGGAACAAAGCTTTCAGCACACGAGCTTTTAGGAGGCAAATAAACCCAAACGATAGATTGAAGTGATGTTAATTATTTCAATCTAACTATTCCACAGTGTATATATGATTAATTTATAACACGTAGCATACAATATGCATTTTCACATATAATTTTACCTACTTAAATGAAATAAAATGTCATAAAATTAAAATAAGCAGCAGAACAAATAATTTCTTCTAAAAAAAGTTTATCAAGTAAAACATGTATTCAGGTTGAAGCTGCTGTCTTTGTGCTCCTTGCTTTAAAAAAAAGTATAAAAGTAATTTTTAGCTGCTTTACAATGACAATGAAAGATGCAATATGCTAGAATGAATAATGTGAGTTTTGAATCATTGCCAGCCCTTTTCTGATTGAGGAGTCAAATTTTAAGCGTATAGGAAAAAATCAAGTCTATCCTGACACAAAAGAAAGAATAGTAGAGAAGAAAGGCATCAAATACTAAAACTCTTTTCAATTCACAATTTCACAATTCTGCAGCCACTACCTCTCTTGTCTGGGGATGAGGTGTGGAGCTGATTCACAGCAACCGATCTGTTAGGTGTGTCTGAGCATCTTGGCAGCAAGAGGGCCCTTGTGTGTGATCACTTCTCACACATCGCCTCTCTATAGTATCCATACAGCCGTATTCAAAATCTTAAAAAGGTCACATCACTAACTATTCAGTTATGACCACTAGAAGTAATAATACTAAGTTTGATGATAATGCTCTGCAACCTTTTCACCTTGTTCTGTTTGATGCAGTGCTGGACACTGAACTCAAGTCCCTTTGGAAGGCTATACCACTAAGATACATCCTCAGCACAACTTAATTGTATTAAACAATGAACACAATAAATATTTAAAGGTATTCTCAACACAGAGAACTCTGGAAAAAAAAGATGAGAGGTGAAAGACTGGGACATTAAACAGTTTATCATCCTCTACCTGCTTTCAATTCTTCCTGTGATCCTTCCTGTAGATCCAAACTTCAATCTTCTCTCACATGCCATTTGTGAAGCACATCTCCCCACCCATTTCTTCAGTTTTCAACTATTCCTTAGTTGACTCTTCTATCTTTTTTGCACCAAGACTCATGTTCTCATCAATTTTCTCAGTGGATCATCTCACCACCTTAATCATTCTTTAACTGTCATTTCTCTAAGCATACTTTTAAAAATATTTTTGAGATTATATTCCAATTTGATTTTCATGGCTTAGCCAGTGTCATGGCTACACAGTTCAATACATGTGTTAAAAAAAAAATCACAGAGCTGTATATCCAAAAGGGTAGATTTAGACATTGGAAGTGTGACTAAATAAACCTGACATTAAACATGAGCTTTTCTCTAAAAAGTCCTATTTTTAGTTTCATTCACATCTATCTGATTCCACAAATGAAAGAGAGGAAAGGAGGAAATAAAAAGGTACGTTTAGGTTTGGGGAAGATTATTGAAATAGTATGTTTCATGTAGTCTTCCCTTAAGGATTCATCAGTAGATGGTCAAAGGATAATCAATTAACAAGTTGGAGAAATATACTTCCAAGTCAGATTGTTTATTGGTTGAAAATATTACTAGACTCAAGAGCCCAAGAATCCTAGTGGATCTGAGGCAAACTGAGATCAGTAACTTTAGCAGAAGTCTAATATTAGAATTTGTCTTTAATATATGTCTAATATTATAATTTGTCTTTAATATATATCTTGGCTGAGTTTAAATTATAACAGGCCATGCTAATGCAACCAAGGTTTCCAGGTTTATGAAGATAAAATGTCAAGTAACACCTAGGAACATTACATCTGTTCACATGTGTGTCCCTCACTGATGATGTCATAGTATTGGAATTACTGGTATTCCATATTTGAGAGAACTGTAGCAGTTGTACAGTGATAGTCTCACCACTTCCTTTTACTTGGTGTAAGTGAATATTACACTTCTGTAGCATTCATTTACTTCCTCTGTGCTTGTATCTAATAGTACGCTGCTTACTTCCAGATTATACTGTCAGTTGACTACATTTTTTCCAATAGTAAGGCACCCATCCAAAGAAAGAAATGTTAATATTTCCAGTAACTGCAAGTTTTTATTAACATGGGTGAATTATATGTGGTAATAGGGTTCAGTGTGGTATTTCCATGCAGGCATACAACCTATACTGATTAAATACAACCTTCATTTTTTCACTTTTCTCTCCCTACTTTCAATCTAGTAACCACTACTCTTCATTCAGATCTATATAGTTTTGTTTCCACATATAAGAGAGTTTGCCATGATTATCTTTCTGTTACTGGCTATGTCTTCCAGTTCCATCTGCTTTAGTTTAAATGACAGCATTTCATTTTTTTTCATTGTAAATGTCTTTGTTAGAGCTACCATTGCTATGATGAAACACCATGACCAAAGAAACTTGGGGAGGAAAAGCTTTATTTGCTTTACACTTCCATATCACAGTTCAGCATCATAGGACGTCAGAACAGGAACTCAAGCAGGACAGAGAACTGGAGGCAGAAACTGATGCTGAAGTCATGCAGTAGTGTTGATTGCTGGCTTCCTACTGTGGCTTGCTCAGCCTGCTTTAATATGGAACCCAGGACCACCAGCCTAGGAATAACCCCACCCACAATGTGTTAAGACCTCCCACATCAATCACTAATTAAGAAAATGCTCTGAAGTCTTGTCTGCAGCCCAGTCTTATGAAGGCATTTTCTCAAATGAGGCTCCCTCCTCTTAGATGACTCTAGCCTATGTCAAGTTGACATAAAATTATCCAGCACAATATACTAAAAAAAAAAAAAAAACAACTTCAAAATAGATTTTTCCAAAACAAACAAACATAGCTCAGAGACTTAGAAGGTACTTGCTGTGGATATCTCTCTATATAAATAAAACACTGATGGCCAGTGACCAGACAGGAAGTATAGGCGGGACAAGGAGAGAGGAGAATTGGGGAAACAGGAAGAAGCAGGGAGAGACACTAAAGCCACCGCCAGGACAAGCAGCATGTAAAGATGCCAGTAAGCCACCAGCCATGTGGCAAGGTATAGATTTATAAAAATGGGTTAATTTAAGATATAAGAACAGTTAACAAGAAGCCTGTCACGGCCATACAGTTTATAAGTAATATAAGTGTCTGAGTGATTATTTTATATGTGGATTGTGGGACTGCGGGGCTTGGTGGAACCTGGAGAGAAGCCCTCCAGCAACAAATGGTGCCCAACAGCTCGAGTTTCCACCTTAAACCTGAAATATTTAATAACCAATTCTAAACAGAGCCAAAACCAGGTTCCTGCTTCTTGTCATAATTATAGATGTATGTGCTGTACCCACCTTTTTATATATAGTGCTAGCAATACAAACTCGGGCCTTTATGCTTATGTGGTCTGACTGAGACATTACCGCAACCTCCCCTATTGACAATTGACAAATTGCCCCAAAAGTTAGTGGCTTTAATCAATAATCATCTTATTAGCTCATATAATAGTAATTAAGATCTTTAGTTCAATGACAGTAACTATTCTTCTACTTAAAGATTATTTAACCAGTCTCAGATGGCTGAAGCTAGGCTAAGCTAGATGCTCCAAGAAGGCTTTGCTTACATCAATGGCTACTAAAGGTTTGGCTACACTGATGACTTTACGTATCTTAGGCATTTCTACAGAATGATGGTGGCAGGATAATAGTTCTTCTTAGCAGGGCCTCTGATTTCCAGGTGTTTTACACAGAGACTGTAGACTTTTGAAACCCCAATCTAGGAATTTTGTAGTTGCTTCTGCATTATGTTGGTCAAAACAGGCACAGGGGCACCTCAGATTCCAGGAGAGAAGATAAAGACTGGATAACCACTGAAGTAGAGGGGAAAACAATCATATTGGAAAACAGCAGGTAAGACCACAAGTATTTTATGGACAGTATTAAAAAAGAAAATCCTCTGTCTCAGTCCACAAAAACTTACCTTGCTCCTGTGAAATATATTCACCCCTTTCTCCTAAAACTGCACTCACTATATTACAGTATTAGGCCTGACATGCAGAATAAGATTTAACTATCTAAATCAGGTTCAGAAGAGAAAGTTTCATCAAACACAGTTCATCAGGTACAGCATCTTGGCATGGGGAATGCAACATTATATATTAGGTTATCATAAAGATGCTTCATATATTGTATTTATATCCATATATAACATAAATTAAGTGGTCTCATCTCACCTCTTTTTGAAATATCTTGTTCATTCAGCACAAACTAACTGTAGATAAAATGAAGTATGTTTTTCCTATATTTCAAATTACAATCCACTCATTAGGCAAAAGACACTTCTACAAATACTTTCAAGCTAAGATATCCTTTATTCCAAGTTATGACTGAGGTTTCCTATGCCCAAATCTTCACAAAACTTAGATGTCTTTAGTTAAAACTAGATCAAATAAATAACTTTTGAATTGTTCTGATATCTTAACAAAAGGTCTTCCAGGAAGACCTTGACTTAATTTTGACCTCAAAGACTTATCTTGAAGACAGCAGCTTACACTTGACCTCAACTCTGTGTCTACATCCCAATTTGGAGACTGTGCCACAGAAGAAGGTGGGAGTGATAAGGATTTATTTTCTAATCCATCATGGCCTCAATTAGAATTAATTTCTCCAAACTTTCATTGAATATAAAACATTCCCTTTTCTGTTGATTTTTCTCACTTTACTTATTACTTGGTAATTAAGTCAGGTTAGTTAACATTGTTGCTAGAACGCATTAGTCAGATCCACAAATTAATTGTCTTCCTTTCTACCTTACAAGGCACTCAAGGGAACAAACTATGTTGCCAATCATTCCACCCACAATTGAAATAAGCCATTCCTCCAGGCAGTTGCATCCATGGCTTTTACTATCTTTGATGAATCTTATCAATTCTAAAGCTCTTTCCTTTGTGATTCCTGACTCCAAGTGTCTACAAGTGACTCCATAGTAGTTGGACTAGAGGATTCTTCTGCAGGTTTTGTTTCCATTCCACTGTTTAAGAACTTTACTATGGTTCTAGTTGGGCTTACTCATTTTCTTTTTGTTTTAAATTTCAAAGCTTTAGTAAGATTTATGGACAGCCATTAAGTGAAGTCTATGCAAACCAGTATATCTGACATGAAGAGAGCTTGCACAGTCACACTGAACTAGCTGTACTTTCTACAATAGCATCTATCTCAATGATAAGGACAGAAAGTGCACATACAAGAAGCAAACTAGTGGAGTGGAAAAAGCATTTCATATTCTTAAAAATCATTTTATTGTCCTAATTAGCATATATACATAAACATAAATCAGTCTCAATTTGAAACATCTAATTTATGGGTAAGTACATTATATGAAAGCTCCAAATATTTCATCTTTAAGTAGAATGCTTAACATACTGATACATTTTATTATTTTCCAATTGCTCATTTACAATATTGAGTGGATAATGATTTGGAAAACATCCAGCATCTTAATGGAAACATATACCAGAGTTCTGCCTATAAAGAAGAATTCATACTGGCAAATTTAGAGCTCAAGATGAAGAGAAAAGGGAAAATGGGGAGAGGAAGAAGGAGAAATGGGAGGAGGAAAGATAAATGAGAGAATGGGAGGGCAGACTTTGAAATATATGGGCAGGTCTGTCATTGTCTTCTACATAATTTTGAGAAAAACTAATAATTGTGCTGTGTAGTTCAATAAAATTAATTCTTTGTAGCACTCTTTCATTTCATTATTTATTTTTTTAATCTATTTTTATTTATTTGTTAATTTTGAGAAAGAGCCTCACTGTGCAACTCAGGCTGCTCTAAATAAAACTCATCCTGTAGACCTCACTCTTGTGATTCTCCTCTTATTATCTTAATTGCTAGGATTATAGGCATGAGCTATAATATCCAGCGGCAACTATGTTTTTAATCTTACCTTGAAATAGTGTGAAACACATTAAGAGAAACATGGTTGACCTTGGTGGATATATCATCAAATGTTTTAGTATCTTTAATATGTTTGAAAAAGAAATGGAATTCACAAGAAATCTGTTTGGGCACCTAAACCCATGTGCATTAAAACATAAGAAAAAATAGGTTATGATTCCAATTTGTGGTTGAACATTCAGGATTTCATGTGGTTATTAAGGATACCACAGTATCTATTAAACACTGACCTTTGCCACAGAAACTTGACATTAACTGTTCTCATCAGGAAACAGACACAGAAAGAAAGCCTCTGCTTTCTGTTAGATACACACAGAATATTGAGCTGATCAAGTCATGTTTGGTATAGCTATCCAAATATAGACTGTGGAAAAACATGATAAATTATGGTTAAAAGGGGAAGGCTAATTGATATTAATTAAGTGGTTTAAAATTTAATTTCAATTAAATCATTCTTAATGAGCTTCCTGGTGATTTAGCAATCTTCCTTTTGTTTATCATATTACTGTAAGAAAACCATAATGATACAGGAAAAATATAGCATAAGGAAAATCACATATTCTGATTGAAATTGAGTATACACTCATTTTTTCTGCTTTAAAATCTTTAACAATAAACTGGGAATCTACCCATTTTCTATTATACTCCACTGTGTTTTAAGGTAGGTATAGAAATAAAATTATTCTGTTCTTATAAATATTAAGTGACATATCCAGCATTATTATCTCCATTTTACATACAAGAACACTGATAAATGGAGAAATAAAAAACATGCCAGTATTCACACAGACTTCCAAAGATTTTTAACTATAAGGTGTCTTCACAAACAAGGCTCACCCTCAAGTGGTCTCTGGTCTCCTTGATGACAAGCCTTCCCTTCTCCTAAATCATTGCCTGTCATCAAGCTAAATTATTCTAGTGTTTGAACAAGCAACCTCTTCCTCAATTTTATCACTATTTCTTCCTCCATTTCGGCATCAATTTCCTTGAAAATACATGGAAAATTGTCTTTTTTGTACAAGTTATGTACATTGATTCCTACTTTTTGTGGCTTCTTCTCCTGTGTCCTCTCAGAATAATCTATGGTTATCTCTAAATTTTACATTTACTCAATTGTATGGTATCATTGATTACTAAACTCTTTAAGCCTAACATCAGTTTTGAGTATTAAAAAGACATGTTACATAATATGTACATGTCAGCTATAATAAACTTTTTTCAGAAACTTAAATATGTATTAAACCTATCTACCATCCCCACACATGCACACACACACACACACACACACACACACACACACACACACACAGCAGATCATGCTACAACACAAGCTCATAGTGCCTGTTTAATAATATTTATTGAGTAAGTAAGTGAAAGGGAAACATTATTTTTGCTTTTAACTTTCAATAATTATAATAATCTTGAATAAATAATTTTAAAGTAAAATGACATCAAATGGATTTCATTCACATATTAGCAACTTCCAATTATAATATGAGTGATAATCACACAATTTCCTTCTTTTTTTTGAAACAGGGTCTCTATATTATGTAGTGTTAGCTGTTCTAGAACTATGTAGACGAGGCTAGCCTTGAACTCACAGAGTTCACTTGCCTCTGCCTCCTGAATGCTGGGATTAAAGATGTGTGCCACCATGACTGGCATTATACAGTTCCTTCTTACATTCAAATACATTAGAATGAGGTAAATAGTAGAAAACTCAAAAAGATTTGGGAAATATTTAGAAAAAAATTTTAAAAAAGGATAACATTGCTATTTTCCTGGGTGATTGTGAGAGGTAAATAATTTTGCTAATTCTTAAATGTAAACACAAACTTTAATTGTTATCTATCAAACATAAGTA
This sequence comes from Peromyscus leucopus, assembly GCF_004664715.2. Taxonomy (NCBI): domain Eukaryota; kingdom Metazoa; phylum Chordata; class Mammalia; order Rodentia; family Cricetidae; genus Peromyscus; species Peromyscus leucopus. Next base: position 57,520,132 of record NC_051085.1, read on the forward strand.
AGTGGAAAAAAGATAAAAGGAATGAGGGTTAAAAGCGTATAACTAGAATTCTGGGAGCAATGTGAGCTTAATGATTCCTTGGATAGTTTACCGTACAGAATATGTGTGGCTTGGAGAAACGCTAATACAGGAAACTGCTTCTTGATTGCACTAGCAGGCCCATTTATACAATCAGACATGTTTAAATGCTTCAATGCCTATGGCGAATATCTATGGCCTTCTGGGGAACAGAAATAATATCCAATGAATAAATATTCTCAAGAAAGACCTCCATATTCTAGGGAAACAGAAAAAGAAGAGACCGCCCTCAGAAAATGACAGCACACGATAAGGGATGCACACGACAGATCTTTCCCAATGTGCTGCATCCATTATGGTGACTTAACTGAGTCATCTCCCTCTAGCCCTTCAAAATGAAGAGATATTGGCAGTAGCTCGGATGACTCATAACCACAATAACACATTTCACAAACATCCTCCGGAGCATGAGCCACAATCTATGAGATAACAGCTATTATCCTGTAAGCCAAGAGCCCTTCAAAACAAAGATGCTAAAGCAAAAAGAAACTGTATTATACATAGCTCTCCTGGTTAATTCAGAATTGCTTATAAGTACCACTTTAGCTGCATAATTAATCAGTGCTTTATCCTTTGCATTTTAGTATCAAGTTAAGAAATCTTTCCATTTATTTTTATACTTTTCTGAAATATCTCCTTACATATTCTTTCCACTGTTTTTAAATTACAGTATTTTAATATATTTTTGATCCTGTGTGTCTTAGACATTTAAAGATGCTTTACACCTGGTCTTTGAATTTTCACTTCAATATTTAATATTTAATAAAAGTATTTATTCAAAATTAAAACAGTATCCTAGAGCCCAAAGACAGGATTGAATTATCTTAGCTGAAAATTATTAAAACATCTGTATAGTGCATCAAATGAATAGTCATCATGTTTATTTAAACAATCTAAAATATTATTTATTTCAAAATTCTGGAATTCTGAGGATTCTGCAATGAAAAAAAAAATACTTATTTATCTTTCCATAGACATAGACAAATCACCTGAGAGGAATAAAATTTCAGTAAGTCTAATGAACTGACACTTGGGTCAATTTGTTCCTGTGCAGTTTTAGACCTTGAAAATCAGATTTAATTTAAAATTATACAGTAGAATCATAGCACATATCAAACTAATCAAATTTATAAATGAAAGGGCCTATTTAAATTGTGACATTGGCAGGATAGAATCAATATATAACATAATAGCAATGTTAATTCTTACGTGAGAGTTACTTCTATGTCAGTTATTCTTCCAAATTTATCAATATTTGTAGTCTGGGAAGCTGACTTTTAGAGATAACATCTAAGGTTTCATTTGCTCCTGTATTTCTAGGGCAAATGCTATCCACTGATTCCAGAAGAGAAAGCAGAGTGAGAACATGGCTTTCTAAATAAGGACTTTTCAAAGATACCTGCTCCCAAGTTCCATAACAAGCCAATATTGTGCCTTACATGGTCAAAACACTTCAAAGATATGATTAAGTGATAGATTCTTTAGAAAGGGTTATTATTCTGTATTTTTCCCTCGGATTTAATATACTCACAAGGTTCTTGACATGAGGAATATGGAAGTATCAAACTCAGAATGAGAGAATTAAAGACAAAGTGATATGAGGTTAGAAAAAAAATCAGCCTTGATGCAATGGGGCGGGGCTTGGTCCTGCCTCACCTTGGTATGCCAGACTTTGTTGACTCCCCAAGGAGGCCTTATACTCTCTCTGAGGAGTGGATAGGGGGTAGGGTGGAAGGATGTAGGGGGAGCCAGAGAAGGGAAGGGAAGGGAACAGGGGCTGTTATGTAAAATGAAAAAAAAAATTAAAAAAGAAAAGACAAAAACAAAACAAACCAACCAACCAAACAAACAAACAAGGAGCCTCTCCAAACATGTTGTCTCCTTGGAGACACTCACAACAAAAAGGAACAAAGGAAGAGAGAGGGACAGAGAGAGAGAGATAGAGAGAGAGAGAGAGAGAAATCAGAGAGATAGTGATGCAGATATTTGTAATATTGCAATGCCATGATTTTTAGTCCAATGAGACCCATGTAAGATTGTTTACCCCTGAGAATTAAAAGATAAACATATATTCTGTAAGCCATTTTAGTGTTCATTTGTTATAGCAACATTCCAAAACTTGGACATAAAATAAAAGCAAGCACTGTTTCTCTCAGCCCCATCCGGGTAGGATTAACACCAGGCGAATGATTTTTTATACTGAAGGTTACAGCTGTAATGAGCAGCCTTTTCCATTGCAGCTACTGCCTCTAGGACCCAGGGGCCACTCCACTCCCTCCCCTTCAGGCTTCAGGGCCACTCTGCACATTCTTTGCTTGTGTTTTTAAATTCAGCCCACACCTATTTAAGTAATCTATCAAACCACTCAGTTTGAGAATGTGAAATACTTTCTTCTAAGGCCAGGAAACTCTATAATATGCATCTACTTATTGAAACTGATTTTCCTAATTTTTAGTCTGTGCACTCTATTTCAATGTATATTTTGGCACTTTTTATCTGTTTTCAAAGCTATCTGTTCAAATTTGTTTATTCAGTATATATGTACTGATTGTCAATTATATGCCTGACCATAAATACTAGTCACTGGACATATAATACTGAGTGTACACAGTTAAAGAGTGTCTTACCAAGTTTATAGTTTTATGATAAAAGGGAGGCAGTAATGAATGACTCACAGTAAATATACTACTGTAGCTTTGATAAGTGTAGTGAGTGAGAAATGATGTAAGAGAGAATGAGTGAGTTTTTCTAGCTATGGAAGCTAGGGAAATCTTAGTTGAAGAAATGACATATAACTGAAGTATGAAAATGAAGAGGAAGTAAGACCATAACAGACAAAATAAAACATGTAATAAAATAGACTCCAATAGTATGAAACTGAATGTAGCAGATCCTACCTAGTGACAGACGCTTTAGCACAGCGAACAGAGCAAAGACTGTTATAGAAATTAGAAATGCAGACCATTCATAACTACTTTAATGAATTTCCTTAAACATAGTAGGTTAAATGCTATGTTATTGAATGACCTAAATAATAAATCCCATGATCTATTTTTATTTAGATCAATATTTTTGATGACATATATTCACACTTCAGAAAATATCAATTTTAGCAACCTAGAATGAAGTAGTGAGTTTCATTAAACAGCTAGAAATGGTTGCAAAGAATGACATTGGCTATGATATGAGACTAAATTATAATAGCAAAGTTTTCATTAGAGTTGCTAAATACATTGGCTGATACCATTAACAAAGATAGGAAGTAGTAGCAGAAAGCCAGTTTTAAGAGGAAATATCAACTGTGAATTGTGAATTTTCAGATTGCATGATTTACTTGAATGCATGAATTTGTAGCTTGGCCCCAGTAGAAGGCAAGTAAAAAATGAATCCAGAGAAATGTCCAAAAGAATTATTAATGGAGAGGTTACCTATTAAGAAGAATTTTCATTGTACCTTTGGTAAGTACCACATTTACCTTTGAATTGAAAAAAAAAAGGCAAATCTCCTAAGGAACAGGAAAGGTGTGGGCATAGATGTTAAGGGGAAAATCAGGAGGGTGGTATCATGGAAGAAATGGGAAGAGAAGGATGTAAATCCACCTGCTCTTTTGGTATTAAGGTCATTAGATAGAAAATTACTTAAGACATCATTTTCATATAGTTCTTTAGTTGTGAAAACAAGGTAAGTACAAAGATGTTAACAGTGATTTTTGTAGGTGTGCATTGCCATACATTTTTACTCTAACATAATGGTGTGTACACAGGAATGCTTTCATGTGAATGATACCGGCAAGGCATAAGCATGCTAGATTTTGTTGCTACTTTCCAAGAAGTCATTATAATGGATTTGATGTTTGTGCCACTCCAACTTCTATATTGAAATTCTAGCCCTAATATAACAGAGCTAAGATGTGGGGTTTATAGAGGCAGCCACTGAATTATGAGATCAGAGTCCTTTATGAATCATAGTAGTGCCCTTATTAAAGGAATAACACAGAGCACTCTCATATACTTTCCAACAGATGAGGACACAACCGTTTATAATATGGAAGAGGCCATTCATCATATCAAGCCCAAGCCCATGCTTGCATTCTTATTTCAGACTCCAGCATCTGGAATTATAAGAAATAAGCATCTGTTACTAGTACCCATCACAGAAGTACTGCTGTAATGAGAAGAAGACATGGCTGTCATCAGTCCAGAGTTTAGAAATAGTTAAGTTGTAGTGAAGACACAGGGTCTTTGTGGCTCTTATGTCCATGCTTTTAGAATCCCTCTAAACTCCCACTAGCTAGATAAGGCCCTACCCTGCAGTGTTAATGTTTTAAATTTATAAATATTCAACCTAAATTACCCCATCTATTTCATAAGTTTTTACAGTAAAAAAAATCTATAATATAGGCCTATTAATAACACAGTTCATAAATATAATTTAAAGAATCCCAAAATCATTGAGGAAGAGGGAATTTCTGCTTGAGAGAGTACAGAAAGGGTAAAGAAATCAGTCACATAATCATTCCACAGATCAGTCAGCTAGGTAATTTTTAAAATAAAAATCAAGGGGAAAGTATGTATAAGAATCCTGCCACATGCGTCTCTAGCCAAATTTCTTGATGTTTCCACAAGATCTTTTGGAACCTACTTTCTTGTTTTAATTTATTTTGTTGCCCATAATACTGGATCAGATTTACCCAGGTTGTCTCTACTATTTATATAAAAGAAGACTGAATTAATCCTTATAAACATTCTGTCACTAGCCAGGCAAATTTATCCTGAGGCTTGAGAAACACGAGAGTCATTGTGTCCATATGGAGAAATGAACAGTCCTCACTAGGGATGATTCCATCAGAATAAAAGTCAAATTGGCTGGAATGATCCCTTCTACTGCTGGTGCAGTAGAAGACCAACTGCACCCTTTAGGCCCACACATTCAGACTGGAAGAGAGAAAACTTGAAGCCTTGCCTCTGGTCAAAAGGAAGCTTTTTAGTTTATTTAAAAGAAGTGAAGATTAACAACTCAGAGTAGTTTAAAACACAACTTTAGGACTTCTGTTTTGAGCAGTATACTAAGATACACAGACACAAACTTCATTGTGGGCTGAAAATAGTTTCTTGTTACCTTCCCAGTCTGCAAGAAGCAGGTGATGGCAGGTCACACAGGAAAGGGCAAAGTGAGATGAGCGCGCAGCAACGGGAAGCTGAGGGAGGAGCATGTTATTTGTTTAATTAATTTTTTTTTTTTGGATTTTATTTTGTTTTTGTTTTTTGTTTTTGTTTTTAAGATAGGGTTTCTCTGTGTAGCCCTGGCTGTCCAGAAACTTGCTCTGTACCAGGGGGCCTTGAATTCAGAGATCCACCAGCCTCTGCCTCCTGAGTACTTAGATTAAGGGCATGTGCCATAACACCTGGATTTGTGTAATTAATTAATTCTGGTTTGGAATTTTTTTGACACACTCTTGCTGTGTAACCTAGATTGGCTCAAACTCACTGGCAATCCTTCCTTCAGCCCCTGCCTCCCAAGTGCTGAAACTACAACCATGCAAGAGAATGCCAGATTCATTATTTTTGAGGCAAGGAATGGAGAAAACAAACTAAGAAAATGAGACTTTTGCCTCCCCCCTCAAAACACAACTCTCACCTCAAATAGAATTAGCAGTGGTTTATTCTGGAGCCAAATTTGAGTGACCATGATCTAGGAACACAGATTTAGGTTATTCAAAATTCCATATTCCAAAATGGAAGCAGCTTCATGAAATTTTCATGGTAACAGAACAAAGTCATAAATCAAAGAATTATTAAAAATATAATATTGGACATATCAAAGAAATGGATTACAGCAAGGTTGGGGTGTCTTTTCTAAGGCCTTGGATGCTATCTAATAATATTCTCAACTTCTGGTTTGGTGGAAGCTAGTGGTCTGCTAAGTTCACAAGTTCCAAAGGTTTTTGTTTTTTTTTTTAAATCTATTAATCACAGGATGTTAGTTCCAACACAGAGGTGGGCAAAGAAAGGCTACTGGGGGAGTTAAAACTAGCCTCAAATAAGGTAATTAGGCTCTGGACTTGGAATCAGTCTTTTCAGTCAGTTACTTTCCAGGAATTCTCAATTACAGTACAAACCTATGATTGGGCAAATTGAATAATTCCAGGAGGCTCTTGGTTATAGGGATGACTTCCAGTATTCAGGTACCTAGTTTTATAGTACTTATAGCAAGTGAGGCAGTTCTGAATTCTAGAAGTCTGAGAAAAGAATGCGAGCATGACTGAAGATCCCAGGCTTGATTAGTTGGTGTTAACAAGGTCTATTGATAGCACTGTTGCCAGCTCTAGAATTGAGCTGACTCAGAGAGGAACAGCATTCTAGGTCTGCAAGTACTTGAGTGCCAGAGCATGCAGAATAAAGAGGGAGACATAAGTAACATAGAAAACAAAGAAAAGGAGCATTCTCTTTGTTTCAGCCCTCCCAAGAACATCTAAGAAGAAATGTACAGATTAGGATGAGGAATAGGATACATCATGGTGTCTATAGAACATGTTTAAAAGTAACTTCTGTGTCTACCTTCTCTTTGGGACTGAATTCATCAATTCCCAGCCATGCTGCTATTCCCTACCTCTATTCTTTACCTCCTCAATCTAGTGAGAATGGACCTCCAAGCTTAAATATTTGCCTTCTTTCTTCACACTACAGAATGCTATCAGAAAAAAATGCATTATAAATATAAATTGAACCGCATGTCCCTAAATTTTGTCAAGTTTTAGCGATAACATTTTCTTACAGTTTTAGTATCCATTCAACAACAACAAAAATGTCTTCTTTGTATGCTCTACATTGCCTCTCTTTTGTATTCACTGTCCAATCTAAGGCACTCCACTGTGTTGCTTGCCCCTTTAAGGACATTAGTACTGAAGTTGATCTTTTGGTTGTTTTCTTTTAGTGCCTCAGAATTATTCCAACTTTTTTTGCTATCACTCTTTCAGTTAAGAAGTCAGTTCTTAGGCTAACAGTTTATTTCTTTGAAAATAATCTTTTCTCTGTTTCTGTTCTTTTTTAAAATTCATATTCTCTTTACTTTTCAAAAATTTACCATGAAACTATATGGTTTATATTTATTTTTATTTATATTGATTTTAATACTATATAACTTTTAAAATATTTATCTTGAACTCTTTATTCTTGGAATATATTTACCTAGGTGTTCTCAAATATTGATTCTATGTGATCTTATTTCTCTAGAAGTCTGTTAAACTGATGTGACACATGTCTCTGATTTTTAGTTTCTCTTCCTTCTCAATTATTTGTGCCTATTTACTTCCTCCTAGTATTTTTTATTTTTATTTTTTTACTTTCTAATTTGCTATTAACATCATCAATAAAGCTATTTTTTTGTTATTTTCCTTGTCATTAAATGTACATGTATTTGTTTCATGAAGCTCCTGTATGGACTGTGCATGACACTGTGAAGTACCATAATTTAAAATTTTTAAAAATTTAACTGAAATTCCTATTTTTATTGGAATGCTAAGGTTCTGTAATGTCTATAAGGAAAACATCAGCTGTTAAGGGTAACTTTTGCTCTTGCAGAGGACCCATGTCACCTAATACTATTACTGGCACAGTCATGGGCCACTTCCACCATGTCTTCCCCACCATGATGTCCTTTGTCTCTTGAAACTATGAGTGAAACTAAATATCCACTCCATTGAGTTGCTTCTGTGGCATAGTTAGTCATAGCAAATTGCATGATAACCAGTGCAGAAAATTGGTCCCAAGAAAAGAAACCACTGGTGTGATAAAATTGATAATGTAGCTCATAAACCTTTGAAGCTGGTTTTCTGGAAGAACATGAAACGGTTTGTAACTGTGGGGTACAGAAACTCTAGAATCCTGTAAGCAGAGCTTAATGAGCTATTTTGATAGAAATGTAGGAAGACCAGAATGCTGGTAGAAATGTAGACAGTAAACACTGATCATGAGATTTCAGAGGGGAAAAACGGATTCTGTGAGGAGCTGGACTAAAGATCAATCATGTGAGATTCTGGCAAATCATCAAGCAACATCCTGCACATGTCCTTCCTGAAATTTTGAGTGAGGCTGCATTCAAGAGTAATAGACTAATTTGTTTGAAGAAGGAAATACCAAGACAGCATACTATTCAACCAATGTGTGGTTATTGTTCATTGAACTTAGCCAGATTTATCATGACAGAGAACAGAAAGAGCAAAAAGGTTGTGAAAAACATGAAGACTGACAAGAAAAGGTGTGGGGATATTTTATTTGTGCTCTAACAAATAAAGCTTGCCTGAGGGTCAGAGGACAAAGCCAGCCACTATATTAAACATAGAGGTCAGGCAGTGGTAGTACACACCTTTAATCCTAGCATTCAGAGGCACGGATTCTTATGGATCTCTGTGAGTTCAAGGCCACAGTGGGAACGGAGCCAGATGTGGTGGTACACATCTATAATCTGAGCACTAGTTAACCATAGAAGTCTGGAGGTCTGTACAGACAGATGGGAAGTGATAGAGCTGGGCAGAAAGAGGAAGTGATATAGCTGGGCAGAGAGAGGAGGTAAGATGGCAGAGCACAGAAAGGTATACAGGCGTGAGTATACAGGAAGTAGCTCTCTTGGGCTGAGGATTTCCTAGTGGTAAGAACTTGTGGCTGGCTTGTTCTATTCCTCTGATCCTTCAGCTTTCACCCCAATATCTGGCTCCAAGTTTTTTTTTTAATTAATAAAACCATTTAGCAATTTGTGTTACAAAAAGGAGCATCAATTTGGCTACTAAGAAGGTAGAAAAAAATGAATGCAGACAATGTTACTAATGAACTCACAGTCACTGTGGTTGCTGTGTAAAACCTGCACAAAATCAAGCCAATCAATATCCAGCATAGAGGGAGGAGGGGCTCATAAATGCCTACCTGAACTAATTGGGTGTTGAGAGTTGATGGCTTCTGCTGGAATGAGAGTCAGTTTTCTTACAGGATATGGCTCCTGGTAGGTCAACCACGCTCTGATCAACAGCTCTACACCCATGCGCATATGGGCAGCACAAATTGGAATCTGTGAGCTAAAAAAACAAGGAAAGGAAGAAGACATGAAGATGAGAGGAACTGGGGAGTAAATCCAGGAGAGGTTCTAGAGAGAAGCAGGGGAGAATATGATCAAAATACAGTGTATACACACACACACACACACACACACACACACACACACACACACACACACGAAATCCTCAAAGAATTAATAAATATTACATTTCAAGAAAACCACCTTGTGCAGAGTACTTTTCTTTCTTTCAAAGTCTAAAACTAAAGACAGCTGAAAGAAATGGAATAGTAAACTCTAAAATGGACTTTAGCGTTTCTAGAAGAAACTGTTCATGAATTTCACAAACCAGAAATGATTGATAGCTAACTGTATTTTATATTCTAAACTAAACCCAGGTTTTTCATGGTGAATTTTATGATAGCCAGCTAAATAGACTTTAAGAATGTTTCATTCATTTGCAACTCTCTTAAGATGGAGGGCAATCAGGGCATTCAGTAAATTTCTCTAGGTTAAAAACACTAACTTTTAACGCATTCAGCAGGAAAAGACTTTAGAATCTACTTCTGACTGTTGTTTAGAAAGTGAAGCAAAACCAGACTCTGCAGCAGAGAAATTATGTTATAGTTGTAGTTTTTCATAACTATAACATAATACAGTGGGATTTTCATTTATATAGAAAACTATGGGTGTGTAATATGTTTTATACTTGTTTTCATTTCTTTCTAATGGAAATAAATTAGGATCTGTTTGTCCTATACCCCTAAATAAATTTTTTCATACACATTTTAAACTCCTAACAGATGTATAACATAGTATAACCTCTCTCAGAGTTTCTTGTCTTACTATGGCACTTTGTTTACATCTCAGTTTCTTGGCTGAATTTCTTTATCTTGTTCTCCTGCTCTCTTTCCCTCGACCCTCACCCTTCATTGCTCCCACTCATGTCCAGGCTGTTCATGTAGATCTCATCCATTTCTCCGTGTCTTTCTTGGGGTCCTGTTTTCCAGGTAACCTTCCTGGTGATGTGAGTAGCAGTCCAGTCATCCTTGTTCCACATCTAGTATCCTCCTATGAGTGAGTACATACCATATTTGTCTTTCTGAGTCTGGGTTACCTCACTCAGGATGATTTTTTCTAGATCCATCCATTTGCCTGCAAACCTCATGATGCCATTGTTTTTCTCTGCTGAGTAGTATTCCATTGTGTATATGTGCCACAATTTATTTATCCATTCTTCAGTTGAAGGGCATCTAGGTTGTTTCCAGGTTTTGGCTATTACAAACAATGCTGATATGAACACAGCTGAGCAAGTGCTCTTGTGGTATGATTGAGCATTTCTTGGGTATATGCCCAAGAGTGGTATAGCTGGATCTTGGGGGAGATTGATTCCCAATTTTCTAAGAAAGCGCCATATTGATTTCCAAAGTGGTTGTACAAGCTTGCATTCCCACCAGCAGTGGAGGAGAGTTCCCCTAGTTCCACATCCTTTCCAGCATAAAGTGTCTTCAGTGTTTTTGATCTTAGCCATTCTGACAGGCGTAAGGTGGTATCACAGAGTCATTTTGATTTGCATTTCCCTGATGATTAGGGATGTTGAGCAATTCCTTAAATGTCTTTCAGCCATTTGAGTTCCCTCTGTTGAGAATTCTCTGTTTAGTTCTAAAGCCCATTTCTCAATTGGACTGTTGGTCGTTTTAATACCAAGGTGGCTGAGAAATTAATTTATATTACATGCATAGCACAAACTCACACAGCTGCAAAAACATGGAGCAGTTCTATATCCATTGAAATGAAATGATGTTCCCGTAGAAATCTCGTGAAAGTACAGATTAAGTAGCATATGATACAGTTTTCACTGTTTTTGCATGCATAAATATTGGGAGTGGAACTATTATCATTTGTGATAACTTGAAGTATTTGGCAATCTGGAAAGATATTCAAGAAATAAAAAAAAATGACTTTTTTATTATACAACTCCAAACAGAAAAAGTTAATTATTACTGACTATCTGGAAAATTGATATCATATAATAAAGTAAATATATTTTCCTGTTAATTAAAATTATCTTAATAAAAAATACAAGATGATTCCAAAACAAGCTACATAGAAGCATCTAAAATTCCATTTTACTTATAAGTAGTCTATAATCATTTTGAAAAAAAGAGTATCAAAATAAATCCAAGATGTTTAAAATTTTTTATTTTTATTACACTTAATTATTTTGTGTGCATTTGTTTGTGTGTGTGTGTGTGTGTGTGTGTGTGTGTGTGTGTGTGTAAGTACCATGGTGCATATCTGTGGAGGTCAGAGTATAAATTAAGGGAGTCTGTTCTCTTTCTGTTATGTAGGCCCCAGGGATCAAACTCAGGTCCTTAGGTTTGGTGACAACATTTACCCACTGAGAAATATTGCTGGTCTAATTTTCAATTATTGAATGTACCATTTTAGAAATTTCTAAAATTGTTATAACAACCAAGCTGAGGTGGATATAGGTCATTGTGTGGATTTTAATCGTTGTTATACAGGATTTTTTTTTTTACTGTTTATTTATAACAGTCAAATAAGATTAGACTCTGATATAAAAGAATTCAGACTCGATACCAATAGCTGAGGGGCCCCCAACTGGATCAGGCCCTCTGGATAAGTGAGACAGTTGATTAGCTTGATCTGTTTGGGAGGCATCCAGGCAGTGGGACTAGGACCTGTCCTCAGTGCATGAGCTGGCTGTTTGGAACCTGGGGCTTATACAGGGACGCTTGCCTCAGCCTGGGAGGAGGGGACTGGACCTGCCTGGACTGAATCAACCAAGTTGAACTCAATCCTCAAGGGAGTCTTTGCCATGGAGGAGATGGGAATGGGGGGTGGGCTGGGGGGAAGGGAGGGGCGGGGGGGGGGGAGAACAAAGGAATCCGTGGCTGATATGTAAAATTAAATTAAATTATAAAATAAAATTTTTTAAAAAATGCCATAGCCTCCAAGTGAAACTATCTTTTCCCTGAACCCAGGATACCTTCTGTATCTGAGTGATTAATGTACACATATGAAAAAAATTAATAAAATGGGGTACACTATCTCCTATATATACTCTTAAAGAAGCATTTTTGACAAAATTATAGCTTCTTTCTTCTTGTGGTTTTCTATCACAAATGGGCTAATTTGCTTACCATTTTTTAGCACAGTCTGTATCATAAATTAAGATCTAATTCCAGTAATAATTTACTCCTCCATGAACACACAATGCATGGGGAAAACAGCTTTGGCCCCTGAGCTTATATATATAATATTTCAGTGAAATACTTGCACTCAAGTAATAAAATACTATTATTTTACATTTTAATGTCAACTATATTATTCCTGTATGGCTAAATTCTTTTGCTAATATACTTTGCCCACCCTTTACTTAATATATTTAATGAGTATCTGGAAGTGTCTCTCCCAATGTGTGTATGTCTTCATCCTTTTCTGAGAGAAAATAGAAACTGTTCATGAATTTCACAAACCAGAAATGATTGATAGCTAACTGTATTTTATATTCTAAACTAAACCCAGGTTTTTCATGGTGAATTTTATGATAACCAGCTAAATAGACTTTTAAGAATGTTTCATTCATTTGCAACTCTCTTAAGATGGAGGACAATCAGGGCATTCAGTAAATTTCTCTAGGTTAAAAACACCAACTTTTAACGCATTCAGCAGGAAAAGACTTTAGAATCTACTTCTGACTGTTGTTTAGAAAGTGAAGCAAAACCAGATTATGCAGGCATAGAAATTATTAGTGAATAAAAAGAGATCGTCAACAGTGAAATGCACATGGTGAGGCAATCAATCCACCCTTCTCCCTTCTCCCTTCTCCCTTCCCATTGGCTCCTGACTGATGAAGTTCTCTGAGAGTTTCATAACTCCCTTCACAGCATGCTCATTAACCTCTCTTGAGAAACCTCCCCTAGTCCCTCTGCCTTCTCTTGCTCAACTTTGCTTTTCTCTCACTTATCACTTAATTTTTGCTCCTCTTCAGCATAAGTCCCACCGAAGCCCAGACACTCCTTTTATTGTGGTATTTCTAGTCCCTGAAGCTCTACCTGACAAAAAATATTATTTAAAAACATGAAAATTTAGTGAACAAGATGCTGAATAGAATTTTTAAGCTGATGCTTCAACATGGTCGAGAGCTATTTAATTTTTTTTTCATTGAAACTTTCTCTTGAAGTTATTGTAAGCCATAGAAATGCAAGTAAAAAGGGGCACAGTGGCAGGGAGAAGTGGTCAGTCTATGATGTTTGATTGGGATAAACTGCAAATTTTTCCTCTTTGATGAGTGTTGGTCTGCTTTCACACAAATCAATGTAAAAATCTCTCATAGAATCGATGTGATGTTTGAATCAGTTTCTGTATTCTGGGTTTATCAAGCATTTCTACTTAGAATCAACACACAACAAATAAAAGACTTTCATGTCCTAGCAACCTGCCACATATACAAAGAAGGGAGTAGAATGCAAGACGGTGGTAGCAGTTAGGGAAGTAGGATCTAAAATCGGGCTGCACCTCCTAGATTTAGTTGTTATTGAGAGTTTTGGAACTAATTCACTTAGCTTATTCACTTAGCTATCTTAACAGTGCCTCCTTCCTAGACTAGTGGGATGTTTTCACTGATTCAAAGACAAAGCATTTTATGTTCTTGGCACAAAGAAAGAGCTCAACAAATTAGGGACCTTAGTAGGTTTTTCTTTGTTTCCGAAGACCAGAGACTATGTCTTTCTTTTCAGCAAATTGTTATTGATTCATAGTTATTATGTATCACTGAATATTTTAAATATTCATTCCCAATCTTTACACTTTTGTAGACAAAAAAAGACTCAGAAAAAAATCATAAAGCAGTATACTCTCCCCCATTCATAGGCTGACCACTTTCAAAGGTTAAAGAAGTTTCTTTGTTGATGAATTCTCAGCCTCTGACACAGTGCTTGGTACACAGTACATACTCAATTGTTAGCTATTAGATTGATGAATGAACCTTAATGAACTACCAATATTTTACTAAATAAAATACTTTAATATGTAGTCTCTCTTTTCACATTATTCTAATAACTTTACATATTTAATAACATTTTATTATAATTGGTAATCCATATTAATTGTGTACATATTACTGGATTTCACTGTGACATTCCCATACAATATGATCTGGTTGTATATATCTACTAACTACTCTCTTTCTATTCTCTCTTCCTGAAAGTCCGTCTTTCTTCCATAGTTATCCATCTACTTCATTAATTTTATATTAAAAGTTCCTCATTTGGTACTGATCCTTATTCATTTGACTTATTTCATTTAATAGATTGATGTGTCATTCTACCCATTTTTTACAAATGTTAGGATTTTTATTCTTGTGAATGAGTAATAGTTTAGAATATGAAAATATACATATATGTGTGTGAGAGTATATAAATACATAATTTTTATTCATATATCCATAATAACCTAGAGCAATTGCATAGTTTTACACATAGTTTTATATATAGTACTTCAAAGCATGTACATAGATACTCATTATGAATGCTGATTTTGTTTTCTCCTGACACATACCCAGAAGTGGCAGAGATGTATCAAATGGCAGTTATAATCTTACTTGTTTGAGGAAGCTGTATAAACATTTCTTGTGGGAGCCCACAGTGACTCCAGCTTGTGGCTTGATTCCATCTCAACTCAAAGTCAGAGAGTCCAAGCTTGTCTTCGCTCCTTAAGTCAGGATAACAGGATGTTTGGCCAAAGGCGTGGTTACTCCTCAAGTCAGGATAATAGGATGCATGGCTAAAGGGCATGGCTGCCAAATGTCTTGAGAGTTAGGGAGGTGTTTCTGCTTGTTTGTTCCTTGACCCATGGTGTCCTTGAGAGGGGGAGGTCTTTTGCTGCCCTTGCTTTGGGTATAAAAATACTGTGAGAGATGAACTTGTGGCTGCTGTGGTATTGACTCAAAGCCCTCCTGAACCTAACCTGGGTCTCTATCTTTCCTTTTATGTCTCTGTTTTTCCTAGCTATTTTTTTAAATCAATCTTCACTCCCCTACTCAAGGCCATTTGACAGACTGAACAGGACCTGAAATTTTCTATAGTGGATATAGTAACTTATTTTCACAGTATGTAAAGATTTCTTTTCTCCCACTACTTTTTTTAATAATAGTAATTTTAAGTAAGATGGCGTCTCAAAGTGGTTTATTATATATTTCATCAATGGCTAAATATGTTGAACATAAACTTAAATTACTGATTATTTGTATTTGTTTCAAGAAGCATCTTTTCAGAATATTTGCCCATGTATTAATTGGATGATTTATTCTGTTAGTGATTTTTTGGTGTTCTTTATGCATTTTGAATACTTTTTTTATATTTTATATTTTTTATTTTACAATACTATTCAGTTCTACATAATAGCCACAGATTTCCTTGTTCTCCCCCTTCCTGACCCCCTCCCCTTCCCCCCAGCCCCCCCCCCATTCCCACCTCCTCCAGATCAAGGTCTCCCCCAAGGACTGGGATCGACCTGATAGACTCAGTCCAGGCAGGTCCAGTCCCCTCCTTCCAGATTGAGCCAAGCATCCCTGCATAAGTCCCAGGTTTCAAACAGCTAACTCATGCAATGAGCCCAGGACCTGGTACCACTGCCTAGATGCCTCCCAAACAGATCAAGCCAATCGACTGTCTCACCTAGTCAGAGGGCCTGATCCACTTGGGGGCCCCTCAGCCTTTGGTTCATAGTTCATGTGTTTCCATTCATTTGGTTATTTGTGCCTGTGCTTTATCCAACCTTGGTTTCAACAATTCTCGCTCATATAAACCCTCCTCTTTCTCACTAATTAGACTCCCAGCGCTCCACCCGGGGCCTAACCGTGGATGTCTGCATCCAGATTCCTCAGTCTTTGGATGGGGTTTCTGGCACAACTAATAGGGTGTTTGGCCATCCCATCACCAGAGTAGGTCAGTCCTGGCTGTCTCTCGACCATTGCCAGAAGTCTTTTGAATACTTTTTCCTTGTCAGTTAATATAGCCAGTAAGTACTTCTTCCATTCTGTAGGCTATCTTTGCACTGTTTGGTTGTTTTATTTGTTGTGTATTTCTTAATCTGATATAGTTTTACATGCAAACTATTGCTTTTCTTTCCTTTTAGGTTATACCCAGGAAATTATAGCCTGAGCTAATGTTTTAAAGTGTTTCCTCTTTGTTTTCCTTTAATAGTTCCAAATCTTACATTAGTCTTTGATCCACACTTTGGTAATTTTTGTATAGTGTCAGCGATAAGGATTGAATTTTAAGTGTTTACAACTTTCCAAGCACTATTTCTAAAAAGGTTGTCTTCTCCCTTATATGGTTTTAGCTTCTTTGTAAAGGACCAGTGGCTGTGGTCTGTGGGTAAGTTTATATCCAGGTCCTCTATCTCCTTCTGTTTTATTGTTGCCATAGCTCTGTGATACTTTAAAACAGATACTGTGATGCCTTTAGCATTGTTCTTTTGGTGCTTCCAGATGAATGATGGAATTGAATTCTTTCCTATCATCAAGCCCAGAGTTGAATCCACTGAATCACAGAAAAAAGAATAAATCGATGAATGAATGAATGAATGAATGAAGTAACAACACAAAACAAAACAGCTTTAGAAGTATAGTGAAAATAATTAAAATGAACAACTATGCCACAAATAAAAACAGAAAGGGTACGAAAGTAGCATAGAATAAACTAAAATGTCAAAATTTAATAAAGCTGAAGCTAATAATGGAATAATTTTTAAAGGGAGGTTATGGACTCGGGGATAAAGAAATATTAGCAAAATTTTTAAATGGAAAAGAAAATGAGGAGAAGAAAAGAGCAGTGTATTTTTAAAATCCAATTTAAAAATAAGTAAATGAAATTGGACAAATTAAGGGGGAAATGAGAGAAAACAACTCAGACATTTCTCTTAGCTGAGACACTTGAACAAGAGAAACTTACTTCTGAGTCCTCCAACATTAAAATCCATGTCCAATATTAGAGTCCACCAGCTGTGCATGGATGGAATGAGTTGTAACTGAGGCTTACTGCAATGTCTCCTTGTTCCCATCAAACATGCTATGTGTAGGCTGAACTCTGCCTTGATTTCCCACTAGATTGAAATAGCTAAGGGTATGTTCTCTGTGACAAGACTGTAAGCACTTAATTTTTTAAAAATATTTACTTATTTTTATTTTATGTGTAAGGGTATTTTGCCTGCGTGTATGTCTATATACCATGTACATGCCTCATGCCAGTGAAGGCCAGAAAAGGCTATTGGATCCCCAGAAAGGGGTTTACAGATATATGTAAGGTGTGCTATATGTGCAGGGCAATCAAACTAGGGCCCTCTGAAAGAACAGTCAGTGATCTTATCTGTTGAACTACATGTTCAGCCCCTTTATGGACATTGCTTTGCCTATGCCCATTATGATAACTTTACCTTTGGAGATTCCAAAAAGGCCATGTCTCCTGTGCCTTCTAATTGTGGAAGATTACATTTTACACAGTGTACCCACCCTAACATTGCAATTTCCTTGAGCCTTAAAATCCTTTCATCAATCCTAAATGAGATCATTTGAGGTAAGAAGATCTACCTTACATATGGGCCACACATTCTCATGCCAGTGTCTATAATGCACATGGAAGGAGGAGGCCCTTCCTCTTTGCCTGCTTGCCTTCATTCTGGCAAGTTTCAAAAATGTCCGTAACAGCCTGACTCATAATGGCCAGCTCAGGCAGGGTCACTTTTATGGTGATCTGACTTGTTTGGACTTTTGGTACTAGCTGATTAGTCATGATGTTTCTGGGTGTGAAAGAGATAGGAAGCCTACTTCATTTTTGTTTGATCTGTGTAACCAGCAAGTTCTCAAATGAAAGAAAGGCTACATTAAATTTTGGTAAGAGGGAATCTTGGCACCTGAAGACATTTCCAGACTTGAACCAGTTTGCAGACCCAGAACTCCTTGAATGAAAGAAAGTCCAAGTCTCCCTCAGAAAGCACTTCACTAAAATTCCTAAGAATTTTATGGTTAGTCTTTGTCCCATCCTTCTCTAGAGGGAGGGACCTATGGCCTTTACAAGAGTAACTGTACACTGGGAAAGGGTGGATGAAATCTGACTTTCTGTAATCAATTGGATAGTTGTTTAGAATTGAAACTGATTCCAGGAAATCATAAAAAACATTGTGGTCCTCCTGTTAAAATAGGGCTCTGGTTTGGGTTGAGGTTTGACTTACAGTATACCAGTAGGTCCCAGAACACACCCTGTTGTTATTTCTACATTGTCAGAATGTATAATTGAGAACTCAGCAGAAGATTCACATTGGTTTCCTGTGCTGTGGAGTCAGGACTATTATGGTTGAAAATCCCAAATAGAAGCTGCTGGAGATGTCTTTATCAGAGAAAATAGTGAATTAAATACCATATGACAGCACAGAAGGAGTTGTAGAAGTTAGTACTACCATGAAGGACTTGAAAGATGAGGGGTGGTATTCCTACCACATCACCCTTTAACTCCTCTGTCTGTGCCATTTGCACAGTGCAGAAGACAGGTGGGTCATGGAGAATGACAGTTGACTATTCAAAATTTAACTAAGTAGTGACTCCACTTGCAACTGATGTAACAGATATAGTGTCCTTACTTGAGCAGATTAACACGTCTCTTGGTACACAGTATGCAGACACTGATCTAGCAAATGCCTTTTGCTCAATAGATGTTCATAAGGACCACTAGAAACACTTTGCTTTCAGTTGGAAGGTCTATAGTATACTCTTACAGTTTTACTACATGGATATATTAATTTCCAGCCCCATGTCATCACTTAGTTTGAAGGGATCTTGATTGTCTTTCTCTTCCATAAAATACCACATTGGTTCACTGTATTGATAACATTATGTTTATTGGGCCAAGTGAGTAGGAGGTAGCAACCACTTTGGACTTGTTGGTAACACTTATATGCATCAGATGATGGAAAAAAAATTACCAACATTCAAGGTCCTTCTACTTCAGTGAAGGAGTCCAGTGGTATGGGGCATTCAAAAATATTACTTCTAAGATAAATTATTGCACCTGGCCCCTCCCACCATCAAGAAAGAAGCACCATGGTTAGTGGGCCTACTTTGATTCAGTAGATAGCACATTTCTTTTCTTGTGTGTGTTCCTCTGGCCCATATACCAAGTGACTAAATGCCACTAGCTTTGAATGGGGCTTAGGGCAGGAAACAGATCAACAGATATAGACTGCTGTGTATACAGACTGGGATTTTGGAGCAAGACTCTACCATCATCTTCAGACAACTATTCTCCCTTTGAGAGACAGTTTTTGGTCTGCTGTTAGATCTTAGTGGTAAATGAAGATTTGACAATGGGCCACAAATTACTATGTGACCTGAGCTGCCCATCATGTCCCAAGTGTTATTTGACTTACCAAGTCATGAAGTAGGACATGCACAGCAACATTCATTATCAAATGGAAGCAGTATGTACATGATCATGCCCAAGCAGATACTGAAGGCCAAGCAAGTTATGTTAAGAAGTTACCCAAATACCTATGGTTTCTACTCCCATTACAATGACATTTTCTGCCAAGCATACACCTAGAGACTCGTCGGGGGTGGCCTATGATTGGTTGATTGAGGAGAAGACTAGGGCCTAGTTCACTGATGGGTCTGCACGTTTTGCAGGCACTACCCAGAAGGGGACATCTGCAGCATTACCTGTTGGGGAATGTTGTTTTAAGGTGTGTTACTCTTATTTATGTTGCATTTGTTTAACTCTTGGAAGCTGTGTTATTGTGCCTGTCTAAAACACCTGATGGTCTAATAAATTGCTGAATGGTCAATGGCAAAGCAGGAGAAAGGATAGGCAAGTCTGGAAGGCAGAGAGAAGAAATAGAAGGAGAAATCTTGGAGAAAAAGAAGGGATGAGAGAGGAAGGAGGAGGACTTCAGGGGCCAGCTACCCAAATACCCAGCTACACAGCCAGATACAGAGTAAGAAGAAAAGAAAAGACATACAGGAATAGAAAAGGAAACCCCACAGGCAAAAGATAGACAGGAATAATTTAAGGAAAGCTGGCTAGCAGCAAGCCAAGCTAAGGCCAGTCATTTATAATTAAGAATAAGCCTCCATGTGTGATTTATTTGGGTGCTGTGTGGTGGGCCCCCCAAAAGAGCAAAAACAAACAATTATCATTTCAGGGACAACCCTGAAAGACACTGGCAAAGGTAAATTTTCACATTGGCTACAACATAGGCAATATATATCATACATTTTCTTTAGCAGCAAAAATGGCCAGATGTGTGATTATTCACTGATTAACGGACTATAGCCAAAGGACTTATAAAGGGCATGACTGGAAAAATGATGAGAAAGACATCTGAGGATAAAGTATATGGATATACCTCTCCAAATGGGTGAAGGATGTGAAGACACTGTCCAATGTAAATGCTCACCAAAAAGGTGAGTTCAGCAGACAATGAGTTCAAAAATCAAGTATATATGATGACCTGTGTTGTGTAAAATTAGTCTTTTTACTCAGGCATCACTGTTATTGCCCAATAGTCTCTTTACAAAATGGCCATGCTTACAGAAGTGGTTGTTATGCATGGACTGCACAACTTAGTCTTCTTTCACCAAGCCTAACCTGGCTACCACTGTGGCTGAGTTCCAAATCTGCCACCCAAAAAGACACCAACACTTAGCTTCTAATATGGTATATTCCCTATGGTGACTATCCAGCAACCTGGTGACTCGTTGTCTACTTTTGATCATTTCCTTTGTGGAAAGAACAACATTTTTATCCTTGCTAGAATATATACTGCTTCAGGGTATGAATTTGCCTTTCCCACAAATAATGCTTCTGCCAAAATAGTATCCATGTCTTACAGATGCTGTATCCATGGTCTTGGTATTTCATACTATATTGCTTCTGACCGAGGAACTCACTTTACAGCCAGAGAAGTGCAACAGTGGACACCCGATCACAGAATTCACTGGTCTCTCCATGTTCCCCACAATCCTGGAGCATTACCCTCATAGAAAAATGGACTAGCCTTTTAAAGACACAGTTAAAGTACCAATTAGTTGGCATCAGTTTAGAGGGCTGGGGCAGTGTTCTCCAATAGCCTGTGTATTCTTTGAATCAGAGTAAATATCTAGTATAATTTCATCCATAGCCAGAGTACACAGGCCCAGGAATCAAGGGGTGGAAGAGGGAATAGTTTCACTCAATATCACCCCTAGTGACTCACTAGGAAAATTTCTGTTTCCTGTTCCCACAAGTTCTGCTTACCTAGAAGTTTGGGTTCCATAGGACTGAACAACAATCAGGGAAGGAAACATAAGAAACATTCCATTGACCTAGAAGCCTAGACTTGCCCCTGGACACCTTGGACCTCTGATACCCTTAAGCCAACAGGCTAAGAAAAAAAAAATAATTACAGCGTTAGACGGGGTGATTGATCCAGATTACCAAGGGGAAATTGGATTGTTTCTCCACAATGGAGGTAAGGAAGATTATATCTGGAGTACAGGAGAGTCTAGGTTATCTCTTGGTGTCATGTCTTGTGATTACAGCCAATGGGGAACTACAGCAACCTAATCCAGGTGGGATCACATGATCACAGACCTTTCAGGAGTGAAGATTTATGTCACTCCTCCAGGAAAAGAGCCAAGACCTGCTGAGGTACTTACTGAGAATGCAGGAAATTAAGAATGGCTAGTAGATGAAGGTAGTTATAAATACTAGATAAGTCCACATTGTAGCTAGACTTTTCCTGCCTTACCCACAGTCAGGACAAATCTTTGTCACCCGCCAGTCCCACAGACACTCAGACCCAACCAAGTAAACACAGAGACTTATATTGGTTACAAACTGTATGGCTGTGGCAGGCTTCTTGCTAACTGTTCTTATAGCTTAAATTAATCCATTTCCATAAATCTATACCTTGCCACATGGCTCATGGCTTACCAATGTCTGTCTTCACATGCTGCTTGTCCTGGCAGCAGCTAGCAGTGACTCCTTCTGCCTTCCTGTTCTTCCTTTTCTCATCTGTTAGTCCCACCTATACTTCCTGCCTAGCCACTGGCCAATCAGTGCTTTATTTATTGACCAATCAGAACAATTTGACATACAGACCATCCCACAGCACCACATAACCAGTTGCAAAAATAAGGATTATAATTGACATGAGTTTTTCTGTCATATTTTTTTAAAATGTATTTGTATAGATATTTGAATTTCAATTCCTGAATATCTTTATCATCTAATGTAACATCAATTAAGAGACATCAGTGGTTATCATATTGTTTTGAGATACTAAAAATGTCTCTCAAGAGACATTGCTATCTATTAAAAATTTATAATGTATTATGAATTTGTATTTGCATGTATAATTTTAATATATTACCCATAAATTTTACCTGGGTAAACATTATATGTTTCTGGTTGTATGTGGGATAGTTATATGATATTAGGCATAATTATGACCTGGTTATTGTTTGCATTTGAATATTGAGCATGACATTCACTCTAAGAGTTACAGACAGGAAAAATGACAAAATTCTAAAACTGGATTTTGGTGATGGTTGTACAGCAATGTGGGTGTACTTGGTTCAGCAGTATAATTCAGTGCAACTTGGAGCAGGGGGCTGGAATATTTGATTAAAGTTCCCATAAATATTTATTTTTGAAAATCAAAATAAAATACATCTTTCAAGTTTTTGTAATTATGTTGTCTTCTGTAATCAACTTACCTTCAATATATCCTAAAAAAAAAATTTCTTCTCATTCAGACACAGAACAGCTGAATGACATGGTGAGGAAGTCAAGTTTCCTCTCTCCAAACACTTGTGACTTTTGTTTCCTTATACAGAAAAAAGAAAACATGCCATTCCTCTTTTGTCTGTTTATCTGTCTGCCTGTCTATCTTGAGGCAAGATCTTACTAACTTACTTAGGCTTGCCTTTAACTCACTATGTAGCCCAAGCTGACTTTTAATTTGTGATCCTTCTGTCTCAGCCGTCTGAGTAGCTGCCATGTCAGATATGTGCTGCCAAATGCAACTTTATAATTTTTCTTTCTTAAAAGGTATTACTTTGTCTAATTCTAAAAACCATGATCTATATTTGTCCTTTTAAAATAGAAACAAAATCCAGATTTGGAGTGTAAAGGTTAATTCATATTTTCCTGAACAATATCATTCTTACTGGTTCAAGGGAAAGAAGGGACATACTTCTTTGCTATTTTTTAAATTTTATTTTATTTTTAACTAAAATATGATTATATCATTTCCTCCCTCTCCAACCTTTCCTATGTCCCTCCCGCTTTGTCTCAAATTCATGGGCTCTGTTTTATTTTTTTCAACAATAATATCAATAAATACACAAATATAACCTGCCGAGTCCATTTAGTGTTGCTTGTATGATTTTATATGTATATGATTTTAGTGCTGACCACCTGATAATGGATAACTAATTAGAAGGCTCATACCTCAGAAGGACTAATTCTCCCTCTCTCAGTAAGCATTAATCACCTGTGAGTGGGGCCCTGTTAGAGTTCCTCCATATATATTGTCATGTCAACTGGCGTTATTATTGTTCAAGTCTTTTTAGGAATCCATATTTTTGCAATTTCATGATATAGCTTCCCTGTCATAACTTAAAGACACAGGTGAATTCCTGATCCTCTGGCTCTTACTGTCTTTCTTACCTTTTTCTTCCATGTTCCTGAACTTTAGGTATAGGGGTTGTGTTATAGATATATCACCCCACAGTCAGTTGCTGAATAAAAATATGAATAAATTTACCCAATGGTGTATCATCCACCAGCACTAGTGCAGGTGATTTTAAGAAAAGTAAAATCTCAAAGAAATTGTATGATGTATTCCCATTTTATCTGCTACAACTTCATCCAATATCAGAAAAAAATAAAATGTACATCAGTTCTAAAGTAACCTTTATACACATAAATGTGTTGCATATTAACAGGGCATAGATTAATTTCCTAAGAGTTTCTCAGTTTCAATGCTATTAGTTTTCACTAACTCAAGCACTAATTTAAGAGGTAAAAGCAATTTAAACATTTCTCATTATTTGCATTGCACTTTTCATTAATGGGGCACCGAAGAAGGGGAAAATGTGCCTTTTTTCAATTTGTAAAGACTTTAGTAGCATGAACACACCAACCTGAAAGAAACAAGGAAACAACAGCTTGATAAAATTACTCTGTAGTAATTTGTTTCATCATCATTCTTTGCTAGCATCTATAGACTAAATGCAACAGCCACTTCTTCATTAACAAGAACAAAATCCCAGAAATAGGATGGGGAAAACAGATGGAGTCAATCAGGAACATAGAATCATTCATTCCTTGCCTAAGCATTGGTTTTGGACATTTACTGATCCCAGGAAACAGGATTAGGAGCACATGAATTCTACCTTGTAGCCGGAAATTTTCCTGTGTCCTGCCTGGCCAGTGGTCAGGACAAATCTCTCCCACTTGCATTCCCCAAGTAAACACACAAAGGCTTATATTAATTATAACTGCTTGATCATTAGCTCAGGCTCATTACTGACTATCTCTTACACTTAAATTAAACCATAAAACCATAATTCTTATTTATGTTTATTTTGGTACCTTTCCTCAGTCCTTCCATGTCATTTTGCTTCCTCTGTGTCTGGCTGGCTACTCCTGACTCAGCCTTCCTCTTCCCAGAATTCTCCTTATCTGCTTATCCTGCTATACTTCCTGCCTGGTTACTGGCCAATCAGCATTTTATTTATCAACCAATCAGAGCAACACACATTCACAACATACAGAATGACATTCCATAGCACCACCTAAATATTATCAAAATACAGGTTGTTGAGCACAAGTATAATTTTGGTAATCAGTGTGTGGAAGTTACTAGAATATAATAGTAGGTAGAAATAAATTGACATATTGGGGAAATTCCATTAATTCAGATGAGTGGAATAATAATAATTTAACCAATGTTAATTTAAATAAATTGTTGTGTCTTAGGGTTTCTATTGCTGTAATAAAACACCATAAACCAAAAGCAACTTGGGGAAGGAAAGTGTTTATTTCATCTTGCAGCTTACAGTCCATTACCTCAAAAAGTCAAGTAGGAGCATGGAGGCAGGTACTTGTGCAGAAGCCATGGAGGAAAGCTGCCTATTGGCTTGCTCCTCATGTCTTGCTTAGCCTGCTTTCTTATAAACTCAAAACTACCTGCCAAAGGTTTGCACCATCCACAATGGTATAGGCCCTCCAATATTAATTAGTTAATCAAAACCAAATCACAATACATTTGGTTTTGTTTTAATGGGTCAAGTTTGTGATTTGAAAAGAGATATAAGAGTACAACTCCTGTACATTTAATCAAATGCATCATTATTTCTGACTTACTGTCATCCTCAGAATTAGGGTGACGGGGCTTTCACAAGCTTGCGCTGTCATATTTCTACCATAACTGTCTGTATAGTTCATAACATCAGGAGAAAGCAATTGAAAGCTCAGCCCCACAATCTTCATTCTGTATATGGAAAATGGACTTGAAGTTTGTACAGTTTTTAAATGTGTTCACACCAAGATCCTATCATTACTAAGCCTTTATATTCCCCAATTGTAAAGAGGGTATAGAGTCATAAAGACATTTTAGAATCCTAACTGTCAGCTAAAATTCTGTTCCAAGAGTATTCAAAAATACTCAGGCATTCCCTTTGCCTCAAGGGTGACAGTGTAGAAAATACTTATAGGGCCCTTTACAGAAAGATGAAATTAAACACTACATGATTCAGAATCAGTCTTCCTTGCGGTCAGTGTGCTTTGGATTTTAGAACTGAGTCAAAACTTCAACTTTCATGATCAATTATAATTTTCCACTATAATGAATGACTTTAACTCTTTAATTGCTCTTTCTACTTTTTAGGTACATGTGTCAAATAACAGACTAGGTTAGTGTTCATGTTCATCTGTCTCTAGCTTAAAATAGCATAATCTTTTATCAGAAGACATACATTTCTGTCAGTAAAGTCATTATGTCCAAAATCTTCCAAATTGTGTTCACTTTGGCTCTGAGAGTTAAGTGCCACCACTTGACCTCTCTATTTGGGATTCCTACCACCTCTGTCAGCACCAGGAGCCCAAATACATAGCAGTGTACTGCTAGTTTCTTAGTATACATGTTCCTTTACATATTGTTGTTGTTTGTTTTCTTGGAGCTTATTTTAAAAACCAATTTTGATATGAGGTTTTAATAGTCTTTCTTAAAACTTTTGTAAGAGAGGCACACAATTTTATCTCATTTACTGCCTGGTTTTCAAACCCCCATTCCCACTTTGAATTCTGTACATGGACTAAGAATAGACTCAATAGATTTTAGCCTATTTTCAATTCTCTTATTCATCTATCCTGACATGTTCTTCCATTTCTTGCCAGCATACATTTGCCAAACATGTAGTTCTTTTTAATGAATAGTCCTTTCTGTTCTATCACAAGGAAAGTATGTTTTCTTGTTGTTTTTTTACGGAAGATATTTTCTGGTCAAACAATACTTTCTAGATTAAAAAAAAACCATTTATTGGATTGGAAGCAATAATTCAAAGATTAGTTGAGAAGAAGAGATGTATCATCTTGTAAAATATTTATCTCATGTGTACTTATATGGAATACAGATATTGGGAATCCCCTCTTCTCTAATAAGGAGGAGGGAAGCAATTCCTCTCACATTGCTTGGGAGTTTGAATTTTCTGAAATTATCCTTAGCCTAGGACTTAAAGCTCCACCATTTCCCTAGGAATGTGATTTTAATATAACAAATTCACTACTACTCTAAATACAGCCTTCTTACTTGTTCCTCTTAATATTAATCTAAAAATCTGATTTCACCACAACCTGCTTTCTACTATATGAAATAACTCTTCATTTCAATACTACACAGAAAGTATGGTTTTAAATAACCATTAAGATGACTGAGTCTCTTGTCTTCCCTGAATATTTTAATAGCAATTAGAAACTTAACAACACATTTCAGGCACCATTGGCTCGTCATTGTTCAAGCACTGCAGGCATTATAAAGTCACTTGCTCTCCTTTTTCTACATTTATGCAGTATCAGTACCTTAAAAAAGAAACATTTAGTGGTTTCAATGTGACAGTAATCCAAAAATTACCATCTGGCCAAA
Source organism: Peromyscus leucopus (assembly GCF_004664715.2). NCBI lineage: Eukaryota > Metazoa > Chordata > Mammalia > Rodentia > Cricetidae > Peromyscus > Peromyscus leucopus. The sequence goes on from NC_051085.1 coordinate 57,547,465, forward strand.
ATCTTATCCTAGGGGCTTCTTCTGTAAAAGTACTCAGATACCACCTGTCATAAGTTAAATTTGCCAGCCTGTAGACATTAAAACAAAGACTTCATAAAATTGGATTTTTGGACATGATTCTATGAAGTACTGAAGAAAAGACAGGCATTTGCAAATGGAAATAGAAGGAAGCCAACAAAGAATGCCACATGGAGCAGTTGACAACAGAAGTTACAAGGAACTTCATCTGAGCAGGAAACACTGGGTGGCAGTGAAGCATATATGTTGAATGGGTTCCATCTGAGTAACCTGTAACCTATAATATTTTTTTGTCATTTTCCATCAGTAATTCATTGGTTGATGGTAATTTGCGGAGTTAAGGTGGCTATGTATCTACTACCAGGGTTATGGACAACAGAAATAGCGTTTTGGTAAAAAGGCTGTTGTGCCTCCTCTTGGCAGCATCATTTTCAGCACCTTTTTCTGTATTTAAATGCACAGCCACATTTAATATTCAATATTTCCAATGTGAATACAACTGTAGGGTTTCTACTTTCCCCGAGGAAGGCAATTACCATTGTCTCTCTTTTTATTCCAACTCTTTCCCTATGTTCTTGATGGTAACTCCATGTTCTGACCCCTGTAGGTTTGGAAAATGGAAAGGAAGTCAAACTTGGGAGACTGAAAACTTCTGACTTATCTGGCATTGTTACACACTAGTGACAAGCATTCCCTGGAGCCAGCTCTGCTAGAAGGTCTGCTTTTTGTCTCTTGGAAACTCCCCTGGGCTTCTATGGGCTCCCTCACCATGATCTTCTTTTAATTAACTCTTTTCTGATTCATAAGTTTCTAATCTTGTAGCCCCAAAAAACCCTTAGTTACCAATTCTCTATTCCAAGGCTTATTTGCCTATCAAGCAAAATTAAAGTTCACTCCATGCTGGTCTTTGGTATAAGTGAAGCTCATCTGTCCTCAGAAAATTTCCCTAACCCATTGATCCTGCTATGTTCTGAAAGTGCAGGTTACCATGCAGCCATCTAGCTTTTCTTTCATGAGTGAGAAAATGAAACAGATCACCTCGATTTTTTTAGGTATTTCTATATATGTGTCCAATACCAGCCCTGAATAAGTCTAGCTACAAGAAACCTTTTGAAATTCTGTGACTTATCTAATGGAAACTTCTACAGACTTAAGAGTGTGCCCAGAAATTTCTGACTCCCTTTTCAAGGTAGAAAAAACTTTTCCAGAACAAAATCTCCATGAACTTCTGAGGTCTACTGTCACCAAACATGAGACACAACTGATATAAGTTGATTGAAATTTAGCAGATCTGTATGTTTTAAAGTAACAGTATTTGAAAATGCAAAATATGTTTGCAGAGATAGATTTAGAACTTCATTTTCTTATTACAGAAAAATACTGAAAGGAGAGCAGCACAATATAAATAGGAGAGAAAACCATGACACATCACTCTAAAACACACAGATAAACAGTAATACATCATTTTGATTGATTTCCACCCAGTAACATGTTATTCCATACATATGGTTCTTACATGTTATAGTAATGCTCTATATACAAATTCTCTTTGGTATGCCTTTTGACTTAATTCTGACATTTTTGCCATATGATTTTTAATTCTTCACAAAGAGAAATAATAGAGGCAAATTAATCCATGGAGAAAGACATAGTATAATTTATTTTTCTTTCTCTATTACTAAACATTGTGATTGCTTCCAAATTTTAGCAATTAATACTATAAACATTTCCCAGCCACCAAAGCTTTACCTCAGATTTAAGATCTAGCTACAGAGGCAAACTAAGAAAGATTTAAAGACCTAACATACGTCTAATCCTAGAACTTGCTGCTCTTTGTGCCTGAGTATATAAACTCAGAAAGACTGAAAACATGAGCTGAACAAGAATACCACCAATGGACATGCCAAAGTGGATGGAGAAAAGCCCACATGGCCTCGACCCTACACAAAGAACTATAAACAACTACAATAAAATGGCAACAGGAGAGGTGGTGGTCTTTCCCATGGAAGAATATAGTTATTGATTGTTCATAGCCATCCAACCCTCAAAATAATGTTATATGGACAAAACAGGTATATATATATATATATATATATATATATATATATATATATATATATATATATATTCATGTCATAACAATTAGTGAAGAAAAGGCCATAACTTTGAAGAATGGGGAGGGGCAAATGGCAGGGTTTAGAGGGAGGAAAGGGAAGGGAGAAATCATGTAATCATATTATAATCTCAAAAAATTGAAAAATATATTTATAAAGAAAAGAGCAGAGTGAAAGAGAGTCAGACTTTATCAAGGGCAAGACTCCAGTCTAGGTTCCACTAATGAGACTTTAAAGATGGAGGATCCCAAAGCCCAAAGATGCCCATATCTGAGAGGAAATTAAAAGGAATTATTTTGGCTAAAATGACTATATTTAGTTTACTGCATAGAAAGCAAAACTTATTAGAAAATCAGTTTTTTAGTTAAACACAGGGGTAAAACCTCCAAGGCTTATAGATCATGAGGGGTATCTAGATAAGTTAAGAGAGCTAACTGGATCTGAAATAAATAAGAGCTTGTGTCCCTTTAATGTAAAATAGTCACTGTTATTACACAGATAACTTTGTTGAACTTATCAAATGGACTTGTAGGATATCTACTTTAGTCTGAATTTCAGATAAACAAGGTGCAATTTTCCACACAAGTTCATCCTAAATATCACATGAAGGGTAGTAATGTTGAAACTTTATCTATTGTTTACTAAAATTCAAATTACCTAGTGTTTCAGTATTTTTTTTAATTTTTTTTATTTTATAATTTAATTTAATTTTACATATCAGCAACGATTCCCCTGTCCTCCCCCTCCCCCCTCCCTGCCTTTCCCCCAGCCCACCCACCCCCATTCCCATGTCCTCTAGGGCAAAGACTCCCCTGGGGATTCAGTTCAACCTGGTAGATTCAGTCCAGGCAGGTCCAGTCCCCTCCTCTCTTCAACCTAGCCTAAGTCCCCTCCTCCCTTCAACCTAGGCTGAATGAAGGAAGTGTCCTTGCATAAGCCCCAGGTTCCAAACAGCCTGCTCATGTACTAAGGACAGGTCCTGGTCCCACTGCCTGGGTGCCTCCCAAACAGTTCAAGCTAATCAACTGTCTCACTTATCCAGAGGGCCTGATCCAGTTGGGGCTCCTCAGCTAGTGGTTCATAGTTCATGTGTTTCCATTAGTTTGGCTATTTGTCCCTGTGCTTTTTCCAATCTTGGTCTCAACAATTCTTGCTCATACAATCTCAGGAGTCCAATTGTTGAGAAAGAGGAGAGATTGTGTTTCAGTATTTTTATATCAACATAGATTCACTCAACTGTTGCCACCCACATTTCTCATGAAATCTCCTGTTTTAAAGCGCTAAAAACTTGTTCAACATGTTCTAAAAACCCATCTGAGGACCAGACAATGAAGGCATTATGTCTTCAATTAGGGATACCTCACAAAATAGTATCCAGAAATAAATTAAACATGCCTACCATTGGGAGGAACAATTAGCACACATATTAATCTTGTCTTCTTTTTTCTAAGTGATTGTTTCTAGGGAAGTTAGGAATATGGAAAAAGGTAGAAAAAAGAGCCATGAGTATGCAATGCCTTTGGAAGAAGTAGGAGAAAGAAAAAAACTTAGTATAATGTTAGAAAAAGAAGACCCACCTGGTACCACATACAAACTCTTTCTCCTCAGTTACATGATAGAAATATAGACCTGTAGTCAGGAAAAGTCAGGATGTGCTCCCAAATCTCAAATTTGTTTCAGCAAACATTGTAAAGTCAGATTTTTTTTAAAAAGCAATATCAAAGAAAACCACATAAATTTCTATTTTATGTTTACTCTATTAGGAAAAGCTTTCAAAAAGTAAATAAATAAATAATTATATGAATTAGTGTTTACTGATAAATGTACTAATATGGCTTCATTTTAAATCTGTTTATTAATTAAGCATTTCTGTGTTTCTTTAGTATGAAAACTGAGATGATTTTCATTGAAAACTCTCCTCTGTTTCTTGGCAAGAATAATTTCCTCTGGAGCAGTGCAAGTCTCAACTTCCTAATTAAAATAAAGTAATGGCTTTCCCGTCAACTGTTGGAAGGTGACATTTAAAGAATTATGAGAACTTCACAAGAAACATCCATGATGAAGGATGAATGTAGGTAGCTGAGCACTGTGCTGCTGCTAAGTTCAATTCAGTGACTAGGTGAAAGCGGTGGCATTTACTTAGTGCCAAGCCTGGATGCAACCACATAAATCGTTTGGCATGTGCAGTATTATGAGTCAAACAGCTTTGTGCCTGTGAAATAATTTTTGATGCAAAGTCCCAGAAGATAGTTCCCAGAATTCAATATTCAGCACATGGAACTCAATTCTTAACTTTTGCTGGAATAAACTTATTGGTATATGCTTCTTAACAAAATCAAATAACATTCCTACTGTTCTTACCTAGGATATGAACATTCTGTGTCAAAACTGAGTTTCAGGATTATTGGTGAGTTTTTTAAAATTTATTAGTTACTAACTAATTGTAAAATATATTCTATAGGGAGATAAGAAATCTTTAATTTTTTGAGAGGAAAAATGCTAAACAAATCAATGGAATAAATATAGATGTCTATGGCTGAGGAGACAGCCCAATTGATAAGCGTTTGCTTATCATGTAAAATTGGGCATCCCTAGCACCAGTTTAAAAACTAGGCATGCCAGTACATGTCTATAACCCCAGAAGGATTAGGGAACAGACTCAAGTGGATCCCTGGGGCTTGCTGGCCAGCCATTTTAATTGGACTGGTGAGAACCAGGGCTCAAGCAAACAAACAAACAAACAAACAAGAGATGGAGAGCAATTTGAAAAGACACAGAACATCAAACTCTGTCTCCTACAACACATTCATGTATGGTCACCTGCACATGCACCCATATTCACAAGTACACACATAAACATCTATACAATGTACAAGAGAGAGAGAGAGAGAGAGAGAGAGAGAGAGAGAGAGAGAGAGAGAGAGAGAGAAATGAATACCAATTTAACCAAAATAAAGACTGGATGCTGGGTGAGGGGGGAGGAATGTTTCCTTCAGAGACAAGCTTCTACATAGGTGTCCAATCGAAACAGTTAGTCTTCAACCTATGTACACATGAGCAACTGATTCTAAATGGACTCAGTAAGTTGTTTCCAAATATGAGATTGTAGCATGAATCTTAAATGGTCATATTAATAAAATCAAACCTGAGGCCAGTTATTGGGGTGAATGCTGGAAGATCAGAGAAACAGAACATGCCACCGCTACCTTGCCAGTTCCTCAGCTGATCCTGTTTCCTCAGACTGGAAGCTTCTGTGTCTTCATCCAAATGGATCTCACCTGAACTGTGCTGCTCAAAGCCTAAAAGCTTAACAGCTAAAAGCTTCTAGTTCCTGGTCCTCACGCTTTATATATCTTTCTGCTTTCTGCCTCACTCCCTGGGATTAAAGGCTTACTTCTTGGGATTAAAGGCGTGTGTCACCATGCCTGGCTGTTGTGGCCTTGAACTCACAGAGATCCAGAGGGATTTCTACCTCTGGAATGCTAGGATTAAAGGTGTGGGTGCCACCATTTTCTAGCCTTTGTATCTAGTGGCTGTTCTGTCTCTGACCCAAGATAAGTTTATTAGGGTGCACAATATTTTGGGGAACACAATACCACCACATGAGATTTTTACCTATATGTGCATGTGTGTTATATAAAACAATTGTAATGAAAGAAAAGGGGTCACAAATTTGGGAGAAACAGGAGAAATTGGGGGTAGTGAAAGGAGTGATGTAGATGCGGTATGCAATATGGTGTTCTAAAAAACTAGTAAGTTAAAATAGTAGTTGATTTCTTCAAGACAACCTCTAATCAGACGGGTTGCTAAAGTCATGGCTACAAACAGGAGAGGTTCTTAGCTGTGTGCATGTGGGGCAACGACACCTGTATAAGCAATTACCGACATCACATCATCTCTGGTGTGCTTCTCTAGGCACCACAGTCTTCATCTGAAACAGACGTTTGTTCACCTTAAACTCTCTCTCTCTCTCTCTCTCTCTCTCTCTCTCTCTCTCTCTCTCTCTCTCTCACACACACACACACACACACACACACACACACACACACATTCTTTTTATAGGATTATTAGCAATATACCTATGTCAGCAGAAAGTTGGGAATCATCCCTGATGCCTATAACACCATTTGTTACTAAATCACCTCACTTTTTCTGCTCTTTAGATTCCCACTGCTTATACCTCCAAAATATACATTTTAATATATAGAGCCATATATATGTTATATAGTGCTATATATAATTTTGATACCAGGTTATTATTTTCACTGGCTGTTATCACCAGAGTGAGCTGCCTGAAACAAAATCTGATCACTCAGCAAGATAAATATTAAAGATCTTCCTATCAATCATATTTCTGGCTTTTATGTCCAATCATAAACTATTTCTTATAGGTAAGAATATATCTTTTAAAGACATCCAGAGGAAAAGAATTGTCCATTGTAATACTTCCTGTGTTCTAGACATTTTTTTGCTACTGAAAGCATGTCTCTTATAATATCATTAAAAGATTTCCCTACTGTATTTACTCATAATGTTATAATTTTCATGAAATATGAAATATGCATGCTAGTTATTTGTAAATTTCCCTAATACATAACCCAGCTCTCAATTGCCTCCCCATTTAAAAGGCTACTCACAATTCAGAAAAGGACTAACATTGTTGAGAAAGCAAAGTCTGGTGTATAGGACCCTTTCTTCTCCTTGTCAGTAGTGACTTCTCATTCCTCAAAAGTCCTCTAAGAAGCATTACAATTCCTCTGTACACAGGTTGGAAGGATAGACGCTCTCAATGTCGCCAGTGTTCCTATGGCAGGCAAGTGTAGTGACAGATATCTGTATGTATGTCAGATTTATAGGTTAATACTCACTGTTGTATGTAAAAAGGATAACATAATGCTCTCAGTAATTCTGGCTTTTTGAAACCCCAAGACAAAAACTTTAAATGAGTCGACTAGCATTTCTCATGAAGGAATACCCTATATTGTAAATTGTCTATCTCAGGATTCCTAAATGGTGGGTCTTTCTCTAAGAGTCCATATGCCCACATTTTTCCTTTCCTTTATTGTAAAACCTCAACTCCAGCCCCAAATGGGATCTTCTTCTTTGTTTTTGTTATACTCCACCCCACATACGCACTCCAGTCTACAGTATTCTATTGGAATAGCAAACAGGGACTTTGAAAGCCAGTGACAGAAGCCTTTAGAAGAATTGAAGTTAGGGGGCTTAAGCACCCTGGGTTCCATGGTTTAGTTTGAGACTGGATCCTCCAGCTTGGATTTTTTTTTTTTTTTGATGTCTCACTAATGGGAAGTGAAAACTCATCTTGAGTTCTTCAGTTAATGAATCATTAGATTAAACACAAGACCTGCCGCTAGTGAAGATCCAGTTGGAGTTAGTGTAATTGATATCAAAGCACATCCTGCTTTCTCTGACATCAATTAGCTGGCTCCCCACTGCACACTTACACTTCAGGCTTCATTTCTAGGCTTCCTTGTGCTCATGCAAAGTAAAATGCAAATGTGCTACCTGTAGTGAGGTCTCTACTTAGAAGTCCTCAAAATTGTTCATTCTAGTAGGGTTTCAATTAAGTCTTTAACTTTAATCTTTATTTTGAAGAAATGGGCAAAATGAAAGGGCATAGCCAATTCTTCCTAATAATTTTTTGTAAGTTTTCTTTGCACAAAAAGGTTGTGCCTCACAAGCTATAATTTTCACTTACTCAGTAGAGCCAAAAATGTCAGTGTCTAAATTAGTGCCTAGTGTATATATCTTTAATTACAAGATTAATACATGGATGTATTACATAATAAACATGATTTATATTTATTGTACAATAAGAACATTATAGATAACAATATATTATTTAAAATTTCTAAGAAAAAATAGATATCAAGTATATTCACCCCCATAAAATAAGTATGTAAGGATATGTGCATGGGTGTATTCTAACTTGTATTATACAATACATGCATATTTCAAAATAACATGCTTTATTTAAGTATGCTGTAGCTATTTCTTCTAAACTAAGGGAAAGTAATACTCATAAGACTTGAGGAACAAATAAATTTAACTGGGCTCAGGAATCTTGCAAAGTTACAAAATTTGTCAGCTCCCACCACAAGGTTCTAAAAGCAGTAAACACTGTTGCAGAGAGCAAACTCTCAAACCAGCCAAGTTGCCTGCAGTTTGGGCTGTTTGCTACAGGAAGGAAGATTTTTTTTAAGTCATTCAGGTTTCAGTTCACTTTTATGTGATGCACCTGCCTTTAAATCACTGAGGCTCTTTTCAGAAAGCCACATAACTCACTGACTCACTAAAGTAGACCTGGGTGGAATCATTCTTTGGTCTGTTGTTAGTCCCCTTTCTGAGGTGAACAAAATGTTTGCAACTCTCCATGAAAGTTAACACAACAATAACTGTACACCTTTATGTTTATCAATTAAAATAATTCTAAAAGAAATACTGTCACAGCAAGTGTCCATAGAAAATAATTGATTTATTAGTCAGTGTGTGTTTTCCCATCACACCTACTGCCAAGAAAAATGGGTTGTTTACTACTTGATGAATACAGAATACCTGAAAGTATAATTTTGAATATCACAACAAAACCAAACATTGGCATTTGTCCTTGTAAAGTGACATGCCGCCAAGGCTTTTATTAAAATCAAGACTCTGATGACTATGGGTTAAGTAGGTTCTTGCAGAGACTCATCAATCTGTGATCTACCTGAATAGAGAAGCCACCAACCATTCAGATGTGATTTCTTCCTTTGTTACTGAATTTTCAATGCATGTCTTTTAAGGACAGAAAATAACAGGCAAAAATTTAACAGTTAAATTTTAGTTGAAATTCTGACATATTTCTATCTTACCTATGAAGATCTTTAATCTTTTCTTAGAATAGAAAACTCATTGTTGGATAGCATTATCCTGGGTATTGTAAAGATTTCAAACTTTCATGAGCTAGCTGTCAAAAAGGAATATAAAAACATGATCTAAGGCAAGTATAAGAAGTCAACATTGAGCACTAACAAAAGCTACGTAAGAGAGAAGTAAGCCGAGAAGAAACAGGAGAAATGGCATCCTCAAGCACACGCTGAAACCTGGATATAAAAGTAGTGAGTAGAGACAGGCAGCAAAGGAGATGCAATGGCTAACAACAATTTCCACCACCAAAATTGCATATTCAGGTTACTCACTGAATATCGACATAAAGCATGTGACAACGGCTGTGAGTGACAAAAATAAATCAATAAGAAAATAACACAAAAATAAAGCTGAAGGGCTGAGTCAACAAGCAAAGGCATTTGTTCCAAGTCCGAAATCCTGATTTTGATCCCCAGAGCTAACATGGTGGAAGGAAGGAACTGATTCTAGCAAGTTGTTCTCTAATATCCACACCTTATGTGGCATGAGTGTGAACCCTACCCCTCACACTAAATACATGAATACTTGCATTTTTAAATTAACATTAAAAAGTTAAAGTACGAAAATAAAAACCATAGGCAAAAATGTTGAAATTATTGAGTTTATTGTTTTTATATAAACAAAAGTATGTACTTTACATCCTGTTCATATACTATGGCTCATGGTCTATAATATACTGTATGTAATGCATTCTGGCCATGTGATAATTTTACAGAGAATGTAACAGTATTTCTTCATCTTAGATGAAGATAGATTAGGCAATCATGCACCCCCCCCCAAAAAAAAAAAAACTGTCCAAGGAGTCCAGAGAGTTCTCATTGTTTTCCTCCAGTATTGCTGAAGTTTGTGGAATGTGTGAGAACCAAGATATTTTAAAGTTTATATAAAACAAAAGGGAAAACAGCTGTAAAAGATGGGATCCAATAGATGAATGTGTCTAAGGTGGAAAACAGATGTTGCTCAAATTTATTTCCTGTTTCTTCCTGTCAATGATGTAACACTGAATTCAGACATTAAGCCCAGATGGTTTAGGCAAAAGGAGACCTGTGGCCAGAGGCACAACAATTTTGGCAAAAATTAAAAAACTCTTTTTATTATATTACAGTTCTTAACTTCATGGTGTTTAATTTCTAAATTTAACTGTAGTGTATTTTTAAAATGTACCTAAGAAGTATTGCTATCTTGATATATTCAACCAAGAAATTATCTGGAAAGATTATCACAATTGAGTCCAAGCATTTAAACTGTTCTTGGCAGCACAGGGCGAGCTACATGTCAGAGACTACAATGTGTATCACACTTGTCTTAACCTAGTGTTATGGGAAATTGAAGCTAAGATGGCCTGTCAGACCAAAGAAGGGTTGCAAATATAACTGATCATATTCATTGCAAGAAGCTTAAAAAGTAAAATTAATAAATATTGAGCATGAATAAATAAAAGTGGCACAATTGTCGAAAATTAATATTAGAAGTGATATTTAGGAAGATAGATATCTTACACAAATCAAATAGATTTGTAGATTCCAATAGCTAGTGAAAATAGGGGTGGATCAAAGCTGTAGAGTATAAAAATTGAACCCAGGTAATTTCAACTTGTCTGTAGTTTAAGTGTATGAATTCTATCATAAAAGTGTGTAAAATAAATAAGAGCAGCACCTTGTTTAAAAATAAAAAAAATGTATTTTAAAAGTTTTATTAAATATTAAACACACAATAAAAATAAATGTATATTTTAATTCAATACTATCTATAAGAATCTGATATAGCCGGGCGGTGGTGGCGCACGCCTTTAATCCCAGCACTCGGGATGCAGAGGCAGGCGAATTTCTGTGAGTTCGAGGCCAGCCTGGGCTACCAAGTGAGTTCCAGGAAAGGCGCAAAGCTACACAGAGAAACCCTGTCTCGAAAAAAAAAAAAAAAGAATCTGATATAAACTATGACACTCTTGGGCATATACCCAAAGGGTGCTTCAGCCTACTACAGAGACACTTGATTAACAATGTTCATGGCTGTTGTATTCATAATAACTAGAAATTGGAAACCACATGATGCCCCTCAACAGAATGGACAAAGAAAATGTGGTACATTTATACAATGGAGTATTACTCAGCTATTAAAAAATGTCATCATAAAATTTGTAGGCAAAAAGATATTACTAGAAAAAAATCATCATGAGTGAGATATCACAGACCCAGAAAGATAAATTTGGTGTATATATAAGCACATATAAATGTGCTTATTATCTACTAAGTCAATGATAATCAAGCTACAAATCCATAGACCCATAGATGGCAGGTATAGAGTAAAGGACGACAGAGAACAGATGAATCTTGTTAGGAAATAGAAATAGAATAAATAGCTATGGATAGATGAGGGAGAACTAGAATGTGACGACCGAGTGGGGAGGGGTCGCTATAGAATAGAATACAGAGAGAGACTGTAGTCAGACTTTCCTTTGGGCTGCCAACTCACAAATAACAAAATAGAGACTTATTATTAATTATGAAAGCTTGGCTTAGCTTGGGCTTTTTACCAAATAGTCCTATAACTTAAATTAACCTGTTTCTATTAATCTATGTTCTTCCACATGGCTCAATTACCTCTCCTCTGTACCATATGTCCAACTTCTTCAGTGACTCACTGGTGTCTCTCACATGCCTAGATTCATCCTGAGTTACTTTCTCTGCCCAGAAGTCCTGCCTGTTCTCTCCTGCCTATCTATTTGCGATTCAGCTCTTTATTAAACCAATCACAGTAACACATCTTCACACAGTGTAAACAAATATTCCACATTTCCCCTTTATAGCTTTCTGTTGTAATATTAGTAGATATTCAGAGTACTAACTAATTCTAGAAATAAACTTCATCTAGCTTCATTTGCTTTCATTGTGGCAAAGTTAGCCACTGGGCAAGAAACTTCTCTTACCTTGACTGCTGACAGTTTCTAAATTAGAAAGGCAGGACACAAAAGAAAGCAACTGCTAAACTTTGCCAAGACAAGGTACGACAGTCCTTCAAAATTCCTACTTCTCAGAAAGGTCTGTCAGTTAATTTAGGATGCCCCAACAATGCAGAGAAACCTTGGGTGACTGTCCAGACAACCAGCTGTCTCTGTCATTTCAATAGTTTTGGAAGCTGGTTGCTCTGTACTTCATGTTTACTCAGGTAATATTATATCCTTCTTGGGACTCTGATACGTTTGAAGACTAGATAGTTATGCTTGTCCTTGTTAACAAATTCAGAAAAGAAACTCACAAAAGAGGTGTAAAGTGTAAAGGTTGAAAGTCATAAAAGCTTAAGTTGTTTATCTAAGAAAATGTTGTAAGGTCTAAAATGATATTTCTAGGTTGGTAATACAAATTATGATAGAAAGTAAATTAGGTACAAAACTTTAGATTCACCAAGATAGGATAGATAACAGAGTATTTTCTCCAAAATTGCCAAATACAAATGGACTGGACATTGTGAATGTAGTCCTTAGTTGATAATTGTTCTTATTGTATATAGTTTTACTGTGTTAGAGTTAAAACCTTTCCTTTTTATTTAGGCAAAAATGGAGAAATGTTGCAGGATATTTGATCACACTGTGGACCCTGAGATTACATTTGCATTAGTTAAATAAAATTTACTTTGAGTCAGGAGGCTGAGTTAGCAACCAGTTGACAGAAAGTAAGCATAGAGAGTCAGAGGGTGTCTGGAAGATGATTAAGAGATGCATAGGAAGTAGTAGGGAGGGGCTTTGAGTGGTGAGGTTTTTTTGTTTGTTTGTTTGTTTGTTTTGTTTTGGGGGGGTTATTTGTTTATTTGTTTGATGGAGCATAAGGACATTCTCTTTAGGAGATGCTGGACAAGAGACAAGGTCAGCTAGTTGCTACTCAACCTCTCTGAGCTAGCAAGTTTTCATCCCAGCCTCTGACTTCCACGTCTTATTGATAAATAGAATGATAGAGATTTAATTGAAAGCTACATTTAGTGGCAGCAACAGAGTCAATGCCTGTAGGAACAGATTTCCTGCCATGCCACTGCATGAGTGGCCAGGCCACTGATAGAGAAGCAGGCAAGTAACTGTGTAGCCACAATTACTGGCTGAAACAGTAATAAATTAAAGCAAGCCTCTGTGCTGACAGAAGAGCAATGAAAGACAGCTAAAAATCAAGGGGCATTATGGAAACCTAATACAACAGAAACTTCCTAAAATATATATGTGCATGAAGGCAAGCTAAATGAAATTGCTAAATAATGTGGCAGACAGAGTCCCACCTGGACATCTGATCATCTCTTGTCACCAAACTACACTTCCAGTACCAGGATTGGGTTACAAAAAAGAAAGAAAAAAAAAAAAAGGAAGAATCTGGTATCTTACTTTCAAATAAGCAATGAAAGTCAATGTTACTTTGAAATATTTGTGATGACTAAGATGTAATATTTGAACTTCTAAATTCTGCTATGAAAAAAAATTAACCAAGGCTGTAAATAATTCTGTGTTTGATACCAGCTCTCACAGTAGGTAAATGTGCTAAAATTCAGTTTTGGTTTAGTAAAAGTAAATTCAATTTCTTTTCTGTGCATATTTTAAATACTTTGAATGTAATCCTTGCATTCTTTGGTTCACAGTACATAAGTTAAGAATTAGAAAAGGAATTTATTTAACATATTTTATATTTTTCCATCAGTAAATAGGAATAATAGTTCTACTTACAATGATTTAATGATGTTTCAATAATAAAGAAAGAAAAATATGTTAGGTGATTATGCACATAAATAGTTGTTGCTATTGTTGTTGATGTTTGAGTCATTCAATAAACAGCCAAGTCTTACCTAATAAAATTTAGTCCTGAATGTGGTAAAAGATAATGGCAAGTTGATTTAATAAATTACCAAGTAAATCAAATAAAGCAAGCATATAAAAGTAGTCACTGATATATTTCACTTGTGAACATATCTGTAAAAACTCCAAAATGAATGTAATAAATTATTCTTATAGTCTGTGAATCAACATTAGAAAATTTTAAAATTATATTTACTACATTAATGAACTGATAGATAATAGTAACATAAAAGTATATTTTCAATGTTTAGAATTTATTTAGGACAGAAACTTTAGGAAGCAATAAACAGATTTGAATCTGTAATGAAGAGTAAAGTAAAAATTATATTTAATAAATCTATACATAGGGAATTCTCAAAATCAGGCAATATTTTACAAGAACATCCACTGTTACTCATTTTGCTATTAATAGAAAACTTAACACTGACTAATATAAAAATAATATTAAAAATAGATAAATAAAATGATATAAAAATTATTAAGGTAAAGTTCATCTAGATCCAAAAATCAGCAGAATGAATTAAAAACTCAATAGTATAAATAAGAAACCTTAATATGCTTGGTAAAATCAGGATAATTTTTTTAAAGTATTCAGTTCTATAAAACTTACAGAATTTGAAATAAAACAGAAATAACATTTTACTAGTAGTAATAAAACATAGTACTTGTAATAGTAAAAAAAACCTACAAGTCACTAGCAATCATCTCATCAAAACTGCTGGTTTTTCTGAAGAGTGCAAATAAGTAATGGAAAGAGTAGCTGATGTTGGATGGGAACAACTAAACATCTTTTTTTAACAGCTTCATTCCAGTAATGCAATTGACCTTAAAGGAGTTTAATAAACATATCCTAAAATTTATAAAGAAATATAATTGTTCATGGGTATATTTATATGAATTCTAGAAAAATATCAAGACAAAAAAAGACCTGATAGTAAACAAACTTGAACACTGACATAGGAGCAACATAAATGACTACAGGACACATACAAAAAGTCATCAGAACCAAAGGTAAGGCTTTGACTAGCCTGATTTATGTATGGGTTTTAAAAAAAATACGCAAAGATGGTCCCATCAAACAATTGGCCAAACATAGCTTATTTCATATATTATCCAACCAAATAATTTTATGAAGAATGGCAAAGCTGAAGTCTTACTCAATGCCTTTTACAGTTAAAGCCATAATGTGCAATGTGAAATTCATGGAGGAAAAGTACTTTTTGAACAAGTCTACAAAGGGAATGTCGATGAATCAAAGAATTTCTGCTCAACAGACAGACTGATAATACATGGGAAATTATTCTTAAGGTGAAACAAAATGACATGGGATGTCTTTTTTTTTTCTGAGAAAGAATCAATATGGTTTCTATAATTTAAAAAAATAATTAAAAGCTGCAGAAGTAGCAAGGGAAATACCTTTCCAAGACGACTGGTTATTTCACTCCCTTTCATCAAAGTCTTGCAAATCTGAGTGTAAACTAAGGACTGAACTTGGCCTACAGAAGAAACTTTATTGTAGAAAAAAGAAACCATTGAAGTTTCTGAAACTCGAAAAAAAGAAACTAGACAGGCAGCTTCTAGGACATTATAAAATTCTTCACACTTGTAGGGTAATTAAGTTACAAAATCGATTAAATAGGAGGGCTTGTTTCCAACTCTGAATCAATAGTTCACTTTAAATTTGCAGAAATTACTGTAAATGGAATAGAAGGCTGAGAGCTCTTTCCCACGGTTCTTTAGAAATGTGCACACAGTCTTACCAGTTTTTTAGCCAATAAGCAAAGGGGCCTTTATTTTATACAAGCTAGGATGTACTGACATTTTCTTGACTACAACATAATTCTAAATTGTCTGAATAACCTTTTGAATGAATATTATATCTAGCCAACAGATGAAAAGAAAAACCTCCCCTGAAAGGAGATAATATTATAGCTGGAGAGCTTTTCTCTCCGAGTCCCACCAAGTCCTACCAGTCCCGGAGCCCACTTATAAAATAAACATACAGATACTTACATAATTTAAACTGCTTGGCCATTAGCTCAGGCCTATCATTGTCTAGCTCTTACTCTTATATTTAGCCTATTTCTATTATTCTATACTTTGCCACGTGGCTCATGGCTTACTGGTACCTTACATATTGCATGTCCTGGCGTCGGCTCCAGGCAGTCTCTTTCTCTGCCTTCCTGTTCCCTCAATTCTCCTCTCTGTTAGTCCCTCCTATACTTCCTGTCTGGCTACCGTCCAATCAGTGTTTATTTATACAGAGTGATATCCACAGCATAATATCACCTGGAGCAGCTGAAATTCATTCACATTCTCTGCTACATGTGCAGGAAAACTTTATTAGAACCCCAGCATGAAGAGAAAAGGGGGTGCATGCTCAAGAGAAAAGCAGGACTCCATATGTATATACATGGTTCAGCTACTGCACTTCTGAAGTCAGAAGATAAACACAATAATGTGCATATTCATATGTATATACATTTGTACAAGCACACATACTGTAGAAAAAACACAAATAGATGAAAAGATGGCAAATATCAACAGAGAATTGTATCAATTTTAAAAATTAAGAAAATATTTAATTAAAATTAAAGCATCTAAAGTGTTTTGACGTATTTGTAATCATGAATTCATTTGGTTCAACAGATAAACTCCACAGAAGAAAGAATTGGCATATTCAAAATAGAGAAAGAGAAAATATTTGAATAAAGACACAGAGAGATTAAAAATGTAAATGATAATGATAAAGAGGCAAGGGAAACAAAAATGAAAAGCTAACTTGTAGGAATGAAATCCTAGTGAGGAGAAGAAAAGGATCACATGTCAAAACAATAGCCGAGCATCCTCAAAACTGATAAAATAGATCAGGCTGTACAAGAAAGAAACTAACAAATGAATAAAATCAAACAGAATACCCAAGACAAAGAACCATACTGAAAAATAACCACAGTCAAGAAGAAGGGAATTTATAGTAAGGAGAGTTTAATATCATTCAAGATAATGACCTATTTAAAAATATTAAGATGAATTTTATAAAAATAGATATTTTAAAATAAAATTGATGTGGGAGTAGAGTATGTAAAAATATCTGAAAATATGTCAGAAAATATGTAAACTCTAAGGAAATGAATGAATATGAACAGAAAATTAACAGAGGTAAAACACTAAACTCAAATAATATGAAAAATGTTTAAAAGCATGTATATTGGATAAATACAAATTATGCCTAAATATATTAGCAAAAATTATGACCAATAATGTTAATTTTGGTTGATGTATGTAAACATAGTAAACATGTTAAACAGCTAGAGTGGGCCTCAGCAGATAAAAGAATTTTGGAAATTGCCTGGAAAAATTTAATCAACACTAGCTCCATCTCTTTTCAATTTTCCTAACGGCTATGTATAACAGACTTCTCACAAAGCCCCATAAGGAATTTATGCAAACACACCCATCACTGTATCTTTGGCTTAGCTGGGAATTGGAACAAAAAGCCTGATTTCCATTTTTGTCTATTTATAATGAAACGTGTGAGTCAATCTCTGAAATGCTAAATGTAATTTAGAAGCAATATAACCATATACCATGCTGGGTGTGTAGAGTATGTCTGTATTCATAGCTACCCAAGAGTCTGAAACAGAAGAATTGTTTAGGCCCAAGATTTAAGATTAGCATAGGCAGCAGAGCAAGACTCTATATTAGATGTTTTAAAAATGAAAAATGTCTGTCTACACATGCTATTGTTTAGAAAAATTAAAGTATTTATCTCAAATCCTATATTAGATGTTTTAAAAATGAAAAATGTCTGTCTACACATGCTATTGTTTAGAAAAATTAAATAAAGTATTTATCTCAAATCCAAATCCTATGAATCTATGATGCAATGGGAAGGCTATAAACCATATAGTAGGCAAGGTTATTCGTATTTGATTACTGATGGTAGACACAATTAGGTAAAGAAAAAATACTTTTAAATGCTGAACACATGTGTGAGGACCTAAAACTAAAGGAAGAAAATGTTTGCAGAGTAAGGAAGAATGAAATAAAATGGCAAAGCAGCAGAGGAGGAGCTGGAGGGAAGGAGTTGTGCCGGCTAGTTTTATGTCAAAAAACAAAAAACAAACAAAAAAAAAAACTATCTTTTCAATTTCACACCCCAGTTCTCCTTTAATAGGACTCTTTGTTTTTCTTCTAGTGTTCTGCTTTTTGAGTTCTTTGTTTATTCTACACACAAATCCTCTGTCAGATGTATAGTTGGCAAAGATTTTTTTCTCCACTACCTAGTCTTCTCCCTCACTCCACCGATGGTTTCCTTTGCTACACAGAAGCTTTTTAGTTGTTGCATGAGGCCTCATCTGTAAAGTGATGGTCTTATTTTCCACACTACTGGAGTCCTGTTCAGAAAGTCCTTATTTATGTATATATGTTGAAGCATACATCAAACTTTTTCTTCTAATGGATTTAGGATAGCTGATCAATTGCTGAAAGGTCCAATGTATGGAAACAAAACTCATCAGCAGTTTCACCCAATTGAGAATCCTGGAGCTAAAATAGCAGTCAATTCATTGGTCCAAGGATGTTGTAGAGAGTAACCAATAACTTTTTGTTTGGATTCAAGACAGAAAGCCCACTTCTCACTCATTTTCCCAAGCTTCACTTCAAGAATAAGCACCGAACTTCTTCACCACCTATGTCATAATTGATCATAAATATGATACAAGAGTTTTACATCTAGAAATATCATCCAATCCACATTCTGGAACATATCAATACATTTTGACCTAACTTATTACTGACTTTTATAATTCACAGAAAAATAATTGCTATATAAATGCTACACAATAGATAAATGACCAACATGGTAGATTGATAGAAAAGAGATGATAGATATATAGATGATGATAGATGATATAGATGATAGAGATAGATGATAGGTAGATATATGGGTAGATAGATAGATGATTGATAGATGATAGATAGATAGATAGATAGATAGATAGATCACAAAATTTTTATACCTACTGTTTTTATAGTAAAAAGAATAGGTCTTATGATAATGCTCCAAATCTTTCATCCTTGTTTCAATGATAGGAAAACCTGTATCAAATGGAATCATTGTATTTACAATTAAAAAAAATAATTTCATGTGCATTATGACATTGTTTTTCAAAATCCCTAAGAAATAGTTAGGATGCATTTGATACTGTTGGTATCCTCTTTAGCCTGATAAGTTAGTTAACTTATCTGAGAGAATTAAGGAAGATGGTAGAAGAAATAAAACTCTACCTTCAGTGTTAACTCTCTCCTTCTGATTCTGTTACTAGTTATCTCAAAGCATTTACTGTGTTTGTAGTTTAGTCTAGAATATTTGGAAATAAAATTCATGGGTTCCATCTCATTAGCAATATTCTAACTATGTTAATTAAACCAAGAAACAAGCATGATTTGACCTTGTAGTCCTTTTGCAAAATGTAAATCGTATGCAAATACTCTCTTCTGATTTCAAAATTAAGACAGAACACAAGATTTTTAAAATAGTAAGAGGAATGGAAACATTATTTTGTCCCTCATTTAACAATTGTTAAAATGCCTGGAATAATCTCAGAAAAGTATATTTTCCTGGGAACACTATGGTTTCAAGTAAAGTGCAATTAGGATATTAATAAGAACATTTATGTAGGTAATATGATTTCTACTTAATTAGGAATAGATTATTTAAAAAGTATCATATCTCAGTAGTTTCCTTATAACTTCTGAGTGCTTATTGACCTACTGACTTCAAGCATGTAAATAGCAATATGAGCAAACCTGTTACTTCTTCTATTACAGAAACCTTTGTTGATACAACTCAACATCCAGTCTTTCCAGTGTTAATCACTCTTATCAATTGGCTATAACCTATTTCTCAAGGGATTACAAAGAAAACATCGTTGCATACCCAATGATCCTTCACAAAAAATCTGGGAAACAAACTGCTTCAACAAAGCCCACATATTAATCTGGTAATGGAGCCAAATATTGAGTAACTATGTATACAAAAATAACTGAATTGAAGCTCTTTGGCCTAAATTATCTAATAATTCAGGAAGAGAAAAACATAGAAAATTATAGGGGGTCTATACTTTTGCTCTAAAAAAATAGTTTCCTCTATATTTTCATTCAATCCAGAAGCCTGAAAGAGTTCAACTTCTTAGAACATATTGATGAAGTGAATTATATGCACTTCAGTGGGACAAATTGAGGAAGGTATTATAGAAATAGAAATTACCAGATAACTTCTTCACTTCATATTAGCTCTTATGAAAGATGACAAACTCATATGACAGCAGCACAGGCTGAAAAGTTAAGAAGGAGGAATTAACCATTGAGTACAACACTTCATTTGGAAATGAAAAATAATCATGGTGTTCTAAGGCCCAGCAGAGTAACTATAGTTTTAAAAAATTGTATTATTATCTTCTCAAACATACACAAAGAACTACAGGCAACCAAGGAATGATGAGAGTGAAAGAAATAGATTTCCTGTAGGTAATAGCACAATTGGTTATCCAATACCAAATAATCAGCACTAAAACATAAAAACAAGCAACATTATACAGAATGAGCATGTTGTGTTTGTGTATTTATGAATGTGTGTGTGAATGTATGTATGTAACAACAATCAATGAAAAAAGAGGCCATGAATTTGAAAGAATGTAAGGAGGAGTTTATGAGAAATGTAGAAGGAGGAAAGTGATGAGACAAATGATATAATAATATTATAATCTCAAAATTGAAAGAAAACTATTTTTAAAATTGCATGTAAATAGCTGGAAGATTGTTGAGAATTTTTATACAAAGGACTCATAAATGTTTAAAATTATTAATCTAAAAAGTTGTTCACTTATTGCATATATACCTGTATGAAAACATTATATTGTATTCCTCAAAATTAAATAATTGTTATGTGCTATTGACTTCAAAATATAAGTAAATAAAATAAAAATTCAATATGATGCCAATAAATTGAAAATACTTTGTTTCTTTTTCTTTTTTTTCTGGAGCTGAGGAGCAAACCCAGGGCCTTGTGCTTGCCAGGCAAGTACTCTACCCTAGCCCCTTTGTTTCTTAAAGATGTATTTTATTTGCATTTCATTTGGAAGTTATACCATGCAGAAATTGTCAATTTTAAGACTAAATGTCCCTTAGATGAAATATTTGAGAATAGAGTATATCAATTTTGAGAAAGTCAATATTTGCAGTGTTGCCATAGATTTAATCAGTTGAACTTCTCTAATGCATACATCCAAAATCTGAATGTTTCAAAAACTCAAATATTTTTTGTGTCTACTTGGTAGATTTGAGAATCTTCTTGTTATAAATGCTCAGTTATAATCCAGATATGGTATCACAAGGCAAGAGAGTCAAAAAAAGCAAAGTCATCTTTAGATACATATTCCAGGCCAGCCTGATTAGAGATCTATACTTAAAAAGACATGAAGCCAGGTGTGGTGGTTGATACCATTAACGCCAGTACTGAAGAGGCAAAGATGAGTAGGTCTCTGTAAATTCAAGGCCAGCTTGGTCTAAGTAGCAAGTTCCAGAATAGCCAAGGCTGCACACACACACACACACACACACACACACACACACACACACACACACACCAAATAACAACAAATAGACATGAAAAGAAATTCAGTCTTTGATGAACATTAACTAAAAGTATACTTGATAAAGTAAAAACAATTTCTAGAGATGAAATGCTTTTTAACCCAAAGAAGTAATATGGGCAGAAGGAGGGAGGAAAGGAAATAAAAGTATCTGGAAAACTGCATGGAAGAAACTTGTGAACAATTCCTTCCAAGTACTTCTGTCAGGAAAAATTGAATATTAATCACATATTACAAATATTATAGATGAAATAATCAGAAAATCGGCATAGATTAATACATTGATGACAGTCCCTACAGAAGTGTGAATCTTTGCTTGGAGAGTAAACTTAAAGATGTCTACTACACCTGTGAGTTTTCTATTAATGTCATCATAGATAATATTCCTATATAAGGACTTGTAGCCGGAAGGTTCTCTCAGGTCCCACCCGGCCCTGCAGTCAAGCATTCCTCTGGAACCACCCTGCCCCGCAGTCCCTCAGCTGCTTATAAAATAATCATTCAGAGGCTTAATATTAATTATCAATTGCATGGCCTATGGCAGGCTTCTTGCTATCTAGCTCTTACAAGTTAGTCCATTCCTATTAATCTATAAGTTGCCACATGGCCGGGGCATTACCAGTCTGCTGACATACATCTTGCTTCTCCTTTGGTGGCAGCTGGCATCTCTCCCACCTCTTTCTTTCTTTTTCCTGTCTCTCTCATGAATTTCCTGCCTGGCTATAACCTGACTTGCCATAGGCAAGAGCAGTTTCTTTATTAACCAATCATAGCAACACATATCCACAGCATACAGAAAGACCATCCCACAGCAAGGACTCCCAAATGCCATGACATTACCTGCTTTGGGGCCACACATTTTGACTAATTCGAAAACCAGCTCTTATTTTCACTGACCTTTTTTACAATGCTATCTGATACTGACTTTCTAGTTTTCTCTATGCTGTTCTTTATTTAAGATGGAGCTGGAGCAATTGCCCAGTGGCTAAGAGAACTTACTATACCTACAGAGGACCTGGGTTCAGTTTCCAACACCCACATGGTAGCTCACATCTACCCATATCTGAAGTTCTAGGGGACATTTCACCCTCTTCTGGCCTCCACTGACACTATACACTGAAGTGGTACAGATACATTCATTCAGGTACACACACTTAACATAAAAATAAAAACAGAGTAGATCAAAATTTATCTCTTCTTAGAGGCCAACTAAAGCCCTCACAACACTACTTTTATAGAATTGTTGATGCACACCTGTCACATTTATAGTATTGCTAACTTTAGTTCCTACTTACTGAGCTCCTGAATCTTGTACTGAAGGAGAAGGAGGAGGGAGAGGAGAGCTGTCTCATAGAAAGACAAAAGTTCTCAGAGTTGAGAAACAAGAGATGTAGATAACAAGTTTTGAGACATTTATTCCCAGGGAACACAGCTTGACCCTGACCCAGGAACATTTTTTGCCCTTAGTGTGAGTAGCACTAATAACTTGAGTTGCATAGTCCAGTGATTAATACCTTCTTCTCATCCTTCTGAAATGGCAGTTTCTATTATCGGCACCTCTCTCTGGTTCACTGCTGTATACATGATCAGACAGAGTCGTTGGATTTTAGGTCATGAGTATCTGGATTAAGAGTTTCTAGACTCCAAACACCTCATCCACAATCAGACCTGATCTGGTTTATGAGATCATAGACTTCTTAATTGATATCATGACAGCATGAAGCTATGGGTGCTTAGGAGAGGTTAAATGCATTTTGTGTACTGCTAAAACATGAATCACTGGAGCTGGAGGTAAGACTGTGGTAGGCTGTGACCAAAGTGGAATCCAGAGACTCACAACCTCCTGTAACCATAATCTCATAAGATTCCCTACTTCATGGGATTTGTGTTTGTCTGTGGGATATCAGCACCTTCATTGCATGCAGAGATTCCATAATTACTTGCATGTTGGAATTTGTGCTCTTTTAAAAAATATTTATTTATTTATCTGTTTAGTGTATGTGTGTGTGTGTGTGTGTGTGTGTGTGTGTGTGTGTGTGTGTGTACCATGTGCAGGCAGAGGTCCATAGAGATAGAAAGAATCATCAATTCCCTTGAAGCCAGAGTTACAGAGTCACCATTTTACAAACCCACTATGGGAAGAATTAATTCTAGCTATTTAAAATATCAAACACCACACAGAAAGAGGCACTGAAATGCTGATTTTTTTTCTAAAGCTTGTATCCAGCCTCTTTTCTAGCTGGACACAGTGGTATCATTAGTATGTGTTGTTGTTTGTTTTGCTCTTTTAGGGGTCCTGCCACCCAGTTCCCAAATAAATCACACATGGAAGATTATTCTTAATTATAGATGTCCAGCCTTAGTTTGGCTTGTTTTGAGTCAGTTTTCCTTAACTTAACTTATTCATCTACCTTTTGCCTCTGGGCTTTTTCCATCCTCTTATGTTCTGTAAACATTACTATTACTCCATGGCTTGCTGTGTAACTGAGTGGCTGGCCCTTGGTCCTCCTCCTTCTCTAGCTACTTCTTCCTTTCCTCCCAGATTTCTCCTTCCATTTATATTCTCTCTACCTACCAGTCCTGCCTATTCTTTCTCCCACCTTGCTATTGGCCATTTGGTTCTTTATTAGACATCAGGTGTTCTAGAAAGGCACAGTAACATAGCTTCACAGAGTTGAACAAATGCAATATAAACAAATGTAACACACCTTAAAGTAATATTCCACAACATAATGCAACAAAAGAATTACCCAGCTATTGTTTAGCTCAAGTTTCCCTGAGACCCTATGTTGCCCAGCATTATCCTCTAGGTAAAACTGCAGACATGTGCACAAGTCAGTTATGTCTTCTTGCAGAAGACCTTTACAACTGGGCTGACTGACTGCAGACATTCCCTCATAAAAGAAGAGGGTGTGGGTCATTAGTCACTTACATGAGTTTTCAGTCACTCCTAGCCAATTATATGCAATTTTGCTCTAATTGCAAATGGCCTCAATAGCTGAACGCTGGGGCTAAAACATAGGTAGTTATGAGGAATCAACATCTGCACTGGGTGAAGAGTCTACAGTGTGGTTGCTTTGGCTTATTTTATAAGTAATTCCAATAAACTCACTAATTCCCCAGGGCAATTTGGGGGACTGAGACTTGGATTTGTTATTAGGACCTTAGCGCAAGTGGGAATAGATGTCTTGTTCTCTCCCTCAACCTTACTCCCTGTGAAAAATTCTCAAAACACACTATTATGCCTAAGACTGAGAAATAGGAAGCATTTAATTAATAACACCTGCGTGACCCTTCACTATCAACTAGCTATTTTCTCCAAAGATGCTTTAGTCACTAAAGTTGTGTATCCACAAATATATACTATTTTTAAAAAGATATTTACTTAATAGGAGTTGTGTTAGTTATCCTTAGCAATCTGGTACCACCAGGATAAATTCAGTTAAATTTGAATTTTTTTTTTCTGCCTTCTATGCTTTTAACATATGATGATGTACAAATTGAGAAGATCTTAAAGCAGTTTTACAGCTTGGATCAAGTCTAAACTCATTTACTCATGCATATTCAAGTTTGACATTTGGAATTTAAACTTAAAAATCTGGATTTTTTCTGAATAATCTTTGCTGAAGCTGAAAGGTAGGATTTTGAATGTAGGATGAGAACAGACAACTATTAAAAGACCACAATTCCTAGGATGGTTACCATGCTTCAGTAGTTTTACTTGAACAAATACTTTCTACTTGTTCAAGCTGAATCCATTAGTCAATTTCCAGAGTCCAGAAATTTCTGGTATTGGTAATTTTGCAATTGTATTACCGCTTTTCTTGGAAAGTATTTGCTTAGTTCCCTATTCAAACTTTCTTGAAGTTTTTCCCTGAAACATTTCTATGTTTTGTTGCACAAATCCTAAATGTTCTTATAATAAAAACCCAGAGCTAGATATTGGGGTAAATGCTGAAAGATCAGAGAGACAAAGGAATAAGCCACAGCTACTTCTCACCTTGCCAGCTCCACGATCCTCTAACCAAATGTCTCTGAGTCCTCAGCCAAAAGAGGTCTACCTGAAAAATGCTTAGTTCCCATCTCCTCAGGCCTTATATACCTTTCTCTGCTCAGCCATATTATTTCCTTCCTAGTGCTGGGATTAAAGGCATGTGATTGCCAAGTACTGTGATTAAAGTTGTGTACCACCATTGCCTGGCTTGTTTTCTCTCCTAGACTGAATTAATCTTATGTAATCTATAGTGACTTTGAACTCATAGAGATCCAGATGGATCTTTACCTCCTGAGTGCTAGGATTAAAGGTGTGTACCACCACTGCCTGGTCTCTATGTTTAATCTAGTGAGTTGTTCTGTCCTCTGATCTTCAGGCAAATTTTATTAGGGTACAACAAAATATTACCACAATATTTAAAGTCTTTATATAGTATCTTCTTACTAATGTACAAATAACATGTCAATATTTATTTGTTTAAATCTATATTATAGTGTACTGTTATTGGACATGCTTTCTGGTTCTTCTTGTCCTACTGTTAGAACACTTAACTTGCTTTTTCCATTCCATTTATGTAATTCCTTCTCAGACAAAGTGTATAATTTTTATGCTCCAGTTCATAAAAACTAAAAAGAGCTAAAACATCAATGGGTACATTATTCCCCAGGCAACAACACTCATTCTACAAGTGATCTGACATAGAAACTGAGTCCACATAGATGAGCAAGAAGGCTTACCCTGGGTCTCCCACAGAATCACAAACAAGGAAAATCTTGCATCGATCTCCAAAAGAGACAAAAGAAACTGCTTACTGATTCAGAGACATATTAGAGTGAATTAAATAATGTATAAAGACAGAATTGCTTTCACAAAATCAGTATACAAGTCTACCAGCTTATAAGTATCAAACTCAAATTCAAGCAATGTGCATGATGAGAATCCTAGACTAAGAAAGACACTGACATAAGATCTGGATGAAAAGAGGATAAAAAGGTGAGGCTCAAGTAAAATTATATCCATAGTAACCCTCAAAAACTCTTAGACAAAATGTTCATGGAAAGTGAATTTATAAGTGTAATAGCAAAGCCTATGAGAATAATGACAATAATATGGCTGAAAATGTTATAGACACAAAATTCATATCTAAAAAGCTGAAGCAAATAGACCAATATGAAATGGCATTGAAGCAAGCATGTTTCATATGTAATCTATTAACTCCTTAAAACAACAGGAAAGTTATGAATAAGAAAATTCACATGCAAAAAGTATACAAAACCCTTTGTAAAGTAATTAAAATAAAAACAATTGTACATGGATCAACTATATATGAGATATTGTTGAAGGAAGCACCAATAAGCTGAAATAAAGAATTTAGACATAGAAAGACATGTGGGTAAAAAATGAGTAACAAAATCATGACAACTACCTAGATGGCTAATACTGGGATATCAACTTAACAGGGATAGCTCTGGACATGTCTGTGAGTGACTATCCAGATTCAATTAATTAAAGTGAGAAGACCACCCTAGACATGGGCAGTGCCATTCTATGTGCTAGAATGAATAAAGAGTAGAAAGTAAATTAAGAACCCAGCATTATTTGCTTATTGACTACAGATGTCATGTGACCAACTTTGTAGACTTCCCATCACCATTACATCTCTGCCATGATGGATTATATTCTAGAAGTAAGACCAAATAAACTCCTCCTTCTTTAAGTCAGTTTTGCTGGATGTTATGTCTTAGTCACAAGAGAAGTAAGGAATGTGACTGTCAGTCACTATCTCAGACACTTTCTCCCTACACCCCAAAGTTATATATTCAGGGGTCTACTCTTCTATTTATAAGTGTATCTCTATAGAGCATCCCCACCCTGCAAACCTAATGTCTTATTTCTAATTCTCTCATGCTATTTACCAACATTCCCATTTACATGCCAACTTTATTCTTCTACTTACATGGACCAATTACACTGAATGTAAACTTGGTTTGCCCCAATAAAATTATTTAAAATTTAATATGTTATCAATATGGCAACTAATTTCAAGATACACATCATATGTGATGTATATAATCATCTATTCTTCAACCTGCCTGTTTGTGCCACCATCGTATTTCATTGTATAATAACATTTCACTCTTACAATAGCCTTTCTGCAGTCTTCTTGTACTACCCACTCTCAACACAGAAGCTAAAGCGGTCTCTTTATAGTGAAGCCAAATTCATGGCAATCCTGTGACCAAAATGTAATTATTTCATTTTCACCTGAGTAAACATGACAATTTTATAAGTTTTTTACCAGGGTGTATTAATTGCATAAAATGTTTCACTGTGACTTTCTTTTATATGTATGAAATTGACTTTGATCTTTTGCCATCTCTTGATCTTCCCCTTCCATCAATCTTACTCCTCTTCCTAAAAGGTTCACATTCTACTTTAATGTTTAAAAAAAATACCCCTCCCCCACACAAACAAAAACTCTGTAAAATATTTCAACCTGAATCTTCATGGGTCTATATAATCTGCCATCTGCACATTCATCACCACCTGTCTCCACTCTTTTCTCCCCATCTCTATTACTGACAGTGTACCAGATGAAGTGAGATTATTTTTTAATGATTTTTAATTAATTATTTGTGATTTTCATACAATACATTTTGAACATATTCATCCTCATTAAACTTCCCCTAATCATCTCTTTGTATTGTTTTGATTTTTTCGAGACATGGTTTCTCTGTGTAACTACTCTGGATATCCTGGAACTCACTTTGTAGACCAAGCTAGAAATCACAGAGATTCACATGCCTCTTCCTCCTGAGTGCTGTGATTAAAGGCCTGTGACACCACCACTCAGGCCCTAACCACCTTTTCTACCCACCCCATCCCTTCCCACTTAACTTTGAGATTACTTGTTGTGTTTTTTTCTTTTCCCCATAAAGTCTAGTTGTTTGTGTCTTGGGATTTAGAGCTGCTTTGGTTTGTAGCCAGCCTACCAGAAGTCTCAAGATTAAATGAAACAAAACAAAAAACAAACAAACAAAACTGACTCTTTCTTTCCCAGCAGCTATCAAATGCTAATAGCTCCTCAGCTAGTGGTAGGATATCACAGAGACCTCCCATGCACTATACAAAGGGATTCTTAGGACTCCCTGGTTGTGTCTAAAATGATGTGTCCAGGGCCTTTTCTCAGGTTACTGCTTCCTTTAAGAACAGTCCTTAACCCAAAAGTCATGGCCAATTCTCTCATAAAGGAACTGCTCCAATATCTTTTCACTGAGGACTCTTTGACTCTGCTATTTAAATTTCAAATCCATCTCTCAAACCAAGGATAATCGATAACCAGAGTAAATACTTAATATGTCAGTGATTGATATACTTTACTTAATTTTTTTGAAATAATGAATTGATAGACAATAGTGACATGAAAAACATAGAGAAAACTACTTGATTTCACTGAATTATGTTAGGTTACACAGTAAATGTGAACAAAGGACATAGTATACATGTATGAAGGTATCATAATGTAACACATTATTTTGTACAATGAATGTATCTTAACATTTAAAAAGTTATATTGTCCAAAGAAGATAAACTATAATTTCAAAGGCATGATTAATTTATTCTGAATGAGAAACTAGACCCAAATTAATTTAGTTGCAAATTGCACAGGACATAAGGTAGGTAACTGTTAAAGCAAGCCTGGCCACCCACAGGAGTTATTAACTCAAATGTTGGTAGGGATCAGCTTGGCAACCCTAATGTATGTACTAGAGAATGTTCAACACAACGGGAAGTATTAAAGCCGGTGGTGAATGAGAAAGTACACAGCCAGTAAAGTGAACCAAATACAGCACCCCAAAGCTGCACTTCCTCATGAGATACGACTCCTGACTCCTAGTGGAAAGTACTAAATCAACTGACATGCAGTTTCTTTGTTTCTGTTGGAAGATTATTATTATTGCCTGAGATAATTTTAGCGAAAGGACACATTTAGATACTCTTTAATGGACAGCTTCCAAATGTGCTAACATCCCTGCTTTTCTTCTTAGTGTTCTGACTGAAAGAATTACTTAGGTACCCATGAGCTTCCTTGTTATAAAAATAATTTCAGTGTTTGGTCTTAATCTAGTATTTGAATCCTTACAGGATTCAGCTGTCATTTCTCTGGTATGCAAACCAGGCCCTTGTAGGACAGATTCTAGGGAATGACAGACATCTCTTGCCATATGGCTTGCACATGCGTTTTCTGTATGCATGGTTAATTCAAGGGCATGAGAAAAACACATGCAAGTTCTGTTGGGCATAAAAATTCAGATGTTCCTTTGAAATGTTGACCTTAAGATGTTTAACACCTGCAGTATACAGGATATGACAACATCTCACAAAACTGCAAATCTTCATTGTAAGTACTACTGGGAATGATCATTTATGAAAGGAGGGGGAAGCTTGTTATCCATATAAAAGAAATTCCCAATAAGATAAATTAAGATGAAAGATAGTTATCTATTCCAATGTGATATTTTTCTCAAAATAGGCAAGACAGTTATTATAAATAAAATTTCCATCATCTTACTACCTACACAAAATAAACAATGAATAAATAACAAAATATTCAGGATCATTCTTAAGAAACAGAAATAAAAATCATGCTTTAACCACCCTGTTTTCCCCTTTGTAATTATAGTAAAATTCACATGACCCTGGGTTTATCAATGTGATGGTTTGTCATTCACTTAACTTGAAAATGTCCTGAGTAAGGAAAACATGTGCCTATAGGGATAGAAAAACCTGTGACACTTTAGCCATAGCTATAATTTTAATTAATATTATATGAGGTATGTGAGACAAACTGTTTTGGTTCCTTGAGCCTCTGTTTACTCATCTGTAAATGGGTTTAAAAATACTAATCTAACAGGTTATTGTAAGTATCAAATGCCCTAAGACAGACTAATATGATTTGTAAATTATGAGATACTGTCTATAAGATAAATTAGAGAGAAGCTAGATCAACCAGGGGCTGAATCTTAATCCTTCCACTTGTATACTGTATCTCTCAAACAATTTATTTTGTAGTTCTACTTCTTGGCGGTGTGGCCATTTGGATAGCCTAAAACAAACCTCTGCTTTCTATTCTGTGCTTTAGGTCATTGCTGAAACAGAACTAGAAAGTGTGAAGGGCAATGAAGTGGAATTGATAAAGATCAAATTTCAATAGTAATAACTACAATTGATGCTTTCTGAGAATTTTGAAAACATATATAGGCTACACAATTCTCTCAGTATTTTCAGCACCCTTATAAAGTAGTAAAGCAAAAACCAAAGTAAAACAACTCAGAAATATTGAATAAGCCAAAACAGAATAAGGACAGCTAGGAAAGATGGGGATACAAGGAAGACTTTCCCTTCTGGTTTCATAAGATTTGACTCTATATTGATAATAACAAGGGTAAATTTTTCATTGTATTTTTTGCTATGGCTAAAATAAATACACAGTCACTTTGTAAATGTTTAAATTGTGTGTGTGTGTGTGTGTAATTGTGTGTCTTCATATCTGTATCAAGACAAGTTCAAAATATTATTATATAGTACTCAATCTTACAATTCACCCTTCAGAACAAGTATTAAAATTACTTACAGTAAAATTCTCAGCTTTATGAAATATGTATGCATGGAGAGTCCTGTGATATAAAGATCAGAGAAACATGGAAAGAACTCTGACTCATTTAAACTGAGAAGACCACATAGAGACATCAGGAACCTGTGAGTTACTGCTCCCCCATCTGGAGATTCAGGCACATACTACAAATGTACCATAGTGTACTTAAACTGAGTCCATGCATGACCTTGTCTCATTCTCAATATAGTTCTCTAGACAGCTGTCAATTTCTTGATGCTGTTTCATGGCATGAAAACATATTTGTTGCATATGTCTAGAAAGGTCCTTTCAACTGTTATTATGCAATAGAACTTCTGAAAATGTTTTTTTTTTATAAATTAACAGTGCCCTGGTCCTGCCAGGAGTTCTGAATCATTTAGTATGGGTAGAAACCAAAGTCTTAGATGTTTTCTAGTGTTCTAGCTTGCAATCATATTAAGGAACTCAGGTTAAAATTGTGAATAGGTGTGGTTATCACTGTGTTCAAAGGTATACAAATTTAAAGAATAAATTCACATGGGAATTCATAAATTCCTAAAAGATATAATTGAAAACTAAATTAATTAAAAATAGTAACTATTGAATCAGACTCTAAATTTTAAAGACTTGAATGTAGAGTTGCTTCAAGTGGTTAAAATATGCAATGTGATTAATGGAGGGTTCAAAGTGGAGATAAGGTAATTTTCCTTTTCATCAAATGTTGATATATATATATATGTACATATATATATATGTACACACACAGATATATCCTCTTCATTCCTGCTCATATCCATTTCTTGTAAGTGGCAATTACATTTATCAAAAACATTCACTTTTTATATTCTATAAAATTATTTACAATATCTATAATAATTTTGATAAATGTAAAACAAAGTAATATTTTGAACTAATATTAACTTTTTTCTTTGACTAAAAGACACCTACACACATAAACTGTGGTCTGATACTAGCAGCAATGACATTTTGTTCTTACTTCTAATCTGAAAAAAAGAAAGTCATTAGGGGTTTTGTGTCAGGCTGAAATGACAAGGGTGTCTTCAGGACACTCACAGTCTTTTGCTGAAACTACAGTGAAATTGCTGGTTTTCACTGACATTCTTTAACAATTTGGCAGTTAAAGTCTGAGTTACAAATCAGCAGATTTCATTTCAAACATCTGTGGACATTTAACATTACCGGAAAATTGGCAAAATTATCCTAAAGGATAAAAGACACTTGAGAGTGGTATCAGTCATCCATCATCTCTCACAGTCATTCCAGCAGAGAAGCAGACTCAGAAAATTGGCATTGGGCTGGACTCTTGCCTTCTCACTATTGCCAAGCTGCTTCCCTTTCTTTCAAGTGCCCCATGAGGTGTTTTCATGGTGAAAATTGCTCACATAAGCATTTATAGTGACTGATGGATGGTCAATGCAAAGCATGAAAAATGCTTCCAAGTGACCTCTCACCAAACATGTCACTCTGACGACCCATATCAAAAGAAAAATGTGAGGGTAAGACAAGCCACAATGGCAAATAGGAAGAAAGAAATAAAGAAAAAAATATAGTTGCTGAAAATGAATTGTTAGCACCAAGGTTTATTTAATTTCTCTTATTGTCCACCACCATGTCACTGTTTTCAAGGTTAATGCTAGTTCACCTTTTACTATAAAACAGATAAAAACATTATGAAAATTATCTGTGACTAAACAGACAGTGAATGTCATAATAAAATATCTGCTTATATATTATTTGCTTTTTATATTACTACTTGAAATAATATATTTAAGACTAACATTCTCCAAAGTTGTTGCAGAAGGCTTTGGGGCTCCTGAAGGATTTCAGGGGGTAGACAAAGCCAACATTTGTGTGTGTGTGTGTGTGTGTGTGTGTGTGTGTGTGTGTGTACCCATGCTATGTGTTTATCTCATTTTTATTTTCTTATGAAGACATAGCAGATATTCCAATGTTATATGAAAAGGCTATTAAAGTGTCATTCCCAACTATATGCTTGTGTGAGGTTGGATATTTTTTGATAGACTTCAACCAAAAGTATAACTTTGTTTTTTTTATTCAAGTAGGTATCAGAAAGATTTATAGAAATATAAAGCAATGAGTTTATTATTGATAATATTTACTTTTGAAAATTTAGACTGTTTGTAAAACTATTCTTATTATATAAGCAAATGGGATGATTATTATTGTTTAATTCAAATGGTTTATTAAATAAGTGTGTTCTAAATGTCTCAGCTTTTAATTTTTAGTTCAGTAATTAAAAAAATAAAATAAAAACCACATAAACTAAAGTTTTGGTGGTCCCTAATAATTTTAAGGTTTTCTAACAATCAAATGGCAGGAGAATTTCTGTTTTAACCTACCTGTAAATGCTATCAACTAATCTGGGGCACTCTGCATCATTTGTGATTTTTCTTTTTCTTGAAAAGCCAATTGTGTACCAGCTCTGACATGTTGGTTTCCAATATCATATTTCAATTAAAGGAGCCAGAGTTTGCTTAGAAATAGCTGGCTCTAGACTTTGGCAGGGAATATCCAGGATGAGCCAGGAGGATCTTGCAGAGCTGGAAAGCAAGATAGTGCTAAAACAATAGACAACAAAGCAAAGACAAACAAACAATAGTGGTGGCATGCCAAGGGACTGTGGAGCCAATGAACAGAGCCCCAGTGACCACAGATTAAAAAGTAACACTGGATCATGACTCACTGCACACTCATATGTATCTGTTTAAATAAACAGACGAGGATGATTGGTGAGATGGTTCAGCAGTAGAGGGACTTGTGAGAGGGCCTGGTGGCTGGAGAGAACTGGCTCCTGAGAGTTGCCCTCTGACTTCCAAAGGCTCACTATGGCATATATATACCATCACACATACACACACACACACACACACACACACACACACACACACACACACGGGCAGGCACACACGGGCAGGCACACACGGGCAGGCACACATGAGTAAGACAGATGAAGAAATTAAATCTCCTTATAATTTGAATAATACATTCAGATACTCCACACTCAAGGAGTTACATAATCCCAATCCACCATAACTGTAAACTTATTTCCACAGACTGTGGAAACAAACAAGGAAAAATAAAAACTTTCCAGGAGAGAATTGTTACAAAAATTATATCTTGGTAGTCTAATGAAACATTCACAAGATCAGATGAAAGCGTATCTTACCTCTGTGCAAACATGATCTCTTGATGGTCCTATGTAACATTCATATGATTGGATGAAAGCACACTTTATGCTTATAGTCTTTCTCCTAGAATCTCCTAACCTATGGTTAGAACAACAGACATTTCTCAATAAAGCAGTACTCTTAAAAAAAAAAAAAAAAAAAAAAAACCTGACAAGCAATGTACTCTTAATAATCAATAAGCAAGAGTCTATCAACTTGATAGGGAAGGACATGAGATGGGTTGGAGAGAGGGTTCTTGGGAGGGCTGGAGGGAGGAAAAGGAAGAGGAAATGATGTGATTGCATTATTTCCAAAATAATTTTAAAAGATATAATTTAAGTGTTCAGAAGCAAGAAAAGACTGGACAATTGTCCCAAAATAGAGAGACTTAAGGAGGCATGGCCATATAATGGCATCCCAGGTGAGATGTTAGACCAAGAAAAGGCATTAGTTAAGGGAAAGAAAACTTAAATGAGAACGGCTTTGGTCAACATACCCACATTGGTTCTCTAGTTATGACAAATGTACCGTATTGCTATACATGTTAATAAAAGAGAAAACTGAGTACAAGGTTCACTAGTTTGCATTATTTGCAAGGCTTTTGCTTTTGGGTTTGTGTTTTGTATGTCTAAAGCTGTACTGATAAGTGAAGGCTTGCTTTCCAAAGATGCACATTTTTTCTAAGTTCTAAGGTAAGTAAGTAGAAGAAGAAATACTCGTGGAAGATCTATGACTTACCACTATTCTAGGCACACCTGCATGAGAGTCTGGAAAAAGGAACTCAGTGAAGGAGATCCCTGCACATTTCAAAACCCACTGACTCCTATTACAAGAATCAGAAGGAATAAATCCCAGGATACTTAATTCGAACAGGTCTGAACTCCACTACTTAATGAAAATTGGTACATTAACCTGAAAAATATTTTCTGTGCCATTATTCACTTCATTAAAAGAAATGGAAGAAAAGCTGTCCAAATAACAAATAAGCAGCAGATCAAAGAAAAACAATAAACCATAATAAATAATATATATGATATAATAATATAAATTATAAGTCATCATCACGTTAATCAAAATTATTTCAAACAATTATCCCAAGTGTGTCCAAATGTATTTTCTCAATTTTAAGCTAATAGATAATTGATGCATAAAGCATCAGAAAAGTAATCACTAATTATGTGTCAAATTTTAGTATTATCCTAAAATTAGATATGCTTTATCTTACTGTGCCCAAGAGTACCTGTGGAAGGACAACAAATTCCACTTAATTTCAACTCAATTTAGAATTTATAATGAGTCTAGATAATTTTGAATCGTTAATCTCCCTTCTGTACTACAGTTGTTCCCTTCTAAAGCAAAATTTTAGGAAGAAACAAGGATGTGTTACAATTTGGAATGATGAAGGAAATAAAAACATTAGTGTTAGAGTGATTGAGTGGGACAGTTAAGAGAGAGCAGGAAACGTTGTCTCCCTTCCACATCATGCATGTCAGTCTGAACAGCTCCAACAGCATCAATCCTTTGTACCCTCAGAACGATGATGCACATTTACAAAGCAGGCATGGTCAGATTGTTTTCCAGGAATAGTTCATATTTTACAAATGGCACATATAAATCTGAGTTTTTATTCCCTAATCTGCCTTCATCCTTGATGATTCTTGAACCTTTACCAAGAGAAAAAAGTATATTCACTGTGTATTTCTCAATTTCTGAAAGTTTTTATTTATATTCAAAACTTTTATTCAAAACTTTTATTTACAAAAATAAAATAAAATTCCTAAATATTTAACCTTAATGAAACATTTAAATATTTAGGTGTCTGAAAATGCATAACCAATTACCATTAACAGTCATAACTTATAATATTTGAATTTTTGATGGCTAGAATTCTGATAGACTTTAAACAACAGTAAATGGATGTAGCAGGAATCTTAAAGAGTCTTATTAATAAATTCAAACCTGAGCCAGGTATTGGGGTGAACTGGAAAATCAGAGAACCAGAACAAGCCACAGCTAACCTCACCTGGTCAACTTCTCAGCTGGTCTATTTCTTCAGACTGGAAGCTTCTGTGTCCTCATCCCATTGGCTCTCAGCTGAACTGTGCTGCTCAAAACCTAAAAGCTTAAGCAGCCAAATGATTAACCAGGCCAAATGTTTCTAGTTCCTGGTCTTCTCGCCTTATATATCTTTCTGCCTTCTACCATCACTCCCTGGGATTAAAGGCGTGTGTCACCATGCCTGGCTCTTTCCAATGTGGCCTTGAACTCACAAAGATCCCAGATGGATTTCTCCCTCTGGAATGATAGGATTAAAGGCATGAGTGCTATTATTTTCTAGCCTCTGTATCTAGTGGCTGTCTGTTCTCTGACCCCAGATAAATTTATTAGGGTACACAATATTTTGGGGAATACAATACCACCACAAATGAAGCTTCAACTATTCAAGTCCTTCGGCTGCCAGGAAAAGTTAAATCTCTAACTATATGAATTCTGTCACAAGTATTTACATGAATAGAAGCATAATGAGTTGTATGTATATAAAATTACAGTTATAAAAGTATTCTTTGAACTGCTAGAAACATCAATGATATATTCAATATAAGAAAGAACTCTACTAAGATTTAAAAACATATGTATATTAACATATACATAATTAATGTAAATATAAACTTACTAAATTAAGTATTTATGAAATTTAGACTCATTTTCTGTAACTCAATTTATCTTAAATTCTGAGTATTTCTGGCCTAATCATAAAATGGCAATAATTTGCTTCAGTCATTAGTGCCTCTTCATCCTTCACTGGTTTCACCACTTACTTTGGGAAGGAGATATACAGTTCATTTTCACCTTCATCTATGTGCATGTTATCTTGCAGCCCACTGAGATGCTGTTTCCCAGACTGTCTCCGGCCTTTCAGTTTATTCGTGCCTCTGGCAGCCTTCTTGCCTTGAAAACAAAGCATTTGCTGTTTACCTGCCTCTATGCTATGGTCATAACACAGCTAAGAGTCTTACAGGGGTGCAGAAAACTCTAGAGGGCTGCTTCAGGCCCACTTGTCACATGCCCAACACAAATGCTTCAGTACTAAGCTGGGACCCATAAAAACTGTGGCGTCTTTCATCTCTGAGACTCTCGCTCTCAGAATAAAGGGAGGAACACTATCATTTCACTCTCAATGTCTAAGAAGGTGATCCAGGGGTAAGGGTGTTTTACTTCTCATCCCTTTCTCTCTCTCTTCCTCCCCCTCTCCCTTCTTCCCTCCCTTCCTTCCATCTGAAATCGACTAGAGACTAACTTCTTGTTTTTCCCTTTGATTTCCCCAGTACTCAAGCTTACATATTTCTTTTGTATTCAGTGGAGATGAGAATACCTTAACTCCCTTTAGTCCCAGCACTGGGGAGGCAGAGCCAGGTGGATCTCTGAGTTTGAGGCCAACCTGGGATACCAAGTGAGTTCCAGGAAAGGGGCAAAGCTACACAGGGAAACCCTGTCTCAAAAACAAAAACAAAAACAAAAACAAAAACAAAAAAAAAAAAAAAAAAACCAAAACAAAACAACAACAACAAAAAAAACCACCTTAACTCTTATTCATCTTGTTTCCCAACTTTTTTGTGTATTTTATTTGTTCGTTAATGTTTGTAGCATTAAAAAAAATTCTTAAAATTACTATAATATTTTATTTTATTTCTTTTAAAAATTGTCTTCATGTATTGGGTACCTCATGGTGTCACTGTGGAAATGATGGATGGACACTGTGCAATCTGAAACACTTAAAGAGGAGACTGTATAAGTTTTATTACAAATCATTCTGCCTAATGTGTGATTCCATTGTAAGATTGAATTCTTCCATGCTTGTATGATTTTTGTGTTACTAAAAATACATTATCACAGAAGCTTCATGACTAAAAGAAAACATCATCATAATAAAAATGCTTTATGTAAGTGTTGAATATTTCATTCATGCCAGGGTAATTACACAGGTGTGTTAATTCTGGGAAAGGTTGAGTTGACTGTGTACTCAACATTATGAGAACACAAACTGGAATGAAGAAAGCAACCTGTGTCCCTCGTTTGCCCACTAATATCAATCACCTTGATAAATATGGAGACACAACTCATGAATGTTGAACATATTCTCAGAAATTCTCAGGTGAGTTGGAAAATTATATATGGTAAAGCATTTGAATGGCTACTTTCATTAATAAATACTTAAATACAAATTTTAACCTTAGAAAGGCACCACTATTTACTACAAATCTAGCAGAGATTCCTTTCCTATCTCCAACTTCATTTCTAAGTCTTATCAGACATACACATTCCAAACAGAAAAAATACCCTAAAAGAGATAATTTTAAGTTATTTGTGGTCAGTTGCTATAATTAATATTTTATTCATAGTCATAAAGGATATCTACAGTGAGTAATCAACCTGTATAAGGTCAGACAGTCAAGGAATATGGCAATATGGTGAAAATGAAAAGAGTTGATATCTGTTTGTTGCTTAAAATTAGTCAGAAATTTGCAATAATTGGAGAGGGTAACAGGGCAAGGAGGAAGATAAAGAGGTGGGGTTGAGAGTAAACAGATGCATTATACACTCACAGGAATAGTGTAGCTACCAGCCCTCCCCAAGACTCTTCTCTTTACAGCAAATGGGGACCATCACAGAAAACCACAACTGAACACAATACAGAGATCAACAGATCATGGGGAGCCCAACTCCAGTGGGTACATCTACATCACAGTTTCCACATCCTATGGCTCAGGGAACACTAAAGAGGGACCTCAAAGATTGTAAGAATCAGAATACCAGGAAGTCTGCTGTGGAACAGTCTCTCCTAGAGCACAAACAAAACCAGAGTAATAGCAATATCAAAGGACTTGTTAACATGGAAAGGGGAAATTTTCATGAAGTTCCACTATAGACAAAGAACTACAGGCAACAAACGACTGCTGGGGAAGGAGAATTAGACTTTCTTAGGATGAACCACCTTATTGGTTGTCTAGTACTGAGTGGTCAGCCGTGAAACTATATATACTCACAGGAATAAAAAATGGACTCAGGAGATTTTGTGTGTGTGTGTGTGTGTGTGTGTGTGTGTGTGTGTGTGTGTGTGTGTGTGTAGGAGTGGAGGTGCAAACACACATAATAAATGCATGTATGTCTGTCTATAACAAATATAATCAAAGGAATAGAGTCTGTCAACTTAAGAGTAGAGAAAGACAGAAGTGATTCAAGGGAGAGTAGCTGGGAGGGCCTGGAGGAAAGAAAGGGAGAGGGAAAATGATATAGTTCTAGTTCAATTAAAACATAATTTTTTGAAAGAAATACATTTTACATGGGCACAATCTATTTAACCACTCAAGTTCTATAATGAAATACCTCACAGTTTTATCAAACATAAGAATGTTGTATATCTAATTCTATTCAGCAAATGCTTGCAACAAATTGATTCCTCTCCTCAACCACACATGAAAATATAAAGACACATCACAATAGGGACAGAAATACATGTAAGATGAGAACCCTTTGGGAAGTACCCAGATAAGTACAGATGCTGAACAATCAAAGTATATTATAGCTCACTGTCCTCAAAACATACTGCTAGAATACTGTCTCTAAAGTAAGACCAGTTTCTTTCTTTGAGTATTATGTTTTTCACTTTTTTATCATGTATTAATTGTATAACATAATGAATTTTATTACAACATTTTAACATGTGTGCATATGATACTTAATCACATCTTTCCTCAATAACTACAATTACCTCCTGCCCAATATTCTAGTCCTTGACTTATCACCTACTAATTTCAAATATACTTTCAGATTTTAAGATTGTACATATGAAAGAAAATATCTACTAATGTCTTTCTAAATCTGGCTTATCTTACTTAGTTAGCATGGTGACTTCTAGTTACATTCATTTTCCTAAAAATAGCATAGTCTTTTCTTTATGGAGAATGATCCATTCACCTGTTGGGTACCAGGCTGATTATGACTTAGCTACCATATATAATACAGCAATATATATGGGTGTGTATGTATCTCTATTGTATTCTGCTTTTGATTCTTCAGGGAATATATCCAGGAATAATATTGCTAGGTCATGCTGTAGTTGTATTTTTACGTTTTGAAGACTGTCCATACTGAATTTCATGGTGATTATAATTTATACACCTAGTAACAGTTTGCAAGACTTTCTCACCCTGCCCTTACATCTTCACCAACATGTATTTTTGTTTTGTTTTGTTTTTATTGATAACATGCATTCTGACTAGAGAGAAATGAGAGCTCGATGTAGCTTTCACATGCAGTTTCCTGAGGATGAGGCACACTGAAGTTTTTTTCCATGTATTTATTGGTCACATACGGTAATTTTGAAAAGTGTCTGTTCAGTTCATTTTATTACTTATTCATTGAATTATTAACTCTTTTTCTATTTAATTTTTGACGTCTTTATATACTGTAGATGATAATACACCCTCTGGTGAATAAGTAGTCAAGAGTTCTCCATTCTGTAAAACTTTAACTTTCACTATGATTATTGTTTTCTTTTCATTTGTTTGGTGTTTGTTTATTTGGGGCTTTTTGTGGCTGTGAAGAAGTTTCTAAATTCTACTGAATCCCACTTACCATTTCCTATTATGATTAAATCAATATTTTAAATATAAGGCAGTGATTTTTTATTAGACCATTTATCATTTGACCAATGAGCACTGTGTGCACTAAATCTTGTAAACCATCGCTCAGTGATTCTCAACAGTGTAGATGTGAATATCCGTGTATATCCATCTTTGTGAGTGTGAACATGAGTCCCTGTAGCTGTAGAACATTACATTCTTCCCTACTACCACTACTCTGACCAGTCAATGAGTTGATTTTGAAACTTTTTTAAGTGCCAAGATATTAATTCTCTAAGAAATAATGCTATTATTCATGAATATTAGTTTAGCAACTGGGGGACCAAAGTACGTGTATCCCCAGAATTATTTTTCTTTAAGAAAACCTTAATTTAAATTATGCATAAGGTAAAAATTAATCCCATTTTTTTCTTCTCTTTAACAAACAGCATGAAACATTAGATTCACTGTATATATTTGAAACTGTAACACTGCTTTCTTCTCTCTAAAATTTTCTATCTAGCTTTACTGCTGGAGTTAATGGTAGTTATGGTACTATGGCTGCTAAACTGCAGTTTAGGTAGAACTACTTAAGAAGTCCAACTTGTTCACACATCAAGCCACCTTATCAAATTGGTCCACTGAGAAAACAGTTCTCTTAAGCCATATCTTCTCCCGCCCACACCCCCTGCATGATGCTAATGAACATAAATCTGCCTGTCTTAGTTCTAAAGGTAGAGGCTTTTACTGGTTATCTCCCTTTGTGCTATTCTGACACAAATTGCCTTCTGACAAGAGCAGGATCAATTAAGCTGATAACAGTAGAATTAGGTGAGAACAATGGGAGGAGCCTCAACCATAAAGTCAGGGCCCATTGCTGTGCTACTTCAAAGGAATGAAGGCCTACGTCACCTATTAAAGTCACTTGCAAAGCTATTAGCTATGCAGAGCAAGTGCTTAGGCAGACACCATGCATGCTCTTTGAAAGTAAAAGTGCTGACACCTTGCTGAGCTGAACACAAGGGAAGAAAATGAGAGGGAACAGAGAGATGAGAGAATACAAAAGGCTCCACAGACACAGTTGGAGTACAATTACACCATGCAAATATCCCTTCACAAAAAAACTGTCTTAATATTTCAAAAAGTACATAAGATGTTTACCAAGTCTACTTCTTATTAATCTTGATTAAAAATAAGTTAGCTACCATTAGTGAGAAGAAACAAAAGTAAGATTACCAGTCTTTATCCATAATTACACCAAAAAAATTATCAATTTTAGGAAATATAAATGAAACTAACCTGTTCCTTTATTGGTTATTGGCAATGTTTATTTTACATGTTTTTCATATTGATACGAGCCTGTGTATGATTTCATACAATAGTACTACATTTTCCTATATGAGAAAATGTATAACATATTATATGATTTATGAATTTAAATTATGGCACTTCATTGTTCACACTTTCTTTGTATAACTATCAAATAGTCATAAATGTCCATTCTCTAAGGTCTGCTGCTTGTCTAACTACCAGCACATTTTGAGTTCCTGTCTGTGATGATTTGAAAGAAAATGGTCCCCAAAAGGAGTGGCACTATTGGAAGATGTGGCTTTGTTGGAGTAGGTATGGCCTTGTTGGAGGAAGTGTGTCACTATGGGGGGCTTTGCTCAAGCTTCACTCAGTGTGACATTCAGTCTACTTTCTATTGCCTACAAGATGTAGGACTCTCAGCTACCTCTCCAGTACCATGTCTGCCTACACACTATCATGTCCCACCAGGTGATAACAGACTGAACCTGTAAACTATAAGCAAGACACCATAATTGAATGTTGTTCTTTATAAGAGTTGCAGTGATCATGGTGTATTTTCACAGCATCAGAAACCCTAACTAAGACACTGTCTGCGCCGCAGTTTGTAGAAGCTACTCCTCAAGTAAATGTCCTAATGGGTGTAGCATGAATCTTAAAGAGTCTTATTAATAAGAACAAACCTGAAGCCAGGTATTGGGGTGAACGTTGGAAGATCAGAGAAGCAGAAAAAGTCACAGCTAACCTCACCTGGCCAACTTCTCAGCTGATCTTGTTTCCTCAGACTGGAAGTCTCTGTGTCCTCATATCCGAATGGCTCTCAGCTGAACTGCTGCTAGAAGCATGACAGCTTAACCAGCCAGATGCTTAACCAGCCAAAATGCTTCTAGTTCCTGGTCTTCACGCCTTATGTACCTTTCTGCTTTCTATCATCACTCCCTGAGATTAAAGGCTCACTTCTTGGGATTAAAGGTGTGTGTCACCATGCCTGGCTGTTTCCAATGTGGCCTTGAACTCTCAGATCCAGAGGGATCTCTGCCTCTGGAATGCTAGGATTAAAGGCGTGTGCTACCACTGCCTATCCTCTGTTTAATATTGTGGCTGTTCTGTCTCTGACCGCAGATAAGTTTATTAGGGTGCACAATATTTTGAGGAACACAATACCACCACAAATAGGTGAATTCTATTGTTTTGTAATTGTCCTGTCTTGAAGTTATATGAGCAATAAAAATGCAATGATGACTAGATGCTTTCAATATTTTTATTATTCTGGAAAAGCATCATTGAGTATAACTCATTTGAAATCCTTTTGCTCCATCCTATAAATTAAAAAGAGTTTTAATGATGAAAATAAATTGCAATTACATATCAAGACAAAACAAAATCTAGAAAAGATAAGCAAGCATTTTTATATAAGATTTTATGAAAAAAGTGGTTGTTTATTTCAATGAAATTACAACTTTTCTGATTAGTCTTAGCAGTAGCTCAGTGATCAAAAAGAGTTAACATAGTATATTCACATATAATAACTCTTTGAAATTAGCTAAGAAAGCCACCATCAGACATGTACATATGCTTTCAGTTTCTTGCTGAGGAAGTTTATGTAAAGAAGAGACAGGGAGTAGAAGAATGTATTGACATAGTCAATATATGATACATGCATGTTTAAATAAAATACCACCTATGACCCTATCAATTTATACAACTGCTATTGTTAATAATTAATTGTAACAATAAAAAGTACTGATGCCACAGGGTGGACTCAGGGTTAATATCCATTTGAATGCTCAATGCTATATATAGAAAATAAACATATTCTCAGTTGCCAAAAAGTATAGCATTGTCTGTTTAGATCTCCCTAAAAATGCTAAGCAGGATTTTGAAACCTTGGATGGGAACTTGTCCTAATGGGAACATTAGGAGTGTGCTGTCTAGTTTTAAGCCAACTTTAAACAAGCTAGAGTTATCAGAGAGGAAGGACTCTCACTTGAGAAAATGCCTCCATAAGATCTGACTGTAGGCAAGCCTGCAGGGCATTTTTAGGCATGTAAGAGCCAGAGCAGATGCAGGACAGCAAGGAATCAAGGCCTTCTAATCAAAGTACAACTGATGCACATATGACCTCACAGAGACTGTGGCAGCATGTACAGGGCCTACACAGGTCTTTACCATCTGGGGTCCAAGAGCTGAGGA
The DNA here is from genome assembly GCF_004664715.2 of Peromyscus leucopus. Lineage (NCBI taxonomy): Eukaryota > Metazoa > Chordata > Mammalia > Rodentia > Cricetidae > Peromyscus > Peromyscus leucopus. The sequence continues at coordinate 57,591,969 of NC_051085.1, forward strand.
AAGTGGACATGTGCCCCATCCTTAAACCAGATGCTAATCACTTGAAAATAAATTAAAAAATTAGTTTTCTCCGGGGAATCTAACGGGGGAAACAAACTACTATTCTTAAGGGTTTGCCCCATGCCCAACAGCAGATAACAAACACAAAATGAATTCAATGGCATCTTTGGAGGTTCTGTATCTCATAATGTTGTATCAGGGCATTCTTTAACCTTATGGGTCCTTTGTTTTTATATTATGGCTTCTGGTTTGGGGTTTTTAAGGGATTCCTATGTGTGTCAACATGTGTGTCTATGTGTCTATATATGTTTCTCATGTTTTTTCTTTGACTCTTTTTCTTCTGTTTGCTTTGTCCTATTCTGATTTGTTTATTTTTGTTTTAATTTATTTTATTTATAATTATTATTCCATAGATGCCTGTTTATTTTCAAATGAGAGGCAGAAAGGGTAGAATCAGATGGAAGGGTAAAGAGTTAGTGAGGAACTGGGAGGAGTTGGGGAAGAGGAAACTATAATCAGTATACATTGTATAAAAAAATTTTTCAATTAAAAAAATAGTGGTTGATGTGGGAAGGTCTAGCCCATAGTGGGTGAGGCCATCCCTGAGCTGGTGGTCCTAGGTTCTATAAGAAAGCAGGCTGAGAAAGCCATACAGAGCAAGCCAGTAAGCAGCTCCTCTCTATGGCCTCTGCATCAGCTCCAGCCTCCAGGTACCTGCTCTTTTTGAGTTCTTGTCTTGACTTCCTTCAATGATGGACTAAAATGTGGAAGAATAAGCCAATTGCACCCTTTCCTTCCCAACTTGCTTTTTGTCATGTTGTTTTATCTCAGCAATAGTAACCCTAAGACAGAAATTTCTACCAGAATCATGGGGTATTGCTGTGACAGACCTGTTATTTGGGGAAGGATTGGGGAAGGACTTTGGAACTTTGGACTAGAAAAATCAGTGAGTGTTGAGAGACCAGCTATTCTGTAGGAGCTTGGAAGATCAGAATGTTGAGAGAAGTGAAGAAAATGGAGATCTGGCTTATGAGGTTTCATATAGTATCTGGTTAGCTGGAACTGAAGAATCAGCTGTGATTAAGAAGAGACCAGCCTCATTGATTTGAGGTCTTCTACAAAGTATTTCCTCAGAGTCAGCACATAGAAGCTGTGTGCCAGAGGCTGCCAACATTGTACCTTGTGCTGATAGCCAAACTTGATAGTGTAAGAGTCACCTCAGTCATACTGGTTTTGAAGTCATGAAGGGGTCATGGAGAGCAGCTGTGGCTTGCCACTGTGACAGAGCTGGAGTCCATGTAGAGAGCTCAGAAGTGGCTATTGCTGAAAGTGTAGCCCAGATGCAGCATGAACTATGCCTTTACCAAACAGCAGCAGCAGTGGAGTGGAGACTTTTAGAGTCTAGAAGACAAGATATGTGTTCTGCATAGCTTAAAGCTAGGAGAAGTGACCTAGGCCCTTTGGAGAAACCCAAAAATGTATCCCAGATATCAGACACTGAGCTATTTACACAGTTGGAATTTGGCTTTTCTTTATTCAGATAGTGAATGTGCCCTCATTCTTACTTTGTGAGGTAAGAAAATAATTAATTTTTTTATTTAGTTGAAATATTTTGAACTTTTAAAAAGATTTTGGAATTTTATAAGACTTTGAATTTTAAAATAGACTAAATATTTTAAAGAGACTGAAATTTTAAAGTGTTTGATTTTATAAAGACCATGAGACTTTTTAAGTTTATAAAAATGTTTTATATATAATTATGTTAATATTAATGTGTGATCTTGGCAATGAACAATAAAGGAAAGGTGGCTTTATAATGATGTGTTTGTGTGCCACATTGACAAGGGGTCAGTTTTGCTGGCGGGTTTCATCATAGCAATAGTAACTCTAAACAGGACAAGGAGAGACTGGGGAAATTACAAAGGAAAGAATAATAAACACTTTCTTGAAAATGGGCCTTCCCTACTTAGATCTCAGAGAGACTAGGGACATGCAGGTCAGATTTTGAACAAAACACATTTCTTGGAATCTAATAATATGTCTCACCTTTAAAATTGAAGTCAAGTGGATTGGGAGCCCAAAGAAGGCACCCAGGCTTTCCAATTTGTGTCTGTTCTGCTTACTTATTTTCCAAACTGTGTGAAATAGGAACTCATAAGATCTAAAAGCAGAAAGATGCAGGAATTCTGATTATGGCCCTTTCCTAGAAAATCTGAAGGGTTTTTTTTGTCATTTTTGCCCGTTTCTTTTCCCATAATACTATGATGAACCTCCCAGATTCTGCAGGAAGCAGATATACATGTGGTAATGAGTTTTCAGCCATTTCTCAAGCTCATACTTTTCCTCCAATTAAATATTTATTTCTTAGATCTCTCTCTCTGTTTCTCTCTCTGTTTCTCTCTCTCTCTCTCCAGTTGACAGACTATGTTCAACATAGAACTAGCTGCCTTCCCAATATATTTGACCTGCCTATTTCACAATGAGTCTTTTGAAACAAAAGCATACACATTAATCTCATTTTTCCTTCTTCTAGTCCACCATATATAATCAATAGCTATCATTTCCTTCTTAATACATTTTTCATTCCTGGTGCTGGCTTGATTTTGATGTGTATTCCCCCTTCTCTCTCTGATCTCTCATTGCAGCTTAGGATGTCCTTATTTTTGATCTTCCTGTCTTAGCCTCCCAAGTGCTTCATATAATCTACACTGTCTTTATTGGTCTATTTTGACATTCACACATGCAAACACAGATAAATCTATACTCACAGTTATACCAGCCCCCAGAGAATTAATTTTTTTTACAATATACAAATGCAACCCATAGTTGAAATACAAATACGAAATCAAATAACTTTGTGTTTTATTTTGTGTTGCATTTATAATGTTAAAATATTTACTTTCTGATGTTTTTAATTTTACCTATTTATTTATTTGTTTGTTTATTTATTTATAGCCCAACCTCAGTTTCCCCTCCCTCATTTCCTCTCATTCCCTCCCCCCCATCTCTCTCCCCACAATCCACTCCTCCTCTGTTTCTGTTTAGAAAAGGGCAGGCCTCCCATGGGTATGAACAAAGCATAGCATATCAAGTTGCAGTAAATCTAATCACCTCCCTTTGTATTAAGGCTGAGCAAAATAACCCAGTATGAGGAATAGGTTCCCAGAGTCAGACAAAGCATTAAGGACAGTCCCTGCTCTCATTGTTAGGAGTCCCACAAGAAGACCAAGCTACGCAACTGCTACATATATGTAGAGTGTCTAGGTCTGTCTCATGCAAGCTCCCTTGTTGTTGGTTCAGACTCTATGAGTTCCAATGAGCAAGATTAGTTGTTTCTGTGGGTATGCTTATGATGTGTTCTTAACCCCTCTGGCTCCTACAATCCTTCCTCTCTTTCTTCAGCATGATTCCCTGAGTTTGGCCTAGTATTTGGCTGTGGGTCTCTGTATCTGCTTCCATCAGTTACTGAATGAAGACTCTGATGACAATTGGGGTAGTAACCAATCTGATCACAGGAGATGGCCATTTCAGGCTACATACTTACTATTGCTAGAAGTCTTAGCTGGGGTCATCCTTATAGATTCATGGAAATTTTCCTTGCATCAGGTATTTATCTGACTTCAAAATGTCTCCCCCCATCCCCAACTTTCCAGTCATCTCTTTGAGAACTGGCCCCTCTATACATCCCCCAACCCAGTCCCTCAAGTTCGCAACCCCAGCCACCCCTAGTCCACCCAGGGGTTCTCTTCTATTCCCCAACCTAGCAAGATCCATACCCCCCCACTTCCACCTTGGGTCCTCCTTGTTACCTAGCCTCTCTATGTCTGTGAATTGTAGCATGGTAATCCTTTTCTTTATAGCTAGTATCAACTTATGAGTGAGTACATATCATGTTTGTCTTTCTGGGTCTAGGTTATCTCACTCAGAATTTTTTTCTAGTTCCATCCATTTGACTGAAAGTTGCATGATGTCATTGTTTTTAACAGCTAACACTCCATTGTGTAAATACACCACATTTTTTTTTTTATCCATTCTTCAGTTGAGGGGCATCTAGGTTGCTTCCAGGGTCTGGATATTGCAAATAAAGCTGTTATGAACATGATTGAGCAAGTGTCCTTATAGTAGGATTGAGCATCCTTTGGGTATACACCCAGGAGTAGTATAGCTGAGTCTTGAGGTAGGTCAATTCCTAGTTTTCTGAGTAACTACTATATTGATTTCAAAAGTGGCTGCACAACTTTGCACTCCCACCAGTAATGGAGGAGTGTTCCCCTTGCTCCACATACTCTCCAACATAAGCTGTCATTTGTATTTTGATCTTAGTCATTCTGACAGGTGTAAGATGGAATCTAGAGTCATTTTGACTTGCATTTTCCTGAGGTCTAAGAATGATGAACATTTATTTAAGTGTTTCTTTCTCCAATTTCTTTCTTCAAAGACTTGAAGTTCTTGTCATACAGGTCTTTTACTTGCTTGGTTAGAGTTACCCCAAGATATTTTATATTATTTGTGGCCATTGTGAAGGGTATTGTTTCCTTGATTTCTTTCTCAGGCCTTTTATTGTTTGTATATGAGAAGGATACCAAGTTTTTTGAGTTAATCTTGCATCCAGCCCCTTCACTAAATGTGTTATCAGTTATAGGAGTTCCCTGGCAGAATTTTTGGGGTCACTTATGTATACTATCATGTCATCTTTAAATAGCAAAATTTTGATTCTTCCTTTCCAATTTGTATCTCCTTTATTTGTCATATTGCTCTAGCTAGAACTTTGAGTACTAGATTGAATAGATAGGGAAGGAGTGGACAGCCTTGTCTTGTCCCTGATTTCAGTGTAATTATTTTGAGTTTCTCTCCATTTAATTTGATGTTGGCATTGGCTTACTGGATACTGCTTTTTATTGTCTTTAGTCATGTTCCTTGTATTCCTGATCTCTCCCAGACTTTTATCATGAAGGGGTATTGGATTTTGTCAAAGGCTTTTCAGCATCTAATGAAATGATCATGTGTTTTTTCCTTTCATTTTATTTATATGGTGGTTTACATTGACAGATTTTCATATGTTGAGCCATCCCTGCATCTCTGGGATAAAGCCCACTTGATCGTGATGGGTGATATATTTGATGTGCTCTTGGATTTGGTTTACCAGTATTTTATTGAGTATTTTTGCATCAGTGTTTATGAGGGAAACTGATCTGTAATTATGTTTCTTTGTTGAGTCTTTGTGTGGTTTGGGTATCAGGGGAACTATGGCCTCATAAAAAGAGTTTGGCAATGTTTCTTCTGTTTCTATTTTGTGTAATAATTTGAAGAGTACTGGTATTAACTCTTCTTTGAATATCTGTTAGAATTTTGTGCTGAAACCATCTGTCCCTGGGTTTTTTTTTATTGTTGTTGTTTTATGATTGTTTCTATTTACTTAAGAGTTATAGGCTTATTTAAAGTCTTTATCTGACCTTGATTTAACTTTGGTATGTGGTATATGCCAAGAAATTTGTCCATTTCTTTTAAATTTTCCAGTATTGTGGAGTACAGGGTTTTGAAATATGATCTAAGGATTCTCTGGATTTCCTCACTGTCTGTTGTTATGTCCACCTTTTTATTTCTGATTTTGTTAATTTGGATATTCTCTCTCTGCCCTTTAGTTATTTTTGGATAAGGGTTTGTCTACCTTGTTGATTTTATCAAAGAACCAACTCTTTGTTTCATTGATTCTTTGTATTGTTCTCTTTGTTTCTACTTTATTGATTTCAGTCCTCAGTTTGATTATTTCCTGTCATCTACTCCTCTTGGGTTTGTTTGCATCTTTATGTTCTAAAGCTTTTAGGTGTGGGTTAAGTCACTAGTATGAGATTCCTCTAAATCCTTTATGCAGTTACTTAGTGTTATGAATTTTCCTCTTAGCACTGCTTTCATAGTGTCCCATAAGTTTGGGTAGGTTGTGTACTCATTTTCATTGAATTCTAGGAAGTCTTAAATATCTTTCTTTTTTATTCCTTGACTCAGTGGTAATTGATTTGAGAGCTGTTCAGTTTCCATGAGTTTGTATGCTTTCTGTAGTTTGTGTTGTTGTTGAACTCTAACTTTAATCCTTGGTAATCAGATACAATACAGGGAGTTACTCTAATTTTTAAAAATGGGTTAAGACTTTCTTTGCAACAGAGTATGTGGTCAATTTTGGAGTTTTCCTAAGGTGTTGAGAAGGTATATTCTTTTGTGTTTGGGTGAAAAATTCTATAGGTATCTGTTAGGTCCATCTGAGTCATAACATCTGTTAATTCTGTTATTTCTCTGTTTTAGTTTCTGTCTGGATGATCTATCCATTGGTGACAGTGGTATATTGGAGTCTCCCACTTTTAATGTGTGGGGTTCAATATATAATTTAAGCTTTAGTAGTGTTTCTTTTACAAATGTGGATGCCCTTGTATTTGGGGCATAGATATTCAGAATTGAGACTTCACCTCGGTGGATTTGTCCTTTGATGAATATGAAACGTTCTTCTCCATCTCTTTTCACTAATTTTTATTTGAAGTCCATATTGTTAGATATTAGGATAGCAACACTAGTTTGCTTCTTCAGTCCATTTGTTGGAAAATCTTTTTCCAACACTTTATTCTGAGGTAGTGTCTGTTTTCTATGTTTGGGTGTGTTTTTTGGTATGCAGTATAAGGATGGATCCTGTTTTTTGTGTTCATTCTGTTAGCTTTTGTCTTTTTATTAAAAAATTAAGTTAATTGATATTGAGAGATACTAATAACCAATGATGTTTAATTCCTGTTATTTTTGTTATTGTTGTTGTTGGTGGTGGTGGTAGTGTGTGATTCCCTTCTTTGGGTCATGCTGGTGTGGGATTATCTATTGCCTGTGTTTTCATGGGTGTAGCTAACTTCCTTGGGTTGAAGTTTTCCCTCCAGTACCTACTGTAGGGCTGTATTTCTGGATAGATATTGATTAAATTTGACTTTGTCATGAAATATATTGTTTTCTCCATCTATGGTGATTGAAAGTTTTGCTGGGTATAGTAGTCTAGACTGGCTGGCATCCATGGTCTCTTAGAGTCTGCAAGATGTCTGTTCAGGCTCTTCTGGCTTTTAGAGTCTCCATTGAAAAGTCAGTTGTAATTCTGCCTTCATACATTACTTGGATTTTTCCTTTTCAGCATTTAGTATTCTTTCTTTATTCTGTATGATAAGTGTTTTGATTATTATGTGGTGAGGGGACCTTTTTTCTCTCCAGTCTATTTGTTGTTCTGTAATCTTCTTGTACCTTTATGGGCATGTCCTTCTTTAGGCGGGGGAACTTTTCTTCTATGATTTTGTTGGATATATTTTCTAGGCCTTTGAGCAAGGAGTCTTCTCCTTTTTCTATCCCCATTATTCTTATATTTGGTCTTTTTATAGTGTCCTAGATTTGCTAGGTGTTTTGTGTTAGGATTTTTTTTAACATTTTCTTTGATTAATTTATTTCCTTTATAATATCTTCAACACCTGAGATTCTCACTTCCTTCTCTTTTATGCTGTTGATGATACTTGTACCCGTAGTTACTATTTGCTTACCCAGATTTTCCATTTCCAGAATTCCCCCAGTTTGTGTTTTCTTTATTGCCTCTATTTCCATTTTCAGGTCTTGAACAGTTTTATGAATTTCTGTTAACTATTTGTTTTTTGTTTTTTTTTTTTCATTTTCTTGACACTCTTTAAGATATTTATTGATTTCCTCAAATTTTTGTTTTTTTCAATTTCTTTAAGGGATTTTTTTTCATTTCATATTTAAGGCCCTCTATCATTTTCATAGTTATTTTAAGGTTGTGTTCTTGTGCTACAGCTGTGTTTGAATGTTCAGGTGCTGCTATCATGGGGTAACTGGGTTCTGGTGGTGACATATTGCCCTTTCTGTTATTGGTCATGTTTTTACATTGATGTTTAGGCATATGGATTTGGGATGATTATAGGTCTAGCTGTTGATTCCTGTGTGTGTCTTTGTTGTACATGTATTTTTTTTCTTGATTTCTGTTTCCTCTCTGGTCTTCTGGCTTAAATAGCCAAGGGTTCTGGTGACTGGTGTAACTTCAGGTCCAGTAGGGTGTCTCTGCTGGGGTTTGGTGGCCTTTGGTCTCTAGATCCAGCCTGGCCTCCAGCAAAGCCTGAGTCTTCTTCTGGGGTATCTAGGAATAGCCTGCCCTCTGGTAGAGCTGCTGAGGCTGTTCTTCCAACTGGTGTGGACTGTACTTGGGCTATGGCATCTATTCTTTCAACTAGTGTGGACTGTGCCTGGACCTTTGAAGTCTGGTCAATTTCTGGGGAACAGGCTGGTCATGAGGAAGAGGATGAAGTGGGAGGAGTTGGGCAGCAGTGTGGGTCTTAGGGGAGCAGAATCCAGGGGATGGCTGCAGTCCAGATGGCATGCAGGTCACTTTCCTTCTCTTTGATGGGTGAGGGCTGCACCAGAGCAGTGGGATTCCTTTAGAGCGGGGGTGGGGGGGGGCACGGCCCATCAGTAGTGCTGGCATTGAGATGGGAAGGGGACAGCTACAAGACAGGAAAGTCACTCACCAGTTTTGGCTGGCATGGTTTGTACCTCGGTGGCAGAAGTCTACTGGGGTTAGGGGAAGGGCCCAGTAGCAAGAGGACCAGGGACAAGCTGGGATGGCATGGACCTGGGAAAGCTTCTCAGTGGATAGAATCCAGGGAGGAATATAGTTCTGGCATGCAGGTGAACCTGTTCTGGCTTGTGTGGCCTGGGCCCTTGGGGGAAGTCTTCTGCGGTCGGGGGAGAGCCTAGCTGAAAATATTTACTTTTTAAATAAAAAAGTAAATCAATTATAAAGAATTGTTTATTCAATAATGTTTAGTTAATTAAATATATTTTTAGCAATAAGTGATGTTATTTTCTAAGACTTTCTATTTAAAACACATATTATGCATTAAATAATTTCTTATATTTTATGCCAAGTCATCTACCTAAACTGTTACATCATAGAACTCTGAGGCTGCATACTGGTTTGGTTCATGATAGCTAATATCTTCTTATACTTCAGAAAAAGATAAAGTCAAAAATCCTTCAGAATAAAAGAACTGAAAACACATTTAACATGCAATAGATCTGAAATAAAATGACCTAAGCTTTTAAAAAGGATGGCAAAGGTTTGGGAATCAGGCAACATTATTGCCTTTAAATATATGCTGCATATACACACACATGTGCAAATTATAATATAACTACAAAACGTGAATCTTATTCTGCTCAATAACCAAAAATGTCTAAATACTGCACATACTGTGTATTGTAGTAAGCAAGCTAACCCACATAGCAGAGAAGATCACAGTGACTTCTCTGAATTGCTCTGTGTACTTTTCAATTTCTCAATTCTTTCCTCAAATGATTTTCTTATTTTACAGTTTTTCCACTTTTATTTTGTCCTCATTTACACTTACCTTGTCTTGTGTTTTTGCTTCATCTATGTAATAACCTAAGAAATCAGAAGATTTAGTAAAAATACGTTTTTCATGTCCTGGCTATGAGGAAATAAGAGGGTGGGTGTGGAGGATAATGAAATAGGCTAAGAATAACTGGAATTTCTACCCCTTGTGACAAGCCCTGCCTTCCACACTCTGACCCAGCCACAATGTGGTTTAAACATGTCTTCATGTCCCAAGCTCTTGCCTTACCTAGACTGGTTTACATATCTTTCCTGTAACTGACTGCTGAGCTCTTTGCTTCATCCAATGTCAGTATCAGCTCCCCTTTTCAGTGATGTCTTCCCTATCCCTGGTGTATAACAGATCTCCTGCTCTTCTCCCCTGTAGCATATTCTCTTTTCATTATAAAATTTGCCAGAGGTACTCCAGGCTTATCTATGGATTCACAGGTGAGATGCCCTTTCTCCTAATAGAAAGCACATTCTATAGCAGAGGACCTCTCTCTCTCTCTTTTTTTTTAAACATCGTGTTACAATAGTCAGATAATACCTGGCTTTGTATGTGGAAAACACACAACAAATATTTAAGGAAATGAGATGGGGATAAATGAAAGAAGAACACTGGTGAAAATTAAAAAAGAAAACAAGAAGGAAATTAGTAATTTTTGAAAGAAAAAGAAAGATAAAACAAAAGGTATAAAATGAAGAAAAGACAAACATAGAAGTAAAAGTATTACAGAATGTTGGAAATAAAAATAAGAAGAAAGCATAAAATCAAAACAAAGTGAGCCCTAATGCTGTCCAGCAAATCTAGTAGTATTTGTGAATATCAACTAGCCAATGATGCTGAAACCAGATTGTGAGTGTCAGCAGTGAAAAATGGTCATACTGTTGCCTCCTTGAATGCAGCTTTGGTTTATGGACCCAAACTTCTTGAGTCAGCATCACAAATCTGACTAATGTTCTTTAGAGTTTCACTTGCCCCCTTATGGTCTGGATTTAGGTGACAGATGTGTAAAACCTCTATGGCCAGCTGTCTTGTTATTGATTGCACATTGGTGAGGCTTATAGGGTCATGTTTTGCAAACTAAACTCAGTTTTACCTTAAGCCCCATGTCCTGATGCTGAGCTGTCTGTATCTAAGAGTGTGGCATAAATTCAGGCTATACCTTGACTATTTCTATCTTCTTCTGCTAGTGTTTGCATAGATAGATATGGAAGGCATTGATCTAAAGTTCTCTTCTGGGAAATGAATGTGTATCCATGAATTTTGGGGGAAGGCCAAAGTTTCATTCTGTCTCTCTCTTATACATGAGTAAAGCCAAGTTTTGAAGTTGGCAGAGGATATACCTAAGTGAATTTAAGGAAAAAAAGAAAGCCATTAATGAATCCTACTTTTATACTCAAATTAAATTTGTAATACTATGAATCTCCCTTATCCTACTCTTTTGTTGATGTTGTATTTAGCAGCTTCTCAGCTTTCCCATGATTTACACCACTTACTATTTATTTATAGTTGCTTGATAATAGGGATATCTTTTTAGAATTGGGTTACAAAGTAATTTTATGGTTGTAGGAAGATAACAGAGTATACTTTAAAACCTAAATATAATAGCCTATCACACACACACACATACACACACACACATACACACATATTATGATGTATTTATACACATCTATAAGGGTCAGTCTAGTGTTCAAAGGGTCATGATGAACAAAACAACACAATATTACATCAAGCTTAAGAGAAAAAGATTCAATAAAGAGATGTAGTAAACACATGAGGTAGGAGACTACTGCATGATGCATCTTTAACTGTCTCATAATAAACACTTTGTACATGTAAGTTATAAATTTCAATTCCAATACTACATTAAAAATACATGTAGTAAGTGAATAAATCTGTAGTATAAGCCAAGTGGTGTTGGTGTACACCTTTAATCCCAGCACTTGAGAGGTAGAGACAGGTAGATCTTAGTGAGTTCAAGGCCAACCTACTCCACATAGTGAGTTCCAGGATAGCCAGGAAGTAAAAAGAGAAACCCTGTCTCAAGAACAAACAAAAAAGAAAACAAACACAAAACCTACAGCAAGAAAGTTTATTAACCTTACCATGTATGATATACTGTATGAAACTGTATATGCTATACTTTTATATGGCTGACTACACAATTAAGTAGGTTTGTTTATACTTAGATGTGCTGCATATGATCTTATTAACATTACAGAAACAGGACTGTTTCATATCCATTTTAATCTTAAGGATCTGCTGGTGTCTATGTCTATGTTTCCTTTGTTCAACAAAATGTTATGCAGCACCTGACAGTATTTCATTCTCTTCCCATTAGAATATAAGTAATGAGGTCAATATAAATATAATCTCTGTATACACTAATGTAGTCTAGATATCTGAAACAGTGTGTGCCATATAATGGACATATGATCCACACTTTGTTAAACGATGAGTTGATGGATGAACAAGTGAATGAAAATAAGCCTTCTGTATTTTGGAAAGTAATGATGAAGACACAAAGATGTACACTTTCGAGGATCTTTACCTTTGAAGAGAATGGAGTTTAGAGGGAAGAATAAATATGCAAATGAGAAACTGGACAATAATGCCAATCAAATAATAACATTGGAAAATAAAACAACACAATTAATAAATGTAGTTGGACTATATGAAAGGAAGGTTGGTGTACCAGAAGTAACACTAGACAGCCATAGTCACATAAATAACTCCTCAACCATGCTTCTCTCAGTAATCTCCACAAACTCATTTGTTCTTCAAGCTACTGGAGGTGGAATCATTTCTTTGGCCTGTCATAAGTACCCTATCTGGAGTGAATGGATTTTTGTTCACACATCCCAGGAAAAGCAAAACAAATGCTTATTAAAACATTTATTCAACAAATGTTTATTAGATGAACAGATTTTATTTACAAGAAGAAAAGACAGGCATAGTGGTTAGTTTAATTGTCCAAGATCATTCAGTTAACATCAGATTAGAATCCTGAAGCTCCTGATTCTAAGCCGGTGTTAGTGAAAATAGAGCATGGTGCCAACACTGGCCCTTGATTTTATTCCTATGAGCAATTCTATTTCTCACACATAACAAAAATTTATTATTTGTTCTAGAATAGGGGCATCATTTCCCTGAAACAACCTCATTAGGCTCCAAGATGTCTAAGCTCTGTCTCTATTTAATCGGTTTACTTGTGAAGGAGCAATTTGCTTTACGACCTCTTTGCAGAGTCTGAAGGGTTTATGACCATGTGGTGTCAACAAGGAGCCCTAAGATGCTTTCAGTTCCATTTAGTAACTCCAGACTCTTCAAATTGTAGGAGCCTATTTGTTCCAAAAAGACTGGAGTTTGAGCATTAAATCTGAGCATCCTCATGCTTTTAAGCTTACTTTCAAATAGAACAGTCACTTCTCATAGTCTATTCCACAACTAGCATAGGATTCAATAAGACAGTGTGATCAGGAACAGTATGATGTATTTTTAATTGAAGCACAGACTCACCTTCCCACAAGGCTTCAACCCAGGCTGGGTAGTCTTATTTGGTTAATCTCATAATGATTTTGTTAGTGGACATACAGATTTCTAAAGCACTGACAGACACATCATATCCAACCTGATGTACTAATGCCTGTCATACTGAAAGATACCATGATCTTGGAAAGATTATGCTTTGTCCTTCCTTCCAAGTGGATGAATTAAGTAATAAGACAAATCATCTAAAAGCTCAGAGAACTCAATTCTTTTCATTATGCAATTAATTATCTCAATGTGATTCTTAAGTCATGTGGTCCAGGGCCACAATAATGCTGAGAGAGGAGAAAAAGGACATTAGGGTCACAGCTAAAATGAAAGCAAATTCTAGTAACTGTTCATTCTCGGTATACTGAAAGAGAGTAACCACTATAGTGCAGATGTTCTGTTTTAGCAATTCAAGAGCAAAGGAAGAAATGATAAGTCGAACAACACTGAGTCTCTCAAATGCTACCCTCTGTCTCGATTGTCTTTGCCACACCCCATTCATTTCTACTCTTTGCTGATCAGTCAGATGACTTTTTCTCCTTATCCATCAACAACGATATGACTTTTCATGTCACATTGCCAGTTTTCTGACCCAGGTTTTGATGTCTCAATTTCTGCAGTCCTAAAAAGTAAAAGAATTCCATTTGTCTTTTCAGTTTTTTCTTACTAGGTTGCCATATGGCTGGGGAACTTCAGGCTATAAGGCCAAGTGGAGAGTAGGGTCTGGAGGGAGAATGCTCATACAGAAACATGGGGTTTGACCTGATAATAAAATCCCACACAAGTGAGAAAAATGCTTGTGTGTTAAAATCTGGAATAAATCCACTTTTCCCTGAAACCACTACCTTATTTCAAGTGAAGTTACTAGCATTACTGCCTGTTGTCCTGTCTGTACCAGCACAACTGATCTCCCCACATCCACATCTTCCTCTTCTAAATACTGCAAGCTTCATCCAAACAACTCTACTGTGTCATTCCCATGCTCAAAACCATAATGGTTCTCTTGTGCCACAAACTCCAAATTTTTAATACACCTCATCTCTCCCATGGGCATGTCTGCACTCCTCTTTGCTCCTCACATCACCTCCACACCTCACGCAGTGTCATGCTTCAGAGGCAATGCTTGCTTCTAAAGCACACTATACCTTTTGTCATCTCTACTTGCAATTACATTCTCGTTTCTTCATTCCTTTCAAGACATATATTTCCTTTGAAAAATAATATAGGTGCAGGTTTACTTGTTTTATTTCCCACATACTAGGAAAGGTACCTTATATGTATTCCCATGTTAGCATGTATTATAGTCTCTTGTCCTGGATTTTCACTCTTCTGTGCCCATCACTTCTACAAGAATTTCAGTACCCAGGAGACAGAGTATGTGAGCTCAACCCACCAGAGTCTGCATATTTACATACTTAAAGAAGGTCAAGGGGAAGCCAAAGTTCACTCAGAAATTCCTAGAGGTATCTTCCATTACCTTTTGCTATAAAATGTTTTTATGACACTGTTTGATAAGCTCTATTTTTTTTTTTTTTTTTTTTTTTTGGTTTTTCGAGACAGGGTTTCTCTGTGTAGCTTTGCACCTTTCCTGGAGCTCACTTGGTAGCCCAGGCTGGCCTCGAACTCACGGAGATCCGCCTGGCTGGGCCTCCCGAGTGCTGGGATTAAAGGCGTGCGCTACCACTGCCCGGCGATAAGCTCTATTTTATTCCTTCATCATTATGGCAAGAAAAAGCCATCAGAGTTCACAAAGCTGTAGCTTAAAAATATAAATTCTTTTTTAAAATATTTCAATTCTTTTTTTCCTTTTATTTTATTTTACAATACCATTCAGTTCTACATATCAGCCACGGATTCCCTTGTTCTCCCCCCTCTCCTTCCCCTTATCCCACCCCCCATTCCCACCTCCTCCAGGGCAAAGCCTCCCCCAAAGACTAAGATTAACCTGGTAGACTCTGTCCAGGCAGGTCCAGTCCCCTCCTCCCAGACTGAACCAATCGTCCCTGCATAAGCCCAGGTTTCAAACAGCCAACTCATGCAAAGAGCACAGGACCCGGTACCACTGCCTAGATGCCTCCCAAAAAGATGAAGCGAATCAACTGTCTCACCTATTCAGAGGGCCTGATCCAGTTGGGGGCCCCTCAGCCTTTGGTTCATAATTCATGTGTTTCCATTCATTTGGCTATTTGTCCCTGTGCTTTATCCAACTTTGGTTTCAACAATTCTCGATCATATAAACCCTCCTCTTTCTTACTAATTAGACTCCTGGAGCTCCACCTGGGGCCTAGCCATGGATCTCTGCATCCAGATTGCTCAGTCCTTGGATGGGGTTGGACCTCAATAAAGACATGAGGATCTCCCAATGACGGAGAAATGGCTGAGATCTACATGAACAACCTGGACATGAGTGGGAGTAATGAAGGGTGAGGGTCGAGGGAGAGAGAGTCTGTGGGAGCGGGAGATCCTAGCTGGATCAAGAACAGAGAGGGAGAACAAGGAATAGGAGACCATGGTAAATGGAGACCACATGAGAAAAGGAAGAAACAAAGTGCTAGAGAAGCCCACAGAAATCCACAAAGATACCCCCACAATAGACTGCTGGCAATGGTCAAGAGGCAGCCAGAACTGACCTACTCTGGTGATGGGATGGCCAAACACCCTAAAAATATAAATTCTTAAGAAATATGTTAGCAGTATTCATATAAGTTACCCAATGATACTCTCATTGATTGCAAAACATTGCTTTTCTTGTCTGCTTATATCCACTTGGAGACACGCCATGAGTGATTCAGCCCCAGAGTGATTGAAGTTATTTGTAATTGGCTGGCTTGCTGACAGATATTTAGACACATACACTATCTGAGAGATTTCTGAGCCCCCAAGTCCACACAGTTCCTTTAACAACTGCCCCTCCCAATTACAGTCCTCAGTAGAATAAATTGCATACCAATACATCACCGTACAACCTGAACAAGGTCAGCTGATGAAAAATCCAGTGTTCTGCCAAGAAAGAAATGTGATATATCATGGTATTAAAACACAGCACTGGGAGAAGAAAGAATATGACAGTTGAAGATGGGGAGATGTACATGACATAGACCTTGTACTCATGAACTTACTGAAATCATGAATGTTTGCACAAGAGTAGACCCTTTAACAGTTCATCATGGATGAGACAAATGACCATAAAGTCTAATCTCTCCCAGAGAAATTATAGCCAATCCATGCTTGTTGGGGTAGGTAGGTCACTTTTTCAGTGAGGTCATCACATATAAGTTACCTTTGCTGCAGTAGAAAACTCCTCACCCATCCTTAGGCAAATAATTGACTTTAATTAAAAGAAGTCATGAGCATAAGAAAGGAACTCTTAAGAATAAAGATACTTATGGGAGAGGAATGAGAGGGATAGATGAGAGAGGAGAATGGAAGGTGAAGTCACTAAAATTAATTATACAAACATACAAAAATGTCCAACAATTTAAATATAGAAAAGAATCAGAAGTGGGTAAAAATCTTTGTCAGCTATAGATCTGACAGAAGATTGGAGCTATAATGTAGAAAGAGTTTTTATAAAAACTAGGTAGCTAAAAAATAAATAACCCAATTAAAAACATGGTATACTGAACTGAACAGGAAGTTCCCAAAACAAATACAAAAAAGTAATTAATACTTATAGAATGACTAATAAATACTAATAAAAATATTCATCATCTTTAGCCATCAGGGAAATGTAAGACCTTCAAAGGAGGGAAACAACCAACAATCCTACCCAGCTGTGATATCTACGAACTACGACAATGACCAGTATGGCACAATAACTCAAAGGGTGCAGTAGTGCCACACATACCTTGGAGGTAATGAACTGCTCTCTATTTTGAAATAAGATTGACTCAACAAGGGAGAAATCATACATGGTAATGGAATCCTAGCCAACTACCCAGGATTAGTGAAGTCATGGATCTTGGAGAAGAACCTACAACCACCACTCTACTAAACCAGAATACTCCCTAACTACATTCTAAACATTTGTCCTTAACACCCATAGATTAATGAGGTCTTTATTCCACCACTAAAGTAAGTTCTCTTTTTAACATATGGAGACCATTATAAAAATACACAACCAATCAAATATGCTGTGGCTCTCAGTCCAAATAGATACATCTACAAAATAACCCCCACATATAAAGTCCAGGGAACATTGTGAAGAGGGGGCAATGTAGCAAGCTTTCTTGTCAGACTTTCTTGGACTGCTAGCCTGCAAATAATGGCACTTATTATTAATTATGAAAGCTTGGCCTTTAGCTCAGGCTTTTCCTAAGCTAGCTCTTATAACTCATATTAACCAGCTTCTATTATCTCTCTTCTGCCACAGGGCTTTTACCTCTCTTCCATTCTGTACATCCAACTTGCTCTACATCTTACTGGCTGCTGCCATCGCCTGCTCACCTAAATTCATTTCCTACCCCTCTCTCTCATGGGTATATAATCAAGGTACCCCATGTTGTATAATAAAGATACATGTATTTTCATGTTTATTGTGGCTCTATTTACAATAGTCAGGGAGTGGAACAAGACTAGATGCACATCTACTGATAAATAGTTAATGAAAATATGGTACATATGTACAATGTACAAAATGAAATTTTATCCAGCAGTAAAGAAAAATGAAATTGTGAAATTTTCAGGAAAAGGAATGGAACTGAAAAAATTATACTGAATAAAGTAACCCAAATTCCAAAAGTCAAATAGCACATGGTCATCCTTATATGAGGATCACGACTACAAATGTATAGATAATGTGCTTTAATGTTGTATGTTGATAAAAGACAGAAAGTAGCCAGTAGAGGGCTCAAGTGGGGGAATAGAATACAGTGGAAAGAAGGAGAAGAGGAATACTGGTTGTAGAAAGATCTAAGTAGGGATTAGGTGGGAAGATAGGGAATAAGATGGAGAGGGGAAAGGTAACTAAAATTAAGGACATATGAAACCCTACTATTTTGTAATTTTATTAAAATACATGTTCATGAATCAAAGTACCCTCTGCAAAATATTGTTCTTCCCAGAATCTATGGGTAATTAAATGAAAATTCTAGCATGGGACATGAGTTGTTGGCCAGCAAGGCCACAGAGGCCCTAAAAAATAATACATGTATTGCCATTGCTTCTGGTTGTCCATCAGACCTTAATGCTAAGACCCTATTGCAGAATACAACATACACTTTAGTCAAAAGACATGATAAATCAAGCTAGAGTTGATCTGGAAGCTTCCTCCCTACCAGGTAGTATTCATAGTGTCAGAAGGTACTATGAAGGCTGCTGTGAAAGAAGTCATCAACAGTCTTATCACTTATCCAGCGAATTCTGAAGGCTATAATAATGACATGTCAGACTAGATGTGTTCTTTCCTGTAACAGTAGCATGACTTCATAGGAGAGAATTCATGTTTGGCTCTGTACTTTGGTCAAGAGTCTCTGGCTTGGAAAATCATAGATGCTAAGGGGAACTATGCTAAGTAGCCATGTTGTCAAAGTGCCCAATGAAATACTCATATTTATACCGATAATTAATGCTGCAACCAGCATTTTTTAAGGAAACTTCTTACAGCAGTGGATGGTGGTTAATACAGAAACCCCTATGTGCTGGCTAGGTTTTGCCAACTTTACACAAGCTAGAGTCTTCAAGAGGAGAGAACATCAGTTGCAAGAGAAAATGCCTCTGTAAGATTGGCCTGTGGGCAAATATGTGAGACATTTTCTTGATTAATGATTGATGTAGGATTGCTAACTTTTGACAAGTAGTCCTGCAGTGCATAAGAAAACAAACTAAACAAACCTGGAGAAGCAAGCCAATAAGCATCATTCCTCCATGGTTTCTGCTTCCAGCTTCCTGCTTTGAGTTCCTACCCTGACTTACCTTCATAGTGGACTACAGCTGTAAACTAAAATAAACCCTTCCCTCCCCAAGTTGCTTTTGGTTGTGGTCTTTATCACAGCAACAGAAACACTAAGATACCCACACTTGCCAAGGGCTGAGAATAAGTGATGTTGGGGTGTTTGGCTGTAAACTGGGAGGCCACACCATCCTCTTTAAGGCTCAGGAAACATCAAGGAAGAGGGGCCGAGACAATGAAATGCCAAAGGAAATGTGCAGCAAAAAGATATCTTCTGAGGTGACATGGTGATTGCAACCATGAACTCACTGTGGCAGCTGTGGTTATATGCACAAGATTTAAACAAAATGACACCTCAACATCCCATCATGAACCTGGGATAATCTGTGAAGCCTCACCCTTCCCAGAGAAACTATTGCTAGGTAATTAGTGGTTACTGGGAGAGGATCTTTTTTTTTTTTTTCAGGGATAACCACTGGTAAATTGCCCTTGCTCAAGTAAATAATCTCCCCCACACTTAATCAAAGAACTCTAATTAAATTCTTTGGGCAATACACAAAAAGAAGACACAAAACACAAAAGTACAAAGGGATGACTGAGAGAAAAGGGCTCCAATTGGAAAGGAGAGAAGTAGAGGAAGGAAAGGGGAGTCAAAGATGACTACAGTTCTTTATAAAAATGTATTAAACTTACAAGCAACTCAAAAATTAAGGTACATACATATAACCACACTTCTTTTTTATATCTGCCAAGGAGCTATTAATAACTATATGTGCATGCATTTGTGTTATATGTGTGCACTACATGCACATGAGTGTGAGTGCGTGGGACATGAAACTGTATGAATATGGGGAGGACAAAGCAGGATGTTGGGTGTCTTCTATTGATCTCTACTTATGGCCTTGATACCATGTCTCTCACTAAGTTGCAGACTTGTAATTGGGGCTAAACTAGTTTGCCATTAAATTCTTTGAGTCTTCCTGTCTCCATGACACCTTTCAGTTCAATGCTGGGGTTATAGGCATGTGCAACCATGCCCGGCTTTTAACCTGGATACCAGAAATTCTAACTCAGGTCTTCACACCTACAGAACAAGTGGCCTTCCCACTGAGCCACCCACCAATCTTCAGCTCATAAATCTTTTAACTACTTTTAGTTTCTACTTATTAGTTCCAAATTGGATCCCTCTACTGTCTGAAGTTTCATGATACATATCTAGAACACTTCTAATACATGGGAATATCTTCAGGGTTTCTATGTCTCCTGAAATGCCTGGTGAGAAGGCAAAATGCTATTTAACTTTTCATCTGTCCAGAAATAGAACCTGATTAATATAGATTTAGACATTTAGAAATTTATGAATCATGATTCTAACTGGGTTTTAAATCTATTGATATTTTGTTGTGGTTGTGCCCAGATTTTCAGAAAAGCAGCCACTTAGCTCACATTATCTGGTCAAAGTCTCAACACCAATTTTCTATATAGTACTTTATAGTCACCTACAAGCCAGCATCCCATGAGCAGAAGCAATCTGTGTGAGCTGAATGTTTCAATGTCACTCATTCTAAAATCAGAATAAAAAATGTATCTAATTTTTAAGCGGAAGCTGTTAACTATTGAGTTTTTTCTTTTTATCTTTTAAACTTCTGAGTCTTTTTGTTTAACCTAACTAAAGTAATTAATTGTAGAAAACCCAAACTATCGTTTGAGGGCATCTCACTAAATTCCAGTTAATAGCAATTTTTCCAGAAGTGAATATCTCTGTAACTCGGTGCTTTTCTCTGTCTTTGTTTCTGGACACAGAGAGAACATGTCATAAATAATAACGTGGCCCTGTCTGGGTTGTACAAGGAACCGGGTGCTCTTGTTTTTGAGAAAATAGCAATAACTATAGTATTGCCTTATTTAAGAAGTTGGCTTTCTCCAGAGTGATGGTAACACTTTACACTTGTCTATTATTTAGTAGCTCCAATATTTTCAAACTAAAATCAGACATATCATGACGATGAGTCTCTGCAATTGGTTAATTTACACCAATCCAAGTGGAAAGCTACGTGCAGAAAGGAAAAAAGAAAAAAACTATTAATTTTAATTCAATTATGATGCTTTGTTTCTTTTCTTTGGCCTTCTAAGCAAAGTATAGTTTTAGGATTAAACAGGGATAATGGAATTTGTGTTTGGACAGAAAAATCATGTCCTCCAATCATTTTTATCTTACATCCATTACGGATAATATCAGCCTGGTCCATACATTATTGCTTAGATATTAATTTAACCTACTTTGAATTTATGTATTTAAAAGCAAATTGATACACTCATGCTCCAGTTCTTCCTAAAAATAAGAAAATAGACAAAGTATAATTTTCATTAAATGTTTTGACAAAACCTTCATGTTCTCTATTCTCATTCCCATTAATCTCCACTCCCATAAAACTAACTTCTACTTTGACCTCACTACTAGATTTGTTCTCTCATAATGAACTCGTAATTTCCTAATGGTTAATTTCAATTGTTTTCTTCTATAATCTAACTTCATTTCTTAACTCTGATATTTTTCACTTTTCTTTCTTTTTTGGTCTTCATGTGTCCTTTCTATCATTGATAGTGTTTATGCTGATTGGAGTCATCTGAGAACTTTTGCAGATTTCAGCTCTCATTCCTAAGTGGTACTAATCATTCTTGTTGATTCATAGAAGTGTCAGTTTCAAAGAATAAACTTACTGTGATGCTCTTAAAATCCATTATTCTGATATCAACAAGCTGATACTGAGTAGCTGTAAAGCTTTTGAAAATAAAAGTAGTATTACACAAAATTCCTGATTTGTGATCTTCTACAGGACTACAGTTAATATTAATATTTTTGTGTACTTCCAAATCAGTGGAATAGAGGTGAAAACCAATAAAAAAATTAACATTATGATCAGTTAATCATTGTCAAATAGGCCAAAGCAATTCAACTTGAGAAATAATTATCATTTTAAATAACTGGTAATAAAATTAATGAATGTTGATGCCCATTGTAGACTTCTATAACCTTTTAATTTTACATATAAAAATAAATTCAAAGTGTATTATAGATTAAGTATAAGAACTAGAATTGTAGAATTCTTCATAGTAAATTCTTATCACATAAGCTGGCAACAGGAAAAAGTACATTTAATAATATAGAAATTTAAGAAGTGGAATTTTAGCAAAATTTCAAATTTATGCACATCAAAAGATGTTATCAAGAAAGTAACAAAGACTAAACACGTGCTATAAGAAAATATTAACAAGTGATATACCTGACAGGTAATTTAATCCAAAATGTATAATAAATTCTTAGACAACAATTTTAAAGACAGTCCAATTTCAAAGGGAAATTAGGCATATAGAAATTTGTTCAAAATTTGCACAAATGGCTACAAAGATACTTTTATTAGCTATTATGCACATTTGTTATAAAAAATCATTGCTTCAGTTTTTAACATATTTCATCACTTTAGTTCTCTTCAATTTTGCTTTTCCGGTGAGTTCAGACAATGAGAAGCACAGACAAAATATACAATGATGTAGAGAGAGGTGGATACTAGAAAATTTATTCTCTAGCTAACATCCTTCATGCTGAGCAAGAAAATACATTCTTCCAAAAGTGGAACAACTTTTGTCTGAAGACAAAATGGTCCTGATCACCATTTCTCCCATTTAGGATGACTCTTACTTGCTCTCCATTGCTTCCTAAGTATTGAATTTTTCCTTTTTGATTTTCTTCTCAACTTCCCCCACAATGATATAAATGATCCCCCTATAAATATATCTTTAAACACCTTTTCTGAGCAGGCTATCTGTTTCAAAGAAGCAGAGATGGGTGACATTCCAAGGAAGAGATTCCCATCTCAATAGATGTCCACTGAGGAGCAAGACATGAGCCTCTATCACTGAAAAATCCCATGTGTGCTTGCCTTCTTTTCTTGTCTTTGCTCAGTTCTTTTTGGTGAAGGAAAAATGATCTCTGTCCAGATTTCCAGAAAAGACCAAAAGGTACTCCCTTTTGTTTATTAAGGAAAGGAACTTCTGTAGAACCTCAGGACCTCAGTTCTACTCCCAAGACCCACATGGTGGGAGGAGAAAACTGATTCCTGAAAGTTACATTTTGACCTCCACATATACACCACTACATGCCACCAGGCAGGATCCCTTCTACCCCCACTTCTACCGGGAAGGCTTCCCTTCTTCAAGACCCCCATCAGACCCTGCAATCTCCAAGCCCTGCCTCCACACCCATCATCACCTGAGACCCCAGCCACTTCCTGAGACTTAGAGACTGGCCCCTAGTGCCCATCCTGTCCCAGAATTCCTGACTGGACAAGAGCTCCCATCCTGCCCTGGAATTTCCATCTGGACAAGAGAGCTCCCATCTGGACAAGAGAGAGAAACTTCTGAATCTGTCAGCTCTGTCTGGAACAAGTGCGCTGATAAAGACCAAGAATGAACCACAAGGAGATGGGCAGTTGTCAAGGCAGAAGTACATACAACAAAATGAAGAGCAACACAGCATCACCATAACTTAGCCCTCCTCCAACATCTAGACCTGAACATCAAAAATTGGAAGAAGCAGAAGAAAACAGCCTTATGAATAACACCATGAAGAAGGTAGAGGCTTATATAGAGGGAAAGACAAACAAAAAATGGGAAGAACGCTATAAAAAAACTAGAGGAAAGGACAAATAAAGTAGAAGAAAACAATAAAGCCCTGGAAGAAAACAATAAATCCCTGAAAGAAAATCATGAAAAAGCAATGAAACAGATGAAGAAAACAGTCCAAGACCTGAAAAGGGAAATAGAAAAAATGAAGAAGACACAAACAGAGGGAATGCTGGAAATAGAAAATCTGAGTAAATGAATGGGAACTTCAGATGCAAGTATAACCAACAGAATGCAAGAGATGGAAGAGAGGATCTCTGGTGTTGAAGATACAGTAGAAAAAATAGACTCATCAGTCAAAGAAAACACTAAAGCCAACAAAGTCATGACCCAAAATGTCCAAGAAATTTGGGACACCATGAAAAGACCAAACCTATGAATAATAGGGATAGAAGAAGAAGAAGAATACCAACTCAAAGGCACAGAAAATATATTCAACAAAATCATAGAAGAAAACTTTCCCAACTTAAAGAAGGAAATGCCTATGAAGATACAAGAAGCCTATAGAACACCAAACAGATTAGACCCCCCCTCCAAAAAGTTCCCTCGACATATAATAATTAAACAACTAAACATACAGAATAAAGAAAGAATATTAAGAGCAGCAATGGAAAAAGGCCAAGTGACTTATAAAGGCAAACCCATCAGAACAACACCCGATTTCTCAATGGAAACTTTGAAAGCCAGAAGGACCTGGACAGATGTAATGCAGACACTAAGAGACCATGGATGCCACCCTAGACTAATATACCCAGAAAAACTTTCAGTCATCATAGACGGAGTGAACAAGACATTCCAAGACAAAGCCAGATTTAAGCAATACTTATCGACAATGCCAGCCCTACAGAAAGCACTAGAAGGAAAATTCCAACCCAAGGAAGTCAGAAACACCCTGGAAAACACAGGCAATACATAAAGCCACAGCAGTAAACCCTAAATAGAAGTACACACACACTACCACCAAAAAATAATAGGAATGAACAATCACTGGTCATTAATATCCCTTAATATCAATGGACTTAATTCACCTATAAAAAGACATAGGCTTACAGAATGAATACAAAAGCAGGACCCATCTTTCTGCTGCATACAAGAAACACATCTCAAATTCAATGACAGACACTACCTAAGAATAAAAGGCTGGGAAAAGACTTTCCAATCAAATGGTCTTAAGAAACAAGCGGGTGTAGCCATCCTGATATCCAGCAAAATAGATTTCAAACTAAAATCAATCAAAAGAGATCAAGAAAGGCATTACATACTCATCACAGGAAAGATCCACCAAGATGAAGTTTCAATTCTGAACATTTATGCCCCAAGCACAAGGGTACCCACATATGTAAAGGAAACATTACTAAAGTTTAAACCACATATAAAACCCCACACATTAATAGTGGGAGACTTCAAGACCCCACTTTCACCACTGGACAGATATCCCAAATTGAAACTTAACAGAGAAATAAAGGACTTAACTGATGTCATGACTCAAACGGACTTAATCGATATCTACAGAACATTCCATCCTAACAAAAAAGAATATACCTTCTTCTCAGCACCCCATGGAACCTTCTCTAAAATTGACCACATACTTGGCCACAAAGCAAATCTCAACAGATACAAAACAATTGGAATAACCTCCTATGTTCTATCAGACCACCATGGTTTAAAGATTTCAACAACAACAAAAACTACAGAACACCTACAATCTCATGGAAACTGAATAATGCTCAACTGAATCACCAATGGAAGAAATAAAGAAAGAAATTAAATTAAGGAAGAAATAAAGAAATAAATTAAAGACTTCCTAGACATCAACGAAAATGAAAACACCACATACCCAAACTTATGGGACACTATGAAAGCAGTGCTAAGAGGGAAATTCATAGCCCTAAATGCCCACATAAAGAAGTTGGAGAAATCTCACACTAGTGACTTAACAGCACACCTGAAAGCTCTAGAACAAGAATAAGCAAAGTCTCCCAGGAAGAATAGACACCAGAAAATTATGAAAGTGAGAGCTGAAATCAATAAAATAGAAACAAAGAGAACAATACAAAAAATTAATGAAACAAAGAGTTGGTTCTTTGAGAAAATCAACAAGATAGACAAGCCCTTATCCAAACTAACCAAAAGACAGAGAACATCCAAATTCACAAAATCAGAAATGAAAAGGGAGAGATAACAACAGACATTGAGGAAATCCAGAGAATCATCAGGTCATACTTCAAAAACCTCTACTCCACAAAACTGGAAAACCTAAATGAAATGGATAATTTTATGAATAGGCACCACATACGTAAGTTAAATTAAGACCAGATAAACTATTTAAATAGTCCAATAACCCCTAAGGAAATAGAAACAGTCATTAAAAGTCTCCACACCAAAAAAAGCCCAGGACCAGATGGTTTAAGCACAGAATTCTACCAGATCTTCAAAGAAGAGTTAATACCAATACTCTCTAAATTGTTCCACACAATAGAAACAGAAGGAACATTACCAAACTCACAGGTGCACTCAATTGTTCTGCTGTTGTGAGAGCTCACATTTTGTAGTTTTATGTTCTCAAATGCTCATGTAAGAAGTTGAAAGGCAATAATGTATAATAGGTATTTGAGCCCATGGTCTCAAGATTCTTTCTTATGTGCTTGACAATCATGGGCAGTGAGAGCCAATTAGTATGTGCAGATACTAGGCACAAAACATCAGAAAGTCTAAGAAGCTAGTGGGTGGGGCTTTTTACAATCACATTTCCTTTTCATTTCATGTTTAAAAATTGCGAGTCTTAAGTCTGTTCTGCAGGTGGACTGAGTATCGCATATTAGCTTTATGTGTAAACATATTTCAGTTACCACTAGATATATCGTATAGGAGCACAGCAACCATTGATGTTTATTCAATAGTCATTTATAAAAGGAAAAGAAAAAAATAAAAGCTAACTGAATGACAATGAAGAACAACACTCAAATATTAAAACTGCTTTCTTATACTTTTTCCTGTTTTATTCATTTTTCATTCGGGTATTAGGTTTGTTTATTGTTGTTTGTTTGTTTGTTTTTTATTCCTTTACTTTAGGCATGCTCATTCTTCATATTTATATCTTTTTTAAAATTAAATATATATGTGTTTTTATTTGTATGGTGTATATGTATATATATGTATACACACACATACATCATATATAAATGATATTATTACATCATTTGTCCTTCCCTTTCATTGTCTTTATTATTTTATTTTACAATATAATTTAATTCTACATAGCCACAGATTCCCTTGCTGTATAGCCATAACTAGGGTAGAATTTATTCTGTAAATTATGCTGTCCTTGAACCTGCACTGATCCTTCTGCCTCTGCCTCTCAAGTGCTGGAAGTAAGGGTGTATGCCACAATGGCTAGAGCTAGTGTTTTTAAAATGTTTTTCTTAGTTCTGGTTTTCTGCAATTTTTAAAATTAAAATTCTATTTCTATAAAATAACTGAAGTATTTAATGGGATGGCATTATTGGTTCTAAAACCTTGTAGTATACTCTCTTGTGAGATTGTAAAAGCTTGAGATAGCTTCAACAGGTCAAAGTAGTTGGCACCCTATTAGTGGGACAATGTTCAGGATTAAAAATGCCATTTCTCAATTATTTGTTTAAGTTAATTGTAAAGACCTAATATGAAAAGCACAAGGCTTATTTAGGCTTTCCTTTATTGATGTCTGTCATTGATCACTATTTCTCAACAAGTTGTTCATGCTAATTTCTGATGGCACAAAATTGCATTCAATGTTTTCTCTCAAGACTTTCCCCCTAAAGTAAATAAAAAGATAAGTATGTATAGAAAATTACAGAGTACTTTGTTATCTTTTGGGTCCTTTTTAAAATTACTGTTGACATTGGCAGCATTTTGTTATTCCTATTGTTTTTACAGCATTTAAAATTATGAGTAAATAGAACCAAGGTACATAAATTACTCAGTCTAGGCACTGTAGTGGTTTGAAATAAAATAACCCACATAGGGCACCCAGGCAGGGGGATGGGTATCTGTCCCTGGTCTATGGGCAGGCTTCTGGAACCCGATGCCTGTGGTGTGACACCTTGCACAGCCTTGGTGCAGTGGGAAGGGGCTTGGACCTGCCTAGGCGCAGTGTGCTGGGCTCTGCTGACTCCCCTTGGGAGACCTCGATTTGGGGGATGTGGGGATGCAGGGTGGCTTGGGAAAAAGGGCTGGGGGAGGGGAGGAGTGCTGTGGATATCACTCTATATAAATAAAACACTGATGGCCAGTGACCAGGCAGGAAGTATAGGCGGGACAAAGAAAGAGGAGAATTGGGGAAACAGGAAGAAGGAGGAGAGACACTGCAGCCACCGCCAGGACAAGCAACATGTAAAGATGCCAGTAAGCCACCAGCCATGTGGCAAGGTATAGATTTATAAAAATGGGTTAATTTAAGATATAAGAACAGTTAACAAGAAGCCTGCCATGTCCATACAGTTTATAAGTAATATAAGCATCTGAGTGATTATTTTATATGTGGATTGTGGGACTGCGGGGTTTGGTGGAACCTGGAGAGAAGCCCTCCAGCAACAGAGGAGGGTGGAGGGGCATCTGTGGATAGTATGTGGAGTGAATATTGCTCTGTATAAATAAAACACTGATTGGCCAGTAGCCAGACAGGAAGTATAGGTGGGACTGACAGAGAGGAGAATTGAGGGAACAGGAAGGCAGAGGGAGGGACCTGCCAGCTGCTGGCATGACAAGCAAAATGTAAGGTACCAGTAAGCCACAAGCCACATGGCAACTTATAGATTAATAGAAATGGGTTAATTTAAGATAGAAGAAGTAGATAACAAGAAGCCTGCCATGGCCATACAGTTTATAAGTAATATAAGCATCTGAGTGATTATTTTATACGTGGGTTGTGGGACTGCGGGGCTTAGTGGGACCTGGAGAGAAGCCCTCCAGCAACATTTTTTAATAAAGAAAAATGAAAGAAAAAAAGATTAGAAACAGATATAGAGTATTTTTTAATAAAAATAACCTTAAATTTGTATCAATATACAAAATTTATACCAATGTACAATATTTGAGATTAATAGTTACTGCTTTTTAGTTTAAAGTTGATTAAAATAATCCACGCTTTGTTCCTAAAAAAAATAAAAATAACCCCCATAAGCTCATAGGGAATGGCACTATTAGGAGGTATGGCCTTTTTTTGGAGTAGGTGTGGCCTTGTTGGAGGAAGTGTGTCACTGGGACCAGGCCTTGAATTCTCAGAAGTTCAAGCCAGGCCTAGGGGCTCAATGTCTCTTCCTGCTGCCTACATATCCAAATGTAGAAATCTGCCACAGTTCCTTCCCTGACACCATGTCTGTCTGCATGCTGCCATGCTTCCCACCATGATGACAATGGACTAAGCATCTGAAACTGTAATCCAGCTCCAATTAAATGTTTTCCTTCACAAGAGTTGCTGTGGGGGCTGGAGAGATGGCTCAGCAGTTGGCAGCACTGGCTGTTCTTCCAGAGGACCTGGGTTCAATTCCTAGCACCCACATAGCAGCTCATGACTGTCTGTAACCTCAGTTCCAGGGTACCCAATGCCCTCGTGCAGATATACAGGCAGGCAATTCACATTGAAAAAAAAAAAAGAGTTGCTATGGCCATGGTATCTCTTCACAGCAATAGAAACACTAAGACAGACTGGCAATAGAAGACCCACTGGCATCAGTTTCACTGAATTAGGCAGGGGAAAGTGTATTTTCTAAGCAAACACTAATTAATTCAGTAACTATAGGAATTTGAAGTCAAGTGTTCTCACTCTGCACACATTGCCTCTTCTGCCTAAATAAAAAGATGGAGTTCTGGAATTTTTTTTTAAAAATAGCATATTTCCAAAGAACCCATAATTAGAGGATTGGTGGATAAAGGAATATAAGAGGAAATATTTATGAGTAGTTGTTATTCACCCAGAAAAAGCAGGATTTGCATTATCAAATAGTGTTTAAGGATAAATAATTGCATTGATACCATCAGTGAGGTAAAATGTAGACAAAAGGAGATTAAGCAGACATGTCCAAAAGTCATTTAGCAGAGTGGTGCAACCTGTAACCCCAGATTATGGAGGCAGAGGCAAAAGGACAACAAATATGATACCCTCTTAGAAGGAAGAAAGGGGCTCTGGATGTAGCTTGGTGATAGAGAGCTTGTCTTCCATGAGCAAAACCCTAAATTTGATTTATAGCATTGAAAATGTATTAACTGATGATTGATTGATTAAAATAAAACAAAAATCTCTAACTTCCAAGTCACCTTTAGGGCTATGTGACATTGAAAAATTTTTGAGTTTCAAATCCTAAGTCCTCTCCCACCTTATCTTATAATTTCTGCAGAACCAAACAATTCATTATGAGAGCCTAGGACCCACTGGTGTTGAGCAATAGTTTTAGGAACAACCAATTCATAAAATGCTGAATCTGGAGAGAAAAATACCAACTTTCTTCTACCATGCCATACTGCCACTGCAAGCAGTGTTCTGGACTGGATTATTGCTACTTAATTCTTTCATAATACGTGAAACACTTCTAAAATATTTACATGGTACTCAGTCACCTTTCAGGGAAACACCAGAAGGTGCTGTTCATTTACAGAATTAAGAAAGGATGCACCTGGACTGAGTCTACCAGGTTGATCTCAGTCCTCGGGGGAGGCTTTGCCCTGGAGGAGGTGGGAATGGGGGTTGGGCTGGGGGAAGGGGAGGGGAGCAGGAGGGGGGAGAACAAGGGAATCCACGGCTGATATGTAAAACTGAATGATATTGTAAAATAAAATAAAAGGTAAAATAAATAAATAAATAATAAATAAAACATTTTAAAAAAGAAAGGAAGCAAAAAAAATAAATCTATGGATGCTGGTACTTGACTTGACACAGCCTTACCTCAGATATGGGCTGGTTACCTCATCCCTGTACTCTCTTCTTGTACTCTAGACTGCCTCTCTCTGCTCACTGACTTCTTCCCCCTCTTGCCCTATTCTCCTCAATTGCCTTATTTTTCTCCAGTTTTACAATGAGGATGACAATATTAACTGGAATGTTTTTATAAATGAAACTAACATTTATTAGAATGTGTTGTGTTTTAACATTTTATATATATATATATATATATATATATATATATATATAATATAAATGGTTATATACTAACATGCAGAAACATAACCATTTCCCTTAGAGCAACAGACTTTGTAACAAAAGCCCTAGTGCCAGAAATGCTGGTCAGAGGACTCAAGAGACTCCCAAAACAATAGAGGGTATTGCAGTGGCCCTTGTTTCTCTGCCATAACTTAAAGGTAAGACTCCCATCCCCCATCCTTTACCTAAGCTATCACCAAGTGATAACCACACACAAATGAAAAATTAGTTTCCTCTAAGGTAGTCTTGCTGTGTATATAAGCCACTCTTAAAGGTAGGATTCATGCCTAGCAGTAGATGGCCAAGATGAAATGATCTCAAGAGCATCTTTGTAGGTCTTTATCTCATAATGTTAAGTCAGGGCATTGTTTCTTTTTTGTTTGTTTTGTTTATATTTAACAGGGTATAATTATATATCCTGGAACTCACTATGTATACAAGGCTGGCCTTGAACTCACATAGATCCACCTGATTCTGTCTCCCGACTTCTAGGATTAAAAGTGTGTACCACATGCCCAGCCTAAGGTTTTTCTTGATACAAAGAGAAAAACTGAGCAACCCAAGTATGACTGACAAGTGGAATGTGAAAGAATATCTTACGTACAATATGGATTTAAAAAAAAGATATGAGCACAGATGAGGACTGGTGGAAAAATAAAGTTGAAGCATATAGTCAGTGGACTGTGCCCTTCAAATTTCTTACTGCATACAAGAGGAACACTGTCCATTCTCTTCTGTCAAGTGGAGGGCAGATATTAAGAAGGCCCTTGGAGACCTTGAGGTAGGGGTGGTTGAATAAGAGCAGAGTTTCATCTAATCCTGTCTGAAATATTCCCTGTGAATGGAGGAAAAGAATAGAAGATACCCAGTCCCTTCTTCTTGCTATTAACCTCAAGCCAATTGCAAGCCAATTTAAATTTTCTGATTATACACTATACTGAATATACTCATTAATATGGGAATTCCCTTATTTGTAACTATTGGTGACTACAATACTTTTCATCTAAGATTGGAGAGATACTCCATTTATGTGGTTTTCTTTCTATTTCAACTAGCAATGATTTAAATTTATATCATTATCCTCTTCTGCATGTCTACATTCCTTATATAAATAATTATTTGCTTTATAAATAAAAGAAAAAATGATTATTTTAAAAAACAGCATGTCATCTGAAGGAAATATGAAGCTACAGAAAAGATGTTATCAAAAATATGTTTTAAAAGTTTTATATCTTACATTATATTTAGAAACCATACTTTTCAAAGCATAGTTTCTAACAAAGATGGAGAATTTTCAAGTAAATCATGCAATATAACAAATCTATGAGGTCAATGATATTGTCCACATATTATAGATGTGAAATACATTTCAATAGCTATGAATGCTTAATATCAAGTAGCCACTAAGACTCGGGGTCAAATGCTAAATTATTTCAACTTGTTATTGGAAGAAAAATTCAAGTATTAGGTGGAGAACAGAACCAGCTATCTTTTAAGGCTCTTTATCAGTCTGATATGTTACTCTTTCATTCCATTAGATTAAACATAAAACCAGGCAAGGTCACATCTGTAAAGGAAGAGAAGTATGACAAAGGAGTTATGCTTACCTTGCTATGTTTACACAACATATCTAATGGTTGCAAACAATCCAAGCAATGGGTGGAAATGTAGCTCTCCAGGACTGAAATTTCTATGAATGAACAGAAATAACACAAAAATGGCAGAATAAAGACACTGAAATCAGATGATAAATTTTTTTAAAAAGAATAGAATAGCAGAAGTTTTTTTCTATTTTGTATGTGAAATTGAATCATGTATTGATGAGAATTGCCATACAATGACCTAATATGTTTAGTGTTTACCATCGCTATGAAAGACAGGGATTTTCTGTCGATTTCTTTACTAATGAACAGGAGGTTTCAAGAACAGAATTGAAAGCTATTTTAATTTCCCACAACCAATTTGAGACTGCTAGTCCGAATCTCTAATATAGTGATTGTGACTCTAAAGACGCCCAAAGAGGAAAAATTTAGTTTGGATACAAATCTACCATTATTATTTGCTCTGAATATTATACTGTCTGAGAGATAATATATGGTAATGGAAGAGAAATACAGAATTCACACATAATTATAACTATGCATATTAGTCTTTCTTTACTAAATAATGAAGCTGAATGAAAGGGTTAGCACACTTCTTTGTAAAAAAAAAAAAACACAGTTGGGAAGTTGCAACTGTCTCAGAAGAAAGTGAGAAAGTGAGATGACAGGACAACAGGACAGATGTGCAAGTCTAGCCTGTGGGTTCAAGAGAACAATCTGAAAACTTTTTGCAAGATTTTGCATAAAGTTATCATATATATTTGTTCAACAAATCTAATAGTGACAAAGATAAAGTGAGTGAACATTCTTCTGATGCAGGATTTTCATCACAAATGTACCTTCTGATGAGAATAGCTCCAAGATTTGGAGCTGGTTCTTCATTTGACAATGATAACACAGTAACATGCCTGTTTAGTTCTTCAAAAAGGTAATGTAGCAGATTAGGATATTTGGATATTATTCTAAGTTTTTCTTCTCTTTTAGAGGACAATACTACTTTATGGGAATGCCTTCCATCTTGGTAGAGCATTGGTGTAAATTTGTAGCTCTCTCAGTAAGTGAAGATCTGACCAACCATTACTGAAATTTGGAGCAAATACTCTGGCTAATTTAACTCCAGATTAAATGGATGCCTCAGGTTTACCCATAATTCAGACTTCTGTTCAACTTCTGTAATACTTGAGATGGTTGTCATCCCCCTTGTTTTGGCTTTATCTTTTAGGTAACTGATAAAACTCTTCTAACTCTAGGTATCATTTAGCATTGTTTCCAGAGACAGAGAGATGCTTTGTTTAGGAACACTCTGCAAGCATTCATACTTCTCTCAAGGAGTCTGAGCTGACTTTTCTCATTGACTTGAATTGGCATACAGCCAATTATAAGTTAAAGAGCACCTAGTAGCATACATTAACAACTGGCTTAGTTTAGATTCCAAAACTCTCCTCAGTGTCAAAAGTCCATAAGATAAAACACTAAATCAAGTATTCCTGGTATTTAAAATGATTTTACCTAGAGCAATGGTTCTCAACTTGTGAGCTGTGACCCCTTTGGGGTTTCATATCAGATATTTACATTATGATTCATAACAGTAGTAAAATTACAGTTATGAAGTATAAACAAAGTAATTCTGTGCTTGGGGGTCACCACAACATGAGGAACTGTATTAAAAGGTCATAGCATTAAGAAGTTTGAAAACGACTATTAGATTGTTTTAGAGGTGATATGGGCACAAAAAGGGAGCTTGCCAGACTGTCAGAATAATGGAGATGTGAACATTCATGGTAGATAGCTGAAAATGTACTTCCCCATTATTTTTCTTAACAATAACAAATATATATATATATGTGTATATATGTATATTTGCAGTGGGGGATATTAATCATCCCAAAGCAAAGAAAATATCAAGCCTCTTATTTCTGATGTTCTATGTTTTTCTGAAAGAATGGAGTATGTGTTAGAAGTCATAGTTTGGCACAAGTCAGTTTAGTCTTTCTTTAAATCATTAAAAATAGGTATAATATTAAATGTTGATAATCTTGGTTCTGTCAATATTCAAGTCTTGTTTAGGCAGTCATATTTTTGCAACATCATAGATGTAGCTACTATTACTTCTAAGAGACACAGTCTCACAGCTGACTCCCTGGTCCTCTGGCTCTTAGAATCTCTGTACCCCTCTTCCACAGTCTTCCCTAAGCCATAGGTACAGGAGCTGTGTTGTAGATATAGCCACTGTTGGTTTTTGTCATGATCTTTGCCTGTCATAAAAAGAAACTTTTTTAATGAGGGGTGACATAATAATATCTCTGTATACTAACCTATAGAAATTAAATTCCATTTAAACATTTTTTTTTGGTTTTTTTTTTTTTTTTTTTTTTGGTTTTTTGAGACAGGGTTTCTCTGCGTAGTTTTGCGCCTTTCCTGGAGCTCACTTGGTAGCCCAGGCTGGCCTCAAACTCACAGCGATCCGCCTGGCTCTGCCTCCCGAGTGCTGGGATTAAAGGCGTGCGCCACCACCGCCCGGCTCATTTAAACATTTTTCATCAAGAAATTTAGTAAAGTAAGATTTACAAGAAGTTAATTTTCTCATTAGAGTTAAAGAGTAGGAAAGGAATCATGGAAACAGTAGAATGGTTGGATTTTCTATCTGCCTATTTGCCTAAAAGGTTAGTGAGAAGCACTGCACTTACTATGTCATCAAATTATCTCATTATATCTCACTATTGATTTTTACTGAGTTTTTTTTTTCTGGGAAGAATGTAGACAAAATTCAGGAGGTATATATTGTGTCAAATAAACTATATTTCCTCACTATTATATGCTTTGAAAATGTGTTCATTGAGGGGAATAAATTTTATCTCCATTAATTAGTAGAAATGATGAACAATCAAAGGATTATCAAAATTATTCATAAGGAAAATAGAAACTGGGCCTGGTGACACAAGCCTTTAATCACGGCACCTGGGATGTAGAGACAGGTGAATGTCTGTGAATTTAGGACCTGCCTGCTCTATACAGTGTGTTCCAAGCCATAAGAGCTACATTGTAAGATTTGCCCCACAACAAAAAGAAAAGAAAATAGACTAGAGGAAGAGAGAGAAGAGGGGTTCTATGAGCAAGGTGCATCAAGATCATGATGGGGAAACCTACAGAGACAACCAAACCAAACTAGTGAGAACTCATGAAATTTAGACCAACACCTGTGGAGCATCCACGGGACTGGACGAGGCCCTCTGCATAATTGAGACAGTTATGTAGCTTGATCTGCTTAAGGGGACCCCTGACAGTAGGATCATGAGCAGCTTTTTGGAGCCTACTACCTATGGTGGGACATGTCACACAGCCTTGAGGCGGGGGGGGGGGGGGTTGGACCTGCCTCTACTGAATGTACCAGACTCTGCTGACTCCCCATGGGAGGCTTTACCTTCTTGTAGGAGGAAATGGGGGGTGGGTGGGGGAAGGCTGGAGGAGTGAGCAGAAGGAAGAGAGGGATCTGTTATTGGTATGTAAAATGAATAATAAAATTTCTTTAAAAAAAAAGAAAATAGACTAGAATAAAATTTCATAAACATAAATATTTAGAATGTATTTTAAATCAAAATAAGAGGTATTCTAAGACACAATATATTAAATCAGAAAATCTATTATCTGATCACAGATTTATATGAAAGTATGCACAGTGACAGTTGTAGTCTTTCATATTCGGTCTGTTACTAACAGAAGGAAGATTATATTTATTTTATTTGTGAGCCTCAAAACATTGCATGTGAACTATGTTTTCTACTTACTTTTCTATAAACATAAGTTTTATGGCCCCAATCAAAGAGAATGATTCTTCTTTACCAGCTCAAGGTCAATACATCTTCTTGTAGTCTAGAGACTCAAATCTAAGTTTTGAAAAAATTTCATGCTATGAAATCACTAGACAGAAGACACAATTCCCACCATCTACATACGCTGCACCTGTTAAAATACTGCCCTCGTTCCCATCAAGCCTTCTTCCCTAGGTACACATGGCGATGAAGGTGTCCTGCTCAGTCCACTTCAGGACTCTCCATATTTCAGTTGGCATATCTGTGGCATTCCTAACCATCTGCATTAATCACCCTTCTGAGCTACAGGCAACAGATTGGTTTTATTCCTTAAGCCCATCAAGCAGGCAATCACTCTTGATTATTCCTTTTGCAGGTGATTTAAAAATACTCTTCTAGTAAAATATATATAACACAGAATTTAACATTTTAACTATTTTTATTAGTATTCATATTGTCTTGCAGCCATCCCGTCTACCTCCATAACTTTTAACAATGCAAACTTATTATATAATGACTTGTTTTTGTCTTTAGGGTGTTATCCCTGAAGAAGATGAGGAGTTGATCAGGAAGAAGATTCAAGAAAATGACACTTGTATGTTTTATAAGGCTTTGCCTAGGTAAAGAGGGCAACTTATCAGCATTACCAGAAACCAACACCAAAATGCTAGTTCCTGCAGACCCAGAAGCCCTGCACAGCAGAGTCCAGCTCTTCAGTCTAGGCTGGAAACACAGGAGGAATATTGGCAAAGGGAGGAAATAGAGCAAGAGAACAGAGAAATACCTACTTGGATAGTGTGAAAGAATAGTTCAAAAAGTGCACTTGGTAAAGAATGAGGGGGCTGAAGAGAAGGAGGAAGGGCTCACAATGCTGGTGACAAAATTTGCTATTTATATTCTCTAAATAAAAACTGAGAAATGTCATGCACTATCACTCCTGGGACCAAAGGACACATTCAGTGCAGTTACTCTTGTGTAAAATAATTTCAAGAAGCTCTGAGTAGTTGGCCACCTGCTCATCTCTCTGTCCTGTTAAGCTTGATTTTAAGATGGGCCCTAATTTGACTCATTACCACCCTATTCCACACACATTTCTTCATCCTTAAAAATAAACACTATAAACAGTCGTACACATGGATTACATTTTTCTTTTACCCTTTTTGTTTGCTGATTTTGTCTTACCTGTGGCTCCATCACCCTACATACAAGTACGTGGCTTATTAAGCTCGTATGTCTGCCCTCTGTCATGCTAAATAGAAAAATCTCCCAGAAATGTGAGTGAATCCTTTAAATTCAAATAAGGTTGCAATTCCATTTCAGAAATCCAAAGGGCAGAAGTGATCATCTTACTCTGGACACTGCTGAGCTCTCTACATGAAGGCACTCACAGATCACTGGAAACATTATCAAGAGGTTGAGCTTTCAGTGAGAGCAAAGAGACCAATGCTGGTGTTACCTGCCATTTGGGTCTGTGCCAGTATCTTTCTCCATTTACTGCCTCCCTCCCACCCAACAATCTACAAATCTGACTGTCAAATGCTTTGCACATTCCACCACATAGTGGTTGACATGGTCTTTTTTTGAACCATATTATATTTCCCCTGATACAAATTGCTCACTGTTAAACAAACTTTATATCATATCTGCTGCTCCATTCTTGGAATGGTTTCAGTTCTGGGTGGGCAGGGTAAATTTCATCAAATATAAAGTGTTTATGTTGCTTTCAAAATGAAGTGCTGACCTGCACCTCACTGACATAGTTCGGTGTTGAAATCACAGTCATGTTCACACATGGGAATGACAATGTTAAAAGGTTATAAATTTATTTTGAAAGTATATATTCTTTTCACAATGACACAGATATATATATATATATATATATATATATATATATATATATATAGTCTTCTGACAGGTAAACCAAATAAAATATTAATATAATTTACATCTGTAAGTTGCTCAATTTTCTTTGCAAATTTGGAATTAACATATTAATTCTCTTTACATTTAAAATTTTTGGAAAGAAAAATTCAGTAGGTAGTGATTAGACAGATTATCATAGTAACAAATAATTTTAGTACTACATTTTACCTTGAATTTTTTATAGCATAAAATAGTAATTACTGGGAATTCTAAATTTCTAAGATATCTTCATAAATCCTTCCTAAGGGCACTAAAAGTTATTTTGGAATGACAGAAAAAAGGAAAAAATATTAAAAGAATTTATGGGCACAATTTCACCTGTTTTATTCTGCTGAAAAGGTGAAGCAAAGCTGACTAAAATCACACGCTCATGTTCTGTGATCATCTCCTACTTACACACAGCATGGAGTGTGTGCAAAACTATCTTGGCTGCTCTTCTCACTGTCCTTGGGAGTGGTATGCATAGGGTACCCCCCACCTTTTGAATGAGTCTTTTATGCTGTCCATCTCAGCCTAACATGTAGACCACAGGTAGCTCAATCATCGTATCCAACGCCTTATTTTACTTTCAGCTGCAAACATCTCCCTCCTCTTAACATATCATGAATTAACATTGAAAAAAAAAGTCAAAATAGAAAACTCAAGTTGGCCATGATTTCAAAATTGACAGACACTAAGCCACAAAGTATTTTGACAAAGCAGAAGAAAACAAACTGGAGACAGGAGGACAAGAGATGTCCAAATGCAGGTGTGTCATCATTTACAGATATGGTAGCCAGAGCTCCTCCAGAAGAAGGGGCTAGAAGATGATTCCCAGACACCAAGCCAAGATCTGAAGTCAAGCCCCAGACAGAGATACATGCCTTGGATATGCTCATGTGGCTGCAGAAAAAAAAATCTAAGGTGAGGAGAAAATAGTTAATTTAAGGGAGGAAAGTGGTGAGAGAGGAACAGAATGTTTGCAGGTTTTTGGAATATACAAACTTTATTTAGCCTTTGCTCCATCTAGGAAACCACTGGATGATACTGAACAGAGGAATGACAGGGTCTCATGTGTTTTGGCTCAGTTTTTAACTCAACAAAACTTCATGAAGTTTCATGAATACACTAAGCTATAAGGAAAAAATCACTAATCTATATGGGGAGAAACTTGGGGTGGTATGCTCTGCAATTCTAATCTATATGTGGAGAAGCATGGTTGGGTATGCTCTGGTGCTCTCGACTGTGCCCATAGATTCCTTCTTCCTCCTCCACAGCATTGAGATTTCTTCTGTTGTTTCCACAGCTCCATTTTTAAAACCAGTCAACCTGTATACACAATCAATCAATCAATCAATCAATCAATCAATCAATCTGGGCTGGAGAGATGGCTCAGAGGTTAAGAGCCCTGGCTGCTCTTCCAGAGGTCCTGAGTTCAATTCCCAGCAACCATAAGGTGGCTCACAACCATCTAGCATGAGATCTGGTGCCTTCTTCTGGCCTGCAGGCATACATGCAGACAGAACACTGTATATACAATAAATTAATAAATAAGTAAAACCAATGAACCATGAGTATCTCAATTATCCTACCTGGCTCAGAGTTTGGTTAGCCTGTATTTTCATAGTCCCTGTGTGGCCTGGAGGCATCCTGAGACTTCCAGGACTGGACAGGCAGAGCACTACATACTCACCTGGGTTCTTCCCACTGGAGACATGAGACTTGAGAGTTGCATGTTTCTTCAGTCACGTCTCTTGTTGTTATTTAATAAATTATTGACACTTTGTAATATTCAGGTACAGTGAATTGTTATTACAGATTCAGCTGCTAGTTTTGCTATTTATTTTATCATTAGTTTCTCTCAAACTCTTGAGAGATTACTAACTTGATAAAAAACTTATGAAGAGCCAATTCATGTTTCCTATTATTAAATTCATTAAATTTATTCTCTTGAAAGAACATTTTAATTTCCCTTTAAATAATTTAAAACTTACCCATATTACCCATGAATTATAACAATTTCACCTTAACTTTAGAATTTTTGTGAAAAATCTGTTTCTTTTTTAAATTTATGTATTCTTCTTTTATATATTATATCCAACCACAGTTTCCCCTCTCTCCTCTCCTTCCAGCTACCCCCTCCCCCAGATCCACTCCTGTTTGCCTTTAGGAAAGAATTCCTTATTATTACTAAAGCGATTTTAAACAAGTCCCTAAAATTCCACTATGCATTTCTTATGCTGTCCTAAATATTTTTCATCTCCCCTTTCATTCTCTCATACATCTTAATGCTAGATAATTAAAAATGGTTTTTACAGGATCTATATTCTTTTAATTTTCAAAATTAAATTATATGTAGGTGCCTTTCCAGATTTCCTCTCTTCACTCAATAACATACACCTACATTTCCTTCGTCTGTTTCTAGAGCTTGATGACTACTTTCTTTATATTGCTGACTAATATTTCATTTTCCTAATTATGGGAGGCAAGCTCCCACCTTTTAAAGGAGAGATAGGGATGAAAAACTTTTAGATAGAAAGATAGCGGAGAGGAGACAGACAGAAACACAGGATAGCTTCAGGAGGACCTGGATCAAAATCCACTGGCTCCTTCTGTTTCCTCAAAAGGGCTTTTTATAACAATGCCAAGGGGTGGGGCAAATGACCTCTCCCTTGCTAGATCAAAGCATATCACACAGCCAAATGTAGACCCTTCCACACACTTAGTAACCACGCCCATGGTCAAATCATTCCTTTATGCAGTGCTACTGGGTAAAGCAAGCTCAGATCTCACTAGAAAATCTTTGTGGGTCTCCACACCTAAAACAGAAATATTATTGAGCAAGTCATTTAAGAAAAGACCTCCTGGTTACTTACGTGTTCTGGCAGTCATGGTACAAAGGGTTACAGATACCAAGGAGCACAAATGCTTACTTGTTAAATGTATTAATTGCTTTACTGTTGCTGTTACTAAAACACCATTACCAAAGGCAACTTAATGAAGTGAAGGAGCTTATTTTGGCTTAAAGTTCAAGATGGATGGGTTCATGACGGCAGAGTGGAGGCACCGCAACATCTTCACCTATACAAATATAGGGATCTACTAAATTCTCTAGACCTCCCATTCATTATTTCTGTAGACCTAAAAATGCTCTGAAAAGTAAAGTCTACATTTTTGTATAGTCTGAAGGGTGTCCACTTTGCTAAAAGATAAAAATTATCTTTAAGATTTCTTAAAAATTCCATAATATCTATATCAGTATACATAGACCATGTGTCTAGAGAATAAACTTTTAGAGATAAGGGACAAAATAACTCCAGTTTTCTTCTCTCACTATACACTAAACTGTCTTCCCCATACAAGCTTCTGTGACAACAGATATGAAAACTAAATGAAACACCATCCATTTGCACTAGATTTTTTTCCCTGTAAATGTTGCTACTGTTATACCTCCATAATAAAATTAATAAACTAGGGCACAGGTGAAATAGAAAATTACAGGATGGATTCAATTTCCGCAGTGACTCTGTTTGCTGATAATTTTATTATTTTATTCCTTGTAAATATGTTGGCCACCAAGTAGATTTTTTAAATGCCTTATACTCATTGATATATACATAAATCCTTACAATATTCTTATAAGAATGGGAGTGGGTGGTGGTGGTAGTGTGTGTTGGAGAGAGCATGGAGAAGAAACAGATTTGGGGCAGTGATTGACTTTTACAGAGTTATTAGTATCAATGGAATGCTAACTTGTAAGCAGTTCTCTTCATTCTTCCCGAGTCTGCTGTTTACTGGTCAATGCAGCCCCACAGTTATAGAAGACAAGTTGAAATGTATGGTTATTAAGTGATTTATATAGGTCAGAGTTGAAGACCATGAGATTGGCATGTCACTATGAAGGATCTGACATGTTTCTCTGTAGACATCAATTATAGTGTACACCAATAATCACAGATGAAATCACTTCCATATTAGTCATTCTACAGTTTCCAAATAGAACAGAAGCAAGCAACTTTTTTCTTTTTAATTAAAAATATTTTTCATGCAATATATTCTGATTATAGCATCACCTCCCCCAACTCTTATCAGATCCTCCCCACCTCCCCACTCACCCAACACCACACTTTTCTTTCTGTCTCTCTCCCTCTTTAGAAAGCAAGCAGGCAAACAGAACAAACAAAAA
Organism: Peromyscus leucopus; assembly: GCF_004664715.2. Lineage (NCBI taxonomy): Eukaryota > Metazoa > Chordata > Mammalia > Rodentia > Cricetidae > Peromyscus > Peromyscus leucopus. Next base: position 57,634,176 of record NC_051085.1, read on the forward strand.
TGAAAAATAACCAGAAACGCACACACACAAAAAAACACAAATCAGAAAATCACAATATGCAAACAAAAGACCAGCAACTTCTTTTCTGAGTGATATCTGAAATTCATGAACAATCTCTGTCAAAACCTTTTAAAAGCTGTGTGTTGTGCTGTGTTTTCTCTTTTTCAACATAAGTGAATGTAAAAAGAATGATTTCAAAACTCAAGTAGCTAACCCAACTCTGCTAAAGGATAAACAGGGTTGAGAAACAACATGAAATAGAAGACATCCAAGCCCTTTATTCCAAAATTGTTTACAGCAAAAACCAAAGGATTAGCTTCAGTTTTATATATTTTAGGTCTAAAACTCACAATAAGCCTTTAGGTATCCTGAAAGTTCAGACTCTTCCCTCTAGATACAAAAAAAAAAGAAAGAAAGAAAGAAAGAAAACCAAAAAACCCTAGACTATGTAATACAGAGAAGTCACCCAGGTATGGATCATCATTCTGCACAACCAAAACAGGGAGGCCCTTACTAACTCCTGAGAGCAACACAAGATTTCCTTGTAACTTTAAGAATTCTGGTTTCAAAATTACTTATTATTAGAATCATAATATTTACTGTAGCAGCAAATAAAAATGACACCTTTTCCTTAATTTTTTCAAATAATACTTTCTATTCTTCAAAAATTCAATACATTTATACAATGTGTATTGGTCATATCCATCTACCACTATCTCCCTCCAGCTCTTCTTTTATTCACCCTCACTCCCAGCCTCATATCCTATTTTTCTTTTGTTATTAATAACTCTCTAAGTCCAATTAATGCTTCCAATACACACATAATTTATGTGTTCACCCACTGGGGCATGAGCAACCCAAGGGTAGTCATACCCACAAAACAAAGTTACTCTGCTTCCCTTAGCAGCAATCAATTTTCAATCGCTTGTCTGGTAGTGGTAGGAACTCAGAGGTCACTCCTTGATCCAAAATGGGACACTTTTTACAATAACTCTCTTCAGTGTTATCTCACCTCAACCTCACCACATCTCTCTTCATTTACTGTATATCACGCTCTTTATGGATCCCATTTTCAGTTCTAACTACTATATCTCTGAAGCTTCTTTTCATTGCTGTGGTCCTGTGTTATTTGTGTTGTATTTTCTACGTTTATTTAAAATTCTCCCTTACACTAATTTTTTCCTACAAATCTTGTCCTCTACATATTCATTTTTGATATCCATTCCCAGAGCTACCCAGGGGATAATTTTATAGCCCATATCTACTCACTGCTTCTTCAAGTATTGAAAACTGCTGGCTGCCATGTCTTAAACACTTATTTCCACTTTATCTGATCTCAGTTTCATGGAGAAGTTCTATACAGTAGATCTTGTGTTTGTAGAATATTTATTTTCCTATCCTTCCTTTTCTTGTATGGATACTAGAGTCCAATCATCTCAGCCTTACCACACTGTTTGCCTGTAATCTACATTTTTCTTATCTGGAAAGCCCTAACCCAGGATCAATGCTTTCAAAAGATGATCCTCCCTTTGTACTCAAGAAGATGGCCATTAAGAAGAAAATCATGTAACATTAGAAATTTCTGCGACCACAAATTTATAGTCTCCAATCTCAGGAAGATCAATATTCTAGGCCCCAAAATTTGGTCATTTTTCAAAACATTTTTTATTCTTCTTAAGATCTATAGTTGACCCTTGTTCCATGTCCTGACAAAAGACTTTTATAACCTGTTAGGGTCTTCTGGTACAACCAATGTTGCACTTACTACCAAATGTGCACAAACACATATTCTTACTAACTCTTCAATTGTCAAAGTAAATGTCTTCTTCCCAATGTGTAAGGTAACCTTAATATTTGAATTTTAAATGCTTCTGACTCAAAGAACTGATATATCTGTAAAGTGACAGATGTATCTCTCACCCTGACTTAATAATTATATATTGTATTAACATAATGTGTTGTTACATTGTACCCTACAATTACATAAACTTAGTACATGCTGATGCAAACTATTAAAAAAAAATATACATCTTTATACATAGTTTCTGGAAGTATAAAAAAGCATGGTAGACCCTGTAGTATGATACAGTTCCATTAGGAAATGATACCCTAGATTATAGCAAAGGAATTCATCTCTAATAAGTTTCATGAAAGAAACTTAAACTGCTAAGATGGGTATCTGCATGAATGGCTTTAAGAGGAAGGCATACAAAGGCTTCTCCTGCTATTCCATGATGCTAGGAGACTGCAACCAGCTAAAAGAGCCTTTCTTTCCCACTTTATATTTCTTGTTCGATTTTTCTTCTTATTCAAGAATTTTACACAACACTGTCTTAGTTAAGTTTATATTGTTGTGATAAACATCATGCCCAAAGGCAGCTTGAGGAAGAAAGGATTTATTTTATCTTAAAGCTTATAGTCCATCATTTACAGGAGTCAGGGCAGGAACTCAAAGAATCCAGAGTCAAGAACTGAAGCAGAACCATGGAGAAATGCTACTTACTGGCTTATTTTCTATAGCATGCTTACCTTACTTTGTTATAAACCCAGGACCACCTGCCCAGAAGGGGCACCACACACAGTGAACTGAGCCCTCCCACATCAACTATTAATCAAGAATATGTCTCCAACAGATTCGCCTACATGCCAATCTGATGAAGGCATTGTTTCAGCTGAATTTTCCTCTTTCCACATAACCCTAGTGTGCGCCAAGTTGGCAAAACACTAACCAGTTGAATTTCCCTTTTTTCACATGACCCTATTATGTGCCAAGTTGTCAAAACACTAACCAGCACAAACATGTTTGACTATCCTTACCTTTTCCCTCAACTATTCTCAGATCTATACCCCTTACCTACCACCAAATGTTGTATCCTATTTTTAAAAACCTATAAAGACCAATTTGTGCTAAGTTTTCTTGGATGTATGGACTTCTACTGGAGCTTGGTCACAACTGACTTTCCCTCTCCAAACAGCTAATAATTGTCAATAACTCTCAGCTAAGACTGATGTATGGTTCCACTTCCCTTTCCATGCTGGGAGGTGGTCTGCCTGAACTTTTGCACATGCTGTCATAACAAATGTGAGTTCATATGTACAGCTGTCCTATTGTGATCAGAAGACACAGTTTCCTTGTAGTCATCCATCACATCTAGCTCTTACACACTTTCTGCCCACTCTTCTGCATTGATCCGTGAGTTCGGGGCAGAGGGTGTATGATATAGAAGCCCCACTTAGGGCTGGGAATTCCAGTCTCTTATTTTCTGCACTTTGACTAATTGTAGGTCTTTGATAATCAATCTACTTCAAACAGAAGTTTCTCTGATGAAGGCTGAGAGATGCATTAGTCTATGTGTATAACAATAAGTCATTAGTAGTTTATTTAATTTATGTCCCTGTAGTAGAATAATAGTAGTAAGTTCTCCCATATGGCTTACAGCCTAACTAGGCATAGCTTCTTGACCCAGTAGTGCCACTTGAAATTTCTGATGGTGAAGGCCAACATGTCCCCTTTCTTCCTCAGAGTAATAACTTTCTATCCATCCCCTGTATTTTCTCTGTTCCTACTGTCTTCATTTTGCTGTTGACATTTACCTTTGGAAGGAATAGTACTATTAAACACATCAAGTGCTCCCAAGTTGCTAGATCTCCTTTTACCTGTGTTTTTGTTTCTATCTGGTATTTTAGTCAAATAACCCACACCCTTCCTTTACAAGCTAGATTAAAAATAAAGTTCTGACTATTGAAATTACACAGTGGCAAGCAGAATATTTGTTGGAAAGAAGTGTTAGACAACTAACTACCCCAAATAAATTTCAATTTCTCGAGAAGCAATTTTCACAAGTACTGTTTTAAAATGCAACACATATCTTTAAAAGTTATTTTTCATAATACTTAAAACTAGAAATACTTATTATTTGCTTATTTATTAACTTATTTCCACTTCTCCACATTAAAACTGAAGTTACAAGGATTCAGAGACCTCATTTGTCCTTTTCATAGTTGAATCCAGTGTACAAATATTCAGGACTTATTTTTGGGTGATTAAATAAATTTTAAAATCTGTGGTAAGGAAGATGATGCTGGTCGACTTGTATGAGAGGTGTGTTATTAATAAAGGATTGTGAACTGAGGGTAAAACTTAATTTTTAGATTAAAAAATCCCATAGCTGGGCGGTGGTGGCGCACGCCTTTAATCCCAGCACTTGGGAGGCAGAGCCAGGCGGATCTCTGTGAGTTCGAGGCCAGCCTGGGCTACCAAGTGAGCTCCAGGAAAGGCGCAAAGCTACGCAGAGAAACCCTGTCTTGAAAAAACCAAAAAAAAAAAAATCCCTTGAGTTCCACAGTTAAGACTACTGTTCATGATGTTGAAGATTATGATAGAGTATTTTTGGGTTTTCCATTGCATTCTATGATTCTTATGTGCAGTTGATTCTCTAATAACTTGGTCAAAATAAAAGTGAATATAATATAATATATAAAATAAGAAAAAGTGAGCTCTTGTGTACTGGCAGACAACATAACTGGTGTGTGTGTGTGTGTGTGTGTGTGTGTGTGTGTGTGTGTGTGTGTGTTAAAAACAGACTATCAACTGTCTACCTTGTGACATTTTCTAAGACTTTGTAGGTACCAGTTCATAACTGAAATCATCTTGACATGAAATCACTGAACTATTAATGCTTGAAAAAGAAATATACATAAAAGCACAAAATGAAACTAGAGACCAACATATGCTAACATCATGGTCTAGCACAGTTAGCCCATTTCAGACCTGACATTTGGAAGTCCAGGAAGCAAGTGAAATTTACTGAGAAAGTCTACTTCTGAAAAAACCTTAAATTGCCTGAAAATAACCTTTAGTTAGGATGAATCTCAATTCAAAAGAGAATGGTGGCATAGTGTAAAATTTTGATCCTTGTAGAGTTAGTAATAAAGCTGTCAGGGTTTAAATCATGTAGTAGTGCCATAGCCAAGCAACTTTGGGTCCAATAAATTGAATTATTCTGTGCTAGTTTTACTAACTGAAAACTAATGTAACAGCTGTTTCAGCCACAAAACTATGAATATAAAGTAAAATGTTTTCATTTTCTTACGTTAAATGTTGATTTTTTCACCTCACTCATCAGGCATATCAGACTCATTTGCTTTTGGATGCATTTTCTGTCACTATAAATATATTTACCTCAATAAATTACTTAGGATTTGATTAGCTTTCCCAGGTAGCATACAATGAGACTAGGTGAATAGCTTGCCAGCTTCTCCCACTCTCTGCCCATTAAGCTTGTGACACAATGGCAGGAAACATACAGCACCAGCCCCCACAATGCCTTCTGTTTTGGACATCCAGAATGGCTGCACCATGTGTGTGTGCTCGTTCCACTGTGGACAAGATAGAAAGACATTTCTCTGGAACATTTGCAGTTATAACAAATTAACAGATGCATTGTTTAAAGTAAATGGAATGCTTTAATGTATGAGTTACAAAACAAGAATTATCCCCTGTGATTTGTTCATACTAAAACACTCTCATGGATAAAAATGAAAAACTTGCAAAGTTTAGGATGAAAATTTGAATTAGAACTTAATCATGTGCAGCTACCCACAGAAGATGTGATTACTATTGCTTGGCATTCACTGTGACTCCTTCCTCCTTCTAGAAGCAGAACCCATTTCCCTGACCATAAAGTGAGTAAATAAAGAGCTCTTAGACAACTTGTGGCAAACCTAGTGCCCCTGACCCAGGGATTGAGTCCATGCCTAAAGTTGAACAATCAGTCTTTCCCCAGATCAACCTGTCAGAAACTTCATAGAAGGCATTATTCTCAATTGGTTATTACCAAAATCTATCTTCAGTGATACTAGCTACTACATTCTTCATCACATTAGTAATCCTAAGAAAGCATTTGTCTAGCATCAGCAGACAGGAGACAGATAGTGCCAATGTCATCATTGAGGTCTGTGTTTTTCCACCCTCTACTAAAGACATGCAGGTATACACCCGTGCAATTTTTCTACTGACACCTGACAATGGTGCCTATTTGTTTTAGCTAGATTGAGTTAGGGATTAATCATTTTCCACGAAAGAGCCCTAACTGAAAGCTACCTTTAAAATTAATTTTTACATAGACATATTACACTGAAGTGATTGCATTTTCTCAAAAGTGAATGCTCAGGCTATGAAAGAATGTGGAACAAAGAGGAGAGCCTGGTGGTGGTGGCTCACACCTTTAACCCCAGCACTTGGGAGGCAGAGTCAGGCAGATCTCTGTGAGTTTGAGGCCAGCCTGGTACAGAGCGAGATCCAGGACAGACACCAAAACTACACAGAGAAACCCTGTCTCAAACAAATAAACAAACAAAAAAAGGTGTTGAGGAGATATAGGCATGAGTTAAAATCATATCTTTTTCCATCTTTTCCATTTATGAGGAGTATGACCTTGGAGTGACTAAATTTCTGTGATTCCCTGTTTTCTTCTCCATATAATGAAAACAATTACAGTGTGGGTATAACATAATTTCTATGAAGTTTACATTGTGTTCATAGAATTAAGAAGTAGATCATTCCTGACACTATAATTTCCAGTGTGGAGATAAAAAACACTTGATTTCTAAAAGGCTGTGATTTCAATAAGGATCCAAGCCTCTTTGATTAAAAACTTGCCACTTCTTCAAGCATATCAGACTACCATGGGAGACAAGGAAGAGAGAAAAGGAGGCAGAGGAGATAAACAGTCTGGTCTTTTCTAACTAAAATGTCATGCCTACGTTGCTTCATTAGAATTAAATCACATACAATACACATGCTTTAGAAATATGACTCATACTTAAAAATATCTTTTGTTTGAGAAAATGGTAAATAAGACGAGTATCAGTTATAATAAGGTATGGTTGGATCCAGAACCTCAATAAAGTCAAGGCCAACAACTTGGCCTAGCAACTCTTCCTAGTATTCCCATGCTTCCTTGTGGTGTGGTGTAAACAAACCCATTTCCAAGCACATCTGACACCACAATGTACACAGCGAATCACTATTTTCACATCAATATGCAACAATTATACTGTGGCAGCATTCAGAAAAAAAAAATTCCCTAGCATGGCTCTGAGCACTAAAATCTCTAAAATTAGAGTTCCCCAGTCTTCTATATTTTCTGACTGTACTTAACATGCAAAAAGTAAAAAGGAATCCTGTAATCATTTAAACAATAAAACCTTTCCTTAGAGGATGAAGAGATGGTTCATGCAGATGACCTGGGTCCAGTTTCCAGGACCCACATGATGGCTCACAACCACCTGTAACTATAGTTCTAAGGGATCCAAAACCCTCTTCTGGCCTCTGTAGGCACCAGACACAGACCTAGTATTCATACATACATGCAGACTGTCACACATACACACAAAAATAAGTAAATAAATTTTCAACATTCTTCTTACTTTGTTAAATTCAATTGGGTTATCTCCCCCTCTTCATTCTCTATATTTTCTTCATTATTTGCTGGTATTTTCATCACACACACACACAAACACACACACACATATATATATATATATATATATATATATATATTCAGAAACCAGCTATTAAGAAAAATTGTTATTAGTGGCTTGATCATTATCAGGCATCACAAAAAAGCAGAACTTTCAAATTAAAATGGCATGTTGGTGAAGACAGCATAGCTACACATCAATACTCTAACCCCTAGGAAAAATCATTAGTCAGTTGTTAAGCTATTGTATGATTCATTAACTGTCATCAGGATGTTAAAAATCACTGGTAGGAATATTGGCTTACGATATATTGTAATAAATAGGCCTTGATATTTTGATTATATTTAAATCCCAGGACTAGAGTAAATAGGTCCAGCTTTTCTTATAGCAAAAGGGACTTACAAATACAGCATGGAAATAATTTGCCTGGCATAAAGGGATATTTTCCAAATAAGATCCCATTCTGATGACATTAAGCTCTTCAGTGGAAAGGCTCTGGGCACAGCTCTCTAAAGGAAGAAGGTGGCTGTGGGTGTAGTTCAATCCAGAATCCCTAAATGGCATTTTCGTTTGAGCTTCACCTTGACTAATTGCATTTGTCACTGTTGGGTCCCAGCACAACATCACTCCACATTTTATAAACCTTGCCTTTCATTAATTCCCATTATCCCAATAAGACAGACAAGAATTGTCAAATCAAACATTTAAAAAATATTGGAAAAAACAGTACAGTAAAATATTCAAAAGGGGGATTTGTCACAGAATATAAAATGGGAATTTATGCCGATTTCTCACAATTTTAGCTAAAACCCAAAAAAGTGAGGGCAAGAAAATATGTAAACTACCATGCCTCTATCAGTTCAGATTTCTGAGAATAAATCAAAGTGGTCCTTCACCTTCATTTCCATCCTGGGGGTGTTTTAAGAAATGACATACCTTTCTCTCTCTGTAAGTTGTGAAGTAGTTTCATCCTGTCTTCATCCCCCATGAAATGCAAAAAGTGATTCCAGAAGAAATACCATGTGTTTAAAGTAAATCATACAAACTGACAGTTCATTAAACTGAATCTGGTCATTGTCCAAACCAGCATGAGAGAAATTGCATTTCCCTCAGATTTTCTGGTTTGAACCTTGAAAGCAGGTTATGCTTTGCTCAGGAATAGTCTGAATGCAATAATCTTCATTAAAGGCAAAGAGAGGAAGTAAGGCAATACACCCAGTCTTGTTTCCCTGGCAAGGAAGCACATGGAAGTTTTCTGAAGATAAAGTGTGTGTGTGTGTGTGTGCGCGCACACACACACACACACACACACACACACAACCCTTGAGCTAATCTGAAGCTACCTCACTGAAGAAGCAAGTCTACTGAGATTTGCAGCAGCAGAGGCCTGTAACTTCCCCAAATGTCTCACACAGAGCATATCACCAAGTTAAAAGACCATGCACAGATACATACAGACAACCAGTGACCTAAGCATGTCTCCAAAGAGTCCACATTTGGGTCCACAGAAGAACTAGAGATTTAATGCCATCTTAAAGGAAAAAAAATTCTTAAGAATGCCATTTACAAGAACGTCTGCATTTTTCCTGATCTCTCTTCCCAGTTTCAAAACCCTGAAAATATAGAATGCATAAAAGTAGAGAGTTTCAGAAAAGCATGTTTTTCTACTCCACAGATGCTTCCTAATTTATAAGACAGGTTTTCTTGGATTAATTAAAGAAGTTGGAATAGGGATTGAAACGTTAATGGAATGGGATTTTCTATCTTTAAAATTAGTCTTCGTTGTTGAAATAAAACTATCTTAATAGTTGAATATGATTGAAAGCTTTGACATTTGTGTAGATCCTGGGTTTTTAAAGAAGAGAATGGAGAACTCAAAAAAATTTTTTTTAGTATTTGACAATTTAAAGGAAAGATGTACTTATATTGCTTATATTCCATCTAATTCAACTGAGCTAATCAAATAGTATCCTTACAAACAGAAACTTTATAGGCCCTCTTGTCCATCATGACATATTCTGTAGAATCAAGAGAAACATTCTTATAGAATGCTCATATGTCCTACATTGCAACTAGTATTAAGAACATCTAGACAATTTAATAGACTTGAACCTTCAAAAGTTCATATAAGTGCCTTACATTAATAAATTTAACATTTTAGGAATATTTCACAATCCATCTCAATGTAACCACCTTTTTATCTCCATTTCCCCTCCCTTACTTTCAATGCTGCATCTTACATCTTACTTTAAAAGTATCCTATTCAATCTTCCTTCACAGCACAATGCCCTTTCACACCTTCACACCATTGTGCCCTTCATTATTAACAGCATCGTTTAAAAGATTTTATTCTTATTTTATGTTTACAGGTGTTTGCCTTCATGTATGAATGTGCACAAGATGCTTGCAGTACCCAAGAAGCCAGACAAGAATTTAGGATTTCTTGGAACTGGAGTTACAGATCGTTGTGAGCTACCATGTGGATAGTGAGAACTGAACTTGATACTCTGCAAGAGTAATAAGTGTTCTTTCTACTCACCTATCTCTCCAGGCCCTGTGTTTATCATTTTACTCTTACCTGTTCTATCTTTCTAAACCCTACAACCCTAGAACAGATTTCTCCCCTCCACTTCAAGCCTAACTTGAACCCCACTGGCAGAATCAATTATCTTTTGGCCTCTATTCAATTGTGTCATCTTTGGACTGATCCTGGAAATAGATTCTATCCCATTGAAATTCTGCTAATAATTTTCATAAATGTCTCCCCAAGTAGACCATAAAAACATACACTTACCTCATTTCTCAGTGTACCCCTGATTCAGTATGCATTCAGAACTTTTACTCTCATAGAAGTCATAAATTACACAGCTATTAAATTCAGAAATGACTAAAAAGCCAGAGATAAAGCCATCAGTTTACCAAAATACAAGATTTCCAATTATATTTGAAATTAATAAAGGTAACTGTCTTGAAATTAAATCTTTCTAAGTTTCATTATCATGATACTGACAGGGACTAGAAACCTTCCTGACACAGTTTTACAAACAAGGCTGAGCATGTAGGTCAGTATTGGAACACTTGGCTAGCATGCACTAGACCCTAGGTTCTGTCTCCAGCCCTCACTTACCCCTTAAAGATAAACAGGGCTCATACTTTTGTGACATATTCTTCAAAAATACTCCTTTCAAAATATACTAGAGGTTTGTACTCTTCCATTATTCAATGCCAAGTTGATATTTACATTAAATTCAAAATATATTGAACCTATATCCAAGTCCTACTGACAGTGTCAAGCTGCGAGTCACTGTCAGCAGTGTGTGCTCTGGAGCCAAGCCATCTGGACTGCCCTTTGGAGAAGCAGGAAATTATGAGAAATAGTCATGAGTTAGAAGAATTTGTGTGGGTGGCATCCGTGGAAGGATCCAGGGACAGCACTGGTTATTATAATATTATGATCCAGCATTTCCAGTGGGGAGAGACCTGAAATCTTCCAGACAGTGGAGGCGGCAAGAAAACAGGTACAATTCACAAAGTGAAAAAAAAAAAAAAAAGCTGGAAAGCACTAAACCAGACTTTAAAGAGTCAGGAAAGGCCATTTATTATTTAATACTGTAAATACATATCTTCTTTCACAAGACACACAGAGTGTCAGCTAAGCACTGAGCTGTCTCTGGACATATGCTTAAACAATAGGACTGCGGTTGTTTTTATGTGATTTTTCAATCCCCAGTTTTTCTTGCAGGACATTTTTAGTTTCGCTCACTAGTAAGATGCACACATCCTGTTCAATTGAAACCAAAGAGAGAGAGAGAGAGAGAGAGAGAGAGAGAGAGAGAGAGAGAGAGAGAGAGAGAGAGAGAGAGAGAGAGAGAAGGGCAGGGCTACAGAATCTAAAGGCTTCTCACATAGGAAATTGTATTAAATTTTTAATCTGTGTGCTGAATAAAGCCTAGGACCTTGCTTGTTCTGAATACATTTCAGGGAAAAATAGCTCCTGTGCTGCTTCTCTGTTGATTACTGCATGTCATAATAGATGCACATTTTCTGCATAGCAATTGTTAGTCTCAGTCCCCAGAGAAACCAAGGATAGACTCAGCTTGGAGATTTAATAACCTATCATTTTACACACCTCCAGTATGGGATTTGAGATCTCTCTACTTAAGTAAAATGAGGTCTGTGCTTTCTCTCTCATTGGGAATTTGGAATGTATTAATCCCTTTAATGTTCTATTCACATGTAGTCTAGTTTCAATTTCACTTAAAACAACCCTCCCCTCATCTCCACCACCTCATGGATGCTTATTATTTTGTAAAAGAATTGGATCATGCATATTTTTGTACTATGTATTGTTTCATCACCATTGTGAATTCTGACTGCTTTACAAAAAAGAAGGTTTCAATAATCATGGTGTGGATGAGATCCAGACAACACAGTAATTTGATGTAAGTGGAGGGAAAGAAATGTAGAACTATGAGGGCCATGAAAATATGCAGAAGACCCAGACAACACTTACCCAACAGGGGCAAGGTGGCAGAGTTAATCTGCAGAACAAAAGCATCACTTGAATCTCCCTCCTCCTCTGTCACTCTTGGTTTTCATAAAACAAGAAGTAAAAGAAGCATGAATCATGTAGGAGGAAATGCAGCTGAGACCATGGCAATGTAGTCATAGGGACCTAGCTTCCATTCAGCTGCTGGACGACTGGACAATGATGAGTCCTGCCTGACATGACAGTCAGCTAGCCATGTAACATGATTAGAAAGAGAGTTCTCAAAATGCGTACTTTGATAATTAGGTCTTTCAACTAAATTTACTTAATATTGTTGCTCTGGATTCTGATCAGCTAGAAGTGGATATTTCCTGATGCCCAATAAAATAAATGTAAATAAAATTTTCAATCATTAGTTCATTGGCATGTAACTCTTTAAGACTTAACAAACTCATCTTTTAGCTCAAAAATTTTGACTAAATTTAGTGGGTTTTATTTTATTTTATTTTATTTTATTTTATTTTATTTTATTTTAATGAAGACAGAAGTTGGGGGCAACCACAAAAGTGGAGGAGCTTCTGTTAAATACAATTAGTTTTTTAGTGAATCCCTGAGTTAAAGTGTAGATTCTAAGCTTGGTATCATGTACAAAATTTAAATTTATCTCTGTATGTCCCAAGCTTTTGTGACTCGGGATGCCAGTATTAATCCTAACATAGACAATCCCTACTATCTAGTCCGCACACACTTTTCTGGTTTCACCCCTGGGTAAACCCTCAGAGTTACTGCTTCTCCCATGCTAAGGAGAACTATCCAAACTTTCTTTTTTTTCTAACCCTCCAGATGCCTTCACCCAAGAGCACCTATTCTTCCTTCATTTATCAATATCTTTCATATATGCTGATTCAAATTTAAGTTGCAGATTTCTACTACTCTAGTAGGAAATTCTTGCTCATTTTGAGGTCTAGTGGTCCCTGTTGAGCAAGGATGTTAGTACTTACATCATTCTTTCATAGAAAGTATTTTTGTAGTGATATATTGTGTACCCTAATAAAATTTACCTGAAGATCAGAGAACAGAACAAGCCACTAGATTAAACATAGAGGCCAGTCAGTGGTGGCACAAGCTTTTAATCTAAGCACTTGAGATCTCATACCTTTGTTTGGGAAGCATACACATGTGGTGATATTGTGTTCCCCAAAATATTGTGTACCTTAATAAACTTATCTGGGGTCAGAGAAGAGAAAAGCCACTAGGTAGGCAGTGATAGCACATGCCTTTAATCCTAGCATTCCTGAGATAGAAATCCCTCTGGATCTCTGTGAGTTCAAGGCCACATTGGAAAAAGCCAAGCATGGTGACACACCTTTAATCCCAGAAAGCCAGCCTTTAATCCCAGAGAGTGGTGGTAGAAAGCAGAAAGATATATAAGGCGTGAGGACCAGAAACTAGAAGCATTTGGCTGGTTAAGCATTTGGCCTGGTTAAGCTTTCAGGCTTTGAAGCAGCACAGTTCAGCTGGGATTCATTCTGGATGAGGACTCAGAGGCTTCCAGTCTGAGGAAACAAGACCAGCTGAGAAGTTGGCCAGGTGAGGTTAGCTGTGGCTTGTTCTGTCTCT